>NC_069657.1:50009356-50711856 GCF_027244095.1 Hemicordylus capensis
ATTTGCACATCTCTACAAAACCAAGGGTAAACTCCCTGGAAACATGCTCTCATCTCCAATTTGAAGAAAGTAGATCCCAGGCCCCCACCACCACTCCACACATTTATTTGGAAGTAAATGCCCACTGATTTCAGAAGTCACTTCCAAGGAAAAAGGAGCAGAACTGCTGCCTCACCCTAAGAACCTGACCCCCTCAAACTTCCAGCTCATCCTTTTTCCTGCCATCCCTCATGCACAAGCTTTGGTCCATTGCCATGCACTTCTCCAACTTGTCCCACCCATGGAAGAGAAATAAAGAAGTCTGCAAACACTCCTGCCTTTTCCCAAAAGGACGACCAGCTGAAGCCCGTTCTGCGCTTAGGGGAGGGAGGAAGGGATGCCGGCCGGAACCCAAAGAGGAAGGGGAAGCAAGGGAGCTGCATGAAGAACGCATGCTCCCTGTCCCCTTCCTAGCCCCAGCCAATTGGGGCTCTCCTTGAGCTTGGGCTTGGGGGTGGGACACAAAGCCCATCCCCCAGTACAAGGCTGTGGCCGTGCCGAGTCTGCAAACACTCCTGCCTTTACTTCCTCTCTTTCCCTGTAACTTGACCTTCTGTGTAGGTATTAAGAGGGTAGGAAAAGGAGAAGTCAGAGGCATGCAAATGATAATAAGCAAATTGAAGGAGACAAAAAGAAAGGCAGCAGAGCAGTTAAGAAACAAGACAAAGTGTGGGGCCCTAGGTTAGTCCGGCACTGCCTCTTCCATCGTTGTGGCGAGGGGGTGGATTTCCCTCCCAGCCATGGACCACCTCACAAGTCTCCGCCAACCCACAGTGGTCCCCAGACCACCAGCTGAGAAAAAGTGGTCTATACCATATCACATGATGTTTTCCTGCTTAGCTCTCCACTACCAAATGTTTTTAGGCGAAAGCTTGGTCCTCTTGTGCTGTCTTTCTTTCTGGCTATTGTCCTCCATCATTGGAGTAGTTTCCTTTCCTTGCACACTCTTGCACACATTCACCATTAGACACGATGCCAATGTCTTCTGCTGTATTTCAAATTGAGCAAGGCTACAGCTGGAGGTGATGGCTCTTCATATTTTAGATCTCCTTGAATTTTTATTTTAAACTAATTTTGACTTGACTGCCTGCTTATTTATGGTTTTTCCTACTTTTTCAGTTTTTACCCTACTTTCCAGTAGGCTTATGAGATCACCCAGCATAGTGTGTGTGTGTTTGCGTGTTTGTGTTTGCTGCCAGAGAATCTACTCTCAGAACACCTCAGAAACAACAAAACCCAGTGTCCATGGGCTTGTGGGTGGTTGGCACCCTATGTGCACTACACCACTACTCGCTCCTGGTGCCCCTAAGTGGAGTTATGGGGCTGCTGAAATCCCCATTATTCCCCGGGGGGGGGGGGAAGCTTAAAGACACACAAAATCCAGAAATTCTTTTTTAAAAAATCACCCCTTTCACCAATTTATTTGAAATCTGGATGGTAGCAGGCTCCCATTGGGGCACTACCACCTAACCCACTCTTCTGCCCCCCAAAGCCCTTTTCTGCCTCAAATCTGCCCCAAAGACATGCCAATTTCAAAAATTCTTTAAAAATCACTCCTGTGTCCAATTCCTTTGAAATCTGGGTGGTAGCTTCCTTGCATCCATTGGGCACTACTACCCATCACAACCCACTCTGGGCCACCCTGGTGTCACCTCACCCCTGGGGAGTTATAACTAAGGATGCTTAAATCCCCATGATTCCTTATGGGAAAAAGCTTAAAGATGCATAAACTTCAAAAATTCTTTTAAAATCACCCCTTTGCACAATTTCTTGGAAATTTGGATGGTAGCTTCCACCCATTGGGCACTACCACCCAACCCACTTTGGCCACAAAATGGAGGTCCAAATCTCCAAATTTTTTGGATCCGAATTATGAGTGATTTGTTTTGTACCCGAATTATTATTGTACCCTAATAATAATAATAATAATTATTATTATTATTATTAAAAATATTTATACCCCACCCCTCTAGTGCACTACTGCTCGGGGCAGCTTACAACAATAACATAAACACAGATACAAGTAATAAAATTAAATTTAAAAAAAAGTCAGATTAGAACAATTAGATTCAAATTAAAACTGAAAACTATAAAAAGCTAAAGAACCTACCAGATATAACAAAATAATGATATTAAAAAGCCTCTTTTAAAAAAATGTGTTTTAAGATGTTTTGAATCTGGGCAACTGAGGACAGGGGTGATTTGTTTTGTCTACAAATCACCCGAATCGGCCAGATTCGGGTACAAATCATATAGCCAAATCGTTTCACACATCCCTAGCATTTAGTGCCTAATTAGAAGTGAATCTAACCTGGAAGTGGAATAGAAATGGTCCTTTGTTCTTTAAAAACAAGCCAAATGGGGCTCCAATCTAGTCCAGGAGTGTGGTATGCATTGGGGGGATAAGTACTGCCTGCCCTCCATACTGTTTTCACTGTACATATATTCTGCTACAATTTGTCTTCTGACACCGTGATTTGGAAGGGACAATACAAGCTGGGAAGATAATTGCAGGTGATGGCCTGGCCTGCCATTTGATTTTGACTTCAGAGATGGAGCGAAGTTTGAAAGGAGTTTAAGTCTTTGCTGGTACCATCTTCCTCGAGCTCATTTATTAGCTCTTCAAGGTCACTTGGTTGTAAAAGGAAGGCTTTGGTGGTGTTGATAGGACCTTCAGCTTGACCAACACAATGAGGCTCCCCCCCCCCGGTTTGAACTGTTCGTGCAATTTATGAGAGCAGGTGGATGATATCATCTCCTTCGTTGGTTATTATTCTGAGCCACCTGTATACCTGACTTTCTCAGTGACTTCAGAACTGTCACCAAAAGGGTCAAACTACATAGTATGCAAAATGTATAGATTTTTTTAAAAAATGAATTCTCTCACCTTTCTCGGAAATTGACTCAAGAGAACAACAACAGAGAAGAATAAAAACAATTAAAAGCCAAAAAATTTAGCGTAATTGGCAAGACCGTGTACAGGGAAATGATAGTAACCCTTTCCCACTGTGCTGTGGTCCCAACAGAAATGGAAACAAAGCTATTAATCCCAAAAATGGTTTTCCTCTTGGGGATAAGAGCAACTACAGAAGCACAGTTTTCATCAGGGCCAAAGCACAATGGGAAAGGGTTAAATGCGGCCCCCCCCCCCCGCAACATGGTTCCAATCCTGACCCGCTGTTTACATTAAAAAGTAAACTGCAGGCGCACAGGGCCAAGATATATGTTTAATTCAATTTTTAGTTTGGCCTTCAGTTATTTCATTATAAGAATGACTGCCTGGGGATTAACTTAGGAAATTTGCATTTAGAGCACAGTGTTTTTGATGTGAATTAATAGGTGCTCCTGCATTTGTCATTGTAATTTTCACACCACCCTCTGGGCTGTCATCACTGTTTCCATGGATTGTTCTTTTGCACAGCCTTTATCTTTGTTGATGCTGCTGATCGGGATGTGTAACAGTTCCTCCATTTAAGGCTGCAGAGGTCCAGGCTGTTGTTAGGGATCTTGCGAGGGAATATTCTGTGTTCCTTGTGTTCATGCTGCCCTCCTGACAGCTACCTCTAGTTCTGACATGATTATCAGAATGGTGCAGAGGTTCTCAAACTTGGGTCCTCAGCTGATCTAGACTGCAGCTCCCATCATCCCCAGCCACAATGGTCAAAGGATAATGGGGGTTGTAGTCCAACAACACCTGGGGACACAAGTTTGAGAACTCCTGCCCTGCTGTTCAGGATTCCCCAGTTTCTGTGCAGGACTCCCCAGAAACTACTAACAGCCTGGTCACGTGCGCTGTTAATATTGCTTCTTTGCACATACTGTGGAACAAAACTTCAGAGTCAGGAGGAGAATTGGACCAAAGGCAGAATGTGGTAGATAGGCACTTTGTATGCACTTGGATGTGTAATGCATGCAACTAGCCTAGCATGTGGTCCTTAGGGCAGATTTTGTGGCATGTTAGATCAGTAAATCCAGGGCAATTGCACAGTCAAATGTGGGGAAAGTGGCCACTTTCCTCATTTTTCTGCAGTAGTGCATACTGACATCCTGGCTGCACTATTGTCCAATGCTTTTGATTTGCAAAACTGTTGTCTATTGACTCAGCATCATGACTAGAGAGAAGCATTTGTCAGTATTACTGTGAGGAGTGTGCCTTGAGATAAAATCTCTTGAGGCAAAGTCCTCTGTTATGTGGATAAAGGTGATCTGGTTGACATAGTATACTTGGACTTCCAAAAAGCTTTTGACAAAGTTCCCCACTAAAGGTTCTTTTTGTTTTTTAATGATCTTTTTGACATTATGCAAATTTAGCAGTCATAGGATAAGGGGCAAGTTCATGTGTGGATTGTTAACTGGTTGAAGGACAGGAAACCGAGGGTAAGAATAAATGGACAGTTTTCACAATGGAGGGAAGTAAGAATTGGGGTCCCCCAAGGATTTGTACTGGAACCAGTGCACCCTCTAACAGGGATTCCCAGATGTTGTTGACTATAGCTTCCAGAATTCCAGGCCAAAGGCCTCAGCAGCTTTGGATGCTGGGAGTTGTAGTGAACATCTAGGAATCCCTGTTAGAGGGAACAGTGACTGGGACCAGTGCTCTTTAACTTGTTCATAAATTATCTAGAAGCTGGGGTAAGCAGTGAAGTGGCCTAAACTATTTAGGGTAGTGAAATCCACAACAGATTGTGAGGAGCTCCAAAAGGACCTCTCCAGACGTAGGTGAAAAAATGGCAGATGCAGTGCAATGTAAGCAAGTGTAAAAGTGATGCATATTGGGGCAAAAAACCCCAACTTCACATATACACCAATGGGGTCTGAGCTGTTAGTGACTGACCAGGAGAGAGATCATGGGGTCATGGTGGACAGCTCATTGAAAGTGTTGACTAAGTGATAAAGGAAAATTCCATGCTAGGAATAATTAAGAATAGGATTTAAAATAAAAATGCTAATATTATAATGCCCTTATACAAATCTATGGTGCGGCCACATTTGGAGTACTGCATGCAGTTCTGGTCACTGTATCTAAAGAAGGGCATTGTAGAACTGGAAAAGGTACAGAACAGGGCAACCAAGATGATCAGGAGCCTGGAGCTCCTTCCTTCCTTCCTTCCTTCCTTCCTGATTGTACTTCTGTGCCACCTGATAGAGAAATCTCCAGGCAGTGTACAAATTAAAACATAAAACAGTTAAAATTCATAAAACAGATAAAATCTCAATACATAAGAACACATTAAAATTTAGATTTCAATTAAAATCCTGAGAAAACAGGTATGTCTTCAGGGTCCTCCTAAAAGCAAGCAGAGAATGCTCTTATTTCAGCAGGGAGTGCGTTCCAAAGCCCTGGGGCAGCCACAGAGAAGGCAGCAGCCATAATCAGACCTCTCCAGATGATCTTAATAGGTGACAGGGTTCGTGACAGAGAAGCCTTATGAGGCAAGGCTACAGCAGCTGAGGCTCTTTAGTTTGGAAAAGAGGTGACTAAGGGGAGACATAATAGAGGTGTATAAAATTATTGATGGAGTAGAGAGAGCGGACAGAGAGAAATATTTATCCGTCTCACAACACTAGAACCAGGCGTCATCCCATGAAACAGAAGGCCAGAAAATTTAGGACTGAAAAAAGGAAGTACTTTTTCACATAGCATATAATTAATCTATGGAATTCTTTGCCATGGAATGTGGTGATGGTCACTAGCTTGGATAACTTTACAAGGGGCTTGGACAAATTCATGGAGGACAGGTCTACCAATGGCTTCTAGTCTGGTGACTATAGGCCACCTCCAGTCTCAGAGGCAAGATGCCTCTAAAAACCAATTGCAGGGAAGCAACAGCAGGAGAGAGAGGGGAGTTTGCCCTCATCTCATGCCTGTGGGCTTCTCAGAGGCATCTGGTGGGCCGTTCTGGGAAACAGGATGCTGGGCTAGATAGGCGTTGGGACTGATCCAGCAGGACTGTTCTTATGTTCTTATCCAGGTTTTTAATCTGTTTGAGAAAAGGTGCTGGGATGTAATGAGTACTGTATTTTTCTGAGGCTCTTTGCTTTCTGCTTCTAAAAACCAAAAGTCGTGCAGGAATGCAAATGTGTCATGTTTGTTTATTTAGATGTTTAGCCTGGTTAATTCCAGATGTTCTGGGCACATAACAACATGCATACATTAGCCAAATAATAAATTAGATTTAAAAAATACGAAGTGTCAAAATTCCAGCTCAATGAACACAAATGCCATCTGAGCATCAAATAAATTCAAGAAAACAGGTCCCTCAGGGCTGATTCTCACTTTAAATTTTGTAGTTGGGTGCAGATACCTGAATACAATACAACTCTCTCTCTCTCTCGTGCATATATGTAAAATTTGTTATGTCCCTTTAACATTCTTGGAAAGGATGAACAGGAAAGGATCAAGTGGCTGCTTCCAAATATTTTAAGGGGACACATGTAGAATTGACGTGCATGCACCCTTCACAATTGATAGGACATGCATCTGTTATACTTGGATATCTGTACCTGAATACAAAATGCAAAGTGAGAATCACTACAGAAAGATATCTAGGGTTGTGCTTTGGTGAGTCCCTAGAGGG
The DNA here is from genome assembly GCF_027244095.1 of Hemicordylus capensis. Lineage (NCBI taxonomy): Eukaryota > Metazoa > Chordata > Lepidosauria > Squamata > Cordylidae > Hemicordylus > Hemicordylus capensis. Next base: position 50,015,974 of record NC_069657.1, read on the forward strand.
AGTTGTGGAACAACCACAAAAATGTCTCTTTACATATTAGCAAAATTGTAACTTGGCGTACTAATGGTATTACTAAGAAGGCACAGCTTCACTGTGATTATTGAACAAAGAACAGTTTGAAACGGCTATTCAAAACCACAGGAAGGTCTCTCTAGCCATATTGGTTTACATCTTCTCCCTCTTTGCTCTCAAATGCCTGCAAGGGGGTTTCCACTTCTTATGTCTCCCTGCCCCAGGTTTCTCTCTCATTTGTATTCATATGTTTATATATATAGTGTTGTGTGCCAGTCTTCACAGTGTGTGGCCCAAGTCATTGTTAATACAAATGTATATGTTTAGACAACACCCGCAAAGTGTCTGGCCCTGAGACACCCACAGGGCTGGCCTTTGCCTCTGTCCCTCTCTCTGCCTCAGAGGTGTCCTGTTTAAGTGAAAACAGAAGGAATATTTAAGTAAGCAAACACCATCTTGTAAACTGGGAGTTGCTGGACAGCTTTCCATACTCCTTGTTTTGACAGCAGCCCATCACTGACACATGTCTGGTTTTCTGGCTGGGCTATTTCCAAGGCTGGAGCTGCCTTTGAGGATTTGAGCAGTGGGTGGAGGTGGCCTGAGGGCTAGTGTGTGTCAATGAAAATGTCGCTAGAATGATATTTTGTGGTGCGTCTCTGGAAATCTCTTTTGTTTTCAGCAGAAGGCAGTCAAATAACTGCAAATGCTTCAACAATGCTGGTAACCTCCAGACTTGACTACTGCAATACACTCTATGTGGGGCTAACTTTGTACATAGTCTGGAAATTGCACTTGATACAGAATCCAGCAGCCAGGTTGGTCTCTGGGTCATCTCGGAGAGACCATATTGCTCCTGTGTTGAAAGAACTACACTGACTGCCAATACGTTTCTGGGCAAAATACAAGGTGCTGGTTATAACCTATGAAGCTCTAAGGTCCTGAGTATTTAAGGGAACGTCTTTTCTGCCATAAGAAGAGCCCTGCTGGATCAGGCCCAAGGCCATCTTTGGAGTGGAGAGCTGATCTTTCAGTTGTGTAAGATATTCCTCTTAAAGGCTGGGGCCATACAAGTGGTATTGCATCTGCCTTGCATGCAGAACGTCCCAGGTTAAATCCCTGGCATTTCAGGTAGGGGTGTGCACGAAACAATTTTTTGTGATTCGATTTGTACCCAAATCGAAACACCCCCGTTTTGATTTGTGTCCGAATCTGACCCATCCGAATCAGCCCAGATTTGATTTGGATCCAAATTTATCCGAATCCGAATCCGAATTGATTTGGATTGGAAAAATGGGTCATGGGGTCAAAAGAGTGGGGTGGGGTGGTAGTGCCTAATGGGTGGAGGCTACTACCCCAATTAAAAAAAAAATGGACAAAGGGTTGATTTACATATTTGTTTTTTGAAGTTTATGTGCCTTTAAGATTTTTTGTGTGTGCTAGTAGCAGTAGCAAATGAGAGTGGATTCATGGATTCTCATTGAAAATCTCATATGCAACTAGAGAATCTACACTCAGAACACTTCCAAAACAACAGAACCCAGTACACCATGGGTTATCAAGCCATGGGGGTGGTTGGCACCCTATGTTCACTATGCCACCACTCTCTCTGGGCCACCCAAGTGCCCCACATGTGCAATTCTGGGGCTGCTGAAACCTCCATTCTTCACTATGGGGGAAAAGAGTAAACTTCACTTCAAAAATCAAATAATATTGAGCCCTTTGCCCAATCACTCTGAAACCTAGGTGCTAGCAAGCACCCATTGGGGCACTACCAACCAACCCACTCTTCCCCCTCCAAAATAACATCAACATCACACATCTACAACACCCGCAGAGCTTTGCAAAGAACAAGTTTTGGTCATGCACATTCACATCCCCCCCCCTCCAGAAATGCAATTTATCCACACACAAGAATGTGAAACAACAACTAACAACAAACACCCCACATAAATTTTTAAATTAAATTGCTGCAACCCCAAAGCCCATGCTCCACTGCTACAACCCCAAAGCCCATGCTCCACTGCTGCAACCCCAGACCTTGTGCTCCACTGCTGCAACACAAAAGCCCCGCGCTTCCCTGCTGCCACCCCAGACCCCGTGCTGCGCTCCCCAACCCAAGACCCCGCGCTCCCCTGCTGGCCAATCTGCAGGCTGGAAGGGCTGGAAATTCAAACAGATGTCAAAACTCAAAATGGAGACTAAAGGAGACAGATTTTTTGTGATTGCAAAATGGAGTTCCAAGACAGCTGAAACAACAAAACGTTTTGTATCCGAAACAGGGACGTTTTGTTTTGGCTACAAAATTTTCTGTTTTAAGCTTTGGGTGTTTTGTTTTGGCTACAAAACAGCCGAAATGGCCTGTTTTGTGCACAAAACGTTTTGTATCCGAAACGAAACGCACATCCCTAATTTCAGGTAGGACTGAGAGAGACTCCTGCCTGAAACCTTGGAGAGCTGCTGCCAATCCATATAGACATTACTGAACTAAATGGACCATTGGTTTGACTCAGTATAAAGCAGTTTCCTGTATAACAGGCTTATTCACACAATGCACATATAAGCTATGTACAGTATATGCATGTACAGATCTGTATGCATGTATAGTTAGTCACGCTATGTTAAACGCATATACAACAGTACACTTCCTTTCTCTGCTGCTGTAGTCCAAGGGCATCTCACGATTCCATGCGACTCTAAAAGGCAGGAATATACTAATTAAGATAAGCTTTTGAAGGCTGGGAGGAGCAAACCCTCCTCAGTTCTTTTAGTCCTGCAAGGCTCTAAGGCAGCAATTCCTCAGCTTTCAGTTTCAACTTACTTTTGGTTTTGGTTTGTCCTCCTGGCTTTTCCTTCCTGCTCCTTCCCCCTCTGATTGTTTTCTCCCTCCTCTCTCTCTGCCTTTGCCTCTTTCCTCTCCTCTGCTGCGTGGAAAGGGCTGGCAGGGTACTCCATATATGAGTATCCAGAGGGAGATCACAGCACGGCCCACTAAGGGCCGTCCAAGCAGCCACGAACTCGCCCCAGAGGACTTGTTTGCTGGCATTCTTGGCTTCTGCTGGAACATGTGGCCACCGCCAGTCAGCTGTTTGGTGGCATTCCAGAGCAAGCAGAACCTCCAGCCACCATTAGGGCGGGCAGGGAAGTGGCCCAAGCAATGACTTCTTCGCCACTTCCCCCCAGCTTCTCCTGCAGACTGCGGACTGCCAGTGGCAGCGGCGTGCCCACTACCCCCGTACGCCCATCAAGGTCTTGTGGGGCACGCGGAAGCCTGAGCGGACCTGATCCCACTGGCAATGGTGTCCTCCTCCAGCCAGAAGGCCCTAAAGAGGATGACACTGGCAAGAACGGGGGCATCATCAGAGGGAACAGGAGCGGTCCCAGCAGCCTCAAAACAAACAGCGCCTCCTTGCACATTGGTGACCAGGAGCTTAGCTACAGCAGTGGCTACTGACCCAGTGAGCTTGGCCCAAGTTGGGCCTACTGAAACTTCTATCCCTCCTGCCCCATGCCCCTTGAGGGGACCCAAAACGCTCCCTCAGACCAGCTGTTAGCACAGTTACAGGGGGACATGCCTCCTGCCTGGGGTTCATGGTTTGAGGACTTGTTGGCAAGTTCCTTTGAGAGATATGAAAAACTAAAATCTAAAAACCGAAAGCGAACCAAACTGTTCTCCTCCTCCTCTTCCAGTCTGGCTTCTTCTGCTTCTGAGGTGCCAGCCCCTGAAAAAGCGAAGAGGAGACACATTTTTAAAAGTCTAAAAAGGGGAGATCTAGATCTAAACAGAGAGAACAGAGTGCACACTCATCTGAACTCTCTGAACCAGGCTCCCCAACCCCCGGGCCCCAAACCCTGGAGGAATAGGTTCTTGCCCACTGAATCTCTGTGGAGGCCTCCACAAGGACCTCCAGTCAACCTCATCCCTGTTATTCCTCTAGATGAGGACCCCACCGTACCTGACATTCTGGGCCTACCCACTGACCCACTGGGAGATAGGGATCCAGAGCAGCCACGATCTGAAGATGAATGTTCTGATAGCCTAGAACCTGACTCTTTGGAGACACCTCTAAGACTCTTCCAAGACATTGATTTGGCACCCCTCATGACTAAAACAGTACATGTTCTGAGTCTTAAACCTCCTTCCTCCCAGGAGGCCCAACCAACTAGTAAAAGTGCTCTGGTCTTCCCTGGTTTGAAACCTAATAACGTATCTCTTGCACTCCTAAAACAGTTGTAGAAGCGGCAAAGAGCAAATTGACTGTGTCCACTTCTTCAAAAAGGGCTAATGTGTTGGCTGACTAGGGACGGAGAATTTGCTCTTAAAGACCCTGCAGACAATCAAATGGAAGGGGCCCTGAAACACACAAGTCAGCTGCATTGTCAATGAGGGCCTCTGCAGCAGCCTCTATGGTAGCAAGGGCGTCCCTCATCTGGCTGGATGATTTAATTCAAGACCTTCCTTCAGATCCAGCTAGATTGTGCCAAACGCTCTTAAAGTCACACAAGCTGCAGTCTTTTATCTCAGGTGCTTCTCTTGACTCCCTGCGTTTTGCATCTAGGGTGGCTACAGCCTCAGTGGTGGGCCGCTGGAATTTGTGGCTAAAGTACTGGCAGGTGGATGCTGCTTCCAAAACCAACCTGGCCGCTGTCCCTTAAGATGGGGGAAAATTGTTTGGAGACACTGCACTAAAAGACATCTTAGTTGAATCTAAGGATAAAAAGAAATCCATGCCTTCCTCCTCCAAAAAACAGGACTTCCTCAAGGGAGATGATCCTTTCAGCCCTTTTGTTCCTTTCGGTCTCTCTTTGGAGGCCAAGACAGCAGCTTTAGATCCCAATGTCCCTACTGGGGTAGATCTAGAACAACCAGACAGGTCTTTGGGAACAGGGCATCCTTCAAGACCCAGGCCAAGCAGTCAAAAGAATAGGCATAAAGGGGGGGAGGGAAGTGCCCCCAGGTGGCTGCCTCTCACACTGGTGCGCTTGGGAAGCCACCAAATCAAACCTGTGGGTACTCTCCACTGTAAAAGAGAGTTACTCCACAGAATGGACCAGCCGTCCTCCACACAGATTCTTACCCACTCCAACTTCCCGCTGGCAGCACAAGCATCAAGGCTTGCAGGAGGTGATTTGCCATCTTTTGACAATAGGAGCCGTGGAAACAGTTCCCCTACAACAGCAAGGCACAGGAGTTTACTCCATAATATTCACCGTGCCAAAAAGGACGGCTCCCTCTGAGTTGTATTGGACTTAAAACACCTGAACCACTTCGTGCACAAGCGCACGTTCTGCATGGAATCCCTTCTCTCCATTGCAGAGGCACCCCATTACTTAGACCTCAAAGAGTCCTATTTACACATATCGATCCACCAGGACAGTTGCCACCTGCTTTGCTTCCGCTACTCAGGGGTCCATTACCAGTATAAAGTGCTTCCATTTGGCCTCTCGTCAGCTCCGCACATATTTACAAAGGTCCTGACTTCTGTAATCTCACACCTTCGGCTCTGAGGTGTGAGCATCTTTGGGTACCAGGACAATCTTCTGATCCAGTCTATGTCACCTCAAACAGCCCAGGAGGACCTGCAGTCCACGCTCCAGGTCCTCAACATCCACTGTTTCCTGATCAACAGAGGGAAAAGCCAACTGCACCCAGTGCATCAGATTCTTCATCTCGGAATTCTCATAGACACTCAGCACAACAAACTATTCCTGCCACAAAAACACAGACACACATTGGCGTCTGAGGTCCACCAGGTCCTCTGGTTAAAACTTATCCTCCTGATGTCCCTCTCCACGCTTCATGGTGGCAAGTTTGGAGTTGGTCCCATGGGCACGCTTCCACTTGGGGCCCCTGCAGTGCTTCCTGTTACCATTCCATTCAGACACTGCGGTGAAGTCCAACAGGCAGGTAGTCTTGATGCCACAGGTTCTCCACTCCCTACACTGGTGGATATCTCCACCACATTTGTCTGTGGGCAAGGAATTCCTGGAACCCCACCCCACCCCACCCGAGTCATAGTAACAACAGATGCCAGCAAGAAAGTCTGGGGAGCCCATTGCCTACACCAATCTGCTCAATGCAAGTGGTCAGGCACAGGCAAAGTGGTCAGGCTCCAAGGCACAGGAGCTCCAACACAGCATAAACTGGCTGGAACTCAGGGCCATTCAACTAGCCCTACAAGAGTTCCAATTGATGATTCACCACCATCACATCCTCACCTGCACGGACAACACCATGGCGAAAGCCAAGCAGGAACCAGGTCCAGATCTCTGCAAGCAGAAACAGTCCTACTCTTGCAGTGGGCAGAACACCGTGTGGCATCCCTGACAGCTCATCACATACAGGGCAACCTGAACACAGTAGTGGACTGGCTGAGTCGTTTGGACCTGCTTCTGGGGAAGTGGCATCTCAGTTCAAGAGCATTCCAACAAATCATGGAACATTGCGGCCTCCCGACAGTGGACCTCTTTGCAACCCCAGTCAGTGCTCAAGTTCCTCGTTTCTTCACGAGATTCCCATGCCACCAAGCAGAAGCAGTGGACACACTCTCCTCACCATGGCCAGAAGGCCTCCTTTACGCACTTCCCCCCACTCCTCTCTTTGTATGGGTGCTTCACAGAGCCAAGATCCTGAAAGCACGACTCATCTGGTGGCTCCATTCTGGCCAAGGAGACTGTGGTTTGCGGAGCTCACCAACCTGTCCACGGAATCACATCTGGTACTCCCAGTCACACCAGATCTTCTTCAGCAAGAAGTGTGACACCCAGATCCAGGCTGGTTAAGCCCAGCCGCCTAGAAACCGAATGGCACATACTAAAACACCACAGCTACTTGGCTACAGTGCTCAACACGATGCTTGCATCCAGGCTGTCGTCCACTAATAGGATCTACCAGTACACGTGGAGATCCTTCCTGAGATGGTCAGCACGTCACGGAGTGCCCAAGGGAACAGCCACCATGAAACACCTGTTGCAGTTCCTACAAGATGGGCTGGACCAGGGACTATCTGTAAACACCTTGAAACGCCAGGTCGCATCGCTGGTGGACCTCATCTCAGGGATGTTGTAATGATCCATGCAGTGCCATCCTTACCCGAAACGTTTCCTGAAGGGTGCTACTCTTCTCTCCCCTCTAGTGGTCCATTGTTTTCCTACTTGGAAACTACATACTGTCCTAAAGGCGCTCCAGGGGCCCTCCCTTCGAGTCTCTGTCCTTGATTCCACTCCTCATACTCTCCTTTAAATTGGCATTCCTCGTAGCCATTACCTTGGCACATAGAGTGTCTGAACTCAGGGCCTTATGTGTACATAAAAACCAGTGTATTTTCTATGCAGACTCTGTGAAACTCATTCCAGACCCCTTTTTTCCCAACCTAAGGTGGCTTTACCTTTCCACATCTCTCAGGATGTTATTTTGCCTTCCTTTTGCCCTAAGCCGGTTCACCCGGCAGAGAAGGCCTGGCACAAGCTCAGGTGCGGAGCCAGCCGAGCAGCAGCCTGAGTCCGGCCTCACCCAGCGGCCCCTCAAGTAACATCTCATGCATGTGATGTCATGCGCACAGGGCATGGCTCAGGCTCTGGAAGAGCCCCGAGGGAACTCACCGCACCACCGCCTGGGTCCTGGCGAGCCCCGAGCCAGCTCTGCCCTTTCATTGCAGGCAGCGTTTGCTATCTGAAAGCCCTTAGGTGGGGGTTTCTGCGGCCCAAGGAGAACAATGTGGTTTAAAGATAGGGGGCAGAAGGTCATAACAGTGATAAAACTTGCCTCAGTTTCAGAAGAAAGAAACAAACTGAAAAGGGCAATGACCAGAAGTCAAAAGGCAAAGGTGTGCTCAAGTGTGGAAGTGGGGGATATGTGTGCCTTTGAGAGCCGACCCTTTGATACATCACCATCTATGTAGAAACCAATTCTTCCTCACTCAGATGAACAATGCAAAGAAACATGTATTTTATGGGGATAATACAAATCCCACATTGGATGCCAGTTACGCCATGCATTTGCCCCACAACATCTCTTACTATAACAATAATCCTTCATGATGGAATGAACCACTGTCTGGAAGCAACCCGAAGGTTTGATCCACTTGGTTAACAAAACAAAAAAGGCCATACATATACCCCTTCCCCGCACCCACAGGATGAGCCTTGTTTCCCCAAATGGCCGATATATATGATTGTTACAAATTCATGCTACAAATTCACATAAAGCAAGAAATTCTCCAGACTTGTTGCAAGCCAGCTGGGGAAACAGCTACTGTATATCTATAAATGAAGTATTGCAGGTCAAAACAAATACCATTACCATTCAGATCTTAATAAAAATACAACTGATGTATTCCAAAAGGCTGGTCTAGGTGGATGGCGTTCAAGCAGACTCCAGCCATACTTATTAGCATAGCCAGCTTGTCCTGCAGCGTTTTCAGATGGCAACTTTACTGTGACTTTACTTTGGGAGGGTGGGAGTGCGTTCACATATCGGCCAGATTTACCCTGAAGTCTGTGTGATATTTCAGAGAGCACTTTACACACAATTCGGGATTCCCCCTCTGTATTGGAACGTAGCCCAATTTATGTCTGGGGTAAAAAAAACCCACCCTATTTACACATCAGAGAACCGGTTTTGCCCTGAACTCGCAGTAAAGCCTAGCGATAAACCCGCGGTAAAGCCTGCTGTCTGAAAAGCCTCCTGGCATCCTGTGTATCCAGCATAGAAAAAGGAAATCTGAGTCACACATAAACAACCAAAGGCAGATGGCCTTTAAACAGTAAAAGGCAGAGCCTCACCAGAAAGGAGAGTGGAAAACTGCAAGGTCTCAACACACTGAGGTCATTCACACTACTGGGGGGTGGGAGTGGGGAAGGCTGTGCAAACTCACCTTCCCTCCAGATGAAGGTGAGTTTGCACAGATTGTGCTCCCAGACGATATGTGCTTCAGCATGCAGTGCGAAGCTCCAGAGGCCGGGGACAATGCATCTTGGCCTCCAAATATCCCACAATGCACCACACCATGAGTTGTGGTGCATTGACAAGATCCCCCATTAGATGGGCACTCTAGGTGCCCTTTTCTGTGTCTCCTAGAGCTGCATGCAGCCCGAGGAGACACATAGCAATAGCAATAGCACTTACATTTATATACCGCTCTATAGCTGGAGCTCTCTAAGCGGTTTACAATGATTTAGCATATTGCCCACAACATTCTGGGTACTCATTTTACCGACCTCGGAAGGATGGAAGGCTGAGTCAACCTTCCATCATAAACCTGGCAGCCGGATTAAAGGAGTGCTTGCTCCTTAACCTTGTCTTATAGCCGGGCCTTGGAATGGGGTTAGGCTGGGTGGGAGCACCGGGATCCACACAGATCCTGGTGGTGGTCTGCTTGTGAGAACAGCCTCACAAACTGTGTTCTACCTGGGTTTGGGAGCTGTGTGTGCACCCAATTTTCGGTTGTGTGGAAGCAAGGTAAAAGGAAAATCTGGGTAGAAGACATTGTGTGGAAGCAAGGTAGGAGGAAAACCTGGGAAGCTTTTCCTCCCACCTTGCTTTCACACAATCAGTTCTACCCAGGTGTTCCTCCTACCTTGTTTCCACACAACCGAACAGTGGGAGCACACACAGCTCCCAAACCCGGGTAGAACACAGTTTTTGATTGTGTTCTCATTCTCTAGCTAAATATCATTAATGACTAAACAGGATCAAGTGTAGCAACTGATTCATAAGTATAGCATTCATAAGCTCACCCCATACCCAGAGAAATGTCACCTCTTGGTCAGAGGCTGTCTTGCAGCAGCCAGTTCCAAGTCCATGGAATGCATCCCATCTGCATTGTATTAGGCGATGTGCTCAGTGACAGAGAGAGAAGCATATGTGGGTTCTGAACCTTTTCTTAAGAGGAAGAAAAAGGGCTAATTAGTCTAAGGAAACATGGCGCCAGGAGCCACATCTGGGAGCCAACTGCCATGCAAAGGAATCCCGGGTGCTATGGCTATAGAACGTTTGACATTACAGAGTTTATGCTATACCCCAAAGTTGAGAAGGTGATGAGTAATTATTCATGACTAATTATCAAGTCTAAAAACCCCGAACCAGTTCTGCCTTCAGAGTTTCCTTCCCAACGATTAAAAAGAAAGAAATAGATTAATTGTCCCATCTTATTACTACTGTCAGCCAAAATGCAACCTCAGTGACTGGGTTCTTCCTGCCTTGAATTCATATGTCTGCCATCAAATTGCCCAAGCAACCTTTTTCAATCAAACCACACAAGGTTTTCTTTGCATAGTGACAGAAAATAATGTGGGCTCCTTGTGTAGGTTTACAACATGCAATATGCACTTGCAATACACCAAGAAACAATAGCCCTAGTGTCATGTTGTGTTCAACACTACACATCTGTACACAGGTATGGTTATTATTCACATGTTATGTTGAACACAGGTACAACAGTACACTTTCTGGGCCAGTTCAGATGAACATGACCCCCACTGGCCCCCTATACACAATAATGCTGGGTCTGTGCTGAGAAAATGTCCACCCTGATGTCACTAAAGGATGTACTGCTGATGCATTCTTGGCACATCCTATAATCCTATAAATAAGGAGTGATCATTCAAATTGCACCTTTACATGTGCCGGAAAACCCTGTTTAAGCAGGGTTTTGCAGAGCGTATGGGGGTGATTCTGATGGTGGCTCATGCTTGGGTGATATTGTTGGACTTATCATGTCTAGGGGGTTGGTAGGGGCCATGTTCATCTGAACTGGCCCCCTGTCTGTGCCATGCATTTGAGGGGCCTGTATCCAGGTTCACTTTTAAAATGAATGCAGGTACAGTCATTAACATAAATGTATGAACAAGTGTACAGATGTCTGTACACTCGTACAACATAATGAGGGTATTTATACATGCAGCCTAACCCAGGCTAGGGCAGCCCAGCTGGGGTTAGACTGCATGTGTGAAGTGCCAGGAGTGTGGTCGCTCCCAGCGCTGCCCCTGCCCCAAGCCCCACTCTCAGATTTGGTGTTTAGCCAAGTTTAAGTGTACCTGTGGTTTGCTTAACCTCGGCCGGCAATTGTCTGGGCCATCGCCACCGCGCGAAATGCCTCCCCCTCCCACCCGGCCTGCTGCTAGTTCAGAGAGTGAACTGGATGGAAGGAGTGTCCACACCAACGATGTGGTGATGGGGGTATCCTAGTGCATCCCTTCGCTGATCACCACTCATGTGGAAGTACAGTGCAGGGGAGGGAAGGACGGCAGTTGGTTGTCTGCCAGGGAAGGCAGGAGCTCACCTGCCTTCTCCACAGCTGACCCACCTTTCCCGGCAAAGTTGTGTGCATGACATCAGTGTCTGAATAGAGCTCATGTCTTCAGAGTTAGCTGCCTTTCCTTTTCCCTTTTGAAAGTCTACGAATAGAATTGGAATTTGGAAATCTCATCCTGTGACCATTTTAAGCAGTTTTTGAACCAGACTTTTTTTTTTAAAGATTCCTTCATAGTCTTTGCCCACAGACATTTCAGCTGATGCCAAGCATAGTTGTTCAAGTTCTCAGCACCAAATAGTCAGGGCTGTAACACTGTCGTCATAGCTAATTTGTTTAATCTAGTGGTGTTGGCTGCTTTCTCTCTCTCCTTCGATACTTAATCTCTTTTGGATGAAGGCTTGATCTTCTATGATTGGCTTTGAAGTGTCCAACTTCTGCTGTCTGTGTGAGTTCCAAAGAAAAGAGTTATTCTGTGTTTACCTGCAGAGCCTCTGCTGAGAATTGGACTTTAACCAAGTCCAATTTGTATCACAATCCCCCACAATCATTGAACATTCTTAATTTTGACAAATTTCTTTTAAAGGACAGATAGATGTGGAATGAAATATCGAAGTCAGTGGAGCTACAGGGATCTGGACCCAACACATAGCACCCCCCGGGCCAAAAATTAGTGTGTCCCAGGGTGCCATTTAAGGTTTTGGTGACATAAGGAAGACATTTCAATAAATGTGGTGGGGGTGGGGGTGGCTCACAGTGAGGCTCAAGGGCCTGCTCTTGGAAATATTCAACATTGCATAGCAAAAGAGTGTATTTTCGGACCATCAGAAGTAGTTCCTTTTGTTTTTTTCATATATATCTGACAATATCCAGATACATGGGTGTTCCTGAGGAATTATTCCTGAAGAATAATCACATATTGTTTGAAAACTGAGAGGGGTGAATGACCCCATCCACCCCACTGGGCCTACTGCAAAACTGTGAACATTAAGAGTGCTTCCATATAGAGAACTTTTGTGTGTGTGTGAGGTGGATCTTGGGGGCTTTTGTCTCTTGATATGCTTTATCAGGCTGTGTCAGACCCACTCTCAGTCCATCTAGCCTGATACTGGTTTCCTTTGACTAGCAATGGCTCTCCAAGGTCCCAGGCAGACAGAGGTCTTTTCCAGCTCTGCCACTTGAGATTCTTTTTACTGGAAGATGCAGGGGCTTGAGCCTGCATGCGTTTTATCACAAAGCTGAAGCCCCTCCCAGTTTCAAACCACAAAACAACTGTGCTTGCTGATTTCTACCCCGCCCCACCCTCTTAATCCATAATAGCAGAGCAGGGGATTAGTGAAGTCTCCACTGGTAGCATTGTCCAAATCAAGAAAAGTTGCACAAAATCCTGTGCAGTCTGGTTTGTTTGGGGTTTTTGTGGGTACCAACTGTTCCCCACAGATCTAATTTAGCACTGTGCCTGAAACTACAAGTGTATAAAAATTACCATTTGAATTAACATTAAGACCACTAGAAGCTGTTATCTGCTGAGATAAATTTACTGAATATTATTATTATTATTATTAATTAATTAATTAATTAATTAATATGTGAGAACAGCAGCACACACTAAACTCATAATAATGCAACTAATACATATGAGTCACTAGAAACGTCCAGGACAGAAAAACTTAGACTGGTGAGATAACAAGTGCAGTCTGTCATAGGCCTGTCTCTGGGCCCTAGTCCATCTGGACCTAGGACTGTTCAGGGCCATGAGAAGATCATACAGGCCCAACCACTCACACAGACCTCAGCTACAAAAGTGAGATTGTTTCCATCAGTGCTCTCACTTAGCCTGTCTCATACTGAGGCCTTCTGGGCTTTCTTCTTATAGAGAGAGTATACAACAGTTCTGTAGCTGTTTAAAGGGGAATTGATATAGCCTGAAATCATCCAACATTGCAGACAGTGAGCCTCTTCTCACGAACATTGAGAAGGGCTGGAGGGCAGTCTGTGGAAAAGGCGGGTTAACCTTCCCTTCCCTGCAGATGATCAAGCCAGCATTGCTAGGCACACTTCCCATGCGTCCAGATGATTCCCCGTACACCAAGGCTGCAGGGAGGGCCAGGATGTGTGTCCCAGCCCCCGGAAATGCCATGAGGCACCACGCGAGTGTGCAGTGCATCATGGGGATTCCCCCCTCCCCGGGCTCCCCACAGTGTGGCAGCTACGGCTGCCACACAATCAAGAAAACGGGGCCAAGGGGGCGCTTGCTCCCTTAACTTCATTTTCAAGTAGGGTTGCCAACTATCCCACATCAGGGGCGTAGCAAGGTTGGAGTGGGCCCAGAGGCAAGATTTTAAAATGCACCCCCACCCAAGGTTTTGTAAATTGTGGATGATGCAAGTCATTTAATGGTACTAGAGAAAGACATGCTGTTCTGGTAGCTCCAGGTCTTAACCCTCACATCAATTTTGGAGGATGAGTACAACTGAGGGAAGCCCGGCCGGGTGCGTGGCTGGGGGAGTCAGTCATGTGACTTGCCTCTGGGGGGCCCCACAAGCCAATGGGACCTCAGATAACTGTCTCCCCTTGTTCTATTATAGTTACGCCCCTGTCCCGCATTATGTGGGCCGTCCCTCATTTCAGGGATGAAATTTTGGTCCCTATAGGGACAGCATTTGTCCTGCATTTGGGTGGTGAGGCGAGCAGTGGCAGTGTGAAATACCTGCAATGAGTGTGTATGTGGGGGAGCATTTTATTCCTTTTGCTATGTAAACTACTTTGAGAAGTTTTTGGTTGAAAAGTGGTATAACCTGAATATGTTCTAAATAATAGCAAACAATAACATTATTCAATAGCATATAATTCAAGAACATATACATCATTGATACTCAGGCTCTTTATTACCGCTGCATACACCTCTCTCCCAAGCCCCTCCAAACTTGTGTCCCTCATTCTGGCAATGAAATGTTGGCAACCCTATTTTCAAGGGTGGCTACATAGGCAGGTTTGCCACCATGTTGCTGCCAGGATTGGGTCCGATCCCAGTGGTTCACATGCGGGTGCAAAACCGGGCTGGGTTCCCTCAACCTCACGCATGTGCAAATATCCTCAGTGTTTCTCAGTGTTTCTGACACATTGCCGACAAATGGTATGAGTCAATTGTGCATTTGTCCCATTACATTGTGCTCTGCAGACCAGGCTTGCAAGCTCTGACTGAAACTAACCCTGGAGAATATGTTTCCATGTTTATCCCAATATCAAGCCATTAACATCTTCAGAATTGCTTTCAGTTGTCATCTGGAGGTTGATGACAATTCCTGGAGACACCAGGCCAATCCTGGTGGGTTGGCAACTAGTTCTCAGGCATGAAGAACATGAAGTGGGAGCACATAAGCATCTGTATATCACATCAGCACATAGGTCAGGTCAGAAAGAGGACAGGCCCTCTTTCTGCAGTAGAAAGTAACAGCAGAGAAAGTAACAGAAAACGATTGGTTATCTACAGTTCTAGCAAAAGCCTTTCAAGTGCACCATCAAGGATCTATAACTTATCCTGGAAAATGATCCTTCTCTCTCATAGGCCTTGAGATCATGAAGGCCTGTCCTTTACTCATAGAGAGCTCTACAACCTAAAGCATCTTCACACAGCAACAATGGGCCATCCAGTGGAGATGCAACCTCAGGAACTAGCCCCTGTAACGAATTATATTCCTATTTGTTTGTTGGTTTACTTACTTAGTAGATTTATATACCACTAATTATAAGGATATCAGTGCAGTTTCCAAACCAATATAACCAACAGAATCACATCCCTCTATCAATACCTCGGTGAAGATCGTCTATTCATAGCTTGCCCACATGCCAGTTTGAAAGAGAAGATAAACTGGGTTTTTCCCCCTCTTGCAGATTGTCTGGAGCAATTTCAAGTCTGCCTCCATATCTACTTGTGTAACACTATCTTGGGACCAACAACATCAGCAATATCAAAGGCTCATTCATTTTCACATCTTCTAACATGATAGATGCCATTATGGGCTACAGCAATACCTATCCGCCATTTACATTGGTCAAAGCAAACAATTTCTGTGCAAGAGAGTAAATAGACACAAATCAGATATTTAAAATGGTAACATTCAGAAAACAGTTGGGGGAATATTTCAACCTCCCTGGAGATTCAATAATTTGAATGTTACCATATTTCAGGAAAGCAGGTCCAAACAAAGACTCCAATGTGAAGCTTTGTGGTTGGAGTCTATATTTATGCAGATATTACACCCTCAGACAAAAGCCCCAAGATCCACCTCACACACAAGTTCTCTATATGGAAGCACTCTTAATGTTTACAGTTTTGCAGCAGGCACAGTAGGGTGGATGGGGTCATTCACCCCTCTCAGTTTTCAGACCATATGTGATTATTCTTCAGGAATAATTCCCCAGGAACACCCATGGGCTGACAGGGGGCACAGTTTGACAGCAACTTGGCGGCAGTCATCAAGACAGAGAAAGCTCTTTCTGTGGTACCCATCCCCATGGCTTTTCTCCATAGAGCAATCTGGCTCAATATAGAGCCCCAATGGCCAGTCACTCTTGTGAGAGAGCAGTCCGTGGAAGAAGGGGATGTTTTGCCATCAGGCATCATTAGAGATTTTGCTTGGCAACTCTCTTCCCTCCACTCTGATGGTGCTTCTCATGAGTTCTGTGGGGATATCCCCATGGCCTGGCACTCACTTGAGCAAGCGCAGTCCACCCTGTTTTGGACAACTATCTTCACAGTAGTGGGCACTCTCCATTGACTGGAGCACTACTGACCCTGGCAACCGGCCCTGCTCATGAGCAAGCCTAGGGGCCACAAACCCCCAAGGGGAAAGGACTAGACCCCCCATCCCCAACAACAATGTAAAAAAACAGAACTTGGCTGCTCAAGAATCCCTACTTGGGGCTGCCTTTTGGATGCAACCCTGGGCAAGGCCCTCCACCAGATGTCCCCCTCTCAGTGCTGATGGGGCTCCTTATGTTGCCACCTGAAGTGTTTGTGGTTGTGAAAGTACTTCACTGTCACTTCCTTCTCGGGGAGCAAAACACTTAGTGCCCATCCTGTCATCCTGTCCCCTTTCCCTCCTGCTTGCCTGGTGGGCGAGAAAAGGACAAAGTGGCAAGAAGGAATGCCTCTTGAGAGGATGACAAGCCTGCAATGGGATGTGGTGGCTGGATAGGTGATAGGAGGGTCTGGGTCTGGCTCTCCAATAAACAGCCAGTGAGAAGCGCTGCTGGCATAGAGCAGCCATATCCCTGAGTGGGTCTGTGCTGCTGCCTCTATGACTGTGGTTTGAAAATCAGTACAAAACCGCAGTTATGGCGGCATCTGGTGTCAGATGTGATGCTTCGGTGTCCAAATTCCAGGTCTCGGTGGTGAACCTTTGTACTAACCAAAAGTTCAATCTGGAGTTTGGCAAAGCTAACCAGAGGTCGCTTTTGTCATGAAACCGCAGTTTCACATGTTCGGAGTTCCAACCTCTGCCCCATGTAACTCTGGTTTGGCGTTATGTCTGAACCCGGCATAAAGGATGTAATTATTATACTATTTATCTTGCTGTACCTGGGAGTGATTCATTCTGATTAGACCCTTTTTCCTTTTGACTAGAACTTCTTTGCATTTGTGCTTTACATGGTAATGGGACACACGCACACATCTGTATGTGTGTTTGTGACCATGCATCTGATAAAATGGGCTCTGGCCTATGAAAGCTTAAGCCACATTAAATGTGATAGTTTGTATAAGATGCCATAGGACATTTGTATAATACACACTGACAGCATTTGAATTGTGAAGGTGGGAAATGTTGGGGATCCTGTAATGAAATCCACAAGCCTCATCTCCTGCTCCCCAGTTTTAGCCAAATCATGCCTACCATAAATTTTTGGAAACAAGAGCTAATGGGGCTGTCACAAAAGATAGGAAACCTCCACATGATCCCCTTGTAATTAAATAATTACATACTGCAAATGCACAACTTGGGCAATTTACAACTTGGGCAATTTTTTCTAACAAGCAGATGGAAGACTTTTTAGCACTAGCTTAATCAGACCTGGAAAATGTGGAACCAGTTAGTGTTAAAAACACTGTTAGGGTCTTTCAACAGGAGTTTAAAATTATTTATTTATTTATTTATTTATTTATTAGAAAACGTATTTACTAATTTTTAGGTATTTAATAGAATGCTTATATTCTGTTTTTCCAAATGGAGGGCATCCCAAACTTTCCAAACGCAGGCTCAAGGCGCCTTGCATGACTTAATATTATCAAGAATATTGAGGGCCAAGACCTGAAAAGGCAGCTAAGAGCTTTATAAGACAAAACTATACCACAGACTACTAAGTGCTGTGGGAGTATCCCCACTTTGTCATGTAAATCCAGATCTGTTTTCATGATGAATTCTTGTTATGAAAGCTTTCAGTTTAAAAATATTCCTTGAATAAGAATTTCTAAGTTTTTGTTGTATGTAATTTTGTTTACGTTTCTCACTATGAGACAAACTTTAACACATTATTTTAGCCGTGCATCATTCGACCATGCCATAATAAATCCATTCCCTTAGTTATACCTGTATACTATCCAATAACATGAACAGCTCTGCAGTGAAATAGATGTTAACCTCTTCCTGTCAAAAGATAGTGGTTGTGTGGATTTGCATGTGACAGATAGAGATATAAAAGGATGATGTTGAATATGTAAAGGGCTAATGAAAACAGCAAGAAACTGATTTTAAACTTTTCTGTTGATTAGAGCTGCAGGTGCCATTGGCATATGCAGGGTTTTGGAGGGAATTGGTTTAATCCATTGTGATAGCATAGAACTGAATTCTTTGGATCGTTTTCTTATGTTCTAAAGGAAAATTGTATTTTCTCTCTTTCTCATATTCCTACTATCTCAGTAATTGCTCCAAGAACTAATCGGCTCTGGCTGTGTGTGATTATCCAAAAAGGTTTAATTGACTATGTAAACAGCCAATTTCATATTTGTTCCAAACTGGCGAAACAGTACCTCCTGTGAGGAAACTTTTGCTCAGATGTAAACATTGTGTAATACAAAAATATGCCTGAAATAATTTTGTGGGGTGGGGGGGAATCAGCAAAGCCTGGACCTCTTTAGTGTCGGGTTTAGATACCAAATAGTTTTGTTCCAGTGCTACATAAGAAAACAATTAAGAGGAGATGGGGAGGACATTTGCCTTAGAACAAACAAAACAAAAATACTGATGAGTTCTATCAAGCTGCACTCTCTGGATTCCATAGCGAAACACACGCTATCGCAAACTGATCTTTAGACGGAAATGAGGTCCTTGGAGAGAATGAAGAGCATAGCGTGCAGTTGTGAATCCTAATGCATCCATTTGGAATTGCACTTTTCAATGATAAGTTGGCAACAGCAGATAGCACGAGCAAAGCATCAGTTCATCTAGACTCTTCAGTGCACTTGGTTTGTCCTGGGTAAAACCTATAATTTCAGCTGCAAGGACACATCATTCTCATCTTGCCTTTTTGTCTTCTAGTCAAAATGAGAACAGTACTTGTAGGGTTTTTAACCTGCGTTTATGTTCATAAGGAGAGGCCACCATATAGTGGCTGTAGTTGGCAAGAACTGAAACCTCCCTTGAAAGTTGGGCAGCCTCTTAATAATTCCATGCAAGTTGCCAATGGGTAAGGTGCTCTTTGTATTGTATTGCAGAACAACCTGTGATTCAGGGCAGACAAAATAGTAAAATATTTTCCATATAATGCATAGGTAATTTATGGCATTATGACAACTACAAGATGCAGCCATAATTAGTAGCAGTATTAGGCCACAGCTCAGTAGTAGAGAACCTGCTTTATATGCATTTGATTCCTATTTCAATCCCTAGCAGCTCTAGTCCTAGTACACAGGACTAGTGCAGGAAGTGATGTCTGCAGAATAGAAGAGAAGAATAGAAGCAAAAGAGAGGAAAGGCAGGTGTCTGAGTACAGTGATGAGGATCTCCTCCTCTTCCTTGTCACTCACTTCTTCGGGTCATGCTTTATGTCCCACTGCTTACAGCTTACTGTAGTGTTTCATTGCCGAAGGTCCACTCATAGGCCAGGTTCTGGCAAAACACAGAACCATCCGCATCCCCTCTCCACGCTCTTCCATCTGCGTTTAGATGTGGGGGAGGGGGGCCTCTCTGAGGTCAGCTTCCTTCCTTCCTGAAAGACAGCCCACACAGCCAATAGCAGCCAGAGTGAGGGAGGAGCTTCCTCCCTCAACTCTGGTTTGAGACAAGGCTAACTGCGGTGCCAGCATTCAGGTGTAACACTGGCCCCGCCAAATTGGAGGTTGGGACAATGAAACTGAGAGAGAACCGAAGATAACAAATTTATTTTTATTTGTTTAACATATTTTTATACAGCCCAAAATCTGCATCTCTGGGTGGTTTACAATTAAAAACATTTAAAATATTAAATCAATTAAACAATTAAAATCATGTAAACAGACATTAAAATAATTTAAAACCAACATTAAAAAAAATTAAAACCAGAAATCTAATTAAAAGCCTGGGTGAAAAAATGTGTCTTCAGTGCCTTTTAAAAAGTTGTCAGAGATGAGGAGGCTCTTATTTCAACAGGGTTTTAGTTTGGGGAAGGAAACTGTGGGTCCCTTTCCCCCTTTAAATACAGTTCAGATGTTTGGTTAGTGAAACCAGAGGTGATGGGACCTCTGGTTTCGTGTTACATCTGAACCTGGCCAAAGTCTTCCTGCTGTTCCTTCTCTTCTTCCTGATATCCCCACATTTTTCTACTTGTTTCTATATTTCCTTTCTTCACAAGTATATTTATATCTGGAATCTATGAAGGCACCTGACTGTCTCCTGTTGGAAACTGAATTCACTGAGAACTGCCAGTTCTTTTTCTCTTTCATTAGAGTTAGGTGGGGTTGCTGAGCTGAATCAGTGTTTCAGATCATGGCAACATCCATAAAGACTGAGTATTATTGAAATCAATTAAGACAAATTAGTCATGACTAACTTAAATCCCATTGATTTCAGTGGGACTTAGCCATGACTAACAGTCTGTTGCCCTGAGTAAAGGAAAACAGACTGAGGATGAGGACTAATAAACTAAAGACAGGATGAGGGCTAATAAACTGAAGCTCAATCAACAAAATATGGAGGTTCTGTTGGCAGGTGGTTTGTTTGATTTGGGGAGATGGTGTTCAGACTGTTTTGGAAAGGGTTGCACTCCCCATAAAAGATTAGGTTTTGGGGTGCTAATGGATCCAGTTCTGTTAACTAGAACCCAAGTGGCATACAGAGCATACAACCCCTTTCAACAGCTAAGACTGGTTGCCTACGACCTACCCCTCCCTTGGGCAGAGGCACCCTAACCACAATTACCCATGCCCTGGTGGTAACTCCAAGATTGGACTAATGCAATGCTTTGTACATCGGTCTGCCTTTGAAGACTGAGTGAAAGCTTTTCCTACTACAAAAGCTTTTGTTGTGGCTTCTAGGGTTCTAAATTGGGCTGGCTATAAAGCATTTCCCACTGGGGCTCAAACAGCTGCACTGGTTGCTGATCCTTTTCCAGGAATATCTTCCTCAGAGAAGCTAATCTGGTGCCAGCTTTGATTACTTTTTGGCACTAGCCAAAGACCGTTTTTATTTGCCCAAGTCCTCCTGCAGGTGGATTAGTTGGTTTTAGATGTAAATTACCTCTGCTAACTTGGCAAAGAGGCACCTTTTAATGTGGTGATTCTCTTTATTTAGCAGGGGGAGAAAAACTGGCCCTATCCACCCCCAGCACAGTACCTCCAGTGATTGTTGCTGGTGTCTATCTTATGTTTCTTTTAAGATTGTGAGCCCTTTGGGGACAGGGATCCATCTTATTTATTTATTATTTCTCTGTGTAAACTGCCCTGAGCCATTTTTGGAAGGGCAGTATAGAAATCGAATAAATAAAATAAATAAAAATAATAAAAACATTATGGTTCTGCTGGATTTTGCTGTCTGGTAATAGATGCTGCTCTGTCAGTTTTATGATGTTTTTCTTACAGAAGCAGACCAAGATCTTCAGGCACCTGAAGGAGCATGCCAAATGCCATCCCATACCCTTGCCCAATGGCACAGGTGGGTGATCTGATTACCAGCCAGCAGGAACGAAGATCTGTTCCTCTTTCCATGCTGGATATGAAAAGGAGGAGTGGGGTAGAGCAGAAGAGGAGGAGAGGAAAGGGCTGGTCTCCCACTCTCCTCTGCTTCACTTGCTCTTCTGCTTCGTCTCTCTCCTCAAACCCATTGTGGAAGGACAAGCAAAAGAGGAAGCTCTTTGCAACCACTGGCTGGGTGCATCATATTGACACAGTGCACCGCCAGGTTATTGACAATGGCTGGACTCTCTAGCCCACCCCTTTTATAGCAGCAGCAGCAGTGGTGCAAGCCAGTGGTGCAGACAAGCTCATTCAGACCATGCTGTTGATGCAGGCAGTGAGCAGGTGAGGCGGCAGCTCCCACCCCATAGTAGCCTCTGACAATCTGCTACCTAAGGCAACTGCCACCATTTGTCTCATGATGAGGCTGGCTCTGTTAATGTTCTGTGCTGCTTTTATTGTTTTTATTGACTGAATGCTGCTCTGGGAGTTTCTGCTGAAGGCCAACTAATATCTGAAAAATAATTCTGGCTACTGTGCTTGCAATTTAAAGCTTGATTTTGAGAGAGATGTCAGGAATATTTTGTGAAAAGAATATTTGGGGGCTGGTTTTCAGACTCTTTGATCTACAAAGGTCTTAATGATGTCTTACAGCTTTGGTAAGTACTGTATAGCAGCATGTCTATACAGGGACATGTTATTATTATGTCATTATTGGTACATAAATTATTTAGTTAGTTAGTTTTTTATACTGCCCTTCCAAAATGGCTCAGGGCAGTTTATAATTAAAACAAAACCATTAAAATCAATTAACAGTTAAAACAGAGATGATAAAACACCATAGAACAATAATTAAACAGTCAAAACAGTTTAAAGCCCTGAAAAACCAGGTTACAACATTAAAACCGTTTACAATTTTACAGTGACATAAAATGTGCATAATTTCATCTCAGTTGGCACAATGCTACTTAGTAGTTTCATTTTTCTTACTTACATGAAATGCATGGTTCCTTGTTAGAGAATACTCTGGAGCTAGATCTGCATTTTCACAACTGGCCATTGAGGCTGCACCATCTCTTCTCTGATCCTAACAAAGGAACATATCCATAACTGATTTTGACTACTGTGGTTTTTTGGTTGAATACTGTGGTTATTTGGTCATGAATAGAGGTGACAGAGACCATCCAGAGGAAGAATGTAGGAGACAAGAAGTGTGAAAAACTTGCATCAGAATTACAATACTAGCTTCAAGGACTGAATGCCAATTTAAAACAAACAAACCCTAAGGAGTATGAGGTCATGACAGGTTCCAACAAAAGTTATCAAAGTGGTTTACACGTAAAATCTATTATATAGTTTGTATGTATGTTTGTATGTATGCATAAAATAATGTTATACTTCCCAATGACCTACAGATACCAAATGTTGTATGAGCAATCCTGCCACTAAAATTAGCTGGATCCACTGCTTTTTACACCAGAATATACTTGGGGGAAAGTATACTTTTTAATTTTTAATTTTTACACCAGAATATACTTGGGGAAAGGTTTAATTTTTAATTGTTTATTTTTACACCAGAATATACTTGGGGAAAGGTTTACTTTTTAATTTTTAAAAATTATTCTGAATATAACCATATGTTAACTGTTATTGTTCTCAACAGATTTTTAACTCTCAACAATCAAATCAATAATTCCAAAATGACATAATGCCCAAGAGAAACAGATCTTTCTTGGATTCAAATTTGCTATGATTCAAATTTACCACATATGTTCATTATTTAATAAAATGAATAAGACTTGAAGCTGAAAACCTACAAATTTCAAACTTTTGCAAGCACATTAATAAAAAAACTATAACAAATATTTCATTTCTTCTTCTTATTATTATTAATATTATTAATATCAATAACAACAACAACAATAATAGAATTTATACACCACCCAGTATAAAAATATCTAGGCAGTGTATAGAATTAAAAACATAAATAATATTTAAAGTTCATAAAAAGATAAAATAATAATAGATAAACACATTAATAGCATATTACAATTTAAATTCTTGAACTTTCCTATAAGTGTACTTATACAAAATGACTTTGCTTGGTCAATGACTGGCCTCACCTACTAGTACATAAACTAAGTAACAAACCAATCAATAAGACAGTCTCCTATCCCAAAAGTGCTCACTTAACATGGCTGCCGGGCTTGTGTGTCTCCTCGGCTTCATGGAGCCAAGGAGACACAGAGATGGGCGCCTAGAACACCTTTCTGATGGGGGAATCCCCCAAGGCAATAATCACGCAGTGCCTTGTGGGATATGCGGAGGCCGGGATGACGAGTCCCAGACTCTGTTTACCTGCCCTGCTGGGAGCAGCGCAGATAGTCATCTGCACGGGTCCCGACAGCGCAGGTTGTGTGGGTTGTGCACTTCAGGGGCTGTACACAATCATCTGGGGGAAGGTAGGTTGAGCCCTGCCTTTCCCCCACTGCCCGCCCGCCCACCTGCCCACGAGCACAGTTGTGTGAATAGTCCCACAGTCTAGGTAGACACCAGCACCAGCCACCAGAGGGATGCTATGATGGATTAGGACAGGGCCAGTTGCTCTCCCACTGCTAAATATAAGAGAACCACCACTTTAAAAGGTGCTTTTTTGTTCAGTTAGCAGAGGATAACTCTAGAGCTTGAGATGGTGCTCTGTACAGGTGAACTCTGAACATATATCCTGTTTTCACAGGCTTTTAATTAGAATTAATTTCAATAATTTTAAAACCTTGTTTTAATATCTATTTTATTCTATTGTTTTTATTGTCATGTATTTTAATTTGTAACTTTTAACTATTTTAAATTTTGTATACCACCTAGAGATGTACATATCAGGCGGTATAGAAATATGATAGATAAATAAATAAATAGCTAAGTGTCAGAATACTGGTGCTATTTTCTCTGTGCAGCCAACAGGTTGTCTTAAGACTATTCTGAGCCCTACCTGAGAGCCCTTGTGAGTAGGGTTCATTTAATGGACGAAGACAGGGGTATCAAACTGTGGCCCTCCTACAACTCCCATCATCCCTGGTTACTGGTCACTGTGAGTTGTAGGCCGATAACAGCTTAAGGGCCACAGTTTGACACCCCTGGACTAATTCACCTCAGTTTAATACTCCTTAAAAATCAGTACATAGAATCTTATGTGACAGCAAAGCAAGCCTTCATCAGTGTGTGTACAGAATGGGTAAAAATAAAGTTAAAAATGAAGCAGAATGGGTTACAAAGGAAATAAAAACATCAGTGTGTTTCTAATTGGCAACTTTCTAACTCCTGAACAGAGCTGTGTCTATTGGACTAGCCCTCAGCACCACACAAATGGGCATCCGGGTTGGCATTCTTCCTGTCAAAAACAAAATTATTCAGTCTGGAGAATCACCGGGATCTCTTTGCAGCAGGGTTTAGATAAGCTAGGCATGCCTCTTGTACGGGAATTGCACTGTGGTAACAACAACATACAATTTTCTAGCTGTGAAAGTGAAAATTAATTAAAAACAAAATATTCCTTTAAAAATCCAGCTGTTGGCTCATGAGCTTCAAGTCCTGCCCTGAGGATGGCTGCAGCC
The DNA here is from genome assembly GCF_027244095.1 of Hemicordylus capensis. Classification (NCBI taxonomy): domain Eukaryota; kingdom Metazoa; phylum Chordata; class Lepidosauria; order Squamata; family Cordylidae; genus Hemicordylus; species Hemicordylus capensis. The sequence goes on from NC_069657.1 coordinate 50,040,993, forward strand.
CAGGGGCAGAGCACACATCTGTATGCTTACGGTCCTAGCTCCAGTACAGATAGCAATCCTGAGAAAGACCTTTGCCTGATCTCTGAGAACACAGTAAGAGAGAGAGAGGCACTGCTGGCTGGTGAGCTCTACTACCTGTACCGAGCGGTCCACTCATGCCTACAAGTGTTTTACCTTTGCTAAACAGCTAAAGCTGTGCAGAAAGCCTAGCACATGCTGTCAATTCCAGAAGCTGACCCACAGACTTGTTCAGTATGATGGGTGTGTGTGTGAGAGAGTTGAAGAGCAAACTTTTTGCACAGGCTGTGCACGGGTCCTTTTGGTTGCTCATGGGTTAATATTCCTCTCTTGTAATTTGTTTCCCTTTGCCAAAGTGGGTGTTGCTGGAATGTCTCTTGTAAGGAGGGGGGCTGAGCTGTGTCCTCTGGAGAGGGGCGATGTCAGCATCAAAAAGGCACAAAAGGGGGAGGTTTCCAAAAATAAAAACCTCCATCCCCTCCAGACCCAGCTAGTGCCAGAGGCAGGCAAGAAGGTGCTTGGAGCTGTCTGCGCAGAACACAAGTTCTGACAGCCAAAAGAAAGAGGACGGGAAGAGGAGAGACGGAGAGTTCTTGTTCTTTCAAAAGTAGGATTGCTGCTGCTGCAGTTTTGGGAAAGCTGCGTCCCTGGGTTTTCTCTGGGTTATTGACTCTCTGAGCTCTCCTTCCTGCTCCAGGCATCAGGTACCAAGCCTCTTCCATATGAACCTGAGGATGTGAATTGCTTGGAAACGTGCTCAAGGAATTTAGTCAGCTTGCCTCTTTCCCCCCAAACTCCAGTTGCACTCTCAGTTTTATGAAACTCCCTGTCCTACACTGAGTGCTTTTCCTCTTGGATGGAAACCATGAGGGGCTCCTGGAGGAGTCTTCTCCCATTAACTGTAGCTCTTTTTGTGGGGGTTGGTGATTGCCAGAGAGACCTTGCTGGACTACTTGATCAAAGTCCTTCATTCAGAACTGAATCTGGGAACAGAGAGGCAACTCGGCTACGATTCCGGAATCAAGGTAACTCAGGATCGACAAACAAGGTGTTCAACTTGTTCCAGGTGCACAGTCCTCCTGCAACCTCAGACCATGTTCCCGTGGCCTCTCAAACAGATGCCTGGATGAGAAGCCCAGCAGGAAGGGATAACCGAAAGCCACCATCTGCTTCCACAGACCACAGACTCTCTGCTCCCACAAATGCCAGATCTCAGTCCAGCAATCCTGGGACAAAAAATGATGCTCCAAGCAGAAGCCAGAGTGGCATTCCACAGCAGAGACAAAGGACGGGCATCTCACATCAGTGGCTACGAAATGGGTTCAGGTCACGGACAGTGCCACAGCCAAGAATGCAAGTTTCCAGAAGCCGGATGGTAGGGTAAGTGTAGACATACTTATTCAGCTGTCAAACAAGGTGCTTGTGAGATTTGACAGTTCTGAGCTATGATAGCAGTTTTGCAGTCAGATCCTGAACTTCAGGGCATGTCAGTCAACTCAGAATCTAGATATAAATATGTTGTCCCCAATAATCCCTATTTTCTTCAAAAAGCCAGCCAGTCAAGCACTATGGCCAACATCCTAAGTATGCACCTGCATGCCAGAAGAAGTGTCCCAGCTGTGGAGAACTTCCTGAGCTCTGCAGCATCTTTCACACAGGTGGAGGGGTGATTATTTTCATCAGTCTTTGCTTTCCCTTGAAGTGCCCTGTGCCATTGAAAAATATGTCCCCGAGGGATGCGCGACCCTCAGGAATATATCTTCAAGTGCACAGGGCATTTCGGGGGAAGGAGAGAGTGGCGAAAATCATCCCCCCCTCCCGGCTTGCATGATAGGCACTCAGAGCTCCGGAAGCTCTCAGAGATGAGGATGCTTCTTCCTAGCATACAGGCACATGCTTAGTCAGGATGTCATCCTATACTTCTGAAATCTTTGCAAGCCAAAGCAACTTACTACTTTTCAGTCCCAAGTACAGTAACAAAGTATGAGCCATGCCCAATTAAATTGTTCTGTCATCTAACCCTGGAAGAGATCCAAATGCCTAAGAAAATGTTGTCACTACTACTACTACTACCACCACCACCACAACAACAACCTGCACCACCACCTACTATTTCTACTTATATACTGCTTTTCAAGAGTTCTCAAAGCAGTTTACAAAGAAAAATAAACAATAATAATATTTTTTAAAAAATAAATAAGGTGGTTGCCTGATCAAAAGGGCTCACAGTCTAAAAATTATTATTATTATTATTCTTTTTACATTTATCTCCCGCTCTTCCTCCAAGGAGCCCAGAGCAGTGTACTACACACTTGAGTTTCTCTTTCACAGCAACCCTGTGAAGTAGGTTAGGCTGAGAGAGAAGGGACTGGCCCAGAGTCACCCAGCTAGTTTCAAGGCTGAATGGGGATTTGAACGTGGGTCTTCCCGGTCCTAGTCCAGCACTCTAACCACTACACCACGCTGGGTAGACACCAGCAACAGCCACAGGAAGGATGCTGTGTGCTGGTGTTGGATAGGGCCAGTTGCTCTCCCCCAGCATAATATAAGAGATCGACCACTTTAAATGGTGCCTCTTTGCTCAGTTAGCAGGGGGTCTCAACATAGGTCTTTCAATGCAGTACACATGTTCAAGGCATAAGAACTGAGACACTGAGTGCATTTAACTGAGTGTAACTTCCTGAAGACTGCTGTCATTCTTGAAATGGCTGTGATGTTGCTCAGGATATTCACGTGGTATCCATATATAGTTTGTGCATGCCAAATAATTACTTTGATATTAGACTCTGAGATTTGCTACATGTGTCAGGGTTCTGGTGTGCACATGGCTGGGGGTTATGACAACATATATTTTTGTGCTACTACCCTCCTTGGGCCACTGCTATGCCTCTGATTTAGAAGAAGGCAATAAGCTGACTACCAGCTGCAGGTTCCTGGCTGTTTTGTCTCCACAGTGGGGTTTTCTTATGCACCATTTCCAAACGTATGCTGATTCAGTTAAAGGGGGCTTCTTATGACTTATCTGTCGGAATTATTTTCATCTTGAGCTGTTCTTGAACTGCAGGGACATGTATTGCTTTAGCTGATCTCCTTAAGGTGAGGTTGGACTTTCCAGTTGAGTTTCTGAAACAATGTTTGTGGTCGTGGTGTTCCTAGATATGAGCAGTAAGTTTAAGAAAGGCTCTTTTTGGCAGCAGCATAACTCCTTTGGGGCCTCACACAAGTGAGGCTAGATTAATCAGTTTTCATGCTCGTGCCTGATTTGGTATCTGCCACCACCCAGTTCTTTTCTTTCTATCCAAATAGGCAGGGGTTCATAGAAATTCAAAACAGTAATGAGTAAAGTCGACATAGGTCTAGATACAACATTTTTATTTAACTTGGTGGTCTTCCAATAGATCCTTTATTTGTAATATATCAGGAGGTTGGGTAGCATCCAACCTAACACCTGTGTAAGTGGGACTCTTTGGCTTGCACATGGCGGGGGGAGGGGTGGCTTTTGTCAACTCTTCTTCTCTCTGCAGCCCCCCACTGCCCCACTTCCCAAAGTGCTTTTGGGGCAGCACACACAGAGGGCTACAAAGGGAAGGAATGCTCAACAAACACCACCCCTTTCCCATATACAAATGGAAGCCGCTTTCTTGCACAAGTTTTAGTCTGGATGCTGCTTAATATATAGACATATTATAAACTTCAAGTTGCTCTTGTAGGGAACCTTTTAGGGAGCTTTTGCACATCACATAAGCAGGCCAGCAAGAGCCAGTTTGTGACATGTAAAAGCAGATAAAGGTAAAGTGTGCTGTCGAGTCAGTTTCGACCCCTGATGACCACAGAGCCCTGTGGTTGTCTTTGGTAGAATACAGGAGGGGTTTACCATTGCCCTCTCCCACACAGTACGAGATTATGCCTTTCAGCATGTTCTTATATAGCTGCTGCCCGATATAGGTGTTTCCCATTAGGAATGTGCATGGAACCGCAGAGCTGCAGTCCGATGCCAGTGGGGGTGGCTCTTTAAGGGTGGGGGAGGGTGCACTTACCCCTCCCGCCACTTTCCCCCCACTGGCGCTCCAGTAATTTCCCAAAATCCATGGGGCGGCAGCGTACCTCCCTGCTGCCCCTTCCCCCGTTGTTGGCCGGAAATAAGGAAGTACTGTGTGCGTGTGTGCCCGCTGCCGTGCATGCGCGCCCACTGCGCCCATCACGCATGCACGTCGTGTGTGTGACATGAGTGCATGACGTGCGATGTGCACAGCGCGCGCAACAGTGGGCACACATGCATACGGTACTTCCTTATTTCCGGCCAACAACGAGGGAAGGGGCAGCAGGGCGGTACGCTGCCGCCCCATGGATTTTGGGAAATTACTGGAGCACCAGCAAGGGAAAAGTGGCGGGAGGGGTAAGTGCACCCTCCCTCACCCTTAAAGTGCCACCCCCACTGGCATCGGACCGGCAGAATCACCAGTTCTTCGAACCAGTTTGGAGGCCCATAAAGGGCCTCCGGACTGGTTCCATGCACATCCCTATTTCTCATAGTCTGGGAAACATACCAGCAGGGATTCAAACTGGCAATCTGTGGCTTGATAAACAAGCCATTTCCCCATTGTGCCATTAGGTGGCTGTAAAGGAAGATGGCAGCTGATAATTGAGAGATGTCTAAGTAATCAGGTGTGTGAGGATAGCGGCAACTGATTCTGCTTTACTTAGAGCAATACCTAATGTCCAGTTTAACAGATATATATCAGGGTCAACTGCTTTCAGAACATGTGACATAATCAACCCAGACAAGCTGACAGGCCATGTTAAGCGATGTATGGAAGCTGTTTCTCAACAGGGTTGCTAGATTTTTGGGACATTTGGTACAGATAGTCAGTCAGATAGGTGCAGTTACACAGAGATTGACTTCTACTGGATGAAAGGCAATTTTAAGATGGTGGATGGGAAGTAAAGATAATGGGCATACAAGGCACAGCCTGAAGCAATGCACATATGACAATACAATATACAATCCAATGAAAGACAGTTTACTTTTTGTAATCAGAAACTCAGTTGTAATTTTTGTTTTAAGACCTGAGCAACACAATTAAATTTGTTAATGAATTCTAGTTCAATGGCTTCTCACTGGGTTGTATGCTAAGGTTTTCTTACTCTGAAGGAAGGAGACCTTTCTCTATAGGAAGTCTCCTTCCTTCTGGGGAAGGAATCCTTAGCATACAACCCATTCTGTTTAACTTGTGAGATTTCCCCTGCGTGTTTCTATCTAATTTAAGGTCAGAGATAGAGTTTCCAGAGAGGGTGAGCTGGGTGAACCTTAACAATTATTTAATGATCCTTGATCTAGGTTTACTGTTTTCTACCCACTGGAATTCACTGGCTTTTATGTAGTTGCAAAATGTAACATGGGTCAATGGTGGGGTTGTAAATATGGTTATGTATGCATGAGACAAGCTCGCCACAGGAATTCAAGTCTACTGAATTGTTCTTTATCCCTTGAGCTTCCCCACCCCCTTTCTTTTAGTGTGAATTCTTCAAAAATCTGAACGATTAGCTACTAGCTTGTCAGCTATAGTGACAAGTCTATTATGTCCATCATTGTCAGACTTGTTTTGTTTTGTTTCTTTGCCTCCTGCACCTGTCTGTCATATCCACCTGCTGCCTGGTGTCCTAATCAAAAATTTTCAGACACACCATTTTAAGGGTATGAGGCACCCGGAATATGATACAAAATAATTTCTAGCTTCAATGTTAACTGTCTAATGCTAGTAATATAAAGAAAAAAAATACTACAGTTATAGAATGTTGCTTTTAAAAAAGAGAACTTTCATGTGAATGAACATTTCTTTGTCTTCATTTATGGTCAGTTGCAGTCCTATCACTAGAGCCTTTTGTCAGCTGCCTCCTATGTGAAATGAAATTAAACAAAGTAAATTTCTCATGCACCGTTTTCCCTGCATAAATTAATTCTTTTCTGAATAATTTACCCCTGCTAACTGAGCAACGAAGCACCTTTTAAAAGTGGTGAGTCTCTCTGTTTAGCAGGGGGAGAGCAACTGGCCCTATCCAATCCCAGCACAGCATCCCTCCAGTGGCTGTTGCTGGTGTCTTTCTTATGTTTCTTTTTTTTAAGACTGTGAGCCCTTTGGGGACAGGCAGCCATTTAATTAATTAATTTCTGTATGTAAACCACTTTGAGAACTTCGGTTGAAAAGCGGTATATAAATACTTGTATTCATATTCTGTGATGTTAATATCATTAGAATTATTGTTTACCTAAATGTGTTGATCACATTTGGCTATATCTGTTCAGAATGGATCATTCCAAGTCTGTAAATCTTATATGTTTAAGCAGGACTTGCTGTCAGGACAACCATATGAGAGTTTACCTTTTCCATGGTAGAGGTGGGGAAATCCTTTCAGTTGCCCCAATTATTTCCTTCAAAATCAAGGTATTCCCCAGATAGAGCTGGGGTGTGTAAAGGTGGATTTGAGACTCCAGGTGTTTTTCAAGGAGGTGTGTGAAATCATTGGCTTCACAATAGCCCACTGTATCTCAATAACTGGAATAGTTGGTAAGTCATTGTTTATTGTCACCATCTTTGAAACTGCTACCCTGCCTACTGACATACCCATTATGTTGCTTTGTGGAATCCAGTGAGGAGGAAAATCTCTATTTACTAGAAGTGGAACCATTAGTTCATTATGTACATCTCCTAAACTCTATTGCTATTTTTAAACCTGCTCCTAGGGAGCGCTGTGAGTCTTAGTTGGATTGGCTTTTCTGCTGCTTTTATGAGTCTTCAGTGAATCCACCGTACAGATTTGCATTATGCTGGCCTGACATTTCAGCACTTGAACTTGTTTTCAGCATTTTGTGAGGTGCTGATATTCCACAGTATTTCCTATATAAATGCATGCATTTGTTACAGAATTAAGCAGCTTCTGAGATGTCCTCTCCCTCCTGCAATAAAGCAAAGGTCTTTTATGATTTGCTCCAACATGAGTCTGCTAACTAAGGACTCTATCAGAGTTGGTGCAAGATCCTGCCAAGAATAGTGGCTAATATAATCAGCCCTAATTTTGGTGGTGTGACTATCAGATCATTAAGTAGCTTCCCTGCAGGCTTTCAGATTTTGAGATTCTAGGATTTGATCTCACTACATTTCTTCATCTAGGTTAGCTTTTACGTAGAGCTTTGCCAGTACATATTTTAGGATCAACATGGCAAAGCCATGTTTTTCTTTCAGTAGGTTTCACTTTAAGCCTTCACTATTTATCACTCTCTGTTAGCCCTTCCAAGGAAGTTCAGCGTGGGAGGTAGAGGACAAGGCTGGGCTCCATCATTTCACACTAGCATTAAAAGCTTCTAAAGCAAGTTACAGATTAGAATAGTTTTTGAATCTTCCATCTGTACTTGCTGCAGGGCCAGCATCAGGGGTCAGCCAATTTGAGCACTGGCCAATGGCCCAGAGTCATCAGAGTCCATGGCTGACCCTTGAGGTCCTAGTGGGAAAAGATAGTGGCAACCAGTGCAGACACCAAGCAGTGCTCCCAGCTGCTTTCCACTTTCCACCAAGGTAGGTTTCTTCCAAAAGGGAGGAACCTTTAGTGCTGGCACTGAATCAGACTGCTCTTCAGCTGCTACATTAGTAGCTAGTATAATGGAATGTGCCTTCTGTTGAATCCAGTGACACAGCAGCAGGAGTGGGGCACTGCATTATAGGTTTCAGGGGTGTAGCCACCATTGGGCGACCGGGTTCAAAGAACCCAGGCCGCTGCCCCTCAGGGGCCATGCTTTGCGGCCCCGACACTCCCCCCCACATCTGACATCAGACATGGGTGGGGCTGGTTTAGCTTCCTAGCAGGGCTGCGCGGCCCCGTTAGATGGCTAGCACTGTGTTCACAGCGTGGCCAGGAGAGGCTCTCCCAGGGAGAGCTGCTTCTGGCCGTGCTGATAACACAGCACTGGCCTGGATTTAACTCCCAAATGGTGCCGCGTGGCCCCGTTCAGGAGTCAGACCATGCCCCCTGCATTTGATGTCAGATGTGGGAGCATGGCTAACCTTATGTCTGACATCAGATGTAGGGGGCGAGGCAGGGCTGCAGCGGTGGCCGGACATGGGCCACTGCTGGCCTGGCTCCGCTACTGATAGGTCTAAAAAGATGGCGGTCATCCGTATGGCTGCGCTGCCCCCTGCCACTGCTAAGAGAGCCCACAAAGGCATTTGGTGAAGGGTCCCCATGAATCTGTTACCACTACTGACATACGTTGAACGGGATTCACAGAGAACTGAGGATTTAGTTCTTTGCTTTCCCAACTTATATTAAAATATACTTTGACTACATAGGAACATAGCAAACGGCCATATGCTGAGTAAGACCATTGGTCTATCTAGCTCAGTATTGTCTTCACAGGCTGGCAGCGGCTTCTCCAAGGTTGCAGGCAGGAATCTCTCTCAGCCCTATCTTGGAGAAGCTGGGGAGGGAACTTGAAACCTTCTGCTCTTCCCAGAGTGGCTTCATCCCCTGAGGGGAATATCTTGCAGTGCTCACACATCAAGTCTCCCATTCAGATGCAACCAGGGCAGACCCTGCTTAGCTATGGAGACAAGTCATGCTTGCTACCACAAGACCAGCTCCCCTCTTATACTACTTATAGAGGTCATTCTACTTATAGAGGTCATTCACACAATCAAAAACTGTGTTCTACCCAGCTTTGGGAGCTGTGTGTGCTCCCAATTTTCAGTTGTGTGGAAGCCATGTAGGAGGAAAACCTGGTGTAGTGGATTAAAGCCTTTGTCTCAGAGCATGCTCATGTGAGGGGAAAAAATGCTGAATCATCCCTGCTGAGCTGTCTGGCTAGGCTTCTCCCAAAACTATTCTCTATTATCAGTAGGTTCAAAATGCGGCGGCCACCAACCCTTTTATCGACAGAGCTTGAACCTCCCTGGGCTCGGGGTAGAATCCCAGGGAAAACTCTCTTAATTTTGCTCTTGGACAAGTCCAAAAATCTTCCACATGCAAGCCTACATGTGGTGGGAAAATTGATAGTTGCTGAACATTTGTGGACGTGTTTGGACCAGAGAAATCCCCCTTTGCCCCCTCCACCTTTTCCTGAGTTAAAAACCAACTTGGAGAGGCTTGTAAAAAGAAAAGTACTAAAAATAATTTTATTCAATTACTACAGACTGCTTCTATGTGAGGCTTCTAGCTTTCTTAAATATAATCAAAAATACTTAGTGGGTTACAAAAATAGGTTGGTGTCATGGCTCAGACCTCTGAGTCAGAAGTGTAAGAGGAGGAACAGGAGGACTTGGTTGGGAGAACAGGCTCAAAAGCACAGCAGGAGGATTTGGCTGTGAGAACAAACGCTGAAGCTGAGCTGGATCAGCAACATACAAGGGAATCTGGACAGCTGACAGAGATGAGGGCTGAGGAGTCTGATCAGGAGGAAGCTGGAATTTCACCTGTGTTAAGAAGACGTCTCAAGAGAAAGGCTCAGTGGGAGACATGCAGGCGCAAGATCTCACAGGAGAGGCAATAGAAATGCTGAGTCAGGAAAGCCTGATCTGCTGCCAGTTATCTCGAGCCCTATATCAAGCCGACGCAGTTTCTAAGTTAGCACTGTCAGCAACTTTGCCTTTTCGCAGACAGTGTCCTCGTATTTGTACTTTCTCAATCTTCCCTGTTTCAGCCTGTCCTTGTACTGTTCTTCCTTGCTCCTTTATTTCAGTTATTACTCAGTTATTGTAGAGGGAGGTACCTAGTTTAGTTTCAAGGGACTTTCTTTTGTTTATAATACTTTATCTTGAGGGTCATTCTTCACTTTTGTTTGTGCAGCTAAGCTGCTTCTCTTATCTACAGAACTTTATTTTGACCCACACCAAAGAAATATAAGTTTCTAACCTGAAACACATTCTCTGCCCCCTCCTCCTGCTCCATTTTGGGCCAATTGGGTCACGGAGGGGGCAGGGGGATGACATGAGAAACTTTAACACACACACACACACACACACACACACACACATATATATATATATATATATATATATATATATCTGGGCTGCCTTGCGCAAAGCCATCATCAAAGCTTTGTTCCAAAACAGAGATTTAATTGCAGCATTGCACCTTTGCGCAAGAGCTCCAGCAAAACAAACAAAACAAAACAATGATGGAGAGGGTGGCAGAGGGAGTTGAGGCAGCTGTTGCCCTTGCTTTGCCCCCCAAAAGCAGTGATCAAAACAAGCCCAGGAAGAGCATCTTGGAGCCCCCTTGCAGCAAGCCGCTGCCGCCACTCCACTGCCGTCTTCGATTGCTGCCTGCCTGCTCATTTTCCCCTCTTTGCACAATGAAAAATAATAAGAAGAAAAATAAAAGATAAAATAAAGAGATAAAAATAAAATCAAAGTGGGAAGGGGCAATATGGACAGATCACCACCCTCCCCCTGGTCGCTGAATGAGCTGTCTTACATTACAATACTCCACTTACACCTCGGAAACATGGTTGCAACCCTCCTGCAATGGAAAAATACTGCTACTTTCCTGCAGTGCAGATCCAACATTGTACCACTGCAATGCAACAATAAAACCTGAAATAGGCGTCAGAAATATGGATGGCACCTTATTCCTCCTTTGCTTTCCTTCATTGTTAAACACTGAGGTAGTTCACATGACCAAATGGGGGGGGCACAAGGTGGGAGGGGGAAGGTTTGTCATATTCACCTCCCACTCCCCAGACAACTGTGTCAAGTTGCTGGGAGCACAGACCACACTCCCAGACGAGCAGCACTGCATGCCTGCAACACACAGCTCCGGAGGCCAGGATGACACGTCCTGGCATCCAGGAATCCCAGAATGCACTGTGTGACATGCACGATGCACTGGGGGATTTCTCCAGGAGACGAGCGCTCTAGGCACCTGTTTCTGTGTCCGCTGGGGCCAAACATAGCCCCAGCAAACATATGATCCAGTAGCCCGGGTTAAGGGAGCGCTTGCTCTCTTAACCTCGGGTATCAGCCAGGCTCCAAAGTGGGGTGAGGTGGTGCTGGCCCAGTAGGATTGGGCCTGATCCGGGCAGTTCTCACTCACAGCCTAAGCCAGGCTGGGTGTCCCTAACCTGGGTTAGGCTGCGCATGAGAATAGCCTCACTGTATACCAGAAGGTGCCTACCAGGGCTGTCTGCAGGTTTGGTAAACTGCCTTCCATGGACCCCTACCTGGATGGGTACTCCTATTGCTATTTTCCATTTACACTAGCAGGTGGAATATTGCCAGTTGGTTGTCAGTCCCTCCCCTATCCCTTTCGGGTGCCTCCCTCTGTCTTCACCAAACCACCAACACTTTCCCACCAAAATCAATTACATTGTTGCATTTCACAGCATTGCCTCCCCCCCACCCCGCTTCTGTTGAGACTTGGAGCTTGGGGTGGAAGAAACAAAATAATATTTGACATGGCTTCCTGCTTTTCTAAACATTGTTGCTGAGCAATAATTAATCACTTCCTGAAATTCCACAGATGATTCCCCTTCCCTCTCACACAGTTGTTCCCTTTAATAACTCGGTTGCAATCCTATGCACATTGATCATAATGAGACTTATTTCTGGGGAATCGTGAATACATTTTCCTGTTAGGACCACCATTTCCTTTCTTTAAGATTTTATTTTAAATTGTTGCTATTGTGCTCTTTCAGTTACTGGGGAGGAGTGAGGTTGGCAGGTTTGGCTTTTTTTAAGCCAAACTTCGGGTTACGGCCCATTTGACCCACGAGTATACCCCTTAGGTTCTGGCAACCATAGAATAAAAGCATCAAAATGATCCTGTTAACTGACTACTGCTAAAATGATTCTCTAGACTACAATCTATATCACTAAAAGTCTAAAATGTTCTTTTTTCCTTGACAGAATAGGAGGGAAATTGTAGGTATGATAATCCCTTCTGGGGGCATTATACCACCAAAATTTCAGGCAAATAGATATGGGGGATTCTGTAACCCTTAAAATCAAGTCATTTTAACGTTTGTAGTTATGGGGTTACTCCACTCCATGAACTGTTCTCATTTCTTTCCAAAAAGAGGTAAAAATTATATGTTTAGTAGGACCTTCTGAGGCCATGATGCCCCCCCCCTTAGAGAAATTGTTCCAGTGGTTTCCACACAGGCACACATTAAAGTTTTGAGGTTTGACTTTTTACAGTTTAAATTCCCACAGTCAGAGCAGTCAGGATAGAAACAATTTGATGCCCAGTCCTATTGCTTTCCCCCAAATATGTAGTTCCCTTCTCCCTGCCCACTCTTCTTGGGAGGAAGTCACACTAACAACAATGGGGGCTATGGCTACAAATAGCCTTAACGGAGCAAGTCAGCTCCAAAAGCGTTTTTGGAGCTGACTCACTCCTGTATGCATCAGGATGAACGCTTCCTTCCCAGTGCACTAGGGGCAAGTTAACATGGCACACTGGCCAGTGTCCTGCAGCACACTAGTTGTGAAATACTGCTATAGGTGCTGAGGACAAATCTACATCATTTCTTGGCAATCTCATGTTCGCAAATCCATGTTTACTGAGGTAATAAAAATGTAGAGATCAAGGGAGCATTTGGAGAAGAAAATCAATAGGTAGGAACATAGGAAGCTGCCTTATACCGAGTCAGACCATTGGTCTATCTAGCTCAGTATTGTCTACACAGACTGGCAGAGGCTTCTCCAGCGTTGCAGGCAGGAGTCTCTCCCAGTCCTATCTTGGAGATGGGAACTTGGAACCTTCTTCATGTAAACATGCTGGTGCTCTTCCCAGAGTGCCCACATCCCCTAAAGGGAAAATCTTACAGTGCTCACATGTAGAGCCCTTTTTCAAAATCAGTGAGAAGGGCTTGAGGGCAGGCGGTGGGAAAAGCTGCTTAGACTTACCTTCCCTGCAGATGACTGCTCCTCCATTGCTGGGCGTGCTCCCCACGCGCCCAGACAATCCTCCAGCAAGGAGGGCCGGGCTGGGATGCGTCATCCCGGCCCCAGGAAATCCCACAATCCACCATGTGAGTGCATGGTGCATTGTGGGCATCCCCGTAGTGATGGGCAGGTGCCTGTTACTGCTGTGGTGCTGGTTAAAGCAGCTGATGCTGCACACGATAAGAAAAATGGGGCTAAGGGAGGGCTCGCTCCCTTAACTCCGTTTAAAAGGCTGGCTCTGCAGGCGGGTTTGTTGGGCACGATCCTGGCGGTTCTTACAAGCAGCCAAGATTGGGCTTGGCTTCTTCTGTCTTGGCTGTGTGTGAGAACAGCCTTGTAGTCTTCCATTCAAATGCAAACCAGGGTGGACCCTGCTTAGCAAAGGGGCAATTCATGCTTGCTACCACAAGACCAGCTCTTGGATGGTAGGTGGGAGGGATACTTAACTTCTCTTACATCCGCTAATTCTCATCTGCAAGCACCGCACTCCTGGCCATCTTCCCTTCAGCAAGCTTATTGCCTGTTTCGGAGCCTAGCTTGAGGAAGAAAACACGAAATTGCCCTGGGAGGGAGGATGTGAACATTTTCAGGGCTGAATTAGTGGGGAAAAGGTAAATACCATTCTTCTATTTATTTTCTTCTGCTAGTGTCCCATGCTATTGCATTTGCATTTATGGAATGGATTTTAGACTCACTTGAGTCAGAGTTAACTGTTCCCTTTCCTGCTTTCTACTCCAACTGTACTGGTAGGGCCTTAAAGGTAAAGTGTGCCCTCGAGTCGGTGTCGACTCCTGGCGACCACAGAGCCCCTTTGAGATTGTGGCCAATCGTGGCTGGCCCACTCATGTGCTGACGCTTTGCCCACAGTCTGGCTGTAGAGCTTGCTGGCATTGGTCTTGGTGGCCGAGCAGCAGAGAGGGACTCCCCTCCCCTGGAACTGGAAGTTGCTGGATCGCAGTTGGGTGAATATCTGTGGTGCGATTTATCGTTTCCATCTGCAATTGGAAATATAAACCGTGGGTTTGCTGACCTCCGGTTTCGTGTTATGTCTGAATTCAGCCGCTGTGTTTGTCAGTTGTTGCTCCACCCTTAAATTTGTAAGATGAGTACCTTGTGCTGGGCTTATATGTTTCGCAATGGCTCTTGTTTATGGAGCTATATTTAGCCTCAATACTACACATGCCAAGTAGCGCTCAGCTCAGTACCTGTTGCTATTCTTCAGTGTTTTCCATCCCTTCTGCATCCAGTGCTTCCCCTGCCCTTTACAAACAAAAACAAAACCTTCTTCCTGATGGACCCATCTGCAGTTGGAAATAACCCTTATTGACTATTCCCCTCCCCTAAATCCCCAGCTCCTGCTGGAACTGTGTGTGCGGGGGGGGGGGAGTATTCACTTCCCCTCCTGCCCCCATGGTGTATGTTAAATTGCTGCTCCACCCCCTGCTTTATAAGAATGATCAGAAACCAGGTTATGCTCTGTTGCAATCATAACTGGACGTGCCCTGTGAGTTGTGTGTTTGCGGGCAGGCAGATGATGCATTAGTAGATGGGCTTGCCACAAAGAGAGCTCAGCGTGTGGGGGGGTGGGGGGTGGGGGATCTGCTTCCCTGCTTCCTTGTACAATGCTAGCTAGCTTCTCATTGGAGGACCATCGCCCTCTTAGCTGTAAACACACCGTGGTCCTCAAAGCTGCAGGCATTTATGTTGAATTCTTTATAAGGCAACAAAAACCACATAACATTCAAACCACTCAAAAGCGGAGTAAATTGTTTAAATGTAACCAGATGCCATGCAGAGGAAAACTAAGTCTCTTTAGTCATCTCCGTTCCCCCTAGCCATTGTATCCCCCAGTGCATCTGGTTGCCCTTTACAATTCTGTTTAATAAGAAGTTGAGGAAATGTGTCCCTTGCCTTACTGCAGTCCCAATACAGTGTGCCTCTCTCTGCTCTTCCTCTGCTGTTCCTCTACAGTTATTCCTAATTCTGGATATTATTTTTAGCTGCTTCACACATTAAGGTTGTTCACATGACCTTTTGCTGGGCTGGGGAGTGTGGGGGTGGGGGAAGCAGGACAGTGCCTACCTTCCCCCCAGACGATCCAGGGATGATCAGAGCCATGTGGCTCACGCACTCCTATGATGGGTGCTGCTGCAAGCTGTACTGCGTTCTGGAGGCCAGGGAGATGTGGCCCGGCCGCCAGATATCCCACAATGCACTGTGTGATAAGTGTGATACATTGAGGGATTTCCCCTCAAGTCAGGCTTTCTAGGCACCCAGCTGGTTGCATATGAATGGGAGACTTGATGTGTGAGCACTGTAAGATATTCCCCTTAGGGGAAGGAGCCGCTCTGGGAAGAGCATCTAGGTTCCAAGTTCCCTCCCTGGCTTCTCCAAGATAGGGCTGAGAGAGATTCCTGCCTGCAACCTTGGAGAAGCCGCTGCCAGTCTGTGAAGACAATAGTGGGCTAGATAGACCAATGGTCTGACTCAGTATATAGCAGCGTCCTATGTTCCTATGTCTGCTCGGGATGCTTGCAGCACGAGCACACACATGACCTTAGACCTGGATAAAAGGGAATGCTTGCACTCTTTTACCCAGCTAAAAGGCCGGGTAAAAATCTCAGGCTATCTGGGGAGGCAGCACCAGGACTGGCCTCCATCCCGGCGATTCTCACAAGCAGCCCGATCCACGTAGGGCTGCCCAAGCCTGGGTAGGGCTGCTCATGTGAACAGCCTCATTATGTTTTTTTGATGTGCACCTATGATATTGAAAGTCTGTAGTTAAAAGGTAATATGTGAATGGGGCAAACTCATGTCAGGTATTTTAGGAACCTTTTAGGAACCTAGGAAGCTGCCATATATTGAGTCAGACCATTGGTCTAGCTAGCTCATTATTGTCTTCACAGACTGGCAGTGGCTTCTCCAAGGTAGCAGGCGGGAATCTCTCTCAGCCCTATCTTGGAGAAGCCAGGGAGGGAACTTGGAACCTTCTGCTCTTCCCAGAGTGGCTCCATCCCCTGAGGGGAACATCTTACAGTGCTCATACATCTAGTCTCCCATTCATATGCAACCAGGGTGGACCCTGCTTAGCTAAGGGGACAAGTCATGCTTATGAGAGAGCCAGAACTGGCTGTAGCTCCCAATCAAATGCAGATGCTGAAGCAGAAGGAGGGTGCTTAAAGGACTGCCTTCTCCTGCATGGATCTGCCCAGATTTTAAGATCACCTCCTACGGCCCTGCTCCAAGCAAGGCAGGTGGTGATTGCAGAGAGGGCCTTTTCAGTTGTGGCACCTTATCTTTGGAATTTCTTTTCCAAAGACGCTCACTTGCCACCATTCCCGCATTATTTTTGGTACCAGGTGAAAACCTTTTAATTTGCCAGGCTTTTTAGATTATTTGGTTTTTATATTGAAATGTCTTTTTATCTGCTGCTCTGATTTTTTAATTTGCTGTGTTTTGTTATTATTTCTAATAATAATACTTTAAAAATAATACTTTAAAAATAATACTTTAAAAATATGGTTTTTTGGAATGCCACTCTATGAATAACTGAAGAACACTTAAATATTGGCTGACATCCACAAGAAAGCTGGTCTTGTGGTAGCAAGCATGACTTGTTCCCTTAGCTAAGCAGGGTCCACCCCAGTTGCATTTGAATGGGAGACCACATGTAAGCACTGTAAGATATTCCCTTCAGGGGATGGAGCCACTCTGGGAAACACAGAAGGTTCCAAGTCCCCTCCTTGGCATTTCCAAGATAGGGCTGAGAGACATTCCTGCCTGCAGCCTTGGAGAAGCCGCTGCCAGACTGTGAAGACAATATTGAGCTAGATAGACCAATGGTCTGACTCGGTATATGGCAGCTTCCTAGGCTCCTATGAAGTGCATATGCAGCAAAGGAGGCATGTGTGCAGCATGCTTCGTTAGTCTGGATGTCAGACATTAGAAATAAATAGCTGAATACAATATTTGGTCACAAACCCAGGCTTGCTGCCCAACCATGTGTGGAATGATGGGATGGGGCCAGAGCTCAGTGGTAGAGCCTCTGCTTTGCATGCAGAAGGTCCCATGCAGAAGGTCCCTGGTATCTCCAGGCAGGGTAGGAAGAGACCACTGCCTGAATCCCTGGAGAGCTGCTGCCAGTCAGTGTAGACCAGGGCTGCTCAACTTTGGCCCTCCTGCAGATGTTAGCCTACAACTCCCACAATCCCTGGGTATTGGCTTCTGTGGCTGGGAATTATGGGGACTGTGGTCCAAAAACAGCTGAGCAGCCCTGGTGTAGACAGTACTGGATTGACCAATTTATTAGGAACATAGGAAGCTGCTTCTAACTCAGTATGAGGCAGCTCCTTAATGACCCTGTTTTATCACATTTACTTGGGAATCTGAAGCAAAGATTGCTTTCATAGACTGTGGTTCCATCCTGCTCTTTATAAATAGGGAGTGGGTAAAACTCCAGAATGAACATTTTAACTATCAAGAATTATAAGCGATACTCATAGGGAGACCTCAGAAATATATCAAATTGGAATTAATCCAAGGTCCATTTATTTATTACAATATGTATTTTTGGGTTGTTTTTTATATTTAAATAATTGTAAGCTCTCTTGGGCTTTCGCAGAAGGGTGGCATACCAAGAAATATATTCCACTAACACCAGGCAGTGCAGTTTATGGACTATAGATTCTGTCTACTGTTTTATTAAGGAAACACCACTTCTTTAAGGAAAAGCTGCAGGGACTAGCTGCTTGATCCCGATTGGGCCCACCGTGCACCAGTGTTAATCCTTTCCCACCTGTGCTGCTGTCCGGCTGAAAATCTCTTGTCTTCAAGTCGCTGTTTGCCCTCAAAGCAGTTATTAGCAGCAGTTAGATGCTTCGGAAGCAAACAGAAGATTTGGGGTCTATGTGGGCTTTTCAGCAGGAAAATGGCATGGGGTGTGTGTTAAATTTCCCCACATGCTGGGTCCTGATCTGGATTTACCCCGTTCCCCCACAGCTGCTTTTTGTTAAAGAATAGGAGTTTCTGATGTTAAGCACACACTTCTTAACAACACAATTAGCATTAACATGTAGTCTGGCCGTAGGATAGTAACCCTTGGCTAGCATTTTCCATTTTTACAAGCCAGCCCTTATCCTAACAGAACAGGCACCTGGGACTTTGAGCATTTATTTGCATTACTTTAGCTGGCGTTCTGCCCTGTGGGAGGCTGCCACAGTTCCAGGTGGGGCTTCAGATAAATGAATGGGAAAATGAGTGATTTCTTCATAACCTGCAGAAACTTCCATAACTCTTGTGCCAAGCCCCAAGTGTCTATGAGTATTTTGGTGGTGAATTGTTAGTGTCAGAACTGTATACACTGGATACAAAAGCGGTCGCTGCCCCGAGATTGTAGAATGCGCTCCCTGCTGGGATACGATCCTCCCCATCTCTGGCAATTTTCAAAAAACACTTGAAAACCCATCTTTTCGCCCAAGCTTTCTCAGCTTCCTAATTTTTTAGGTTTTAATTTCTGGTTTATTTTTAAATTGTTAAATTGTTTTTAGTTTTTTTATATGTTTTAACTTGTTTTATGCTATTGTTAACTGCCCAGAGATGAAAGTTTGGGGCGGTGTACAAATTTGATAAATAAATAAAATAAAATAAATAAATGTTATTTGTATTCAATTGATGCTACTCCTATCTAAATCCAGTGTAGGAAACTTTGATTTTATACAAGTAGGCTATAAAAGGAACAGACTTAAAACAATTTTAAAGTTCTGAAATTTCCACCTGCTTCTAATGAACACCTGTCCTTTACCCCCTCATAACATCAGAGTCAGAAGCCACCTTTAGGCCTGCTGATCATGTGGGATCAATGCATGACTGTAGTGGGGAATGATGGCTTGTGGCAGCAATCTTCACTCCCAATTTATGTGCATTCATTTCAATGCCATGTAAAATACATACATTATATACTCAGAGACTCCTGTAATCCCAAAGCACCTCCCACAGAGGAGATTGCTCACAGTGTTTCTGCATGATTCATTGCTCTGATTCAGCCTTTTCCAGTTAGGCTCAACTGGGGATGGATGAGAACAATAGCTGATGAGGTGGTAAAAAATGCATGACCTTGACCTGGCAGCCCCCTGTAACATAGGAAACCGCCTTCTACTGAATCAGACTATTGCTCCATCTAGCTCAATATTATTTACTCTGACTGGCAGTGGCTCTCCAAGGTTTCAGGAAGGAGCCTTTCCCAGCCCTGCCTGGAGATGCCAGGGATTGAAGCGGGGACTATTCGCATGCAAAGCAGATGTTCTGGGAAGGCAGATGCTTTGGTGGCAGCATTGGGAGAGGTATGGCCTCATCTCAGTACTGCCAACTAATGCCTGCTGGGCACTTTCCAGACTAGACTGTGCAACGGGGTCACATCGTATCTGGGAAGTGTGCTTCCACACTTCTTCCTGCATTGTGACACCGCAGTCCCTATGTGGACAGCAGGGTGCCATTCACATCTCCAATGCCTTGTTTCGAATTTAATTGCAGCCATGTGGAGCAAGGACGTTGTATATCCGGCATGAAAAGGTTGCTGTTTTTTCGGGTCGTTAGTTGCTGAGAGACTGCTCTCCCGGCTGTTTACATCCCGAATGCGACTTGCCTGAACGGAGGCATTTTGCTGCTGTTCCAGCAGCTAGTCTGGAAAGTGCCCTGGTAAGATTATAGGGCTCCCCTGCCATACTGAGTGGCGATGAGATGCTATACCACCTGACTGGCCACTGCTGCTGGGTAATTCTGCTGTGTTTCTGCATCAGATTCAGGACTAGTAAGATTATTCAGCTGTTCCCAATGCAGATATGTTGCAGAGTTACTTGCCCTCATAGGAGACTGTATGTTATTGGGTTTCTGCATGAGTCACTGGTCTGAGTTTGTCTCCTTCCAGTCAGAACAGTGACACATGTAGGCACAGAGAAGTCGAGCTGTTGTGGAGGTGGGCCATTATTCCACTTACACATTGTTCAAATAAACACCCATCCTGGGGTATAAGAGAGACATATGCTTCCAGTTTTCTAAGGCAGTTGGACCCTCAGATGATGACTGTTTGTTTGTTTATTTGATTTCTATACTGCCCTTCCAAAAATGGCTCAGGGCAGTTTACATTAAAACAAAACTAAAATCAATTAACTATTAAAATCAAAAATTGTAAAAACAACATAAAACCATAATAAAGACAATTAAAACAGTTTGTAAAACCCTGGAAAACCAGACCAAACCTTTACGGTATAAAAACAGTTTAAAAACCCTGGAAGGCCAACCCTAACAGATAGGTCTTAAGGGCTCTCCTGAAGGCCAATAATGAACTCAGATTACGGATTTCTGCTGGGAGTGCATTCCACAGCCCAGGAGCAGCTACAGAGAAGGCCCACCTCTGAATCACCACCAGACGTGTTGGCGGTAACTGAAGATGGACCTCCTCACATGACCTTAATGTGCGGTGGGGATCGTGCAGAAGAAGGCACTCTCTAAGCTAACTCTAGCCCTAAGCCATTCAGGGCTTTAAAGGTAATAACCAGCAATTTGTATTTTGCCTGGAAACATCTCGGCAGCCAGTACAACTGTTTCAAAAAAGGCATATTATGGTCTCCCTGGGTTGCCCCAGAGAGCAATCTGGCTGCCGCATTTTGAACTAACTGAAGTTTCCAAACTACATACAAAGGCAGCCCCATGTAGAGTGCATTGCAATAGTCAAGCCTGGAGGTTACCAGCTGATGCACCACTGTTTTGATTATGAGGATTATGAGATTATGATTATGAGATTATGAGGACATGAAAGGGATTATTAAGGAGGATAACGAGATTACAGAAAAGCTGAATGAGTTCTTTGCATCTGTCTTCATGGCGGAGTATACTCACCATATAGCCACTCCAGAACTGAGCTTCTCAAGCTTGGAGGCAGAACTGGGCCAATCTGAGGTGATGAGAGAGAATGTTCTATCTAAACCATCTTGAAAAACTAATAATTAACAAATCGCCGGGGCCAGATGGCATCCACCCAAGAGTTCTGAAGGAACTCAAATGTGAAATTGCTGATCTCCTAGGACAAATATGTAACTTGTCCTTGCAATCAGGCTCTGCACCAGCAGACTAGAAAGTAGCTAATGTAACTCTGATTTTCAAAAAGGGATCCAGCGGGGATCCTGGAAACCTCAGGCTGGTTAGCTTAACTTCTGGCTTGGGTAAATTGATGGAAAGCATACTTAAGGACAAAATTGTTAAACATATAGAACAGGCGTGCACAACTCAAATGACCTGGTGGGCCGAAGCCAACCGTGACTTGGCTAATGGGGGCTGAGGTCAATTTTTAGGGTGCTGATTATTAAAGTAACATTTATTTTATATTATTTATTTATTTTATATTAATTTAAATTAACCTTGGCCTGCCAGAACGTCAAAAGTTAAATTTTGATTAAATTCATTTTAATTAATTTCACTTTAATTTGATTTAATTAATATTAATCAATTAATTAAATCAAATTAAAGTGAAATTAATTAAAATGAATTTAATCAAAATTTAACTTTTGAAGTTCTGGCAGGCCAAGGTTAATTTAAATTAATATAAAATAAATTGAATTAAAATTCATTCTAATAAAATAAATACAATACAAGTTGTACAGAATACATAATAAAATGCATGGTTCTTCCTTTCCACCTCTGCCAAATCATCACATTTAACATGGAACGCTTGTAAGGAAAAAAAAATTAGAGAAGTTTTCCTCATAATTTTGGATGACAAGATTACACTTTGATCAGAAGGGAGAGGGGGAAAGAAGGAGGGAAAGGATGGGGCAGGAGGCTTGGGGAGAGAGAGAGAGAGAGAGAGAATGAGAATGCAGGTTTTATGAGAGGAGCCACACCATCCTACCAAACCTCTGTGCCTTTTCTTTTGCATCTTTGCCGCTGCACGGCCAAGGGATAGCTGCCTGGGGGTGAGCCAGGAGTAGTCCTTCTCCCCCACTGGCGGCGGCTCCTCCCACTCCCAGAGTGATACAGGGTCTGCCGTTTGGCCCTGCGTCTCTTCCCAACTGTGAGGCATGCCTGCACAGTGGAAAGATAGTTGCAGCCACATGATCAGCATGATCCATGAGAGCCAGCATGGTGTAGTGGTTAGAGTGCTGGATTAGGACTGGGGAGACCTGAGTACAAGTCCCCATTCAGCCATGATACTAGCTGGGTGACTGTGGGCCAGTCACTTCTCTCTCAGCCTAACCTACTTCACAGGGTTGTTGTGAGGAGAAACTTAAGTATGTAGTACACCGCTCTGGGCTCCTTGGAGGAAGAGCGAAATATAAATGTAAAAATAATAATAATAAAAATAATAAAATAATAAAGGAGAACCAGAATGGCTTCTGCAAGGGCAAGTCTTACCTCACTAGTATTTTGGCGTTCTTCGAGAGGCTCAACAGGCATGTGGTTAAAGGTTATCCGGTTGATATAGTATACTTGGACTTCCAAAAAGCTTTTGACAAAGTTCCTCACCAGAGGTTCTTGAGTAAACCTAGCCGTCATGGGAAAAGGGGACAGGTCTAATTGTAGATTGGTAAATGGTTGAAGGACAGGAAACAGAGGGTAGGAAGAAGTGGGGTCCCCCAGGGATCTGTACAGGGACCAGTGCTCTTTAACTTGTTCATAAATGATCTAGAAGTTGGGGGTAAGCAGCGAGGTGGCCAAATTTGCAGATTACACTAAATTATTTAGGGTAGTGAAATCCACAACAGATTGTGAGGAGCTCCAAGAGGATCTCTACTAACTGGGGGAGTGGGCGACAAAATGTGGATCAATGTAAGCAAGTGTAAAATGATGCACATTGGGGCAAAAAAACCCCAATTTCACATATACTTTGATGAGATCTGAGCTGTCAGTGACTGACCAGGAGAGAGATCTTGGGATCATGGTCGACAGCTCATTGAAAGTGTCAACTCAGTGCACAGCAGCTGTGAAAAAGGCCAATTACATGTTAGGGATCATTAAGAAGGGGATTGAAAATTAAAACGCTAATATTACAATGCCCTTATACAAATCTATGGTGTGGCCACATTTGGAGTACTGCGTACATTTCTAGTCACCCTATCTAAACAAGGACATTACAGAACTGGAAAAGGTGCAGAGGGCAGCTAAGATGATCAGGGGTCTGGAGCACCTTCCTTATGAGGCTACAACATCTGGGGCTTTTTAGTTTGGAAAAGAGGCAACTACGGGGAGACATGATTGAGGTGTATAAAATAATGCATGGAGTAGAGAACGTGGACAGAGATAAATTTTTCTCATAACACTAGAATCAGGGGTCATCCCATGAAAATGAAGATTGGGAAATTTAGGACCGACAAAAGGAAGCACTTTTCACACAGTGCATAATTAATTTGTGGAATTCTCTACCATGGGACGTGGTGATGGCTACTAGCTTGGATGGCTTTAAAAGGGTTTAGATAACTCTATCAATGGCTACTAGTCTGGGGGCTATAGGCCACCTCCAGTCTCAGAGGCAAGATGCCTCTAAATACCAGTTGCAGGGAAGCAACACCACAAGAAAGGGCATGCCCTCACCTCTTGCCTGTGGGCTTCTCAGAAGCATCTGGTGGGCCACTGTATGAAACAGGATGCTGGACTAGATAGGCCTTGGGCCTGATCTCATGTACTTTTAACTCAGGAAAAGGGCTACCCAGTTATCAGCAGTTTATATAATACTGACCTAAGGTAAAAAGTCCAAGCAACCCTTTTTATCCTAAGAAAGGCAACCAGGTGTTGGCAATGTACCCTTTCTTTTAATGTGAACAAGCTGTGTATGTATATGAGAGTGACCTGGGACTTATATTTATGAAGGTTCTGGAATTTCTCCCATCAGGAATTACAGGTTTGGTTTACAGCCAGGGGCTGTTCTTTTAGAGGAATGAGTGGTCCTGCCTGCAGGAACCACCATGTGATTGTGCCAATAATTTGAGGCAAGAATGGGAAATGCTTTCTCCCTTTGCAATCATGTTCAGCAGGTTTGCAAAAGTCCACTTAACAAACCCTCAGGGAGGCATTGAAAACTGTAATATTCCTTCTTCACTGTAACAGGTTTGGCCTGAGGGGGAAAGCATTGATGGGAGGTTGTCAGTAATGTTGAAAATACATCTTAACAAACTACATAACAGGAATTGATTCTCTGAGTTATTTAAGAGAACACCCATTTGGTTGGGGGTACGTAATGTGATCATCGCAACACTATGTAGTGGTTGTTGCGGGTAATGTAGCATATTGTATTCATGCCAAGAGGCAGCTCTCTATCCCAGGAAGGCAGAGAATGTTAATGAGGACACATGGCCAATACTGCTAGATAGGCTCATAACCCAATATGCAACATGCACCCATCTGCCTGCCCTTTCCCCGCAAACTAGAATTAGTTTTTTTTCAGAAAGTGTTCCTACTATCAGCTCCTCTGACAATGTCTGGTGTTATAGCCACTGTAGTAATTCTATCACAATATATCACACTGCATTATTGGGCCAAACTGGCTGTGATGGTGGCAGATTCGTGTATTTCAACCTGGATCTGCTGCAAGCACATAAAAAATGAAAGGTAGATCTTATTATTTATTTATTTATGTACTTTATCTATCACATTTTTATATTGCCCTCTCCAAAGGCTCTGGACAGTATACAACAACAAAACAAAAAACTAAGAATCATTTAAAACAATCAGCTTTAAACAATATAAAAAACAAATTTAAGCAGTTTAAAACCACTTAAACACAGTTAAAACATTTAATAATTTAAGAACCTTGGAAGGCCAGACCAAACAAATAAATTTTAAAGGCTCTACTGAAGGCTAACAATTTCTGCCACGCGTTCCACAGCCCAGGAGCAGCCACAGGGAAGGCCTGGTTCCGAGTCACCACCAGATGTACCGGTGGTAACTGGAGACGGACCACCTCAGATGACCTTAACATGCAGTAGGGATCATACAGAAGAAAGCACCCTCTAAGGTAACCTGGACCTAAGTCGTTCAGGGCTTTAAGGGTAATAACCAGCACCATGTATTTTGCCCAGGAACATAGTGGCAGTCAGTGCAACTGTTTAAGTACAGGCATCATATGGTCTCTTCAGGTTACCCCAGAGACCAGTCTGGCTGCCACATTTTGGATTAACTAAAGTTTCTGAACTATGTATAAAGGCAGCCCCATGTAGAGCACATTACAAGAGTCAAGCCTGGAGGTTACCAGCTGATGCACCACTGTTTTGAGATCGTTCTCTTCAAGGAATGGATGCTGCTGTAAAATCAGCCGAAGCTGACGGAAAGCACTCCAGGCCATAGTCTTCACCTGAGATGCCAGGGTGAGGCCTGGATCCAAGAGCACTCACAAGCTGCATACCTGTTCCTTCTTGGGGAGTGTAACCCTATCCAGCACAGGAAGATCTCACTCATCCTTCAAATTCTGGTCCCCTACAATGAGCATGTCCAGGGGCATATCTAGGGTGGGGCAGGCAGGGCACGTGCCCCGGGCACCACTTGAAGGGGGCGCAATTTTTTAAAATGAACATTTTTTTTAAAAAAAATGGCAGCCAAAAACAAAATAGCCACTGCGCATGCTCAAATGGCCTCTGTGAGGCCATGGGCCATGCCAGGCCTTGCAGAGGCCATTTGAGCATGTGTGGTTGCCATTTTATTTTTGGCGGCCATTTTTTTAAAAAAAACATTTAAAAAAAAATGGCCACTGAACATGCTCCAATGGTCCCTGTGAGGCCCTAGGCCTTGTTAGGCTTTGCAGAGGCCATTTGAGCATGCATGGCAGCCTCCAAAATGGCCACCATGCTGATCTTTGTAGGCCCAAACAGGCCCCAAAATCAGCCCGGGTCAGGCTGCAGCAGTGAATTAAGAGCCTGGTGGGGGATGGGGGTCCTTTGCAGCCCCCCACCATGGCCTTTAGGAAGCCCCCAAAGGGGCTACAGGTAATTTTTTAAAATTTAATATAAGTCACTGTACACATATTTAGTTTGGCACTATGTACAGAGGGCTTGTGAATACTGAGCTGAAGCTTATGAGCTAGGATTGTATTCATTTGCTCTTATTTTGCTTCTTGTGTTAAGTGAGTTAAATGTGATGTCTTAATTATATGGCTATTAATGGTGAGTTTGTCTTTGAATCAGTGTGAAATCCTTAGTATTAAGGCTCACTGGGAGTTCCTTGTTCTCTTTCTCTCATTTTAACTGTCTTTCTGAAATACTAGAATATATTCTAAGCAGTGACACAGTTTACTCTGCATAGCCTTTAATTATTTTCAGAGTATCTGGGAAAGGCAAATTCTCCATTTATTTTTTAAACCTATGTAATAGTGATGCTACAATGCATAGTAGAGAATTAGACAGGCACTTCTGTTTAGTTTTCCAAGTACACCTCCACATAGTATTTGGATATTTCATGAGCCCCAGCATACTGAAATTGGTAGTTTTCCAGCATTTTTTGGTCTGGCTATGTCCACTGCTAAATAGTTTTTGAAATATTAAAAGATTAACGAGCTTGATTTGTATTTTTGAGCTGATATTATGGTAAAGTTATCTGAAAGATGGGTGTCAGATGTTTGGCCAGGGGGCACAATTTCAGTGCTTGCCCTAGGCGCTATTTTCCCTAGATACGCCTCTGAGCATGTCAGTCTTGCTTGGATTCAGCTTCAATTTGTTACTGCCTGTGGGCAGGCATTTAGGACATGAGTGCCATTTCCTGATAGTGATGATGATGACAAGGAGAAATAGATTTGGGTGTCATCAACATACTGATAACTCCCAGCACCAAATATCCTGATGACCTCACCCAACGATTTCATGTAGATGTTAAAAAGTATTGGTGATAGAATGGAGACTCCATATAATAGCTCCCATTTCAAAGAGCAACCATCATCAAGCTCTACCATCTGGAATCTAGCCAAGAGACAAGAGCAGACCTACTGAAAATCAGCATCTCCTATCCCCAACTGCCCCAGGAGATCCAGAGGCATACCATCTTTGATGGTACTGAACGCCACTGGAAGATCCAAAAGAACCAGCAGAGTCACACTCCCTCTGTCGATTCCCTGGTAAAGGTGATCCAGTAACTATCCATCACTAAGGGATCCAGGGAAGGCTTCTTGAGCAGCAGTCTAGCCATTGCCTACTTCAGACGAGGTATCCTACCCTTCCTCAGCAATGCGTTAATGATATTAACTAGGCCACCTCCAACAATCTCCCTGCTAGAAAGAAGCAACAAAGTTGGGCAAGGATCCAGAGAACAAGTTGTGGGCCGCACTGCCCAAGTCAGCTTGTCCACATCCTCAGGAGTCACAGATTGAAACTGATCCAATCTACTACTGCAGGAGGGATTGCTGGACACCCCCTTAATCGACTCTGCAGAAATAGTGGAGTCTAAGTCGGCCTGAATACAGAAGAGAGCCAGCGTGGTGTAGTGATTAGAGTGCTGGACTAGGACCGAGGAGACCCGAGTTCAAATCCCCATTGTCATGATTCTAGCTGGGTGACTCTGGGCCAGTCACTTCTCTCTCAGCCTAACCTACTTCACAGGGTTGTTGTGAAGAGAAACCTAAGTATGTAGTACACCGCTTTGAGCTCCTTGGAGAAAGAGCGGGATATAAAATGTAAAAAGATAAATAAATATTTTATCTGCAAAGAACCCATTAAAAGCATTACAACAGAACACAGTCTCTGGGGACTGATTCGAAATAGAAAGAACGTGAATTAAACTCCTCACGACCCAGGATAACTGCTGAACGTGAACCTGCAGACGCAATGCACACAGACCAGAATTGGTTTTTTGCTGCACATACTGCCACCACATAAATCTTCAAATGGGCTCTATGCGGTGTCTGTCAAATTTGAGCTGAGTTCTCCTCCACTTGCGTTCCAGTTGCCTACCTTGCTGCTTCAACCCCTGTAACTTCTCTGTATACCAAGGGGCCACTTTTAAAGCGGGTCAGTAGGGATGTACATGGAACTGGTGGGGGCCAGTTTGAAGGCGGGGAGGGTGCTCACCTTTAAGGGCAGGGGAGGGTGCTCTTACCCCTTCCTGTTGCATTTCTCCCACAGGCGCTGCACTGTACAAGGATCCTGCAGGGCATCAGCATACCTCCCTGCTGCCCTGTTCCCTCATTGGACCAGAAGTGACAGGAAGTACCCTGTGCATGTGCATGCACCGACACGAGCTCGCACATGGTGCATGCATGCCTGACATGCACATGAGCGAGTGCGATGTGCGCGCTCATGTGCCCGACATGTGTGTGAGCGATGTGTGCGTGCATTCACCCGATGTGCGCCCACACGCAGGGTACTTATTTTCACTTCTGGTCCAACGAGGGAACAGAGTGGCAGGGAGGTACGCTGCCGCCCTGCTGGACCCTTTTACAGTGCAGCGCTGGTGGAGAAAACATGGTGGGAAAGGTAAGAGCACCCTCCCCTGCTTTTAAAGGTACCCTCCCCGCCTTTGAACCAGCTGATCTACCTGTCATTAGAACCTGGTTGGAGGCCCGTAAAACGGCCTCCAAATAGGTTCATGCACATCCTTACAGGCCAGAAGGGACACTTAGGAGCAATCGTGACTACTGCCCTGGTAAGTTCCCTATTCCAGGTTTCCACCAAAGCATTGACAGAATCACTGGCAGCACCAACACTACAACCCTCCAAGGCTTTTTGGAATCCTACTAGATCTAACCACCTTCTTGGCCAGGAGAGGAGATATGGGGAGATGAAATGGGGGAGGGCAAGTGTTCACTTTAGCTCCTCTCATCCTCATGTCCCTTTTGTGCCTTAAACTATTCCCTAGCCCACTTTCAATATGATTATGGCAGATCTGGGTTTACACATCTAGATCTGCTACCATCTGCTACCAGGCCTGCTCAATAACCCCAGAATTATGGGAAACTCATTTTCGGGCACTTTATAATGATATCTCCCCCCAAGGCCCCCTTCAAATAGGTTCATTACCACACTGGTCTCCGGTCTCCACTAAAGAGATAGAGCAATTAATCATCCAACCGAAATGCGGGAAAGCACCTGGAAACGATTGTATCCCGCCGGAACTTCTGAAGCTCTACAAAGATTGGTGGGCTCCTGTGCTGGCTGCTCTCTTCACACATATTGATCAAACAGCACAATTCCCCCAGGATTGGGGAACGGCGATTGTGGTTCCTATCCATAAGAAAGGCAGATGGGATGATCCCTTTAATTATAGACCAATAAGCCTTTTAAATATCATAAGTAAACTTTATGCTAAGCACTTATGTGTCAAACTATGTGCTTGGATGGAGCAGGAGTGCATTATTGAGGATGAGCCGGCAGGATTTAGAGCTAACAGATCTGGATTAGACCACTGTCTAATATTACAACATCTTGTGGACAAACAGGTAAAAAGGAATAAGCGACCCCTGTTTGCCGCTTTTATAGACCTTAAGATGGCTTTTGATACAGTTTCTAGAGGCCGTCTTTGGTCTAAATTGGCGGCTACTTCTATGGACCGAAGGCTTCTACTCTTGCTCATCAAAATGCATGAAAATTCCTTTTTAAGAGTGCGTTTAGACCATGCTGGTAACCTTACAAACTTAGTACCCATTAGGAAAGGGGTGCGACAAGGGTGTGTACTAGCCTCTTACCTATTCAACCTTTGCATTAACGATTTGATAAAGTGTTTGCAGACATCTGACACACACACACCAAAACTAGCCAACAAGAAAATCCCAATCCTGATGTATGCCGACGACGCAGTAATTCTGTCTCAAACCAGGGTTGGGCTCAAAAGAGCGCTAGATGCCTTAGCACTTTACTGCAGAGATGAGCATCTACAGATTAATTACGACAAATCTAAAATCATGTGTTTCACCAATAAAGTTAAAAAATTTGTATGGATGCTAGATGGACACCGACTAGAACAGGTAAATCAAATAAAATACCTGGGGGTAATTTTTCAACATAATGCTGGGAAATCAGCACATATTAGTATGGTCACAGACTCGGCAAAACGCAGCACAGCAGCAATCTTAAGATTTTTCAGAACTCAGGGTGCAGGCTAAATACCAGCTGCCTTAAAGCTTTATACTGCAAAGGTCATTCCGCAATTATTGTATGGCATACAACTAGGTCCATACTCAAGGTTTGACACTTTGGAAAGAACCCAATCAGGGTTCTTGAGGAATTTATTTGGTACACCAAAATGTACAGCAAATGTGACTTTAAGGACAGAGGCTGGCTTCATAAAAATTGAATCTTGGGCCTGGCTTTTGATTATTTATTTCTGGTTGAAAATACATCTGTGACCAGTTGGTTTAATTCCTGAGTTTCTTTCAGTTAGTCCCCAGCCGTTATGGTTTACTACAGTAAGTACGAAGCTCACCTCTCTAGGCTTAGACCCAGCCCAACTGCTGGAATTGGGTCTAGTGAACGTGAAAAGAGTAGTGAAACAACGCTTTGTTGATATTTAGATCCAAGAAAACTGGGCTGCGCTTCCAGAGTTTGATAGAGCTATAAGAACTAATATGGATCTTTTCCCCGCAAAATATCTGTCGACAATTACTTTCTCTAAGTTTCGATGGATATTCACAAGAGTAAGGGTTAATTCCTTTCCATCCGCACTTCTAGCTGGGAGGTTTCAAGGTGTGCCTTTAGAAGAACGACACTGCCGTTGTGGGTCAGGAGATACAGAAACTGTCGCACATATCCTTCTCCACTGTAATCTTCATTTGTATCCCAGGGAACGCCTGATTGCTCCTCTAATATGTAAACTGGCAGATCAATCCGATGCTAACCTTGTAAAACATCTGCTTTCAGACAAAGATGCTTTAATTTCTATTCCTGTAGCTAAGTTTAGTTATATTGCTTTTAAAAGGTATAACGGGATATCACCCCAATCTTAAACTGTATATATGTATATACATACATATTTTAATGTTTACTGGTTTTTACTCTCTGTTTGGTCAATGACTGTAAATAAAATTACATTACATTGCTACCATCATATCAACTTTGTTCCTAACTCTCCTTCATTTGCTGCTCCCAAAGTAAATACTTTGGGAGGTCCAATACCACGAGTGCTATTGGACCTGCAAAAGAAACTCCCTTTTCTAATTTAATCTATGCAATCTCGTATATCAAGGAAATATTTCTGAAAATTTATGCTACTACCACTGGCCGTTTTCTACACTTCTGTTTTGTTGCTATAATGCATTGTGAGCACACAGGAAGCCTCCAGCAAGGAGGCAGGGGAGGTATCTTTTCCCAGCACTTCCCTGTGATCACCATGCAAAGTCAGACATGTGGACTGCTAATTCCCTTGTATCCGTCCCTGTCAGCTTTATGAGAACTTGCTGGGGTTCTATCAGGGCTGGCATACCCTGAAGGTTTGCATGCCATGGTGGGAATTGGAAGTATGGAAGCAGGGCACACAATCTTGGAAATTCATACTTCCTGGACTTTCCCTAAAAGAGTGGTTCTCAAATTCAAAGTCAGAGTCAATCAGTGAGTGTATTTTTTCCTCCTCCACTCCAATGATGCTTTGAACGATGGGGTGGGGCTTGCTTGTGCAGTGAGGGGCCTTGCCTCGCACCTTCAACCAGCAAGTGCTTTGTTCACTGGCTGGATGTGGGAGGGGGGCAAGGAGATGCCCTGGAGTGGAGAAGGGCTGGGGGGACACCATGGCAGCCCCCAGACTCTGGCAGTTCAGGGATATTTCCCCCCTCCCCCCCCACACTCCTTGTCCAGTGGTAGCTGTGCCACTGGGCTGGAGCAAGCTCCTCTCTCCTCCAAGGAAATTGGCTTTCTTATAGGTACGAAACCTGCCTAACCTTGCCTCTACTCCACTCATGCAGCAAAAGTTGGCCACCCTCCCCTGATTTGGAGCAGGTAGCAGTAGCTGAGTAAATAGGTGTTGCTTTAAGAAGCATCAAACATTGCCCTGCTAATTCTGTTGTATGCTACTGCCTAGGCCGAATGTCTGCGGGGGACAGTGCTGCTCAGGATGGACAACTGCTCCTGGGACGAACCGATGCATTAAACGTGAGTATTTTTTTATTTTTAAATCTCATAACAATTAATCTTTATATAGCACTATTGCTGTATTTGATACACATGTACAAAAAGATGGTCCTGGCCTATAGGAGATTACAATCTACATTTCTACAATAAGTATAAGGAAAAGATTGTAAAGAAGAGATGACAGGATGGAGATGGAGCTGCTGGTCAGTGAATGAATACTTGATATGCATATAATTTTTTTTTACCCTGGATATAAATCAGACTACACTCTAATGCACAACGAAAAGCCCAAATCATGTGTGAAGTGCTCCTCAATAGCTCGCAGGGACTTCGGAGTAAATCTGGCCAATATGTGAGCATACACCCTCTGTTCTGGAGGAAATGTGAACTAAAAGCCCTGTGTGAAAAATGCTCTGGAGTACCACTGCCAATCAGTAGACAATACTGACTTAAATTAAATAGACCAATGGTCTGACTCAATCTGTGGTAGCATCATAGGTTCATAACAAGGAAAGAGAGAGGCTAGAGATGAGCAGTCATGTGTAGGCTTTATTTTGGTTGGGGATGAGGTCTAAAGTATTAAGCCAAGGGCTTTGAAGAAAAGGGTTAGGATTTTTTTGAAGAGAGATTTAAAGGAATATATATATACTAGCTGAACCCGCACAGAGCATCTGTGTGGTAGTTCACTTCCTTTTTGGGTCTAGTTGGGAGAATTTGTTTGGCTGGTCCTCCCACAGCTCTCTCGCTCATTCTGTCCCCCCCCCCAGCGCCTCTCTCGCTCACTCTGTCTCTCCCCCCTCCACGCCTCTCTCGCTTCCTGTGTCTCTCCCCCCCACTCCTCTCTCGCTCGCTCTGTCTCCCCCGCTCCTCTCTCGCTCGCTCTGTCTCTCCCCCCGTGCCTCTCTCGCTCGCTCTGTCTCTCAACCCCCCAAGCCTCTCTCGTTCTGTCTCTCCCCCCGCACGCCTCTCTCGCTCGCTCTGTTTCTCCCCACGCGCCTCTCTTGCTCGCTCTGTCTCTCCCCCCGTGCGCCTCTCTCGCTCGCTCTGTCTCCCCCGTGCGCCTCTCTCGCTCGTTCTGTCTCTCAACCCCCCAAGCCTCTCTCGTTCTGTCTCTCCCCCGTGCGCCTCTCTTGCTCGCTCTGTCTCCCCCCCGCGCCTCTCTTGCTCGCTCTGTCTCCCCCCCGCGCCTCTCTCGCTCGCTCTGTCTCCCCCGTGCGCCTCTCTCGCTCGCTCTGTCTCCCCCGTGCGCCTCTCTCGCTCGCTCTGTCTCCCCCGTGCGCCTCTCTCGCTCATTCTCTCTCTCAACCCCCCAAGCCTCTCTCATTCTGTCTCTCCCCCGCGCGCCTCTCTTGCTCACTCTGTCTCCCCCCGCGCCTCTCTAGCTCGCTCTGTCTCTCCCCCGCGTGCCTCTCTCGCTCGCTCTCCCCCACGCCTCTCTCGCGCGCTCTGTCTCTCCCCCGCGCCTCTCTCGCTTGCTCTGTCTCTCCTCCGTGCCTTTCTCCCCCCGCGCCTCCCCCCATGCCTCTCTCGCTCGCTCTGTCTCTCCCCCCATGCCTCTCTCCCCCCGCGCCTCTCCCCCCCCCACACCTCTCTCGCTCACTCTGTCTCTCCCCCTCCTGCGCCTCTCTTGCTTGCTCTGTCTCCCCACCCCCACCCCGTGCGCACTCTGCGGCCACCACCAGTCACCAGGCCAGGCCCGCCAGCGGCCCTGGCCTGCAGCCAGCCAATTCTCCTCCTCCTGGGTGTGCCAGCCAATCAGGCGCCTCCACAGCCCAGCCAATCAGCTGGGCTGCCAGGACACATGTTCCCTGGGCACACCTAGGAGAAATATATATATAGATTCATCTAGGCCAGGGGTTCCCAACCTTGAGTCCCCAGATGTTGTTGGACAACAGCTTCCATAATCCCTAGCTGTTATGGCCTTTGGCTGGGGTTGATGAGAGTTGTAGTCCAAAAAACATCTGGGGATCCAAGATTAGGAACCTCTGATCTAGCCAAATATGTGGCTTTCAACAGCAACCAACTTCTAGCAAAATGTGCAATCACTAGGGCAGTTATGGAGTGATTTATTCCCATTCCCATTTGATTTCTAATCAGATGCTTAAAGACAAGGGCAGAATGAGAACCTGTAGTTAGCTATGCCATACCATGATGATGCATAGAATGGCATTTCTGCTGCCTGTTTATTCTACAAGGTTTTGATATTAATCATTTTACAAATATTATGTATGTAGGCCAATACCAATGGAACTGGGTCTGTGCTGGCCATGACATTGCTTTAAGAATTGTAAATTTCTTTAGAAGGGACTTCTTCCATGGATGATGAACCCATATCCTCTCGCACAAGGGATACTCCTCTGGGGGCTGGGGGCCTCCTTGTAGTGGGCGATTTGATCATTAGAGGTATAGAGAGATGGGTTTGTGACCCGCGTGTTGACTGCACGGTGACTTGCCTGCCTGGTGTGAAGGTTGCAGACATCACTCAGCATCTAGAGATGAAAATTTGGGTGGTATAGAAGTTTAATAGATAGATAGATAGGCTCTTAGGCAGTGCTGGGGAGGAGACAGCTGTCGTGGTGCACGTTGGCACCAATGGTGTGGGGAAATGTAGTCAGGAGGTCCTGGAAGCCGAATTTATGCTGAAAGGTAGCATATTGAAGTCCAGGACTCACAAGGTAGCATTCTCAGAAATGCTACCTGTTCCACACGCAGGTACAGTGAGTCAGGCATTGCTGAGGGGTTTCAATGTGTGGATGAGAAGTTGGTGCTGGGAGGAGGGGTTTAGATTTGTTAGGCACTGGGATGCATTTGGGAGCAAACAAGGCCTGTACAAAAGGGACAGGCTGCACTTGAACCAAGATGGAACCAGACTGCTGGCTCTCAAAAAGGTTGCAGAACAATTTTTAAAATGATGCCTGGGGAATAGCCGACAGGAGCTGGAAGAAAACCCCCAGCTTCAAGTATACGTTGATGGGATCTGAGCTGTCGGTGACTGACCAGGAGAGGGATCTTGGGGTCGTGGTGGACAGCTCGTTGAAAGTGTCAAATCAATGTGAAAATGGCCAATTCCATGCTAGGGATCATTAGGAAGGGGATTGAAAATAAAACTGCTAATATTATAATGCCCTTATACAAAACTATGGTGCGGCCACACCTGGAGTACTGTGTACAGTTCTGGTCACCATATCTAAAAAGGGACATTATAGAACTGGAAAAGGTGCAGAAGAGGGCAACCAAGATGATCAGGGGCCTAGAGCACCTTTCTTATGAGGCAAGGCTACAGCACCTGGGGCTTTTTAGTTTAGAAAAAAGACTACTGCAGGGAGACATGATAGCAGGGAGACATGATAGAAGTCTATAAAATCATGCATGGTGTGGAGAAAGTGGATAGAGAGAAATTCTTCTCCCTCTCACATAAGACTAGAACCAGGGATTATCCCATGAAATTGATTGCCGGGAAATTTAAGACCAGCAAACGGAAGTATTTTTTCACAGAATGCATAATCAACTTGTGGAATTATCTGCCACAAGATGTGACAGCCAGCAATGTGGAAGGCTTTAAGAGGGGTTTGGATAACTTCATGGAGGAGAGGTCTATCAATGGCTACTAGTCGGAGGGCTATAGGCCACCTCCAGCCTCAAAGGCAGGATGCCTCTGAGTACCAGTTGCAGGGGAGTAACAGCAGGAGAGAGGCCATGCCCTCAACTTCTGCCTGTGGGCTTCCAGTGGCATCTGGTAGGTCACTGTGTGAAACAGGATGCTGGACTAGATGGGCCTTGGGCCTGGTCCAGCAGGGCTGTTCTTATGTACTTATGTTAATTCTGCATAAGTGAATCATCCACAGTTGGCCTTTGCCATGCTGGTGGGCAGTGATGAACAATTGATGTGCGTCCCTGTAGCTAGCAGAGCAGCCAACTAATGGTGCAGTGGAGAAATGACTTGACTACAAAGCCAGAGGTTGCCGGTTCGAATCCCCCCTGGTAATTTTCCCAGACTATGGGAAACACCTATATCAAGCAGCAGAGATATAGGAATATGCTGAAAGGCATCATCTCATACTGTGAGGGAGATGACAATGGTAAACCCCTCCTGTATTCTACCAAAGACAACCACAGGGCTCTGTAGTCACCAGGAGTCGACACTGACTTGACGGCATACTTGACGAGCACCACTGACTTACACTGTTGTGTCAGTATACAACCAATACACAGTGCACACTGAGCTTCTGGGAAATTAAAAATAGCAGACTGGGAAAATCATAAGAAGAGCAAATGTTGGAAGAATATACATGGAAGAAGAATATACAAAAATGTACACATGGAGGAAAAATGTACAAACACATAATATGGTACCTGTATGTATGTGTACACTGCCTCTCTTCCTTTGTTCTGAAATACTGAAGCATAAGGACATGAAACCCAAGTCGCAAGAGCTTGATACACAAAAGAAACTAGCGCTGGCATGTTTTTGGGAAGGAGGATGAGGTCACATGATTACATGGTCAATTTTTGCACAAAGTGATGGTTCTGATTGGTTCCAGAACAAGTTTAACTACTGAGCTCATTAAAACTGGTTAAAAGGCTGCCCTGGGAGAAGCAGGGATGTGACAATCCATCTTTCATGGGGCAGGACTACACTCAAGGGAGATAATGGAAGAGATCTTGGGCCTTTGTTTGGTTGCCAATCAGTTACTTTTCTGAGAGCTGATCTTTTAAAGAAGTTCAAGCAGAAGAGCTTAGTCTGAGGCTGGGCTACTCTAAGTACCTCTGCCCCCACTTCATAGCTTCTATGAGACCCTCCTTGTGGGAACTTTCTTCCTCTCTTAGGTTATTACTTCAGCAGTTTCTCTCTAACTTTAAACATGGGATCTTGTAAGCTGGGGCCTCCCACAGGGCAGTTCACCTCCAGTATATTCATAGAAGCAGGGAAAGAGTGGAGTGATTTACAAGGCAACCATCCCATGGAGGGACTCTGATGACATCATTAACCATATGAGCTGGAAACCCAAGGAGGACACAATTAATTACATTGTAAATCAGGGCAGCTCATTGGTTGCTAGTTCGTTTTGCTAACCTTTGTATCCAGTCATGCTTTTAAGTTTCCAGACACGTCAATTCTTGAAAACCACGAAAGATTTATAAAGTACTTAATCTTACAAGCTTTCATATCCAGCACTTTGCTGCTTGTGATTTTCCTAGTTTTGCACGCAGTAACCTGCCTGACCAACTGTAGTCTGATGCCCAGAATGAAGTTTTATAATTTTTTATGTAAGGAATTTTGAAATAATCATATTCTCTATTTTCTGTGTCTGGCTATAGAGGATTAAATATTAAGGCTGGCTACTACCCTCAAGCAATAGTGAAGCCTTCCTCTATGCCATATAGTGCTTCTTTCCACGTTCCAGTGGAGAAAAGTCACAATAGACCAGGAAATAACTGCTTATGTCTTTAGCCCTGTAAATCAATTTTCTCTCATTAGAAATGACAAAGGCTGACTGGTAATAAAAAGGGTAATAGTCACAAAGGATTGTGCTTTGAAGAATTTGGAATAGCTGTTCAATAGGACTGTAGTGTAGTAGTGGCTAAAAGTGTATGTAGTATTAGCTGGACTCAAAAATTCTACCTCACAGTAGATCTATACTACTTCACAAAATTCAGTGTGTTAGTGTATTTCTTTTGTTGTTACTGAAGCATTGGCAGCAAATAAAATAATCAGAAATTGTTAAGAGGTAGAGGCCGTGCTTTAATTTAAATACGTAGTGGGTGCTGTCCAAGTAGAGAATGGAGTGTGAATCAACAAATCTTACTTTCTTAATGCAAAAAGAGTGGAACAATAGTACAGGTAGCAATGTAAGGGCAGTAATAGGAGATATCTCTCTGGAAACAGGAAAAATTACTCTTTTTATTTTCTATAAAGAGGAAGGGGTGACTGAAGTGAGATAAACAGTGGTAGCCATAATTGGTGAAACAACCAGTAGCAAATAACAACAAAATAATGATCTGTATAATGGTCTGTAGTGTATGATCTCTTAAACTAAGTTGCAAAGCCATTCCCCATCCTTGGATTTAAAACAAAACAGGAGTTTTCAGTTTTTAAAAAAATGCCTAAATAGTGTTCACCACAACTCCAAGATCCCTCTTCCGGTCAGTCACCGACAGCTCAGACCCCATCGGTGTATATGTGAAGTTGCATCACTTTATGCAATATGCATCACCCAATATGCATCACTTTACGCTTGCTAACATTGAACCACATTTGCCATTTTGTCACCAACTCCCCCAGTTCGGAGAGATCCTTTTGGAGCTCCTCACAATCTGATTTGGATTTCACTACCCGAAATAGTTTGGTGTCATCTGCAAATTTGGTCATCTCGCTGTTTACCCCAACTTCTAGATCATTTATGAATAAATTAAAAAGCACCAGTCCCAGTACAGACAGATCCCTGGGGGACCCCACTTCTTACTTCCCTCCATTGTGAAAACTCTCCATTTATACCTACTCTCTGTTTCCTGTCCTTCAACCAGTTACCAATCCAAACATGTATTTGTTCCCTTATTTTATTTATTTTTTAAAAAATATTTAAAATATTTCTATACTGCCCACAACTCTGGACAGTTTATCCCATGACTGCTAAGTTTTCTCAAGAGTCTTTGATGAGGAACTTTGTTGAAAGCTTTTCAGAAGCCCAGGTATACTATGTCAACTCGATCACCTTTATCCACACACCTGTTGACACTCTTAAAGAACTCCAAAATGTTTGTGAGGCAAGATTTACAGTACTTTTGCAGAAGCCATGCTGATTCTCCCCCAGCGTGCTTTACAATTTTATCCTTGAGAATGCTTTCCCTTTAATTTGCCAAGAACAGACATTAGCTAACTGGCCTGTAATTTCCTCGATCGCCCCTGGATCCCTTTTTGAAAATTGGTGTTACACTGGCTACTTTTCCAGTTCTCCAGTACAGAGCCTGATTGTAGGGATAAGTTAGATATTTTTGCAAGGAGGTCGGCAAATTGACATTTGAGTTCTTTAAGGACTCTTGAATGGATGCCGTCTGGCCCTGGCAATTTGCTAGTTTTTAATTTTTCCAGACAGTGTAGAACATCATCTCTTGTCACCTGTATCCGACTCGGTTCTTTAGCCTCTGTCCCCAAGAAGCCTGGTTCAGGAACAGATATACGCTCAGTATCCTCTGCCATGGAGAAAGATGCAAAGAACTCATTTAGCTTCTCTGTAACCTCTGCAACCTCCTTAATAACCCCTTTCACTCCCTCATTATCTAACGGTCCAGCCACTTCCCTGGCAGGTTTCCTGCTTCTGATGTATTTAAAGAAGGTTTTTTTTTATTCCCCTTGATGCTTTTAGCTAAATGTTCCTCAAACTCTCTTTTCGCCTCCCTTATTGTCACCCTGCATTTCTTTTGCCAGAGTTTGTGTTCCTTTCTGTTTTCTTCATTTGGGCAGGCCTTCCAATTTCTGAAGGAAGTCTTCCTCCCCTTTATAGCTTCCTTGACTTTACCTGTTAGCATGCTGACGTCCTCCTGAACTTGGTGGTACCTTTCTTACTTTTTGGTATATATTCTAACTGGGCTTCTATTAGTGTGTTTTTGAGTAAACTCCATGCATTCTGGAGTGAATTGACTCTTCTGATTTTCCTTTTCAGTTTTCTTTTCACCGAACTCCTCATTTTGGAGAAGTTTCCTCTTCTGAAATTCAAAGTGTCTGTGTTAGACTTCCTTGCTGATTCTCTCCTCACATGTATGCTGAATTTGATCACACTATGGTCATTGTTCCCAAATGTTCCATGACACTGACATCTTGCACCAGGTCCTGGGTGTCACTCAAGATTAAGTGCAAGGTCGCCTTCTCTCTGATTGGCTCCATGACCAACTGTTCTCCCCAGTTTCCATCACAGTTTTTAGAAAGCAAGTAAAATCTTGGCTTTTTACTCAGGCTTTTAAATGAGTGTTTTGTTTGCTGTGGCTTTGTATCTTATAGTTATACTGTACATTTTTTTTTAAAAAAAAACCCTTTTAATTAGATTTGTATTTTTATATTCCATTTTAATTTATCGTGTAGCTTTTATGGTTTTATATTGTTAAATGTTTTGTAAACCATCTTGAGATTATTTTAATGAAAGGCGGTATAAAAATTTAACAATAAATAAATAAATAATTCTAGAGCAGAGTCATTAAATATATCTAGAAATTTGGCCTCTTTGTCATTACCTGAGTGTGAATTTACCCATTCTCTGTGTGGGTAATTGAAGTTACCCATTATCAGAGCTCTGTCTCTTTTTGATGCCTCCCTGATTTCCTTCTGCAACTCCCAGTCACTGTCAGCGTTTTGATCCAGAGCACGATAGCACATCCCCAGTAGCACATTTCCTTTCAGGCCTTTTATTGTCACCCACAGGATTTCTGTGGAGGACTCCGGTCCTCCTAGGTTTTCTAGCTTGTTAGATTCTATCCCTTCTTTAACATATAGTGCTACTCCACCTCCACTTGATTTAAGAAAAAAATTGATATCCTTTTAAAGTAAGGGTTCTCAATGCTGTGTCTCCAGATGTTGTTTGACTACAACTTCCATCACCACCAACTACAATACCCCTTGGCCATTATGGCTGGCGATAGGGATGTGCAGAACCCGTTCTATTCAAACCCAGTTCAAATAGAACCAGGCCAGTTCGACCAGTTCAAATTGGCTCCCCTAAAAGGGGAACCAGTCCAAGTTCTAATCGAACTGACCCTGGTTCTAATGGAATGGGTTCGGCAGTTTGAGGAGTATGCTAGGGATGTGCACGGAACCGTGGCGGGAGTCTATCTTTAAGAGCGGGGGTGGGTGCACTTACCCCTCTTGCCGCTTTCCCCGCACTGGCATCTATTTGTTTCAAAGCCCATCAGGGCGGCAGCATACCTCCCAGCCACCCCATTGCCCTCGTCTTCCAGATATGACCGGAAGTAACCGATGCACCTGTGCGCACCGGCAACTTCTGGTCATATCTGGAAGATGAAGGCAACAGGGCAGCAGGGAGGTATGCTGCCACACCATTGGGCTTTGAAACAAATGGATGCCCATGGGGGGGGGTGGAAGCGGGGGGGAGCGGCGGGAGGGGTAAGTGCACCCACCCCTGCTATTAAAGATAGACCCCCGCCGCCTTCAAACTGGAGGAACTGCTGGT
Organism: Hemicordylus capensis; assembly: GCF_027244095.1. NCBI lineage: Eukaryota > Metazoa > Chordata > Lepidosauria > Squamata > Cordylidae > Hemicordylus > Hemicordylus capensis. The sequence goes on from NC_069657.1 coordinate 50,082,147, forward strand.
TCTCCGAACTGGTTCGATGGACATCACTAGCGAATGCTTGTAAAGAGGAATCGGGTGAGGATTCATCTTTACAAGCAAAGAAGGGAACCCTGCCTTTAACATACATCTAATGGCAGCTGGGGTAGCAGTGGGAGGGCACCTTACCACCAGTGGCTCCTCTAAGCTCTGGACTGGGTCCGGCACTCCCGTGCAGCCCGGTTCTGGCTTCCGTGTATGTGTGAAGGCCACTACTGGGCCATACTGGAGCGCTGGACCCAGTCTGGAGATTAGAGGAGCCAGCACCACTAGCACCGGTAAGGTGCCCTCTTGCCACCTCCCCAAGCTGCCATTACATTAGAATTATTTTAAAGGCAAGGTTCCCTCCTTTGCTTTTAAAGGGGAACCCTCACTTGATTCCCTATTACAAGCAAACCACTCAAACCAGTTCAGCCCAGTTCAACCCTCGAACTGAACTAGTGGCCAGTTTGACATGGACAGGCTTGTAGTCCAGCAGTCTGGTTTGAATTCAGTTCAAATTTGCACCGAACTGCCGGAATTGGTTCTGTGCACACCGCTAGCTGGTGATGATGGGAGAATCCAACAACATCTGAGGACCTGAATTTGATAATCCCTGTTCTAAATATATTTTAATGGCATGTCAAATAACTTAGCAAGTTCCCCCTGCTGGAGACCCAGAAGGCAAAAATCCTCAATTATCTTGGCCAGTCTACCCTGGAGGAAAATTCTTTCCCAGCCCCAAAAGTGGCAGTCATTGCTACCCTGGGCATGTAAGCAAGGACCATAAGCAAGCGATCCCTCAGCCTGTCTTCCCACTGCAGTGGCTGACTGGTGTCCTGCAGGCGGTATTGCTGTCCTTCATGGAAAATCACAGTGCAGAGACAGTAGAGGTGTCCTTTCATTTTCTGAATGAGTGGAATGCAATTCCTTTCTCTGTATGTTATTAACAATGCTTACATTCATTCTCTTGCCATAGATTTCTTCTCTGTTTGCTACTCATCTAGTTGGCTTTGGATTTACAGATGTGTCCCAATCCACATGTTTTATTTTGCTCCATCTGAAAGAATAACTAGAGAAAGGTTTGTTTAGTATTTGTTTATTTGTTTAGCATTGTACCAACATCGTGAGAAGGAACAATCCATTTTGAATGGGAAAAACAATTCATTGATGAATTGTTTTTGCCATTCAATTAGTGGTGTGCACGGAATCGCGGAGCTGTGGTCCGATGCTGGGTGGGGTGGCTCTTTAAGGGTGGGGGAGGGTGCACTTACCCCTCCCACTGCTTTCCCCCCACCAGTGCTCCGTTATTTTCCAAAATCCATGGGCTGGCAGTGTACCTCCCTGCCGCCCCTTCCCCTGTTGTTGGCTGGAAATGCGGAAGTATAGTCTGTGCGTGTGCCCGCAGTTGCGCATGCGTGCCTGCCACACACATCACATGTCATGCACGCATGTTATGGAGGCAAGTGGAGGTGGTGGTGGTGGTGGTGGTAGAGGAGGAGGCAGTGGTGGATGGTGGGTATCTGGCCTGCAGCAGAGCCCAGAGATCAGCGAGCGGAGGCACAGGATTGCAGGCACATGTGTATTCTCTCCCCAGCCCCCACCACCTCCAATGCTCTTAGCTTGGAGAAGGCTCGCGAGCAGCTTCCCTTCCCTTCTGTCTACCCCTTCCCAAGCTCCCTACAGGCTTCCTTATCCAATGAGAAAGCCAAGGGAGGGACTTCTGCCAGGAGCTCCAGTGGACCAGCACTGGGAGAGAGAAGAAGAGAGAGCATGCATTGGGGATGTGCACGGAACCGGGAGGGGGTGGCTTGAGGGGGTGGGGGTGCCACTTTAAGGGTGGGGGAGGGTGCACTTACCCCTTCCCCCACTTTCCCACTGCTGGCGCCCATTGCCTGTAAAAGTCTTTGGGGCTCACGCGCACCCGGTACTTCCGGCCACTTCCGGCCGAAGAGGGGGAAGGGGAGGCAGGGAGGAACATTGCCACTCTGAAGGCTTTTATGGGAAACAAGCGCCGGCAGGGGGAAAGCTGGGGGAGGCGTAAGTGTACCCTCCCCCGCCCTTAAAGTGGCACCTCACCGGCCTCAGAACTTTGACCCCCCCCCCCGGTGTTCGAACCTGTTCGGAGGCCCGTAAAAGGGCCTCCGAACAGGTTCATGAACATCCCTAGCGTGCATGCATGGCAAAAAGCCAATATAAAATCTTAAAGGAGCCAGAAGTGGAGGTCACAGGAGTGCTGAGGAAGAGAGGGGACAAGACTCTGTATGTGTGTGTGTGTGTGTGTGTGTAGACTGTAGAGTGAGATGTGTGTGGTGGGAAGGGGTGTATCAGAGTGTGTGTGTGTGTGTGTGTGTGTATGTGTGTGTGTGTGTTTGTGTAGAGGGAGGTGTGTGGAGTGGGAAGGAAAGGAGTGTATCAGAGGAAGTGTGTGTGTGGATGGAGGTGGGTGGGAAGGAAAGGAGTGTATCAGGGATTGTGTGCTTGTTTGTAGAGGGAGGTGTGTGGAGTGGGAAGGAAAGGAGTGTATCAGAGGGAGTTTGGTAAATTTACCTAGGTGCATCTCTGCTGTTTTAAACTGTGTATGTTTGTGTCTTGGTTTTACATAAAATATTTATTTACTCATTTGAAATGTTAAGGGGCCCCTGCACATGCTGCTTCACCCCCAGCCCTGCACGCGCCTAGGGACAGCCCTGCCACTAATAAAGCACATTGTGATGGTGTTGTCTCTCATTCTGTAGGAAAGAAACCAAATGGCTGCTTTCTTTAGCAACAAAGCATATACCTCTATGTTGGTGATATTGATCGCTGAAGTTTTTCACTTCCCTTTTTCTGAAACAGAACACCAAGTTATGTTCCTCACCTTGCATCTAGCATCGTGATTTTCCTTCTGAGCTTATTTTCTTAAACTTGGCAGAATCTATGATTTGTTTTGTTTTGTTTTCCAGATGATTCCCAAAATGAAGGTTGTCTTATTGTTGTCCATTTGTCTGTAGTTTCCTGCTCAAGTTGACCTATTTCCAAGGTGAAGATACTTCCCCAGGCAATGTAGAATCTTTCTCACTACTGTCTCTAGAATTAAGCCTTGGCAAAGGTTAGCTAGAGAACCAAACAAAGATAGGGAGTGAAAGACTTTGGTGTTTGGAGATGCTGAAATACATACCTCATCTGCTGGATGGTTTGGTTTTTCAAACCACCTCTAGCCATTACAAATTCCTGTTCTAGAACAGAAATATACTTCTTACCTTGCAGCCTTACTACTCATATGTATATTTAAAAGGGCTACAAGTGCTTTGCCATGATTATCCCATCTATTCTTGGGATAGGAGGAGGAGAAGCAACCTGCCCATGTGAGATGCTCCTTCTTCTCCTGCATCCTCCACATCCTGATGGCTAAAGCTCAGTGATGGAGCATTAGGCATCACAAAGGAGACAGTGAGTGCGTCATAACAGTGAAACCACAGATGATCTAATAATTGCCACCTGCTGAGATGGGGGCATGGTGTCATCCTTCAGCACTAGGGAGAGATGTAGCTGGTGGGCACCTATCTGCACTACAAACATAAACTGTTTTATATCAGTCCTATCCTGGGAGTTCTAGTTTGGAGAGAGTGCTAATAATTTTCAGACTGATTATTCTTATTGAATTTTCCATTGATCCCTATGGGGAAATTAACTGATAGAATCTTTCTTCAGTTCTTTCACACAGGCCCTTCAGAGCTTGTTATGCCACTGATGAGATCTAATGTTTTCTATCACTGAAAACTAAAAACAACACATTTTGTGTGTGTGTTGGAGAGAGGGAGGAAGGGAGGGAAGGAAAGAATTATGCTTGACTCTAGCCCTGCTCACATATTGAGGGTATTCTCATGATCACTGGAAAGCGGGCTAAGGGAGATTAGCCCACTTTCCAGTCATTTTGAGAACCATAGGCTTGCAGGTGAGCTCGGTGGTTCCCTGGCGGCTAGCCCGCCAAAGTAGCCCTCCCCTTAGCCTAGGTTAGCAGAGAGGAGAGCTGGTCTGAGGAGAGGGGAGCTGGTCTTGTGGTAGCAAGCATGACTTGTCCCCATAGCTAAGCAGGGTCTGCCCTGGTTGCATATTGTAAGAGATTTGTGATGCCCCGAAACCCCTGCAACCAGGAGTAAATGAGGACTCCAAAAACCCTCACACTAATAGAGACCGTGGGCTCTTTTGATGGTCCTGGCTGCCAAGAATCCCGAGACTCAAGAAGACACGAGGAGAATGAAGAGATTGTATTTAATCAAAACAGATTTATTTTCTTACCAAAATTCAGATGAAATGCAGTAGCAAGCACAACACCTCTCTCTCCCTCACAGCAATTAAACAATATTAAGCTGACACCCAACAGATTGTCAGAACTTTCACTCACTCTTTGTGGCTTATTCAATCCCCCTGAGCTTACCAAAAGGAAACTGGTGTTTCCTTCTTTGCGAGATGTCGGGTGTGTCAGGTTGGGCGATTGATCCTTCCCCTTCTTCCTCTACCCTCCTCACCTTCTATCTTCACTGGTCCCTCCGACCCTTTCTATCCTCAGATTAGGGTTTTAAGTACCCTCACCTTTCCCACCTACGCATCAATAGTGATTGGATAAAGAAGGGGTCTTGACCATTCATGACCTTCAGTTAACCTGTCCCTTTTGACACTTAATATTATTGGCTAGAAAAGATGTGAAAGAGGAACAAGGTGTGGGTCAAGCGACCCCCTTTCAAATGGAACACCGAGCCTTGGTGCACTTTCGTTCTGAGGTACTGAAAAATGAGGAAGTTTGCCTGAGCTGACAGGCCGACTTTCTCTAATTTTAGACAAAAGCTCTAGATGGGGGCTGCTCCTGATAGAATGGAAGATTGCTGGAACGGGGAATTTGGCATGGTCAAGGATGTCTAATTTTCGACCAACCGTGGGAGGTTAGGGACAGGCCCATAAGGAGGATATCTAATTTGGACACATTGTGTGGAATTTGAGAATCCACATTTTATGACGCCATTGGCCCAAGGTCGAGGCTTAAACTGCCTCAAGCAAGCAGACTCATGTCAAGCATCCAACCAACATAAAATGGCTGACATATCTAATACTTATTCAATATAAAAATGACCTGACTAGGTCTTACAATATGAATGGGAGACTTGATGTGTGATGTGTGAGCACTACAAGATATTCCCCTCAGGGGATGAAGCCGCTCTGGGAAGAGCAGAAAGTTTCAAGTTCCCTCCCTGGCTTCTCCAAGATAGGGCTGAGAGAGATTCCTGGCTGCAACCTTGGAGAAGCTGCTGCCAGTCTGTGAAGACAATACTGAGCTTGATAGACCAATGGTCTGACTCAGTATATGGCAGTTTGCTATGTTCCTATGAGTGCTCTGCTGACCCGGGCTTTCTGATCATGTATCGCCATGGTGTGGCTCTGCGTCATGGCAACACACGAGGAGACTCCCAGGCTCGGGGGTCTCTCCAGGATGCCCCACACACTCACATGGGGTATCCTGGAACTTCTGGGGATTGTGCAGCCCCCGTTCCTCGCAACCCCTGCCAGCTCTGTGATGGAGCCAGCGGTCATGTGGGCAGCCCATCCAGCCGCCCGGGCTACTGCCTTGCTCGTCTGCGTGGAGAGCAGGCTAAGCCCACTCTCCCCGCAGAACCCCTTCTGGCTGGGCTCACTGATCGTGAGACTCACCTCATTATGTTCTACACTTGTACAACAAGTGCATACACAGTATACTATATATACATTATATAGTATATACAGTATATAGGTGTACACAGGTACAGAAGTATATACAGGTATAGTGATTCACACATTACATTGAACACAAGTACAGCAGTCCACTTCCTATCTGTACCATGCATTTGAGGGACATGTACCCAGGCTTAACAAACGTAGGTGTAGTCATTCACACAGAAACAAGTACACGTGCATAGACATTTGAACCTAGGTACAGCATCATGTCTGAAAAGGGCTAATGTCTGAATAGGGCTTATTCCTATACATGAATGTATGGAGCAACTTCCCAGTGCCTTTAATCACAATCCCACCATTGTTGTATGTATGCCTTTGTTTTGTCAATCACAACAGTGCTGTGGCATATATATATATGCCATTGCTTTGCTCATTCTTGAGTTTCTTGCAATCATGTTTTTTTGCTAATTGGATTTTCTCCTGATGACTCTGTCATAGTGCTAATGAGATGAGTAGATTGGAAACATATTTATGAATTCTTGAATAAAAGGAACATTGAGATTGCTTTTTATATAATTCTCTTGTCCAAATGAGAGCCTGACAGGACGGATATATTCTTCTGAAATGAATTATCATTGGTGCTGTCCTTGTTCTGCTTACTCTATCATCTATTTTTTATATTCTTGCTGTGACACTTTTTCATTGTGTGTTTGTTGCTTTTACTTTGATGAAGCAAGCATCTGTGAGCAATTGCTAGTGTGTCCCCCCACCTTTCTCATTCCATTGTTCTTGGGCCTGTTTTCTAAGGCTGTTTGTATCTATTCTGGACATGTTTCCACTGGGCTCTTCTACATTCTTTCCACACAGATATTGCCTGGAAGTCACATGCCTGTGCTGGGATGTCACACCAACTTGTTGTCTTGCCAGTTATCATTTGTGTGTAAAGTCAAGGATAGGACAAGGAAGAACAGGACTTGGGGATGGTGTTATAGATATCCAAATCTTTCCTGCTAGGACTTCAGTACTGTTCGAATGAATGAGTGTAATTTGCCTTTTCCTGAAATCCTGTATGCTTTAAAGGACGGTTTACTTGTATATAATATTGGAGCAATTCACAGTGATATTCAGATTTTTTTTAGTTATTTATATAGGTGCACTTCAGGAGAGTGAACCTATCCAGGGGGGCTGGCCTGAGGAGGAGAGCAGGTCTTGTGGTAGCAAGCATGAATTGTCCCCTTTGCTATGCAAGGTCCACCCTGCTTTGCATTTGAATGGGAAACTACATATGTGAGCTCTGTAAGATATTCCCCTCAGGGGATGGGGCCGCTTTAGGAAGAGCTTCTTCATGCTTTCATACATAAAGTTCCAAATTCTCTCCCTGGGTTCCAGGGGCATAGCTAAGGGAGAGGGGCCCCCCATGTTCACCTCTCTCCCCTGCAGCCACTCAAAGTGAGGAAGATAATGAAGAAAATAGGGGAGGGTGGACTTGGGGGCCCCGGGTTCTTTGAACCCGTCCGCTCAATTATAGCTACATGTTGGATAGTTCTTATTGCAAAATTCAAAGCAGACTTTGGCGTATTTGGCCTGAATTCTAGCTAGTCACTCTGCATATGTACATCTAAGCCTGCTTCATGCCTTAAGTCAGCCTTGGAATTAATTCCACAAAAGTTAGTAGCCTGCAAACATTTTTACTAGCCTGCTTATGGACAGAACAGAATTGGAAACTGGCTTGGAGTGGGAGAGGGGTTGTCCTCAATTCAGTCTTGGGGAGATTGTGGTCAGGAGAGGGGAAAATAAGGAGAATGATGCCTACGGAGCTTCTAAAGTTGGAGTTCGGGGGCGGGTGAATTCCAGAATTGTTGCTCATGATCAGGGCTTTTTGTTTTTAGTTCTTTAACTTTTTTATGCCATGCCTCCTTGGGCAACAGTAAAGTTAACAGTCCTTGAATGATCGTGTTCCTGGTGATTGGCTTTTGCTGGTCAAAATTTTTGTTAACTAGAATTCTTTGGAAATCACATCATTTCATAGCATTGTTTCCTGGCACATTCTTAAAGTAATAATTAAAAAAACAAAAACAACCAGCAGCAACTGGCCACTGAGAGCATTATCAAATGCTTCAAGCACTACATTAGCAAATGCTTTGGAGCTACCACTGCCCACAGGGGTATGGAAAGAAAGGAAGAAAACACACCACCACCACCTGTCAACACAAAAAGGTTATTCTGGTCTGGACATATTGCTAAATGCCTATGGCAACCAGATGGGTACTTGAATGTGAGGCTGCCCTAAATTCACTAGTGGTTGATCACTGAAACAATTTTCAGGAGAATCCCTGAATAGTTCTGCACCTCCGCTCAATCTCTGAGGAATGCTTCCAGATACCATGGCTAGACCACAAATGTATGCCAATCCCTAGTGTTTGCTACAAAAAGGACTGAGATTCCACACAGCCAATAAAATTTAGCTCCCTTTCAAACAAGATCCACCCCCCAGAGGTCCCTATCTCCTGGCCTGCTCTGTTTTGTAACGTGAACACCTTTCATAGATTGCATTTGCTTTTAGAATGTGTCCCCACTACATTGCAAGTATTATCTGCCTGCTTCTCTTTCTCCATAGAGGAGCCCTCATACCTCAGATGATAATGAAAAGTGGGAACCAGGCCATAGCAGTGCTGTGACAGAGAGACAGGAAGTCATAAGGAGTGTTTTCTTCCGTGGAGTTTGTACAGTAGTACTGTAGGCCTGCTAATGAGGCTAGGCGAGGTTGCCACCTCAGCTGCCAGATTGACAGGGACGATGGATGGGTGCACCTCTGGTTGCCACCAGTCACCTCCACTGGCCCAGCACGAGCGCTTCCCCCAATAGCAACAGTGCTGTTGCCACTCTCCTTGTCTTCCTCCACTCCTGCCTCTTGCCTTTCAAAAACAAAGGGAATGGAGCAGAATAGGAAGTGCTGAGTAGGAAAGTAGAGCACTACTCTAGTCCTGGACTTTTCTCTCCTCCTCCACTGCCCTGGAGCCCCACTGAGCTGGGAGAGTGGGAAGAGCTCTTGTGGAGTGCAGACAGAGCTGGAAAGAGCAGCATGCAGGAGCTGCACCTACGTAAGGAAAGATCCTGTCCTGGTGTTTTGAAGCCTGATATTAACTCCAGAACTGCAGCGTATTCAGTTGCTACACCAATCTGTTAGAGTCTGTTTGTTTCTTCTCAAGCTTGTGAACTACTCGTATACCCAGGACTAAAATTTGTGCCTGCCTGAGCAACTGAGGCCTGGCTCTTTTCCTTTTCCTCTTTGGAAATTCCTCTTGTTATTCTTCCGTGCTTGTCTTTTTATAATCTTCTCTTTGGCCTTGTGTCCCTGCCCAGCTCTTAGTTCTTAAGTGTTGACTGATTAAAGCCTTCCGCTCACTCAAGTACTCCTGCTGTTAGTATTCTGAACATGCCAAGGCTTGTGCTGGAGTGAAGACTGAGGCTGCTTTTGCTTTGCATGACCTAGGAGTGGAAGAGTCGGCAGTATGCGCTGGGAGAATGCATGGGGGCCTGCCAGACAGTGATTTTACTTTGGAAGGGCAGGTGTGCATTCACGTTGAGCTATCAAGGAGCACTCCGTACACCCTTCGGAGTTTTCATTGCGCATTGAAGCTTAGCCCAATTTATGTCCAGGGTAAAAAATTCCACGTTTTGTGAGGAGTTCGGGGGCAAATTAAAAATATCCGATATGTCCCATAACTCACAGTATTTCACCCCTTTTAATCTAACAGTAAAGCTTGCTGTCTGGGAAAGGCTCAGGCTACATTGCCATATCCCAAGCTTCAATGCATGTAAAGGGAGAGAACCACATTGGGAAAAGCCCACTTTCCACTGTGTCTTATGGCCCCTGCTTTGGTAATCTGTACAAAAAGGATGGGATGTCAAGACGGGCACAGAAATAAAGGGCTGAGGTCTCCAGGGCTGCAGAAGTATGTGCACAAACACATGGAGTCCTAGTGACACCAGGAACTGGGTAACTCAGTTGTTTCATAACAAAGATCACACATGACAGGGGTGTGATACTATGTTGCTTGGCAGAAATACCAATGTGCCAACCCACTGCAGAAACTCATGGAAACCCTGTTCGTGGAAACCTTCCTGTTGTCCAGTCATATAAAGAAATAGACAACATGTATCCCCACAGATTTCCTGTCTGTATCTGTCCATTTGCTTGTGTTACCTGAGCAACCTGCATTGCCTAGAGCCTTTGGAGTCAGGCTGTATATAAATAAATAAACACACAACTTGGCATGTTGCATGGCATGCAGAATCTTTAATAGCAGTTCCCATACAAGATGTTTTGACAGCTTCAATCTGGGGAAGGAGAGGGGGCACACGTGCAAGGAACCCTTTCATTAATAACACAGCTGATCAAGTGCAGCTGCCCAGCAAGGCATCCTTTCTAAGGTGTTGTGTGTGGAATCTGGTCAGTCAGCAGGCATTGATTTCCCTGGATGCCTGGACAGTGCCTGTATTATTAAGGTTCCTGTGGACAGTGCTGCTCCTGCCAACAGTATAGACTGGTCCCCTAAACACTGCATGTATATGCATGTTTATCAATCTTGGGCCGCCGGCTTGGAGATGCCCCAGAGAGGTGCAGTACCATGCACACCAGCAAAGGAAAGTCTACCATCAAAGGGATAACCCAAAGTTTAGATTAGAATTCTTAAGTGGTTTTGTTCTATTCCCCAGTTTGTAGGGGAAGCGGGGGGACCAGCCCCTTCCTCTTGGGTGCAAACATGCAGTCTCGGCCATATCTCATGAGAAGAACCAGTCCTGGGTTACACCTGGATATTGGTTACAGGGAAAGCCTGTGCAATAGATGCATGTCCCTTCTCCCAAAGACTGCTCTTTCATGAGGGTGACAGGCCATAGAGACACGCATGTGGGCTGGAGGACAATTGGCACCCAGCCCGCTTGCTAGATCCCTGCAAGCCCTGGGGAGGGTATCCTGGCAACACCTTTCCTGGTCCCAGTGACTGTCAAGAAGCAGGAATCCGAGTGCTCCCTCTGGCAGTCTGGTCTCCCTGCAACACATACCCATGGTTTTTTTGTGGCAGCTTTTTTGCCCTGCATGGCTACCTTGCTTGCCAGGGATTGCTCTGATCCATCGGTGCCTGCCCCGGGATGATGTTCCGCTGTGGCCAATTTATATACATAGCAATGCTGGTCCCAGCCTAGGACATTTGAATGTGGACTGTGACCTATCTCTGGTGTTTCCCTACTCTGCCCTCCCAAGACCATCCGGACACACGGAGCAGTTACTCTCCCCCTGCTAAATAAAGAGAATCGCCACGGTAAAAGGTGCCTCTTTGCCCAGTTAGGAGGGGAGACTACGTCTGAAGGCAGCCTCAGTCTCTAGCAAGTCTGACCAGGACTCGGAAAGACTCTGCTGCCTGTCATTGTAGATAGGACTAAGCTGGATCGACTAAATGCCTGAGGCAGTTTAAGACAGCTTCATATGTTTATAGACTGGCTTTTGTTGAGAGTCACCTTGGAGTGTGCCTTGTGAATTTTCTGTAGAACCTTGATTACAGCATTCAGCCTCTAGTCTGCACAGGTGGTGGAAACTTAATAAACCCTGTACAGGATTCTATATAGCTCTTACAGGGCTCTTAACACAGGTCTGTAGCGGGTCGTCCCTAGGCTAGGGAAAGAAAAGGAAGGGGGAGCCTGGAGGCTGGGTTGTACTTAAGGGGCCAGTGCACAGTTCATTAACAGTGCCTAAATACCACACAACATGTTTGTTATATCTAGCTGCAGTACAGTACTAGCTGCAGTATATCTAGCTGTGTAGTTTGAATGTAGGAGTAAGGGCAAGAAGAGCTGAGAGGGGCAGCCTTGGCTGACAGCGTTCCTAAGAGATTTTTGGGTAGAGAGCTGATTTGGGAGGACTGGACTGGTATTGCTATGCATCTAACTGCCTGCTCACAACTGCACATTTGTAAATAAACAGATTATTATAAAAACTTCATAAGTTTTCAGTGCCTTATTCTTCACAGGGATCTGACCTTGTAAAGATTGCACAGAAAAACCCAATATTCTGGGGAAGGGGGACGTGATATTCTTTAGTTAAGCATATATGAAGAACTCATTTGACCGCTAGAGCAGATGAAGAGAATTGACTTTTAGTAATGCCTTGCTTAATGTCAGCTCAGGTTCACCCTTGCTTCTAAATGTGGCAGAACTAAATCTTTAAACCACAGTTGCTCATAACTGGGATGCCCATTAAGAGCAATTCTTCTTCCAGCAAGCTCACTACAGATGAGAGTGCCTCAGAACTTCTATAGAGTGTTTTCCTTCACTAAGCAGAACCCAGCAAGTGATTACTGAAGAAAGGCAATTACCAAATATGGTATTTTCAGACCACATATGATTATTTCTCAGGAGTATCTACAGTTATTTTGAGACATAAAAAATAACCTTCACAAATCCTCTTAAAATACAGTCATGTACTCCCTGTATCTCCAAGCAGTGAGACATTCCAAGGACAGCGCTAATGTGTTTAGTTTCATTTGGATGGGAGAGCTCTGAAGACTTAAGGTGTGTCTGTCATATTTGCTTAATTTACAAATATACAAGCAGAGCATAAGTGGAGGCAAACAGTACTTCTATGAGGCCAAAGATTGCCCCAGAAATCAGTTTGGAAACCCCCACTAAGCTGCCGTTTCAGCTGACACCAGCTATAAATTGAGGTCTTTCCCTACTTTGCTTCTTTAAACTGTCAGTTGCAGTTTCTTTCTCAGACTCCTCCTATCAGCTGGAGGCTTGTTACTTCTTCAAGCCATGATGGGTTATTGAAAACTCAGAGAGGTTCCAACAGATCATGTCCTAAATATTACTCGTAAATAACTACTCTCAGGAGTTCATGTCCTAAATGTTAGCTATCACTGATGAAAATTAACTGGCCATCCTGAACTATTAACCGGCAATCTGCCTGACAAAAGAATGTTCAGCTAGTAGCTTTAGCAATACACAATGTTTTTGCAGCTTAATCTCGAACATGTCCACAAGCGGGCCTTTGAATTATGCTGTAAATGTATCCATTCTCCCTTCCAACCGGAAACGATGCCTATGGCAGCCGCACATCCAGGAACAGTCTTTAGGGATGTGGCTTCCAGGCAAGCTTGAGCCTTGGTATATCTAATTTTACAAATTAAATATGGACAGTGGCAGGCAGGTGTTCAGGTATTAGGAATTTCCCAGATGTTCAATGGCAATAAGGCTGTGCTTTGTTTATTGTAAGGTGGGCTCTACAATCGTTAATGTGATTATCCCAGAGAAGCTGACCAAATCTGTGTTCTGGAATAAGGGGCCAAGGATTGACTCGCTGTCCCAGAAGCCGAACAGTAGAGAGCACACTGAGCTGCCAGACAGTATGCATAAACAACACACAAGGCCAGGAATGGCAGCATCTTCCTCTCATTAGAGGCTTTTCTGGGAACAGCACAAATACTATTTCAGACCTGGGCTCTTGGCCATTAGCCCTGGTTGGTGACTTTTCAAGTGGTAGGTGGTTGTTTGCGTGGAGTAATTAAACGTGTGCTGTCAGGGTTCCAGAAAATGCTTTCTTGACAGGGGATGGTAAATTTCAGGCAGACCTTAAGGTCAAGATACTTTTTTTTTTAAAGCAAGAGGCTAATAGTTTATATGTGTAAACACTCTGGTTCCCCAGGCAGCATCCCTCCCACCTTTCTTCCTAGATCTAGGATGCAGGCAACACAAAGGCTGGAATCTCTACAGCTACCCAGGGAAGAAGGATGGTCACATCTTATTCTTTTCAGTATGAATTGGGTATCCAGATTCCTTGTAATGGTGCTGAGAATCCCAACCACAGAAAAGTTGTTTCCTTTCCATTTAAGTGATTGACTTTTTATGTTTGGGCCTAAGGCAACTTTAGCCTCTTTGAATGGGACTGTAGCCAGAGAGAATATTGTAAAACAGGGGAGTATTTTGTATTCAGGCCCCGAAACAATAGTTCAGGCTTTGATGAATTTCAGGCAAGAAAGAAGGCATACTCCCAAAACTGAGCATGTTCCGTCAAAACCACATTCCATATTCTACTTCAGTTTGTATGTTCTGCTGTGCATTTTTAGTATCCCTCATGCAGCCAATGGTTTTCATTGCTGGTTCCTTCTTTATACGTCTGTAAAGCTTGTAAATACATCTGCAAAGCAAATCATAGGCAGAATTTCTTAGTCTTGTTATTATGTCCTTTTTGTCATAATACAGGAATGAAATACAGTGTCTAAGAACTATTAGCCTGTTTCAGGATAAAAAGTCCGAAGAAGCCTGTTCCAGCATTCTCCTGCTCATGGATGCTGTACTCAATTACAGCATCCATGAGAGCATGCCTGTAAGCCATACCCCCACACTGACATGCTCTTTAACCCTGTCCATTGCTCTCCACAATTACAGTGCCCCAGCATTTAAAGCATAGGGAGAATCTCTCCATGAGCACAGCGGATGTCTCTTGTAATTGTGGGGAGTAGGGGAACAGGGTTTAGGTGTGCATCACAAAGAGGCAGGACTTGTTGGTGCACACTTGGGGGTGCTGTAGCTCTGTATAGCATCCCCACTTTGGGGTGGGGTGAAGGAGGAGGAAGTTCCGCCCCCGCTGCATCAATCAGCAGTGTGCCCCACTGCTCATGTTTACATCAGGGCTTGTCTGAAGAGCGAAGTGCCTAAGCATGATGGCAGTTGCTTCCATGATTGGGAGACTGGATCAATCCAACTCCATTATCACGGAAGCACCCACCATCACCATTAAGGCTCTTCCCTCTTCAGACAAGCCCCACTGTAAAAGTGAGTATCAGGGAGAGGCAGTGAATGATGGGGTGGAGGTATACAGCAACAGCGGGGGGAGGTTTATAATGCCTGTTACTGAGCTCAGTGGAACTCCTGAGTAAACATGCATAGGATTGGGCTGTAAAAGTGTTGAGGTTAAAATAACTAGAAAAATTCCTTGTCATTTGGAATTGTTTCTTAAATTGGAAAGATGATTTTGCCAAAAATATGTTCCACATATACTCTGGCAGATCAATCCATACTGGGCCCTGAAAGTCATAACACTTCTCCTCAGCAGATAAACTGTAGTTGTAAAGATAAATAGATTTTATACCTCCGGTACATCTTCTATCTCTCCAAGTATTCCTATTTCCCTTCTCCCAAAAGTAGTGCATAACTGAGGAATCTTCCTGCCTAACTCTCTAATCCTCCTTTGCTGTATGCTCCCCCGTCACCTGTTAAAAATCCCCCCCCTTATTCTTGCTGTGCATATCTGCACAGATCCTCTTCTAAAGACAACTTTCCTAATTTTAAAACTGTTTTGTCCTAACCATAGTACAAAATGGCAGTTCCCAAGTTTAAAACACAATGGGGACTATGGTTAGTCAAGAGTGACAGTGGAAGCTTTTGATCTTTTTGTGTGTGAAGGAGGAGAGAGAAGTGGGGAGTGTGCAAGCCTCATGCAGACCCATTCACGATGATCTAAATCATGATTTAGATTGATGCTCATTTGGACTGGGGCCAATGTGCATATGTAGTTACATAAGCATGTGTAGCCACTTCATATGTTGCAGGATATGCCTGATATCCAAAGAGCATGGCAGGGCCCTAGAACAACTAGGCAGGGCCCTAGAAAAACCGCCTTGAGATTGTTTTTAACGAAAGGCGGTATATAAATTCAACAATAAAATAAATAAATAAACTATGTGATTGAAATGTTGGGTAAGCTCATCAAGGCTCTGTTGGCCTTTGGCATAAACCTCAACTTAGAATCCATATTGCCTCTTGGGTTATTTAAATAATTTATTCAAACATAGCACCGAATCTTCAGAGTTCCTTCCATAGTGGCAAATTCCGGAAAGGTAGCCATTTACGTCCGTTACAGCAAACACAAAAGGGGATCTTGTTCCTTAAATTTGGTCTTTCAGGTGCCACAGGGTTCCTGTATGTGTACGTGAGTCTTCTGAGACCCCAAAGTTGCTTCTTTCTTCAGGAAGCCATTAATATTCCCATCAAGAACAGACAGCCATGGCAACACACACGAGGGTACAGTGTAAAGAAAAGGTGATGGCTGCTGCTGCTAAGCAGCTACCTTGTTGGAGTGACCCCTGCATTCTTAATGATGTTGTGAGGCAGTGCTGTAGTCAGTGGTCCTGATTGGCCAGGCATGTCCAGTGCAGTCACGTCAGTGCCCCATGCCTGTGCTAGGCATCCCTCATCAGCGAGTAGCTGCACAATGGCACAGGGTATGTCCCTCTGCTCTGCTGCCTCACCATGCCTGCTGGTAAAGGTGTGTGCTCGCCTCTCAGGGGTTCTTAATTTGTGGCCCGTGGGGTAGGTCCAGGTAAAATATTTGCTGCAAATTATATAATTTGCTTCCTGATGAGCCAGAATAAAATTCCCAAATGTTATCCCCCCCACCCTTTTATATTATTATTGGAGCCTTAAGAAAATATATTCATGGGTGGGTGGGTGTCTATGGGTAATTCTTGAGGATCTAGATGGTCCATAGGTTCAAAAAGGTGAAGAACGCCTGCTTTCAGTTACTGCGTGGAAGCCTTTGTCTACATGCCACACCTTCTCACAGGCCTTTTCTGCAAACCAGTGAAGTGCAAATCCATGTGACACTCCATAACCGACATCCAAGTTTGCTATGAAGCTGCTTCCGAGTAAACAGTTAGCTTGGTGCCATCTAAATGAGCTAACTTCTTGGCTGTTACCTGGCTGGATTATTATAAAACTAAATTGGCTCCTAATAGTTTAGGAACCTTTTGGGACCCTGGTGTGTAATAATTAGTGGTGCCTCTTCTCTCTGAGTTTACAGCTGAAGTTGATGTGCTGTAATTAGAAGCATACAGAGACTATGGAGTGATTTGGGTGCAAAGTTAATGAACTGTAGTTTCCAATAATTGCTGAAGAATTTGAGTGTGGTGACTTTCGAATTAGCTGTTGGAGGGAACAAAGGAATGCTACTGATAGGATGGGACAGCTCAGAACTAACCCTCCCCTCCCAAGTCTATGGGAAGTAACAAAACAGGCAGCTTACTTTCTAGGTGATTGAACATGTCTGTTGAAAGACAGCAAAGTCACGTTGTCTAGAGTTGGCATCTCCTCTCCCACATTTTACCGCATGTTCCCTTTCTTGCACAATAAGCTACACATGGGGGCTATAGTTGGCAGGATTGGGTGAAGGACCATAGCGTAGTGGAAGAGGATCTGCTTTGCATGCAGAAGGTCCCAGGCTCAATCCAGGTAGGTAACTGGACCTTAGAGAGCTGTTGCTGGTCAGTTTAGACAATACTGAGCTAGATGGACCTTCCTTCCCATTCTGGTCCCGATAAATACAGTTTCTCTGAAATGCATCGTCCAATATCTTCATCCCAAAACTCAAAGTTTGCCTGATCAACTTGGCAAACAAGTCAAGCAAATGAATAGGCTGTAGGTTTATACTAAAAGAATTGCTTTCAGGTGTCCATTTAAGGTTGAAACAAACTATGAGTATGAAGAGATGTAATATTATATGAGCAGTGAAGCCATGATTGCACTCACTGCATTCTGTTCTAATGAACAACTTTCCTTTCAATTTGAGCTCAGGAAAATTAAGTTCTGCTGTTTTAGTAGAAGCCAGTTGTACAGTGCTGATTGGTCGGTATCTGTGATATCCCTCTTCTCCTCCCATTCTTGGCACCGTTTTCAAGTTCTTTTAAAACTGTACTACGAAGCAACAAATTACCATTTAAATAAATAAATGTAATGTATATGTGGCATTAAAAAAAATGCACAACCTACTTGTAGCATAGTAGGAAGGATAAGAATTGCAGCAACATTTGACTTACTGGTATGCATGGCTGTTATTTATATTGCGAAGGTAAGAGGAAGCTGAGCTCAGCCTGTAGTGAAAATTTTGTTGTGACTCTGCCTGTTTTAATGTTTATGCCTTCATGGTACTTCACATCTTGTCTTACTTTGCCTCACAAATTGCTATTATACAGAATCAGAGAGTGGTTGTTACTACTACTACTACTATTACTACTACTACTAATTTTCATATACTGCTCTTGTTGCAGACATACTCACTAAGCCATTACCAAGACCCTGCTTTGAAAAGCTGAGAGAGAAAATGAATCTTGTGAGCTGAGTCACAAGACATCGAGAAGGGGTGTTGGAAGTTAAAGGACTTTGCGCTGTCTCTTTGAAAGTTTTCTCAGCATTTGTGGGTCCATCGGGGGGGGGGGTCCTCCTCAGTAACTTGGTGGAGTCCTTCTGCTTTCAGTGCAATCCTCAATTGAGTCTTCCATTCCAAATAGTTGTCTGCATTCAGGATAGTCAGCCTGAGTTTTCCTTCTAGGTAAGTAGCCATCCTCACCGGCTCCAAAAGGCAGTTGCTGTAGATTAGCAATTCAAAGTGTCCATGCTAGATCTCAATGGATCTCCTGGAACAAACCTAACTCTCTAGTTGCAATACACGCAGCTCAAAATACTGGGCCCATAACCTGTTGGAAATTCTCTGTGGTGAGAGAATTCCTTTCTCATTATAGCAGAGTGCACAGAGGCACAACACAGCGGACATTTAGTTAGGCATGCGTGTATCCTGAGAGTAAAGTAACTTGGAGCCAATTCATAGTTTCAAATCAATATAAAAGGTATTTATTAAGGAACTCCATTCTAGATAGGAAAGTGAGGATTTAGGATCTCTAATCTATCTATCTAGCTGGATGCAGATGGATTCTGCATCCTCTCTGCACATATGGTGCAGGGAGAGAGGCTTGCCATGTTGCAAGGTAGGAGGCCAGGTAGGAAGAGAGAGAAGGAGGAAGGAAGTCCCTGAGATTAGCAATCTACACATCAAAGGGATAGCATCAGAGCAGTGGAGAAGTGATGACAAATGTCTTGACCCTCTAGCCCTCTGACTTACTAGTCTGTCCTCCACTGTCTGAGGCAAAGAGACAGCGCAAGGTCCTTTAACTTCCAACAGCTCTTACATGGGTAATAGGTGCTTCTTGGCAAATCCATGATTTATCACAATGGGATCGCCTCTCTCTGTTCACTCTTTCCCTTCTTTCCTCAGCTGTATGTGACCCTCCATGCCAGAACAAAGGATCCTGCAGCCGTCCCCAGCTTTGTATTTGCCGTTCAGGCTTCAGAGGCTCCAGGTGTGAAGAAGTGGTTCCAGAACAAGAGTATCATCCTCCTGGCCTTGTGGCTGCTGCACAGTCTCAAGCAGCCTCCCTTCCAAAGAGGATGAACAATGCAGAGAAAGAAAGCTCACCAAGAGGGGTGCAGCTACCTACCATGCAGAAGCTACCATCTGGGTAAGTTTCTCCCAGTTCTACATAAGAGAGGTTACTCTTTTTTGTAAATTAAAGTTAAGAAGCAGAAGGGCAGGAGATGTGGCATGTTTTTCTCCTTTGTTGGACCAAAATACCTTGATTCTATACCAGAGGAGATGTTGAGGGAAAGGAGAGGGAATGGAGGCACCCACACACTGACAAGAACCTTGGATCAAGAAGTTCCTCCTCACCAAAGGTGTATATCTAGGCAATGGAAGCTGGACGGAAGCTCTCCTTTGCATAGATAGGCATTTCTGGATCTTGTTGTTCCAGAAGTTTTCCTGTACATCTTTCCTTTCATTCTCTTCCCCAGTGTTACTTGAAAGAGAAAGGAACCTGTTTTGTGTTAATGGTCGGAGTCAGAATAGGACAGCATAATGTTCATCTATATCATATGCATGGATGTCTTTTGCAACATTCTAGTAGGCCCTGAATCAAGGTCATGGTTTTGAGCTTTGCAATCTTGCACAGTGGCCTCTGACTGTATGGTGGTGCCTGTTTCCTCAGCAATTTAGTAGAAGCTGGTGACAACTGCAGAGACAATCTCCCCAATGTCCCATCATGTCTTCCTGGGCAAAACAGATACCAAACTTATTTTAATGACAAAATGTATTCTATTACATTTTTGGCGTCAGTGACTGAAATGATGGAATTGTATGAACATAGTTTAGGAACATAGGAACATAGGAAACTGCCATATACTGAATCAGACCATTGGTCTATCTAGCTCAGTATTGTCTTCACAGACTGGCAGCGGCTTCTCCAAGGTTGCAGGCAGGAATCTCTCTCAGCCCTATCTTAGAGAAGCCAGGGAGGGAACTTGAAACCTGCTCTTCCCAGAGCAGCTCATCCCCTGAGGGGAATATCTTGCATTGCTCACACTTCTAGTCTCCCATTCAGATGCAACCAGGGCAGACCCTGCTTAGCTATGGGGACAAGTCATGCTTGCTACCACAAGACCAGCTCTCCTCCTTTGACCAGCTCTCCTCACTGCAGTTATTGACAAAGTAGGCATACACATTCTACAAAAAGGGGAAAACACATTTTGCAGTTAGAATAAATTTGGTACACAAGGTAGTTATATTCAGATTTAGCTAATTCAAAACATTATCTTTTCTGGTCTCATACACTGGAGAGAGAATCCTTCTCAGGGCCTTGAAACTTTGCTGCTTAAGCTGGAATTCTTCTCCTAACACAATTAAAAGCTATCACTTTCCCCACTGTTAGGAGGCTTAAATTCCATTAAAGTCAGTGAGATTTAAGCAGCCTACATACAGGATTGCAGCCAAAATCTTTAATGACAGGAGAAATGTGAGCTGTTGAGTCAAACTCATGAAGCTTCAGACAGAGTGTGACCCTTCTTGATCTGGAACAAGAATGTTTTCAGATTTGAACATTGGATCCATTTGTACATCTCTGTTTTCACTTTGTGCTGAATTTATCTCCCAGTCCTCCTAGATCTGGGACGTCAGGGCATAAAGGCACTCACATATCTTAATATGACACAAATTCTTAGACAGCTAGATGAAGAAAGTCGCATAAGTTCAGTTATTGAATACTTTGGTCCAGACAGTCAGACATAGTGATTAGCAGAGAGCCTAAGCTTGGGATTTTGAGTGTCCAGCTGCTCCTCCCTGCTTAAGATGCATTGGCTTTGTCCCAAGGAAATACAACGCCACTAGCAAGAGAATATTTCTTGTTCTTTTTATTCCAATGTGAAAAGCTCAAAATATCTTCTTACCCAGCTTTCTTCTGTCACTTTTATGTGGACATTTGACAATTTTCTCTATTTAATTTTTTTCCTTCATGTAATTTCAAAATAGTGAGTGGGATACAATTAATCTTGTTCAGAATATGCCTAAAAACTATAATCCATCTCTCAACTATTAACCTTTACATTTAAAAGTGTTTGTAGGTTAATTTCCCCGATAGCTGATTTCTTGGGAGTAACATACACTTCTTCGGGTTTTTTTGTTTGTAGTACTGATACAACCACATGATTCTATACAGATCAGCTCGTCAGACTTTGTCCCCATTCACACATAACACCAAACCGGAGTTGAATGGGGCAGAGGTTGGAATTTGTGTATGTCCAAATGCATGAAACCCCAGTTTCATGGCAAAAGTGACCTGTGGTTTCCTTCACCAAACTCCAATTTGAACCTTCGGTTTGTAGTGAGTTTTGCTGCTCAAACCTGAAGTTTGAAGATGGCAGCACTATGTCTGAATGCAGACACTGCCATAACCGTGGTTTCATGCTGTTGCTGGAACCGAAATAATAGAGTGGGTGGCCCAGACCCACCTAGGAACACGCCCACTCCATGCTTGCTGCACTTCTCGATGGCCGCCTCTCTGAGCACTCCCCCCTCCCCCTCCTTGCTCCTCAAGCCATTGCCTGGCAACAGGAATTCCACCTTGTCCCATCCCAAGCTTCTATGCCTGTCAAAGGGAAAAGTCACATTGGGCGATGCCCACTTTCCACTGTGACTCCCCCTCCCCCCCCGCCTCCAGAAACCAGAAGAGAAAGGGGACGGGATGGAAGGTCAGGCTCTATGTGTTTTGGTCACCAGAAATAAATGGATTAAAAAATTTGTTCACAAGCACATGCAGTCGCGGTGGCACCATCAACCAGGCAACCTGATTAGATTGCTGCAAAGATAACATATGGCAGGGCAGTGATACCCAGTGTCAGCTTTAAAAGGCAGCCGCACCCAGGAATTCTTGAATGTCTCTGCTCTATTTTTTTTCTACAATAAGGGGGGCCCAACCTCTTCCCCTTGGGTGCAAGCACGCACTCTATGGCATTATTCATGAGAAGAACCATCCTGGTGTACACAGGGATCAGGCAGAATAATTAATAATGTGTGATGATGCCCCTTCTTCCAAGGACTGCTCTTTCATGAGAGTGAAAGGCCATGGAGACAAGCGTTCACCACTCATGAGAAGAACCATCCTGGGGTACACAGGGATGGTGCTGAATCACTAATAATGTGTTATGATATTCCTTTTCCCAAGGTCTGCTCTCTCATGAGAGAGAAAGGCCATGGAGAAAGGCATGCAGGCTGGATGGCAGATGCCGCCCAGCCTGGTTGCTCCACACAAGCAAGCTGTGGGGACAGGTACTCCGACAACACCTTTCCCTGTCTTGGCGACTGCCATGAAGAAGCAGTCCAAGTAGGCCCTCTGCCATGCCGCTCGTCCATTGACACACATCCATGTTTGTTTTTGTCCAGTATGGTGGCCCTAATTTCCTGGGATTGCCGATAATCGGGGTTCTCCTCTCCCACGGTTCCCCACGGTGGCCAAGCTGCATATGCTGCAATGTCAGTCCAAACCCAGAAAATGTTAATGAGAGTAAGGATTTATCCCATCCTGGTATTTCTCTAGACTGCCCACAGGGTACTGCTCGGATACATGGAGCGGGAGCGGCCACTACTCCCTGGGAATATGAAAGGGTTTCCTGGAGAGGAGGGGGTCATGGTGTACAAGTTCTATTATTTACCAGAGAGAATGGGGGTCCCACACAAGTTGGGGATGGGGCTTTGCTTTGGAAGGCCTAACTCATGAGAGCACAGTCCAATGGAAGACGAAAGGTCTTGGAGCCTCATGAGAGGGCTAATCCCTGGTCGGCAAGCTGACATGGGGGCAGGAGTGTGTTTGGTTGTTCCTGGACTGTTTTGTCAGGGTCTGCCATTGCAAGAGCATCCTTGGTCACAGTGGACCAGATCCCAGGATCCTTTGCCCTCCCTCATATACATATTCTGTCCTAAAAGGGAAATAATTATGATCCCTTCCTGGAGAAATAGGAAAAATAATCCCTCTCAGCAGCCCCCTGTTGCCAGAAATTGTGCTTGTGCGACACTATTTTGGTCCGGGTTCTTAGGGTGGCGGTGCAATTTCTGTCAGAATAAAGGCTTGTGTGCCATTTCAAGGGATTTAAATGCCCTTTCCCTGCCGAGGGTGGGCAGTCTGTTCTGAAAAGGCACAATTGCACTCGGCATGCCCCCTTGAAGATTGTGGCCCAATGGCTGCTGCCCTCAGATGTTCTGATGCTGTGCTCACAATTTGGTGACACGAGCGCTAAGGAGCTTGCTGGGATGCAGACGGTGGACCAGGAAGAGGGAGTGGCTCCTTATCTTGAAACTGGAGGTTGCTAGGCTATGATTGGATGAATGTTTGTGATGTGATTCATGGTTACAAAAATTAACATCAGTTTCATCTACCCGCAATTTGCCATTACGTGCAATTTGCTCCGCAAATGCATCTTTGACTAAGTGCTCTCAGTGTATTGGTCCTCCTTTAGGCTGGTATTCAACTATACATGTAAGCCAACATCCTGACTAATGCTGTGCATGCACAACAAAGTTGTGCTAATGCAAGAAGAAGAAAATTGCACAGCTGGGTGAAATTGCACTCCTGTATTATTGTGCAAAATCATGGGGATGCTCACAATTGTGCTCTTGTGCAAAAATTCCTGCTAAACACATGAAGTGTTTCACAGATTGTGCACTTTGCTGCACAACCACAGGAATGCAAGTGCTAGACTTAGTACACCTAGGTAGTACAAAACCCTTCTACTAGTGCAATGTCCTTGCACAAGCACAGCTAGTCAAGATGTTGACCATGAAGTGTGGAACAGTTATATTCCAGCCTTTGCAACCAGTCAGGGAGCTGTTGGATTTCGGGAATTGTGAGACAGATTTTAGAAGAAGCTGATTGTAGCCTATTGTACCCTAGGTT
Organism: Hemicordylus capensis; assembly: GCF_027244095.1. NCBI lineage: Eukaryota > Metazoa > Chordata > Lepidosauria > Squamata > Cordylidae > Hemicordylus > Hemicordylus capensis. The sequence goes on from NC_069657.1 coordinate 50,105,933, forward strand.
ATGGAGATGTAATGTTTTATTAATTATATTGTCTACCAAGAAGATCAGGGTAGCATACATGTCTCTCCCTCACCCCAGTTAATCCTCATAATTGCCCTGAGAGATGGGTTAGGCTGAGAGCTATGGCTGGCTTAACTTTTCTGCAACTTCATTACTAGGTTCCCCCAGTCCTAGCATGACACTCTAAATCTTCTGGGATTGTAATCCCAAATAAAGAGAAGCAGAGCAGACAACTATGCATTGCTTACTTTGTTTAGGTTCTGCTACATGCGGAGACAGTACCTGCTAGGAATGAGCTATCGGGAACAATAGGAGCCGGAGCCAGTCCTACTATTAGGCAAGAGGGACAGCTTTTTGGGGTGCCATAAAACAAGTTGACACTTATTCATTGTCATAGTTTTTAATGTGAGGAAAACATTATTTGGATTTCCTAACTCTCATGGCAAAACCTCATAGGTCTGGCTCTGGAGGGAGATGGGCACAAACGGATTTTCAGGGCCCACCTCAATTACAGGAAAGTACCACTCATGCCGTTTGTGTGGGCTCTTTTCCATGTTTAATTACTTATTAGTATCAAGGGACTAATTCAGGGTTTATTTTGCTTTGCACTAAACATGCACAAAGGTGGTCCTTGCCACAGCCATTTTCACTGTGAAGTAATGGTGGAAATAAATTTGGTTTCGGTGGTTTTGGAGACTATTTCAAAGAGACATAGTAAAGCTTTGGGTTACCTCTGATATCTAAACTGTCTGAACTGAAAAGCACTCTGTTCTCATGGGAGATTGGGCTAGTTTTATATACAGTTTCCAACTGCACACTGTTTTAACTGGCCAAGATTGTGGTGTGATCTTAAAGAAGGTGCTACCATGGTGGCCTTCAGTGTAGGTCTCTACAAATACTTTTTCACCCTACTGTGATACTTATAGAAATGATGACGTTTACCAAGCCCATCCTTCCAACACATTCCATTTGTTGTTGCTTCAATCATTTATGTTGAATTCAGTCCTCCTGATTTGGCCCCTAGGAAGATCTCTGTCATTTGTTCCACAGTGGCATTCAGCCTAACCCCATTCAGATCTAAGCAACAGTGAGGGCCCATTTGCTCTCTTGCTGCCTTATGGCAGACATCAGCTGTTGGCTTAAACAACTGAAATATTGAGCAGAGAAACTTCACTCATCACAGGGCCCCTGGAATGGGCACTCCGTTGCATTTCCCAGAATCCTTGAACTGGTGCTGCCAGGTTCATCTGTTGGTTATTCCTTCTGATGTGGCGAACACTTGGCTGTGGTTCTGTTCATAACAGCTGATGAGGAGAATTCCTTGCAGGTGGTAGCCAACTTTCTATCGGGCACTTTTGAGAAAGTTAGGACCCAGCCATTATTTAAGTCTGCAGTTGACAGATTGAGTTCATTTCATACTGCTGTTATGCTTTAAAAGCCTTTGCTGGTTCATTTGAATTATCTGATAGATACATGTGTTTCTGTTCCCATGATCATATACTGAAATATAGAGCAGAGAAATTTCACAGTTGTACATGCACATTGTTGGCTGTTGGGAATATATATATATATATATATATATATATATATATATATATATATAACACAACATCTGGGTTCAAACTCTTCTGCATATTCAGGAAGAGAAACTAGAAACATTTTGTATAATGTGGTTTGATGTGACACACTCTTGGAAGCATGGGGCATTCCCAAGGAGATAGAATTGTCTCGTGTGAATATGCGGTTAGCTAGGGGACATGGCTCAGTGGTAGAACACATACTCTGCATGAAGAAAGCCCCCAAGTTCAGCCTCTACTATCTCCAGTTAAAAAAATCTCAGGTAATATTTTATTATTTATTTAGCACATTTATCTGCCGCCCAAAACTTATGTCCCTGCGTGGTTTACAATAAAACAGGTACAAATTAAAAGAGAATTAAAATTCTCATTACAATAATTTAAAATTTAACACCATGTTAAAAACTGTAAGTCTAATTAATAGCCTGGGTGAATGAATATGTCTGAATTGCCTTCTTTAAAGTCATCAGAGATGAGGCTCAGCAGGGAGCACATTCCAAAGCCTTGGAGCAGCGATGGAGAAGGCCTGTCCCTGAGTAGCCATCAGACGGGCCGTTGGCAACTATAGACGGACCTCTCCAGATGATCTCAATGGGCGGTGGGGCTCTTGGCGAAGAAGAATATGGCAAGGAAAGTGCTCTTGGGCGAGCTGCTTCCATTAAGAATAGACTATACTAGGTTAGATAGCCTTGCTGAATCAGACGTCTTCTGCACCTTTTCCAGCTTTTCCAATAGCCTTTGCACTTTTTGCCAGCATTTCCAATATTCTTTTTGAGAGTGGATGACATCCAGAGCAAGGAATTACATGCGGAAGAAGCATGGTTGTGCTCACATATGAGGATGTCTTAGTTGTGCTAAAAATGGTGTGATTGCACAAGAGTGCTGTTGCACTATAGCACTTTTGTGCAAAGGTTTCCATTGAAATAAACAAAGTGTACTGCAGTAGCACAACACTACTCTGGAATGCAAGCTCCAGAATTAGTGCTACTAGCTAGCACAACAGTTTTGTGCTATCATAAAGCCCTTCTGCAAGCAGTTTGCTGTTCTGGATGTCAGCTGGTATTTTAGACATGGCCACTTCATTGATTTGTAGAAGGGTATTAACATAGTGTACAGTGGTCCCTCGACCTACGAACTACTCGATTTACGCTGTTTTCGAGGTACGAATGACAAAAAAGACCAGAAGTCGTTGCTGTTTTAGATGCGGCTTACTCGACCTACGAATTTTTAGATGCGGTTTCCTCGACTTACGAATGTTTTCAGACCTCCGTGGATGCGCTCTTCGACTTACGAAAATTTCGACCTCTGAACGTGCGTTCAGAACGGATTAACATCGTAAGTCGAGGGACCACTGTAGTAGTAGTTTTACTTTCAGTCCCTTTCTTTATTATTCCTAGCATAGAATTGCCTTTTCATAGCTGCCACACACTAGGTTGGCGTTTTCATTGAGCTGCTACCACACCCCCAAGATCTTTCTGGTTAGTCATCAACTGCTGAGATCCCATTAATGTATATGAGAAGCTGGGATATTTTTGTCCAGTGTACATCAATTTACACTTATTTACACCCCCATAGCCTGTTGTTTAGAGATGGTAACAACCATACTTATTTAGCATTATCAAATTTTCTTAAAGTTGAATCTGACTTCAGCCAAAAGGCCATTAAAATGAACCTCATAAAGATTTTACATTGAAGAATTCATAATCTTGACATTCAGGAGAGATTTCCTTGGTTTGGGTTTTTATATTCCTGGGAATACCCATATGAGTGGAAAACAAAATTTATGTTGTTGTGCACTAATGTTTGGCACAGATACAACTAGTCGATGTGATTATGCACATGCATGTTTTTTCTGATGTAAAACAGCTCTTGTTGCCATTTTCTAGTCTGTTATCTTCAGCACAACACAATTTTCACACAGCAGTCAAGAATTCCAATTCCAATGGATGTCGTATTTGAAATCCTATATATTTTTCTCTTTTTTAGAAAGGAATCTAAAAACTCATGCCAGTCAGACTGAAATTATATAAACAGCAGTTCTTCTACTTGGAACAATGAGAAATCCGTATGTCTCCGCCCATCTTTTGTCACAATTTTAAATGCTGTTGGCAGGCAAATTAGGAAACTTAATATAGGAGAACTATCCAAGAAAAATGTTAATGTCTTTTGTTCTTACATAGAAATACTAAGTTCGGGGCATAAAGCCTCAGCCTCTTTATTAAAAAAAGAATAACTCTGGACAGATATGTTAAAACAAGTCACTTCTGAACATTTTGTTGAGAAGGGGGATTTGTATACACATCACAAGGCATCTATTGGATGGGGGGGAGGACAATTTCCTTTTGGAAAGACAAGCTGATATCTATTTAAACAGAAGCATTAAAAAGTGTATAGTTTGTACACAATATGGTACAGCTCCAGCATATATATCATATAATAGATTGCATACCAAATCAATATTGCAGTTTTGAATCCACTTGTTTTGGAATAGCCATATCAGTTTCTGGGCTAAATAAATTATTTCACCCATTTGCAGCCAGTGTTCCTTCTAACAGGGATCCCCAGATGCTGTTGACTACAACTTCCAGCATCCCCATTTGCAATAGCCTTTGCTTGGGGATTATGGGAGTTGTAGTCAACAACATCTGGGAATCCCTATTAGAGGGAACACTGTTTGCAACCATCCTGTCAACCAATCACTGAGGTGGCCATTGTCAGAGGCAGAGCATGGAGTGGAGCCAGGTCTGTTTCCCTCCAAATCTGGCAGTAGTCTGTGCTCCCCTGGTCTGCCCATGGCCTCCAGGTCCTAAGAAAGAAGTGAAGAATGCACCCTCCAGCAAAAGCCATAAGCTACATTTTTGGAGGTTTCCAAATTTGGATCCTGAAGTTAAAAGCTACAGTTATTAGAATCCAAAAGCCACAGTCTGGTCATATGTTTATTAAGAGCAACCAAAATGACACAAAATTGTGAGCAGCCAGTTTTCAATTTCTGCTGAAGCGGCTGTACTTGGTGTCATTTGGGTTGCTCCTAGTAATGGTATTGCCAAACTGTGGCTTTTGGAATTTTTTTTTTACATGGCTTTTTTGTTTACTCATTAGAATGAGCATTCGATTTCTCTTGTGCAATCTGGCTTTTGTTAAGCACATTTACATGTGTGTATAATGCAAGAGAGTTAAATGTGTGTTTCAGACTTGCTGTGAAAGCGGTTTATAAATCAAACCGTGATATTCAACCAGATTTTGTCTCTAATCCCTTTGTTAATGAGCAGGTAGGATGGAGCTGGTCTTACTAACAGAGCAGAACCACCAGGTGCTTACTGCCTGTATCCTTGCAATGCCAAAGGTTTATTGAGAGAATGCAATGTAGCTCAGCAGCACAGCCCTAATGGTTCATAAAGCAGGAATGGGGTCAATAATAGCACATTAGAGGGAACAAGGGGAAACCTAATTAGAGCAGAGCAGATCCAAACGCCACCCCCTGCCTCCTCAAGCTTTTAAGCACCATACAAAGTCCTCTCCTGGTGACTGTCATCTTAAATTAAAATGCTTATAGTTGCCCTAACTCTGCAGAACATTTCAGATTATTTGGAGACTTCCCAGCATTCCTGTCTTTTGCAAAAAGAGTTCTTGTCCAATTGTGCAGACCATCAGAATCAGATACTTTTCAGTTATTCGCTCATGCAGGTTATGAACCTCCCCTGTGCTACTCTTCCCATTGTTAAAAGAGGGAGAATGTTAGTTAATTTTCTGCCTTACATGCATGAATGTGTCGAAAATTAATGGGCTTTAGTTTTTTGGACACTGTAAAGCTGGGAACCTAATGAAATAGATCAAAATCAAGTTACCACAATGAAACTGTGATCAAATAGATATGTGTGATGTTGTGCTACTTAGCATCTCTAAACACCTTTCAACCTAACTGAACTTTGTTGTCTAACTAAACCTATCAGATTACCAGTGCCACATACTTAGGCAATGGGGTCAGCACTTTTGCTCACTAGTTCCAAAGCTAGCCAGTTTGCTAAAGAATGAAAGCAATATAGTAATGAGCTGGGGCACAATGAGGTCATTCAAACAATCAAAGAGGTGCTTCACACAAGTGGTGTGAAGCACCTTGCGGTGGTTTGCGGGGAGAGTGGGCTTAGCCTGCTCTCTTTGCGGACGATCAGACATGAAACCATGGGCAGCTGGATCGGCTGCCCACACAACTACCAGCTCCATCATGGAGCTGGTGGGGGCTGTCCCAGGATGCCCTGCACAAGCGTGTGGGGCATTCTGGGGGGACCCCCAGAACTGGGATGCTGATTGTAGCCTTCCAGCCAGGGGTCTGCTCATGTGTTGCTGCGTGCCGCGGCAGCACACGAGCAAATCAATGAGGTTAATGGAGTGCTTGCTCCGTTAACCTCATTTAAGGGGAGGGGGATTGAGACAGGCTAGCCACCTTGGAACCACCGGGCTCGCCCGCTAGCCTGGTGGTTCTGAAGAGCACCAGAAAGTGGGCTAGGCTCCCTTAGCCCGCTTTTTGGTGATCATCAGAATAACCTCAAAAACTGTCTTCTACCCAGGTTTGGGAGCTGTGGGTACTCCCAATTTTCGGTTGTGTGGAAGCAAGGTAGTAGGAAAACCTGGGTAACTTTTTCTCCTACCTGCTTCCACAAAAATGAAAATTGGGAGCACACACAGCTTCCAAACTCAGGTATAAGACAGTTTTTGAATGTGTGAATGACCTCATTATGTTAAATGCACCACTGCCCCTGATGTCCTTAAATAGCAGTTTTGGAAGAAATCTGGATTGGGACCATGGTGTGCCACAGGCTTATCTTTGCCCATGCCAGAGTCTACCAATTTGGATTGCCCCTTTTGCATGTGGCAGCTATTTGCCCCCAGAGGGAAGATCCCATTGGTATCTTATAAGGAGCTTTGGCAAGAGCCAGATGGTTCATAGCTGAGTGGGAAGAGATAGAGGGAAGTTGTATTGTCTGGGGCCCAGATCACTTCTGTGGAAAACATTTGAAGGAGATCTAGATATATTTACTACTACTATGATGAATATTTATATAACGCTTTCAACAAAAGTTCCCAAACCAGTTTACACAGAGAAATAAAAATAAATAAATAAAATGGCTCCCTGTCCCCAAAAGGCTCACAATCTAAAAAAGAAATAGCATCAGCCACTGGAGGGGTGCTGTGCTAGGGATGGATAGGGCCAGTTGCTCTCCCCCAGAAAAAGAATCACCACTTTTTTAAAGCAGGGCAAACTGAGCACATATCTCTGAGAGAGATCTCATTACTAATGCAGATTCTTCACTATAGGTATCTCACACCTCCCATGTAGATAAAATGGTGAAAACAATCTTTATAACTAATCCTTAGTTTTTCTGTAGGCTAAAAACAAACTTAATTACTTTTATGAGACATTGATTTGCTTGGATATTGTTGTGCACTGCCCAGAGCCTCTGGATAGGGCAGTATAAAAATGTAATAAGTAAGTAAGTAAGTAAGTGTGCTGAATGTATGAGTGTGGTGGGAATTGCTGGTAGAAAGCAAAACCATAAAAATGGTACCTGTTTTTAATTGTGTGTTTATTTCTACTATGATATTAGATAATTTTATATATTAGATAATTTTAGACCTATCTCCAACCTTCTCTTTTTAGGGAGGGTTTTGGAGAACGTCGTTGCCGTTCAACTGCAGAGAATCCTAGATGAAGTGGATTTCCTTGACCCCTTTCCGTTGGGGTTTAGGCCAAGGCACAGCACGAAAATGGCATTGGTTGCTCTGGTGGATGACCTCTATTGGAGCCTCAGTGAGGGGGGCCATGCCTCTCTTGGTTCTATTAGATCTCTCAGCAGCTTTTGATACCATTGACCATGTTATCCTTCTATCTCGTCTGCGGGGGTTAGGAATCAGGGGCACAGTTTGAGTTGGTTCCGTTCCTACATTAGTGGATGGTTTCAGACAGTTTGCATTGGAGGTGAGTGCTCTAGCCCATGGCCTCTTTCTTGCAGAGTGCTGCAGGGCTCAGTCCTTGCTCCCATGCTGTTTAACATCTGTATGAAGTTGCTGGGTGAGTTCTTCTGTCGGTTTGGGGTGAGGTATCATCAGTATGCTGGCTAAACTCAATTGTACATCGCCACCCGGGGCCAGTCTGTGGATGCCATGAATGTGTTGGCCTAGTGTCTGGAGGCTGTAAGGGTTTGGATGGGCCAAAACAAGCTCAGGCTTAATCCCTCCAAGACTGAGTTACTCTTGTTCAGTTCTTGATCTGGCCAGGTTCCAGTTTCGGGTTTTTCCCTTGATGGTGTCGCGCTCCCCTTGAAAGAGCAGGCTCGCGATTTGGGGATCATCCTGGACTCATGGCCCCTGCTGGAACAGCAGGTAGAAACTGTGACCAGGAGAACTTTTGCCCATCTTCATCTGGTACGTCAATTGTGGCCTTACCTCAACCGGCAGGCCCTGGCAACCATAACTCATGCCCTCGTCACCTCTTGGTTGGACTATTGCAATTCGCTCTAACTGGGGTTGACTTGGAAGCTTCAGCTAACTCAAAGTGCCACGGCCCGGCTGCTTATGGACAGCAGAAAATATGATTATGTTTCACCTTTGTTGAGGTTGCTACATTGGCTGCTAGTTCGCTTCTTTATGAAACCCTTCAGGGTTTGGTGTCTGTGTACCTTCAAGACCGCCTCTCCCATCCAACTTCGACCTCCCTGTGAAGTCGTCTCAGGTGGGCCTTCTCAGAGTTCTGTGCTCAGGGAAGGTACATGGGGCCCGGGCTCGTGGGAGGGCCTTCTCTGTTGCAGCCCCCTCCATCTTGCCTCCTGAGATTCGTAATGCTCCCTCCCTTCTGTCCTTTTGAAAATTTTGAAAATTTTCTTTTGAAAATTTATCTGTTTAGCTAGACTTTTAGTTGTGTGTGTGTGTGTGTGTTTGTGGATTGCCCCCACCCTTATCTTTGTCATTGTTGTTTTAATTTATGTAAACCGCCTCACGTCTAAGGAAGTCAGGCAGTCAGGGCTGTCCTTAGGGCATAGGTCCTAGGTTCCATCCCTGGCATCTCCAAGTAGGACTGGGAAAGACCTCTGCCTGAAACATTGGAGAAGCTGCTGCCAGTCACTGTAAAGACAATGGTCTGAGGCAGCTTCCTCTGTTCCTATGTGGTGGAGTAATCAAAACTATGACCCTCTCCCCACTAGTACTGATGTATTGGGGTAGCCTTGACCCAATAGGGGAGGTTTGTTCCTGGGCAGATGGAGCCCAATAATCTGCCCAGACGAGAGGACTTACAATCAAAGCTTTATTATGCTCTTAAGTAGCATAGGTACTGCTTGACTAACGTTCAGAGCAGGACAAAGGACCATACAGAAAGCAACACATTTATAGTCAAAAGTATTCTTCAAAATGCAGCTGCATAGCAATCTCATCATCATGACTGGCCAAGGTTAGGGAATGTGTGCAGACTGCAGACTGTTCATTCCAGCCTTATCTTTCAGCACTAACGGGTTACTTTGACTTTAAAGAAAGGGAAAAGTACCAGTAAACAGTTTCGAGAACTACCGACAAGGCCCTTCTGCCTTGAGCTTCGTTAAACATAATGGCATTGCTTATGTCAAGCTGTGCACTTCTATATCTAATTTGCCATACATCAGTACAGTGATCCCTCACCAACCGCAAGGGTTCTATTCCGGGAAACCTCACAGTTGGCGAATTTGCGTTTGGTGAGCAATTGAAATATGTTGGAAACAGGGGGTTAGGGGAATCGTGGTTGCAAAAAGACTGAAAAATAAAGGGGGGAAACCAAAAAATACCCGGAATCCCTTTAAATCAGCAACAGTTCACAAGAGGAGTGAGGAGGAAACCCCAGAAATGATGGGGGAAACCCAAATTACCAAGAACTCTCACCAAACCACAGATACTTAGGTCATGGTTGGTGAGACCTGTCACAATTTCCCAGTCGCAGATACTCAAAACCGCAATTGGGAAAACCACGGTTGGGGATGACTGTAGTCTGAAGTGGTACAGCTCAGATTAGAATCCCATCACCTCAGTCTACTGTCTTATTCTGAGTAATGTGTAGATGGCTTTAAATAAATAACCTGAATTTTCTGAGGCTACATTTTCATGTCATTGCATGTTCTACCAGTTGGTGCTTGTTGCAGATTATTCCATTCTGAGATGAGCGGAATAATTAAATCTGGAGATCATAAATGTATGAATTCTGACGTACAAGCCTACATGTTAATAAATGTGGCTGCAATCATATGGCCATGCACCACAGAGTGCTTTGTGCAGTGGTTAGCTTGGTATCTTCCAAAGTTAGCCACTTATTACTGCCCTTTCAGACAAGGCAACTGGTAACCATTACAAAAAAAGTAGTGTTCAGAGGAACACAAGGTAGTGTTCAAAGAAAAGCCCTTAATGGTTTGGGCCTGGATACCTGAAGGACCGCCAGCTTCCAAGGGTTTCTGCCTGTCCAACAAGATCATCAGAGGGTCTCTTGCTCCATGTGCTGACGTTGAAAGAGACTAGAGTGTCGTGCACATGGGGCAGGGCCTTCTCTATTGTTGCCCCCAGAGTGTGGAATGCTCTCTCAGTGAATGTCCACTCCTTAACACCTGTGGTTGTTTTTAAAAAGCAACTGAGGACCCTTTTATTTGTTCAAGCTTTTACCCCTTAGGGACTGTCAGGTCTCTCAGCTTTCCTGTTTCTGTTTGTCTTTTTAATGGTGGGTTCTTTTTTAAAAAAAATATTTTTGCTGTTTTATGGTTTTTCCTGTTTCACTGATTTTAAGGTTTTAGATGTAACTTTTATGGAATATTATTGTATTTTAACTTTTGTAATCCACCTTGAAGTGCATTATGAAAGGTGGTATAAAAATTGAACAATACATAAATCTATGAGAAGACCATCTGGTGGGAATAGTTCTTTGATTTGGAATAGGCAAAGATGTGTTCTCCTACTTGCTATGTTTTCTTTATTTGATATGTTGGCCGAATTCAGACATCTAGAGAAACCAGAGGTCCCTTCATGACTGGTTTCCCAAACTGCATGTCCGAATTGGTGAAACCAGAGTTAAGGGTGAGAAGGGACCCGCGGTTTGCCTTCCCCAACTCCACTCTGAACCTTCAGTCTGAGTGGAGTTTCTGCACCCTTACCTATGGCTCTGCAGTGCCAGTGTCACATCTGAATGTTGGCACCATAGTTTGGGCCCCATGGAACCGGAGTTGAGGAAGAAAGTTCCTCCCTCACTCCTGCCCAATTGGCTGTGCAGGCTGTCCTCATGTTAAGAAGGAAGCCTGCACAACCAGCTCCCTCACTTCTCTGCAGTCTCGCTGACTGCAGAGAGGGCCCTCTCCCGAACATCTGAAAGTGGACAGGAGAGCGAGGGGAGAGGGGCTCAGAACCGCCGGTCAATTGGGCCCACGGTTCTGCATTACTTGTGAAGGCAGCTGATAAGTACTTTGATAAGTACTTTGAAAGACAGATCCGTCCATCTGTGTGAGGAAATGTATTTTGGAACTGCTTCTGTACTTCTGCTGCTTTGAATCATGACCCTTTACTCATTTCTCCCAATAAATTCTTGTTGGACTTAATGACTTTTAGAGATTATAGCAAGAGAACTTCAGTTTAGAAGGAGAACTAAAGGACTCCTGGAGAAATGGGTAAGGAGGTGCATAGTGACTGCATCATCTCCTGTTGCATTTGAGCCGCTAAAATGAACTGCAGGTTAACAGCTGACAATTCTAGAGTATGGATCTGAGCAATTTCAGGGCATTGCCATGTATTCCTATCATTTTTTAAAAGCGGAATAGTAAAATAGTAACATCATATATTATAGTTACAACAAGATGAAGCTGGATGCCGTTCCCAAGTTAAAAAAAATATTTATAAAAAGAGGTTATCTACCAAGGCAAGTAAGTATTTTTGGCCGTCCCATTCCTGTCTGAGTGGAGCTGATGAGAGAAATGTCTGGTGCTTTAGTGTTCCCAGCTACTATCATTACAGGCAAAGAGAAAAACATCAGGTTTGTATTTCTGAGGTGTGGAATGTGTTAAGGCCTATTTTGCTGGGTAGTCTTGTAGTTCTCTGTGTTGTGGTTGACTTGGTCTCTGGTGGTTGTAAAATATAACTGATTCACCTTTGTTGTCTCATGTAATGGAGAGAGATAGGCCGCTTGCTCCAATATCTTGTATTACAAATGATATCTTACTAACTCTTCTTTTTTGTGGTATTTGTGGGCTGTGTGGTGTAAGAAACTCCTGTGTTGTTGTTGAGAGACATCTCCCTGCGGCTCAAAAAAAAAAAAAAAAGACCCATACATGTTCTGCCCAGCCATTAAATGACCACTTCATAAATTGGAGAGGGAAAGCTTCTGGGCTCTGGTTAGTTTGGGACTTTCCAAGCCTGACTACTTACGTCTGTCCCTGTAGGTTTGGATGCTGGTCTGGTGTCCATTCTTCTCTAGTGATTCAGTGGAAAATTACATAAGAGAAGGAAGTGAATCACTGGCTTATGGTTTCAGTGGCTTTGAATAAGAAGGGCCGCTGGCCAAAGGGGAAAGCAGATGGATAGGATAGATACTAAAAGGGCTTTTGGGAGTTTTAAGATGTAATAAAACCTCTGTGGCTGGTTGTCAGAAGATGACCATGATTTAATTCCTTCTCTAGAAGCTGCTCACCTTCTCCACAGACCAATGATGCCTGAATGGAATTACCAGCACTTTAGTAGTGTGCAACTGTGAAAGTTCAGTAGTTGCTTGTAGCTATTGTAGTTTCTTGTAGCTGTTGAAAGGCAGTCCCTCAGCAAGTAGGACCATGTGGATGTGTGGGGTGATAACAACAATACTATTTGTGTACTTTCTGTCACTTACTTGCCTCATAAAAGATGATGGTGGAGAGATGGACAAAAGCTCCATCTGTCCAGCATCTTCTGAGGTGCTCAACATGTGTTCTGTATCCTGTAGTCCTGTGAAACAATGAGAAGTAAATCTGTATTGCGAAGACCTGGTATAGTGTAATGTATGGAGTGTTTATTATTTTATTTATTTATTTGATTTATATACCGCCCTTCCAAAGGTGGCTCAGGGCGGTTTACATTAAATTTTTTTTAAAAAACATAACAATTAAAATAAAAACCCAATTAAAAGCAGATTAAAATTACAATTAAAACTAGGTAACATTAAATCTAAATATCATTAAAAGCCAGGCTTAAAAGATGGGTCTTTAAGGCTCTCCTGTAGGCCTCCAACGAAGATAATCCTCTTATATTCACGGGGTGTGCATTCTACAATCCAGGGGTGACAACAGAGAAGGCCCTACCCCAGTTTGGCACCAGATGAACCAGTAGCACCCGAAAATGGACCTCCTAATGATCTCAATGAGCAGTGGGGATCTTGTAGAGAACGGCGTTCCCTCAGGTATTCAGGGCTTTAAAGGTAATAACCAGTACTTTGTGCTTTGCCTGGAAACATATCGGCAGCCAGTGCAACTGTTTGAGAACAGGCATAATGTGGTCTCTCCGAGATACCTCTGAGACCAATCTGGCTGATGCATTTTGAACGGAAGTTTCCAAACTACGTACAAAGGCAGCCCTACATAGAGTGCATTGCAGCAGGTTGAACTAGAATTGGAGAGATTCACATTCAAATTCCTTCTTGGCCATTAAGCTCACTGTGTAAGCTTGGGTCATCACTCTCTCTCAGCTTAACCTATCTTACAGGATTGTTGAGAAGATACATTGGGCAGGTGCGTAACAATGATAGGGCAAGGGGAGACAGTTGTCTGGGGGCCCCACTGCCTGGAGGGGCACCCCAGGGGCACCTCATGTGACTCCCCATTGCCCCCTGCCCAGCCCCATAGCCTCTCAGCCACTTGCCCTCTTCTCCGTCTCTCCTGCTTGTTCTGCTGGCCGCAATCGAAGCAGCAGGCAAGCTGCAAAGAGCTCCTTTTCTCCCGCCTCTCAGCTGATCGGCGGGTGGGCGGGGCTTCCACGGAGGCCTCCGTGTAGGCCACAGTGAAGCCTGGACTCGAGTAGGGCCCAAGCAAGCCAGGAAGGAGGAGGCAGCCAGAGTGTTCTCTGCAGCAGAAGACCCCTTGCTGCCCTGCTTAACCCAGACCAGCATTTGCCAGGTAGAGTGTGAACTCCTTTTTGTGGTTACCTTTCCCGCCCCCCCCCCCATATAGGGATCTGCTTGCCATAGGGCTTGGATATGGGGGGGGGAGGGACCGAGAAGTCTCTGAATATTTATTTTGAAACAGCTTGGAAAATTTGCTGACTTAAAAAAAACTATCTAAAAAGTCCTATAAGTGGCTTGTTTCATGGCAGAAAATTGCAAAAACTTCTGGAACAGTATTTTATTAATTTTATTTATTCATTCATTCATTTATAAATGCACTTATGTTCAAGTTGTTTTGCAACCCAGAAGGTCTGAGTGAGAACTGTGAAGCACGTGTGGTGCTTTTATTTTATTTTTCTTGTGTGTGAACTGCTCCCCAATAACTTGCAGGGACTTCAGGGTAAATCTGGCCAACATGTGAATGCAGCACCTCCATTCCAGAGGAGATGTGTCTTAAAGGGCTTTAAAAGCCTCCTGTGAAAAACCTCCTGCAATCAAACTTGACTGAATTTGTTCAGAATTCTGGGAAAACAAACATAGGTTCACCCTGCATGGTTGAAAGTCTCCTTTGCTAATCTGCAGCGAGGGGCCCATTTTAATAATTCATCTTTCTAGTGTGTTCTAGGCATTAAAAGTAATAAAAATGTATAGTACTCAATGTATATCACTATATATTGTGATGTGTGTGTGTGTGTGTGTTCAGTGAAATGTATTTGCAGGCAGCATACTTATTTTGGAATATCAGACTTAAATCCTTGGGGGCCTGGGGTGTGCGGAGGCCCCGGACTTTGGGGGGGGGCCCATTTTAAAATCTTGTCTCTGGGCCCACTCCAACCTTGCTACGCCCCTGACATTGGGAGTAAACTGAATCATATACAGCACCTTGAGTTCCATGGAGGGAGCTATAAATGTAATTAATAACAGTAAATGACATCAATATCCAGGTGTTGTTCACTTCTGGCCCAAAGATATATTCATGTCTACGGGTCTGTTATGAGCATATGAAACTGCCTTATACTGAGTCAGACTACTGGTCCATCTAGTCCAGTACTGTCTACTTTGAATGGCTCTCCTAGATCTCAGGCAGGAGATCCCAGCCTTGCTCCCTAAGATATATGTGTTTGTACATGCCAGGACAAATCTGGGACCTTTTACAGGCAACATATGTCCTCTGCCATCAAGCTCTAGCCCCTTTACACTTGACCCTGGAAACGAATCAAGTGAAACCTGCCTCACATTATATTCCATCTACCTCCTCTCCTAGTTCTTCAAGATAAAAAGTAGCTTTCTATAGACTTTTCACGAAAGCACATAGGATTCACGGTTGTGGTTTTTGCATGGCTCCATGAGTTTCCTCATCTTTTGGATGCTTTCTTGTGCACATGCAGTGAATGTGCATGGAGTCCTTGCCACACTCGGCTCACAGTAGCTCTTTCTGGGGTTAAAATTAGGGAGCAGATGTGTACTGTAAGGCCTCCAGTCATTTGCTGTTCTGTGTGAGGCTTCCAAAATATCATGCTCACCCCTATGTGGCCTCCATCTTTGTCACCCAGCTAGTTCTATTAGAAACACATGAGGCTGAACTCAAGGCATTGGTGGAGTAGTGGGGAAGTAGAATGAAAGGTGTGGCAGAGATGACATTGTGCAGAGATTATGGGTGTGGCTGTCCTCTGAATCGATGAGTTCACTAGATTGGATGCCATCTTTACTGCCTACAGAATGTCTGAATCTTTCAGACAAGTTCCTCATGATTCCTGTGGGAGCCCAATGGTGGGTGGTACAATAAAGTCTAGGAAAGAATGATGGGAACATTAGAAGCATAAGGAAAATAGTATTTTTGTACTGCATGTAAAGTAAAAATAAACAGCTGAAGGAGATATTCAAAGAAGAATACAGGCTTGTTAGGCCAGGGAAGTGATTCCTCAATACCACTTTGATTTGCTCTTCCTCCTTAACTGTTTGTGTCACTTCTAGTTGCTGTTAACTATTTGAAATTTAATTTGTCTGATAATCTTTTGAGAACTAGCAATGTGAGACAAAATTTGTATAGTTCCTTTCTTCTCCTGCAATAAATCTAGCCTAGATTCTATTAGGGTTCAGTAGTACTATGAAATGGAGATTCCAGATAAGTGCATAGTATATTCTGAAACAAATGTTGATCATACCAACAGTGCCAGGTAGCACAAAATTACCTCAGTGTATATAGTGCTGTGTACTACAGTGTGTAGTACCCTCAGCGGGGGTTAGCTTCTTGTAGACAAGTTTGTTGAGAAGAGGTCTGTCAGTTACTTACTATACACTCCATGGTAAAAATAATCTTCTGGTTACCAGATGCTGAGGCAAAAATCAGAGCTTGGATATATTCTTTATGCCCTGCTTGAATAGGTTTTCCAGACACATCTGGCTGGCCACTGTTTGGTACGGAGTACTTAGCTGATTTGATTCAGCAAGATAATTCATATGTATGTACAGTGAAGGCAACAGGGGTAAAGCAGCAGTGCAAAACAACAGCCCACGTGTTCCTGTATTTCTGCAGAGCAGTGAAGTCTGCTTTATAGCCCATTTTTGTGTGAACATGCAGACATAATAAAGTCAGGTCCAACATGCTGTCTTCACCAATACCAGAAGGAAATCTATTTCCTCTGCCTATTAAAATCTGCTAATTTGTGGTAGGGATGTAATAGCCAGTGTGATTTTAGGAATCAAATGTCAGGGAATGGAGTGCAGTACTACTTCTAATGCTAATGGACAGCATTTGAAGTGGGAGTGGGGGAGCTACAATAAGAACATAAGAAAAGCCCTGCTGGATCAGGCCCAAGGCCTGTCTAGTCCAGCATCCTGTTTCAGACGTCTCTGGGGAGCCCACAGCCAAAAACTGAGGGCATGGCCTCTCTCCTACTGCTACTCCCCTGCAACTGGTGTTTAGAAGCATCTTGCCTCTGAGGCTAGAGGTGGCCTACAGCCCTCAGGCTAGTAGCCGTTGATAGACCTGTCCTCCATGAATGTGTCTAATCTCCTTTTAAAGCCATCCAAGCTGTTGGCTGTCACTACATTGTGTGGAAGAGAATTCCATAGGTTGATTATGTGTTGTGAGGAAAAGTACTTCCTTGTGTCAGTCCTACTTGGCAATCAGTTTCATGGTATGACCCCTGGTTCTAGTGTTATGACAGAGGGAGAAAATTTTCTCGCTATCCACTTTCTCCACATCATGCATGATTTTATAGACCTCTATCATGTCTCCATGCAGTCGCCTTTTTCTAAACTAAATAGCCCCAGGTGTTGTAGCCTTGCCTCATAAGAAAGCTGCTCTAGGCCCCTGATCATCTTCGTTGCCCTCTTCTACACCTTTTCTAGTTCTACAATCACTTTCTTAAGATAGACGGGAGCCAGCGTGGTGTAGTGGTTAGAGTGCTGGACTAGGACCGGGGAGACCCAAGTTCAAATCCCCATTCAGCCATGATACTAGCTGGGTGACTCTGGGCCAGTCACTTCTTTCTCAGCCTAACTTCACAGGGTTGTTGTGAAAGAGAAACTCAAGTATGTAGTACACCGCTCTGGGCTCCTTGGAGGAAGAGTAGGATATAAATGTAAAATAATAATAATAATAATAATAATAATAATAATAATAATAATAATAATAATAATAATGGGAACAGCCTATATTCTGCGATGATATCTATAACAACTGACAATACAATTCAGCCATCCCAGGTCCTTGGGAAGGACTCGATGTCTGGATAAAACAAACCAGTCAATAACACCTGTCTGACTGTGTAAACAAGAAATAATAATAATATGGTGACCAGAATGCATACAGTACTCCAAATGTGGCAGCACCATAGTTTTGTATAATAGCATTATAATATTAGCAGTTTTATTTTCAATCCCCTTCCTAATGATCCCTAGAATGGAATTGGCCCTTTTGACAGCTGCCGCACATTGAATCGACCCTTTCAATGAGCTGTCCACCATGACCCCACAAGACCGCTCTCCTGAGCAGTCACTGACAGCTCAGACCCCATCAGCGTACATGTGAAGTTTGGAGTCAAATGTCAGTATATGGAGTGAAGTACTACTTCTAATGCTAATGGACAGTATTTGAAGCTGGAGTGGGGGGAAGCTGTCTTCTGTTGTCAGTTATCAGTGCTCAGCCATGAACAGTCCAGTGCTGGATCCAGTAATCTTGTACTTTGCTTTTAGTCTTAGCAGTTCTGTTCATATGTGATATTGCACAATGGGGTTTTAACCAGAAAATAGTTCTGGTACATAAGCAGATCTTTTTTATGTTCAAATATTTTTAGAATCTTCACATTTTTTTAAAATGCAAGACTACCATAAGGTTACCAAGCAACAAACTAGTCAAAAAGAGAGCCCCTTATTTGGGAAAAACAGTGAGTTGGATCATAACTAGCATTTGTGCAAATGGAGCAGTAATGCACTGGAGGGGCAGGGTATAAATATGCCCCCATGTGACCTTGCAAGGCTCTCCCCATCCTTCCTGCACCCCTGCAGGACGTCACAAGCCTCCGCTGTGCAGGGAGAGTAGAACTTGGGAGACAAGGAATACAGCGGCGGCGGCAGCACTACTGTCGCCTCTGGCCTGCTAAATGGTGCTGCTGGTGAGACAGGCATTAGAAGTGGTGAGCCAACAGAGCTACAGAGTTTGCTATCTGCACAGATCCACCACCTGAGGCTGCTGCTTCCCCATGACTCATTAGGGGCTGGTTCTGAGAGGGTTCCCCATTCAGCGTAATAGAACCCTGTCCCCCAGTTCAGTGTGTGTACAGGCAATGTACGAGGCAGTCAGAGGAAGGGAAGTCTCTGTGTGTCTCCCACATCAGTGTTTAATCCTCTGCTTTGTCAAGGAATGCAAGCTGTGGAGTTCCTGTAACTTAACCAAGTAAAGGTAGAGTGCTGGATAGGAATATGGGAAGAATACACACATCTCAGTCTCCAGACTGTCTTTTGCCATGCATGTGCATGCACTCACATGCATTTCTAGACGGAGAGAAAATGGGGCTTTATTATGTGCTATAAAGATTCCTGTGCTCTGGCACTGCTCTGTAAATGCATTCATTGCATTTTGTTCATACCAACATTATCAGCAAGGTTATACTTGGAAAAACCTGCTCTGCCTGTTTGAAGCAGAAGCTGACTGTGCTGCGTGCTGATTGGCTATGACCTGTGTCATAAGGAACCTCCTCCCCAGTTTAACATTTTAAAAAAAAAATTGTTTTTTTAAAATAAGATGAAAAATTAACCTTTCACTGAATGAACAGAAATACCGCCCTTCAAAAAACAAAAAGAGTGGACAACCCAGTTGAATCATGTGAGGGAGGTGCCAGACAGGCCACCAATGGTTGGTATGCTGGTTAGTACATCTTCCAAATTCAGTGTGAAGAGGAGGAAAGCTGGGCTCAGTCACTGAAGAACATGCAATTTTGAAGTACATGTAAACACACTCTTAATTTCCCCTAAAGAAAAAAATTTGAAATTGAAATGTGTTTGGATTCAGCTTGGCATAATTCATTAAAGTAGTTTTGGCTCCTCTTGGTTTCACATATTTTGCTTCCTTTACACATCACACATGTATTTCTGGGTCACTGGTGAAGGCTATACTCAGCACATTAATTCTTGCGTCAGAGCCAATGTAGTATAATGGCACGGATGTTTGGTTTGGATGTTGGAAACACATGTTCAGATCCCTGCTTATGGTGGTCTTAGGCATCCTGCTTATAAATCAGCCAAATGTCCCTTTGTGAGATTCCCAGTTGTTTTAGTTAGCAAAATCTAAAGATCCACTATTTTACTCTTTTGTTGATGACTAATGAAAATCAGATGAGAATCACTCATAACTGGAGATGCGATTTTTCTTGGGTCCATTGTACAGGAGGAAAGGGTTAAATATCTAAGAGAACGTCTTTTTCATTATGAGCCCCACTGCCCATTGAGGTCATCAGGAGAGATCCGTCTCCAGTTGCTGCCAGCTTGGCTGGTGGCCACACGGGGACGGGCTTTCTCGGTTGCTGCCCCAAGACTGTGGAATGCGTTCCCTACTGAGATACAATCCTCCCCATCTCTGACAATTTTTAGATTTGAAAACCCACCTCTTCACCCAAGCCTTTTCCGTTCTTTATAATTTTAAGGTTTTAATTTGTGGATGATTTTTAAATTTTTAAATTGTTTTAAGATTTTGTAGATATTTTAACTTGTTTTATACTATTAACCTCCCAGAGACGAAAGTTTGGGGCAGTGTACAAATGTAATAGATAAATAAATAAATAAATATCCCCTTCCCATTTGTTAATTACTGAATTTGCATTCCCACCCTACAGCTGCATTTTAACTGATAAAAAGCTAAACACGCAGGGCCAAACTGCATATTTAATATATAATATTAAATAATATATGATATAATATATAGATATTTGAGGTGATCTGGAATCCTTTACAGTATGGGTTCTGTGTCTGTACAGTAGTCCTTGTGGAAGGATTTGATAGCTCCCCAGAGTGCTCTGTAGTGTTCTTCCTGTGGCGGGATGCTCCTGTCTTCTGATAAACATAATCATTGTTTGCTCTGCTTAGGGGAAGACCACATTGTCTATTCTTGCAAAATTTGCCTATCTTTCCCTAAACAAACCAGAAAGAGTAGAGAACTGCATTTGAAGACTGCATTGTATGAAGAACTTTTGTGCCCTCCAACTCCGATGCCATGGTCCCCATTACTGTTGACATCGATTTCGCCCAGTCATTGGCACTCAAAGTTGACATCAGAATGGAGGCATTCTCCAGATAGAACCTCCCATACAGTACTCACTGAATCAGAGTGCTTTAAGGATGTTTTCAAGAAACCGCATGATGAATCGAGAGAGGGCTACCACAAGCACCATAAGAAGTGCAAATATCAGGACGGAGATTCTTCATCCCATTCTGCATCCAAACATCAAAAGATTTTGATGTCATCAGCAGCCATGATATCATTGACCTTGGGTGCTACCCATCCTTCAATGCTGGTGGCTTTGCGGCGGGGCGGGGGGATAGCTAGTCCTGCCATCACCTGCTCCACCACCAATTCCAGCCTTAACATCTTAGGAATTAATTCTGTCAGAACAGGAATGGACTCCTTCACCTTCAGTGGTTCAAGCCACAACACCAGAGGCCTCTAGATCATAGTCATCTTCTCCGGAGCTTCCTTCATATCTCTCCTAGTCAACCTCGGGACTGATACCAACCTTGACACCGTTACTGGCACCAGCACCAATATCAACATTGGCACCAATGCTGAAACCAAACTTTTTTTTTACCCTCAGTATCAACAGTTGTGATGCTGTCGCATATTATTCCTACATCAACCTTGGAGACAGTTTTTCAAACTACTAATGTGCTCACTTCAGACTTTGCTGTTGATTTTTCCTTGACACTGTTGATATTGAAGGATTTTCCTATTCTACAGGATATTGACTCCATCCTAGGCTGTTCCCACACAACCCCTTCAGGCTCTACTTTCAAGGGGTTTTCATTACATGGTCTTGATACTGAAGAAGACATAGGGTCTGGTACACTGCCTGTTCCCATTCCAAATACATCTTCCGCTTCTCCAGTGAGGGTAACTCTTTCTTCCATTCCATCCTATCATCCATACTACCCATGGAAAGCAAGGTATCATTTCCTGGGCCCCAGTTACTCCTCCTTCAGAAGAATAATGGATTACTGGAGTTCTCCAGGAGCTCTTGCCCCTGGTTATGTCAGGAGATTAGTGAGAGTCAGAGACCCTCTCTATATGCCCTCCCTTATTACTACAGACTCTGGAAATTAAGGAAACTCAAATCTACTTCCACTTCCCAAGATAGGGCTCTTGCTAAGGACCCAAGCAGGTCTCTCAAAAAGCCATCAAATCCATCTCCTCCCCGACAACCTTCACAAGAAAAGTCTAGAGAACATGCACACCCTGAGTCTCCAGAAGTACAGATCATTCCTCTTCTGACCCCTCAGGATAATCCCACAGCTCCTGAGAAAGAAAAACCGAATGATGAATACACTTCCACCTCTGATTCAGATGATGCTTCTATACAACCTGAAAATCATCTGACCCCTCACTCGACGAGACAGTACCTAGTCAACATTCTGACTCTCCCACTGAGGAAGAGTCCTACTGCATTCAGGTGGCAGAAATGGTGAAGCCCAACCCCCTAGGTTAAGTACCCAGTTTATGATTTCATGTCTTTTTCAACAAGTTCTCAACCAACAGTTTTTCCTGTACTCCCAGTTTTAGTGAACTCTGCCAAATCATCATGGGATGCTCCATCTTCTTCAATCTCAAACTCTAAATGACTCAAATTTCTACAAAGAAGAGGAGTGCTCTTTTCTTTTCAAGCATCCTCCACCTAACTCTCTAGTGGTAGATTGTGCCATGGGAAGTAGATCTGGGAGAGAACACTCTGCACCCATAGCGAAGAAGGGTAGGAAATTGGACTCTATGGGTCGTAAGTTTTAATCCTCCTCCTGCCTGTCATTAGAATAGCTAATTATAGTATGGCCAAATATCTTATTTCTTGAATAACTTGAGTCAAAGTTTAAGGACGTACTCCTTAAATCTGCAGATGTTACCCATCAGCATTTGCGTATGGCCAAACACCTTACAAAAACTGAGTCCCACACACTCGTGGGTGCTATATCTTTACAGCACCATGCCTGATTACATTCCTCTTCACTCCAACCTGACATGGGGGACAAAATAGAAAACCTACAGTTTGGCTTATTCAGCAACTAGATGGATGACACAATGGAAAAGATGAAAAGGTCAAAGTTCGCAGCAAAAACCTTCACATCTTCTACCCCTCAATCATATGCTCAAAAGTATAGGATATACGTCAGATAAAAGTTTCAGTTTAGTAAGTCAGACTGTAAGGATTATAGAAGGTCCTTCCAATTCAGCCAGAGAAGGCCCTATACTCAAAAGAACAAGCAAGAATATTTATTTACTTACTTACTTACTTACTTATTTAATTTCTATACCGCTCTTCCAAAAATGGCTCAGGGCAGTTTACACAGAGAAATAATAAATAAATAAGATGGATCCCTGTCCCCAAAGGGCTCACAATCTGAAAAGAAACATAAGATAGACACCAGCAACAGTCACTAGAGGTACTGTGCTGGGGGTGGATAGGGTCAGTTACTCTCCCCCTGCTAAATAAAGAGAATCACCACGTTAAAAGGTGCCTCTTTGCCAAGTTAGCAGGGGAATAGGGAATAGAAGCTAAGCAGAAGGACCAGTCAAAACAGAACCTGTGACCCCTTTTCCATTCTGTCCTCTGTTCCTTCACACCCTTCCGATATCAGACTAGCCCCTTTTACTTCAGCCTGGCCTTGCATTAATTACATCTGACTCCTGGGTATTAAGTATCATCTCCACTAGATACGCAACCGAATTCACTCCCCTTATTTCCGGGGATGAAATATACCCACTTGTCTCCTGCCTTATAAAAAGATATAAAAGGGCCTCCTGGAAAAGGGTATGATAGAGCTTGCTCACAAGAAAGATCTAAAGAAAGGTTTTTTATTCCAGATATTTTCAGGTTCCAAAAAGAGATGGAAGTTTTCACTCCATTTTGGACTTAGGTGGCCTCAACGAATTCATTCAGCCAAGGAAGTTTTGTATGATAACTTTTCAAGGCATTCTCCCTCTTTTGGCAGAAGAGGAATGTCTAGTTACCTTGGACCTAAAAGTTATTTATTTCCATTTTGCAATCAGACCAAGGCACAGAAAATGTCTTCCGTTCACTCTGGGCACCCAGGCCTACCAATACACCGTTCTACCATCCGGCCTCTCCACTGCATTGCAGAGTAATTACTTATCCTCTATAGGTAATTGAACAGGAAGTCAACTTTAACTGAGAAACAAGAGTTTGATATTTATTACAAACTAAACATAGGCTAAGAAAACAATAAACAGACTAACAGTCTCTTATGCAGAGAGGGAGAACCTCTCAGTTTGAATCCAAGGCAACAAGTGATGAGCAGACAAACTGTGACTCCACCCCCAAGCCAGTACATAGCTACATTCAAATAGCAAAGCATGCCCTGTACAAAAAACTGAGATAATGTCTGTAGCAAATCCCAATACACTGCACCCTGAGTCTTTACAAAGTGCATGAGTGCACTAGTTGCCCATCTTAGAACTCAAGGAATCTCCATTTTCCCATTTTCTGGATGATTTTATGATAACCTCAATAAACAGAGATATATTGTGTACCCAAATACAATACACCCTGACATTACTACAAGACCTGGGTCTCCAGGTCAAGTGGAAAAAAACAAACCTTCAACCTCAGAAATGGATTCTCTACACAGGAGTTGTGTTGGACATACAAATGAAAAGAGTCTCCCTTCCAGAGGAAGGAAGATTATTAATTGTACACTTGATCTTTGCATTTGGAACCAATTCAAGACAAAGGGCCGGAATTGTTCAAAGTCTTGCATAGCCACAGTTAAGTATGCCAGACTCGGTATGCGCTGTCTTTAAATGTGGTTTCTGTCGGTGTTCAAACTGAATGTGGATAGTCAACACAGATGGCTACTCATCCCACAGTCAGTTCTAAAGTTACCCAGATGGTGGGCCATCTTGGAAAACCTCACCGAGGGCATTCCCTTTCAGCCTCCTACACCCATAATAACGGTGACAACAGATGCCTCCCTCGAGGGCCGGGGATTGCATTGTTCGGGGCTCAAGGCACAAAGCCTATGGAATGCCAAACAGGTTACTCTCCATATAAATTATCTGGAACTACTTGCAGTATTTCTTGCCCTTGAGTTTTTTCTACCACTGATCAGGACTCATACAGTACAAGTCCTCCTAGACAGTATGACGGCGATTGCTTATATCATTCTCCAAGGAGGGACAGTCACCAGATCCCTGTGCAACTTAGCAATTCAACTCTGAGACTGGTATATTGCCCACAATGTCCTACCTCTAGCCCTCCACATAAGAGGAATGGACAACATCCTTGCGGATATCTTGAGCAGGCAGACAGATGCTCTTCAACAAAATGAATGGGAAATTGGACAATTCTCTTTGATGTATTTTGTCAATGGGGTACACCATAAGTGGACCTCTCTTGGCAACCACTGCCAACAAGAAGGGCAGACTGTACTGCTTCAGGGCAGGTCAGGGGAAAGGGTCACTGGGAGATACTTCCCAGATGCCATGGAAAGGTCACATGTTCTACCTGTTCCCTCCCTTCCCTCCACTGTTCAGCGTACTCAGCAAGATCCTACAAGACAAGGTGCATCATACTCACCCCATAGTGGCCCTGGCAACAATGGTTCCCTCACCCTACACCTCTCAAAGGGAAATCATTGTCACCTCCCATACCACTAAGACGTGCTGTTTCAGGCAAATGGTCAGGTCTTCCACCACAGCCTATGGTCCTTGAACTTGACCACGTGGAGGTTGAAACTTTAGATAACATCATGTTAAATGCAGTGGTGTAGTGAGGGTGCTCGCAGCCCCTGTTCAGCTTGCCACCAGCGGCTTCAGCCACGCCCTCTGCAACTGATGTCAGATGCCCCTGTGTCCGACACAGGATATGTGGCCACATTAGCAAATGGGGCCGTGCACCCTATTTACAAGTAAACTTCAGCCAGAGCTGTGGTTGCAACACGACAGGGATCACCTCTCCCTGCTTGCAAAGGCAGAGGGATGTGTTCCCAGCCAGACTGAAGCCAGCTGAAGCTTCTCAAAAATAGAACTGCGGAGACCAGTCTACATATTTTGATCAGAATGTGGAGGTTTCTTTTGCCATCTTCCATGTGGCAGCTGCTCCACACAGCAACCACCAACAGGCATGTCTATCCCAACTGACTTCTGTGTGGCAATTGCAACTTGTAGACTGGCTCATAGTGTGGTGATATTTTTTCTTTCACCACACTGTTGTTTTTTAGCTGCTTTCCGTTGCTAGATGGATCACTTTGCACAGTATGAAGGTGTTGCCAGGAGTGGACTGTGTTGTCTCAGAACACCCAGTGACAACTTTTTAAAAGCATACCACTTTGATTACATTCTAATTACCCATTAAAGAACCTGGCAAATGGGAAACTTCATACTTTTAACAACTTAGCCACCTACATTTCGAAATACATCGTTATTTAATGTATCAATTCTTTCTATTATATTTTTCAGGACAGCTTAGTTCTTGACAATGATTTCCTATTATTGCCTTAAGATATATTTTACTAGCATGACTCTTCTTAAAAAGTAATTGCTGTGGTTGCTACAGGAATGTTACATGACCACCAATGAAAAGATGATGCAGGGCTGAGTGCAAGTGAATGGAAACAGTGTGGGTGGAACAGAAGCTGAGCCATTCTGAATAAAAAGCTGGTGGAACAGCCAAATGGAATTCTCTCCTCTGAAGTTGGATGATAGATGTGGTTTCAGTAGTAAATGAATGATCCTCCATTCGTACCAACTGTATGTTAGAATCTTCATTTTGGTAGCCTGTGACTCCCAACATTATCAGCCTTATCCTACATCGATAGGAGAAGTAGCTGATAAAGCTTCTCTGATCTGGTTACACCAACAAGATATATATCCCTGGAAAGCAAAGGCAGCTAGGAGGTGTAAAAGAAGGCACAGTGATAGAGGTGAAGCTGTGCCAAGCCCTCCATTCATCTGAAAGGTGGAAGAGATTGTTCTGTACTAGATTCAGAACTTTAATTAGGCAGTCTGGAGCCAGTGACATCCTTCCAACAATCAGCTGAGAGAACCAGGGAAGACAGACAGAACCAGGGATGAGAGAACCAGGGAAGCCAGCGTGGCTAACAAGTATTTATTACATTACATTACATTACATTACATTACATTACATGTAGAGTCAGGGAAACTATAAAAGGGAAGAAAACTTCCTTCAGAAAATGGAAGTCCTGCCCAAATGAAGAGAACAGGAAGGAACGTAAACTCAAGAAAAATAAATGCAAGGAGACAATAAGGGATGCAAAAAGAGAGTTTGAGTAGCATATAGCTAGAAGTGTTAGGGGAATAACAAAAACTTATTTAAATATATCAGAAGTAGAAAACCTGCCAGGTTTTCTAAGAGGCAGATGGCCCCTTATGATGAGGGCATGAAAGGTATTATTAAGGAGGATAAGGAGATTGCAGAGAAGCTGATGATGATGAGGGCATGAAAGATGATGAGGGCATGAAAGGTATTATTAAGGAGGATAAGGAGATTGCAGAGAAGCTGAATGATTTCTTTGCATCTGTCTTCATGATGGAGGATACTGACCATATACCCTCTCCAGAATTTATCTTTTCTGGTTTAGCGGCTGAAGAACTGGGCCAATTTGAGGTAATAAGGGAAGATGTTTTAAATGGTCTTGAAAAACTAAAAATTAACAAATCACCAGACCCAGATGGCATCCACCCAAGAGTTCTGAAGGAACTCATAGGAACATAGGAAGCTGAGTCAGACCATGGGTCCATCTAGTTCAGTATTGTCTACAGACTGGCAGCAGATTCTCCACGGTTGTAGGCAGGAACCTCTCTCAGATCTGTCTTGGAGATGCTGCCAGGGAGGGAACTTGGAAACTAGATGCTCTTCCCAGAGTGGCTTCATCCCCAAGGGGAATATCTTACAGTGTTCACATTTCTAGTTTCCCATTCAAATGCAACCAGGGCAGACCCTGCTTAGATAAGGGGACAAGTCATGCTTACTACCACAAGACCAGATTTCCCAATTCAAATGTGAAATTGCCAATCTCCTAGCAAAAATATGTAACTCCTCCCTACAATCAGACTCTGTACCAGAGGACTGGAAAGTAGCCAACGAGACTCCGATTTTTGAAAGAGATCCGGGTGACGGGGGGATCCTGGAAATTACAGGCTGGTCAGCTTAACTTTGGTGCCAGGTAAATTGATGGAAAGAATACTTAAGGACAACATTGTTAAACATATAGAAGAACAGGCCTTGATGAAGGAGAACCAGCATGGCTTCTGTAAGGGCAAGTCTTTCCTCACTAACCTTTTGGAGTTCTTTGAGAGTCTCAAGAGGCATGTGGACAAAGGTGATCTGGTTGCCATAGTATACTCAGACTTCCAAAAAGCTTTTGGTAAAGTTCCCCACCAAAAGGCTCTCGAGTAAACTTAGCAGTCATGGAATAAGGGGACATGTTCATGTGTGGGTCGGTAACTGGTTGAAGGACAGGAAACAGAGTAGGAATAAATGGACAGTTTTCACAATGGAGGTAAGTGGAGTCCCCCAAGGATCAGTCTTGGGACCAGTGCTCTTTAATTTATTCATAAACGATCTAGAAGTTGTGGTGAGCAGCGAAATGGCAAATTTGCAGATGACACTAAACGATTTAGGGTAGTGAAATCCACAACAGATTGTGAGGAGCTCCAAAAAGACCTCTCCAAACTGGGGGAGTGGGCAACAAAATAGCAAATGTGGTTCAACATAAACAAGTGTGAAATGATGCACATTGGGGCAAAAAAACCCACAACTCAATACACATATGTGCTGATGGGATCTGAGCTGTCGGTGACTGACCAGGGGAGAGATCCTGGGGTCCTGGTGGACAGCTCATTGAAAGTGTCAACTCAGTGCATGACAGCTGTAAAAAAAGGCTAAAAGTTACCAAACAGTATATTGGAATGTATTTTAGATATATAAGAGATACCTTATGCTGCTTCACACCACAATTCAATATGGTCAGCTTCAATTTAGCAGCAAATCTTGAATCCAAATCCTCAGGATTTCACAAAGCTCTCTCCCAACTCTGCCACTTGATATTTTAAAAAGATTCTGAGAATGATGGGCTCTAGATAACTAAAGCCTTACTGTCTCAAAGGATCAGCTATTTTGATCTGTAGTTAATGCAATCCTCAGCAAATAAATATGTTTCTCAATGTTCTGGGGTAATATTCCTGATTTTTTAAATTAGTGAAGCAAAATACCCATACTTAGTTTTCTTAAATACAGACATGGCTGAACATTGGCCAGGTTCAATGTGCTCTGTTGCAGAGGAAGTAACAGGGGTTGCCCTTTGCTGGTCATCTCTTGCTGCAGAGAAATTACTTATCCTCTACAAGTAATTGTACAGGAAGCAACTTTAACTGAAGAACAAGAGTTTGGTATTTATTACTTACTTAAACGTAGGCTAAAAAAACAATAAACCAGCTAACAGTCTCTTATGCAGCGAGAGAGAGAACTTTTCCTTTTGAAATTCAAGATAGCAAGTGAGGAGGAGACTAACAAACACAGTGAGGCTATTCTCACAACCAGCAAAAATCAGGCTAGGAGAGCCTAGCTCGGTTTTTGCTGGTTGTGTAAATCGTGTAAACCACTAGGCTTGCAAGAGAGCCCAGTGGTTTACAAGCGGCTAACCCGCTTGAGCAGCTCTCCCCTTAGCCCAGGTTAACAGAGCGAGCGCTCCGCTAACCGGGGTTAATGGATTGTGTGCTGCCACAGCGCTGCTCCATGCCGTGGCAACTCACAAGGAGACCCCCGACCGGGAGGCTAAAAAGCAGCCTTCCGGCTCGGGGGTCTCTCCAGCATGCCCTGCACACTCATGCAGGGCATGCTGGAGCTTCCAGGGGCCGCGTGGCCCCCGATCCCCCCAGCCCCCGCCAGCTCTGTAATGGAGCCAGCAGTTGTGTGGGCAGCTGATCCAGCAGCCCAAGGGCTGCCTCCCTGAGGATCGTGAGACCCGCCTCAGTGACTTCACCCCCAAGCCAGTATACTGACACATTCAAACATATACAAGCATGTCTCACACAAAGAACTGAGACAATGTCCATGGCAAAATCCCAGCACATCTGTCCCTGTAAGACCAGCGAGACTGAATCTGTTCAACATGTTCTTTTACCTGTTTGTTCTGTTCAGATATTAGATGTAAGAAAACATCAAAATGAATTAATGTTATGTTTGTTACGGCAGTTCATTAACATGTAGTTGAGGCTTTTGCCAGTTTTTTCAATGAGTATAAGAGGGGAGGAAAGGATTGCACTTTTGTTACTCCTGCCATTTTCTGTACATTTGTTGTTTGGGCCGGTCTGTGACTGTAATAAACTAAACTCTAAATTCTTTAAAGCAAACCAAGGTGCTATGGATCAGTCTGCGATCTCATGCATGAAAAAATGTTTTGTACCAATGGACCTCGACTCATTGCTTATGTGGATGTGCTGTATGTTAAGCAGGAACATGAAGGGAATCTCACACAATTGGTGAGGTTTATGTATCTTGCATAAAACCTGCTTAATCTTGCTGGCTCCCTTAAGGCTTCTTTGGAGATCCCAGTATTAACTCCTAGTCATTTCGGAGGCTGCAAAATAGAGGGTGGGTCAGTGTGCTGTACTTACAAACAAAGCCGTCTGGAAGGCTTGGCACTGATCCCCAAAAAGAAAAATGGGAACCAACAGGGTGGAATGGGGTTGAAAAGCCTCAGGAAGAAAGAAGTTTAGAATTTGCTGAGTTAAAACAAGCTCTGCACTTTGAGAGTCTGTTTTGGTGACAACCAGCATGTGTTAGATGGACACTGAAGAGTTTGGCCTTGGGAATTGGGAGTGGCTGCTGCAAATGCCAAGCATTGTGAATAAGATTACCCAGAAAAGTTGCAAATTCACAAATGGGAATTAATTCTCTGTAAAGTTTCCTTCATTCATGTCTTGTAAGGGTTGTGTATTTCCTTGGCCAGGCTCCTTTCTCAACAGCATCTCTATCTTTGTCGATGCCAACAGCAGAAATGAGAATGTGTTTTTCCATTCTTTTGGAAGACAAGTGGGCTTCCAAGGGATCACTCATGTCTAGAGAAAGTTGAGAGCTTAGGGATTAGGGAAACAACAGGGCATTCCTTGTGAATATATTCTCATCTTGCACAGCTCTAACAATGATGGCTCTTATGCTCTAGGCCAGTTCACTTAACACTGCTTACATGACTGGCAGAATTTGGTTTTGTGGGGTTTTTTTTAGCCCAGATAAAACTCTTCTTAGAATGAGGCTTTTTGACGTTTGTGGCAATCATGGTGGTATGCCAAACTGGGATCTGCTTTGGGTATAAACGCCTCAAGATGACCCAAGAGAAATATAGTCTGGCTGTCTTACAAACTGTGTGCATTCTTAGGAGGGCATGGCCAGCATCAGGTTTGGTACAGCTGGCCACCTAACAAGACCTTTGTCCCTGCAGAGGACCCAGCACCAAAGTCTCCCTGTCACTGCTGGCCATCATTGCCACCTGCTTGTTTTTCCACCCTGTTGCCCAAAGGCAGGTGGCAGCAGTGAATGTTTTGTACCAATGGAGCAAGCTGCCGCTGCCACCTGCTTGCTCACTTCTTTGCTGTCAGTTCTCTCCCTAGCGAGTGAGAAGGCAGTGGCGATGATGATGAGGAGCTAGTAACAATGGGGGTAGAGAGGATGTAGGGAGTGCTCTTCACATAGGATATCTTGCCTGAGAGCGACCCAGCACCTGGAACTGCCGCTGTATGAGGGTCTGCTAGACTGATATTAGCATTCATACGGGGCTGAGGTCTGGCCTACCCATGCAGCAGACTGAATTGGTGATAGAGGGAACAGCACCCCTTGACTGTGCAAGTGGAGGGATGCAATTCTTGAATATTCCCCTACCCCACATTTTTAAAAAGCCACCCTCCCACAAGTAAAAAGGTACATCAAGGAGAAGGTTCTATGCTTAGCCTGCTCCATTCTCTGTCTGTTTTCTTCTTGCAAGGAACTTTTGAAGGAAGTGAACATTAAAAATGTGATTCCCCAGTTGTAGTTAAAAATGATATAATCTGTTCTCCATCACATAATTTTATCACCTATTGTCCACTAGCGGGCCGTACAATATGTTTAGGATGCAGCTCTGAAAACCAGTATGAAAAACCAGGCTGAATTGATTGGTATTGGGAGAAATGTGAGAAGGTCATTTACACATGTCTCAGAAGATGGAAGGTGATTTGAGATGGATAAGGTTCAAAGTCCTGTATATCAGAATGTAGGGTTAGGGTTCAAGAACAAAGTGTTTGCAGTTTTTTGTTTGCTTATTTCTGACTGGGCTGGTTCAGATATCACATGGGACCACAGTTAAAAGCCTGCATGATGTTCCTGATCCTTGAGAGTACATGCCCCCCTCTCCCCTGCCCATGTAAACTTCCAAGGAGTTCAATTTCTGATTTAGGTTAGAAACAAACCAAGATCAGGTGTTACATCTGAGCCAACCAATCTTAGTTTATTCTTTCTTAGTTCTCTAAAATGAACCTAGATTCGAACCCAACTTTTAAAATGGGTTTCAGATCTAGGCTTATTTTAGGTAAGTTGATTGGAATAAACCAGTATTGGTTGGTTTGGATATCATGGTCAGTCTTGGTTTGTTTCTAATCTAAATCAGAAGTAGATTTCCTTGGAGGCTTGCATAGTCAGGGAAGGGGCAGTGTGTACTCCTGAAGCTCAGCACATTGTATGGATCCAAGATTTAACCTTGGATCAATGTGGCATTTGAACTGGCCCACTGTGACTGAATGGCTAATATTGGTCTTAATGCCAAAGCATTCAAGGCAGTTGCCAGTCTGTGAAGACAATACTGAGCTAATAGACCAATGGTCTGACTCAGTATATGGCAGCTTTCTATGTTCCAATGTTCCTATCTTCCTCAAGTTTCTTCTTAGCTCTCTTTAGAGACAGAGAACCGCCGTGTGTGCGTGTATCCATTTTATGTAAATTGCTTTGAGCACTTTTGTTGAACAGCTGTATATAAATATTTATAGAGGCTATTCTCACGATTACAGAAAATCCGCTAGCCCGATTTTCTGCAGTCGTGAGAACCACCAAGCTTGGCTGCGAGCCCGGTGGTTCTAGAGTGGATACCCTGCTCAAGTACCTCTCCCCTAAAACCGGGTTTGCGAACCCAGTACCCCATGGGTTAGCATAGGGTGGTTAGCACCCTATGTGCTCTACACCACCACTCGCTCTGGGCCAACCTGGTGCCCCCCAAGTGCAGTTATGGGGCAGGAATTATGGAGGTCCATCATTCCCTATGGGGAAGAACTTTACAGATGTGCAAACTCCATTACATCTTTAAAAATCAGCCCTCTGCCCAATTCCTTTGAAATAATACTGGCAGCTTCCTTGCCCCCACTGGACACTACCACCCACCCTATTTTGCTCTGGGCCACCCCTTTCCCCCCAACATGAAGCTATACTTTTGCTGAAACCTCCATTCTTCCCTATGGGAAAAATTCTATACTTCAAAAATTCACCAAAAATCAGCCTTTTGCCCAATTCCTCTGAAATTTGGGTGGTAGTTTCCAACCATTTGGCACTACCACCCCCACCCACTAGTTTCCCCCTGGGGCCATTTTTTAAAATCAAAATGTTTCGGATTCAGATTTTGCAATTTTGCACAAAGAACAAAATGGGGGTGTTTCGGATTGGCTGATTTTGAACAAAGAACAAAATGGGGGTGTTTCGGATTCAGGCCAAAAACAAAACAGAAAAAAAACCAAAACGCACAACCCTAGTTTCGGGGCCTGAATACAAAATACTCCTCTGTTTAACAATATTCTCTCTGGCTACAGTCCCATTCAAAGAGGCTAAAGTTGCCTTAGGCCCAAACATAAAAAGTCAATCACTTAAATGGAAAGGAAACAACTTTTCTGTGGTTGGGATTCTCAACACCATTACAAGGAACAAAATGGGGGTGTTTCGGATTCAGGCCAAAAACAAAACAGAAAAAAAAACAACGCACAACCCTACCCGGCTCATAGATGTTGTAGTACTTCCAGGAGACAAGGAGCCAAATGGTGGTGAGCAGATGCAGAGGGCCTTTATTTCATAATCTGCTAAAAAGAACTGTTGGTACCAGAATCATTCAACACAAATATTAGCTCCAATTTCTCTTCCACAGGACTCAGAGCAGAAGTGGCTCTCTTGTTCCCTCTCAGCAACATGCAGGGTCCTCCCGCACAGTCCGACGCTATCCAGCTGCTCATAATGGTCAGCTAACATCCAATGCACTGCCCAATGGAAATGGATTTGAACAGAGCAATGCTGGGCCACATACTGAGCATGCGCTGTATCCCTGGGGTAAGGTCTGACTTTTTTGGTTTGGTTTTGTCTATAAAGAAAGACTTCTGGGAGTAGGCTGTATGAGATTGTTAGGAGGTGGCTTTGTAAGGTTGTAGTTGCTTTCAGACTCCATAGCCACAGACATCTGCCAGCAGTCTCTGAAGCTCTGCAATCCATGAATACGATTTCCACATTTAAGTGCTCATTCCTGTGGATCTCTTAGTTGCCTGAGACAAAGTCATACCAACACAGAATTAAGCCAGCTATTCTAAGTTAGGAAATATATTACCTTGTTGTCTTTCTGTTTGACCTGGCTTAGCTTCATCGTATTGGAAAATGAACCATCTTTTTATTCAATTTCTGTTCCCGCTAACTGAAGATACTGAACTGAATGTGGTACAAGGCAGTGCTTAATTTCTGCATAGAGAGTTTCTGGGGCTCAGGTCTGTCTGGAAGCTATGCCATCTTCCTTGGAAGCCTTGCCCCTTAATCCTAAATGTGTAGGGGCTAGAAAAGAAAAGGTACTTGTGTATGCCCAGAGGCATTTTTTTCACCACATTCCATGTTATAGGTTTCAACAGAGTTCAGTTGTTAGCTGTGACACAGATTAAGCTCTGATGCAAAGGCTGCGTCCATCAGCCCTGCCCACGTTACCTAGATATAACTCTAAACATGTTGCTTGGCCCTCTATATTTTGCTCTGTTTTGGTAAATAACAGCTATGGAGTGACCCAAATTGGGATCAATCTACCTTGGTAGAGGGCAAAGGGTTAAATTCCTCCCTCCTTGATCCTGAAACAGTTCCCCCTACCCCCATGGTTCTTCTTTATTGAAAATAAAACCCCAAGGGCGCAGGGCCAAACATGTTCAAAGTTGCATCTAGTTGGGCCCAGAAGAACCTTCCCTTTGGGCAGCACAATCCTGACTGCTTTCAATGGGACTTACTCCCTTGTGTGCATGGCTAGCTGCTTTATTGCAACAAACTGGCCTTTTTCTGCCTTTCCCAATCCAGTCCTCCTCTCCCTGCTGTGTCAACCTTTTCTCTCCCAATCAAGATACTTCTGCCCTCATAATTGTTCTTTCCACCATTCCTCTCCTTTCTACTAATTGGCCTGGCTCTGACTTCCTCTACCGCTTTTCTCAGCTGGAGGAGGAAAGGAGAAAGCTGGATCACAGCCATGTGCTCTACTGAGACATGGGGAGGGAGACATTATTATTTTGGATTATTATTACATCCAAGCATCTCCCTTCAGGGAAGCTTTCCCAATCTCCTCTCCTTACTTAGAAAAGGGGGTTGGGGGCAAGGAAAAAAAGGGGGAACAATTTTTAATATTTTAAAATACAGATACTTTTAAAATAATTTGAGACTTTTAATATTTTGTATACAGAAGTATACACACACACACACACACACAAAAACCTTTCATATTATGTTTTGTTATCTCCCTCCCTTTTTTAGTTCTTACTTGCTTAAGTCCTTGAGATGTATTCTGTTGGTTAACTATTTAATATAATCTACAAATACTGCTGTTCACATTTTA
The DNA here is from genome assembly GCF_027244095.1 of Hemicordylus capensis. Taxonomy (NCBI): domain Eukaryota; kingdom Metazoa; phylum Chordata; class Lepidosauria; order Squamata; family Cordylidae; genus Hemicordylus; species Hemicordylus capensis. The sequence continues at coordinate 50,141,222 of NC_069657.1, forward strand.
ACAGTATGATTCCTGTCTGGAACATAAGAAGCTGCCATTATACCATGTCAGGCCATTGGCCCATCTAGCTCAGTATTGTCTACACTGATTGGCAGCGACTCCATAAGTTTTCAGGCAGGAGTCTCTCCCAGTCCTACTTGGAGATGCCAGGGATTGAACCTGGGACCTTTTGCATGGAAAGCAAATGCTCTATCACTGAGCTAGGGCCTCATCCCAACTTCATCTGTTCTACAATATTGTGAAAATGCTCCCTTAAAGCTCTTTAACACACACACACACACACACACACATACACACACACACACACAGACACCATGCAGGAAGTTATGTGATGGAAATACAAAGATTTGCCAGATAAACAAAACATCAAAAGGAATGTTGAAACAAAAGCTGTGACCAGAGGTGAAGGAATAGTTTAGTTGTCATGATAGGATTAAGAACAGATAAAGGGATGTGAGGTGCCATTACCACAGAAAGCCCGAGGGAACCATCAAATTATTGGAGACGGTTCAGAGGTTGTAGCCAGTCTAGGATATGATCCTTATATATGCATGCTCTAAAACAAGATGTCCAGAAATTTTTTTTTACACTATCTTGTCATTTTTCTTCGCAGGTGCCAACGTGACAGAAAAAATCAGGAAGATAAAGATCGTTTTCACTCCCACAATCTGTAAACAGACTTGCCGAAATGGTCGTTGCTACAATAGCTGTGAGAAAGGGGACACCACCACCTTGTACAGCCAGGGTGGACATGAACATGATCCCAAATCTGGCTTCCGTATCTGTGAGTCTTCCAAGATGTCTGACTCATTTCACAAGGTTTATTTATCTTCCTCTGTTTCTTTTGTTTGTGAGACTAACAATTCCCTACTGGCAGAGTTCAGAGCAGAAGGTCTATTACTCTCATTTTGCCTGAAAAAGCAACACTCTTCAATCAGACTGGACCTGCCCTCTCTCGGGCAAGAGGTCAATTACAGTTACCTTTCCCCTGCCCCTCCTGTCTTGCTCTGGATATAGAAGTCTCTGGCTTTCAGTCAGAGTCACTGACAGACACTGCAGCATTTCTTCATGTCAGAGCCAATTGCTTCTTTCATTGGTATTAGCTTTTGTGTCTGACTCCCAACACCTAATTTCTTCCCATTCTCTTCTTTCACTTCTGTAGTAACCAGAACAGTTGGCTGGAGCTTTTGTGCCATTTCCAGTGAATAAGGCAGCTGAAACCTTCCTTCTGATCTTGTTGATGCTGTAATAAAACCCTGCTCAAGGGCTTTGACCTTGTCTGGCAGTTCTATGGCAAATGATCTTGGACAGGCTCTCAGGATAGAAGAACCCATATATTATCTTACTGAATTGTATGATGGTGTTACATGTGAGGCTTAAATTGATTTTGGCTTTAACAGGTATATTGCAACATAAAACCTACATTGACCATATTCAGTTGCTCATTGGCATTCTTTTAGCCAACGTTAGCAACAGTGGTATTTTTAGCAACATTAAAGTCTATTTAAGTCACACAGGTGTAAGTGTTTTTAATTTTGTTTGGATAGGAGGCTAGCTAGCTAGATACTTCAGTCACCTTGGAGTTCTTTTGAACTAGGACAACGTGAAAATTTTCTGAGGCTATGGGAAAGGTTCTTAGTTGACCGCATAGGTTATGTGAGTTACTTATGTGAGTGCAGGCTAAAGTGAGTTCTTAGACCTTTCTCTCAGTAGGATTGCTTTACAGTTTTCTTTGCTTTACAGATTTCTGCCAGATTCCCTGTCTAAATGGAGGGCGTTGTGTGGGCAGAGATGAATGCTGGTGCCCATCTAACTCTACAGGGAAGTTTTGCCACCTGTCAGCTCTCAAACCAGAAAGAAAACAAGTAGGGAGGTCTCCGAATAGTCTAGCAATCAACTCCATGAAGCATTCTATGTATACACTTCCTCTGTCCAACCAACTTGGTAAGGGCTGATCTTATTGCTTTTCACGGGCCACTGGTGAGTGAGGTTTATCTTGTTCATATCTGGGCCTCTCCTTCCTCTTGTCATGTGGTGGCAAAATGCTTATCAGTTTATAAGTGCCCTAGAGGGCTTTTGTCAGCCCGTCACAGTCATAACTGAGCTTAAACATTCATAAGCCTGCAGTACTGCTCAACAATATTTACTTGACGACTGATACACATACGGGGTGGTGTTGGCTCAAGTGGCCACCTGTCCTTAGGAATCTTCATGTGAAAATTCTGACTTGAGCTTTTGCTGCTATGCAGTTATCTGTTTTGTATTTGAATTCTGTCTCAGACCAGGTCAAAGCCAAAGATATACACTGAGACCTGTCACATGCCTATACTTTTAAATAAATAAATAAGTTATAACTGTAAATACGTTAATATTAAAAAGCATAAAGACAAGGGGCTGATTCAGATGATACTTCATCCACCCTTCCCACCACGCACAATTGGGATGTGTCCTTCTTCCCCTTCCAGTGTGCAGGGGCACCTTTCCCTAATTGTGTGGGAAATAAGCTATAGTGGCTGACCTCCAGACTAATGAAGCACATGTGCAATGAATGCACAGCATGTGCTCTGGGAGAGAGGTGATTTTTTTTCAATCTTTCCTTTTTTCTCTAGCTGACGATGACTCCAAAATATGTCCCTGAGGGCCATGTGACCCTCAGGGACATATTTTTGTGAGTCACAATTGGCTACAAAGTGAAGGGGAGTTTCACAAAAACTGCACCTCCTCCAGTCCATCATTGCACACACCAGCATCACTGAACGCACGCTTCATTAATCTGGATGTCAGTGACTAGTTTCAAGTGACTAATGTCAGCTCATAGCTGACACACTGTCTTCACCTTGGTAAAGTTTCAAGTCTAGAACTCTTAATAAATCAGTCAGGCCATAAGCATTTATATATCCCAGATAGAAGCTTGACATTGATGGATTCTGTTAATCTTCTTGTCCAGATTCTAATGCTCCTTTGTTTTCTCTGAACTACATGCCAAGCCAGATATGATTTCACTTGTTTGCATACTGTGGGCCAGAAGTGACCATTGATTGTTCATTTGTTTATCAAGGTTCTAAAGTTGTCAAAATGTATGGTTCATGCAGAGCAAGGAACTCATATTTCTGTTATTAAACTTTAATTTGTTCTTCCAGCTTCAATAAACCCTTCCCTTGTGAATGTACATATCAACCACCCTCCAGAAGCCACAGTGCAGATTCATCAGGTGGCCAGAGTGAAGAGCGACTCAGACCAGTCAGAAGAGAATAGCGTTGAAACAGTATTCATATCTCAGCTTCCCACAGGCCCCCAGAACAATGATAATACCACCACGAACAACAAGATTGTTGCAGACAGCAACCAGCAACAGAGACCTCAGGGCCTTATGGGAAGGTGTTACCTGGAAACATTACATGGAAAGGTAAGACCTATTAGAGCTGATTCAGGTTGGCCCATCCTAAATGCAATACGTATGTGTCTCCTCCCACCTGGGTGTGTCATCCTACCGCTGCCTAATTTCACTGGGGGTGATTCATCCAAATTCTCTCTAAATGCGTAAATGGATTTGATGCAGTGTTTAATTTGCACACTTAGGCGTGGGTCAGATGAACTATTCCTTGCGTGATTAAATGGCAGTAGGGCAGTGTGCTGGGGGTGGGGGGAATGTGCACTCTCATTTGCATATACATATCTATGAAAAGTTAATGGCAGTGTGTTTGTGTCCTGCATTGCAATTGCAGGGTGTACATGTAGTACTGTCTGATGCTAAAAACTTAGGGAAGATTCATCTGACCATTCTGAAAGGTTGATGAAATGTTGTTCCATCAAGTCAGAATATCTGAGCATCAAAAGAAACACATTTCTTGGGGAAAGCACAATCATATAGATGTTCAGTAAAATCCCCTGTAACCATGAAAGTTTCCAGATGACAATAAAATGTGGGATCCACAGAGCTTTTACTCAAGTTCCAAGAACCCACCTTTCCCCATCACTGCTTTTCTAGCAACTGGGAAAATGGTGTGTGCTTCTCAGAATGCAAGAACTGAGCTGACCAGCAGGTGGCGCTGTGAAAACTGCATAAGGTTCCTGTTTGGAGTGTGCACAGAGGGTAAGATTGAGCTGGGAAGTAGCATGGAAGCCTGCAGAAACATCTGTACAATGAGTAAAATTGTGTTTGGAACTTGCGCAGAAGTTAGATCCTGCACATTATTGCCATGTGCAAGCTCCCCATCATGGTTTCTGATGGAATAAACTACCAGGAGTGTGGAAAGTGTCCATGCTGAAGGCAGGTATTTTCCTCTCTTCCAGATACTCTTCCACTCAAAGCAGAAAGCCAACTGTATAGATTGCAGTGATTTCTGCCAGCCATCTGGGTTGAGGGGATCAGTGCAACCCAAAGCATTTGCCTTGTTCACGAAATGCATTTTCTTCCCTTAAGTTAGGGATGTGCACACAGATCTACCTTGTATTGGGAATTATTTGTTTCAGCCTTTATGTTTCTGTCTGCCTTTCTTTCTCACATACATCTTTTCTAGATCTGGGTCTCTATGTTATTTTAGTTGGAAATGGATAAAATGTAGTGGGGGTGGGTGGGAATTATCCAGTAAATGAATGCCTGATTTTTGTGGAACAATTTATTTCCTTGGCAGCTTCTAGCAAAACAATATTTACATGGCTGAAGTTTTTTAGCTCTACCATCCATCATTTTAAATTATTGTTGTTTTGTTTTGCATCTATTAAAAACACAGGTATTCAGTGTAATACCTGTGCATTTTCTTTGTTATTGCTATAACGTAACACAATTTTCAGGTAAACCTTGTTTCTTTTGATCTTGCCATTTGGGTGCCTGTTTTCTCTATGTAAACCGTTTCAGGAAAATTTTGTTGAAAAGCTGTGTGTGTGTGTGTGCGTGTGTGTGCGTGTGTATATATAGATACACAATTCATTATCATATACTTCTTCTTTCTGTAATCTTCCCTCTGAAGACTCAGAGATGGGTCCTACTTAGGCTGCTGTATTAGTCCTCTGGGAGCTGCACTCAGAGCAATGAATTTTAATCTGGTTCAAAAGCATCCCAGTTTCCCATACTTACATTTCTCAGCCAAGCAATTCTAGATGAATTATTTCTGAAAATAATAGGTCTGAATTTATTATCACATTTCACCTGTGACAACAGGACTGGCAAAACCAACATTTTCCTAAATGAGAATAACAGTTCCATACATTCAGTGTTCTTCTCAAGTGTTTGTCCTATGACTGAGTGATTTTGTGAAATGAATGAAGTACATTTAGGTCCTAACAGTTTATGGGTTCACTCCAGGAAAGCTGTACGATGGGGAGAAGAGGCATCCTTTTGTGGGGCAGGGTCTGCAGCTCAGCAGACTGGGTGATGACTAGAAGCCTGGGCAGAGAGCATTTGTCTCTTCCGTTTCAGTCTGAAGCCAAACGTACTGGAATGTGAGCACTGGGCACATGGCCATTCTGGGGATGGATGGGTGCCAGGCTGTGGACTGCCTGTGGACTGTGAGAGCTCAGCTCTAATGGGGAAGACTGTAATCCAGAGAGCCTTGTTGGGAGGGAAGGAGAGACTCATTAAGGAAATGAAAGTGCCCCACCACAGACGTCCTCACAAGGTCTGGAATTGTGTCCCCATCTCACTACCTAATAGATGGAAGTCTGGGAGCAGGCGTTTGTTTTATCCAAAGGCTTTGCTCGGTGATATCATCTCTGGGTCATGCTCCGCTGCTCAGACCTAACAGTAATACCTTGTGTCAAATAGTAATACCCTAGCTTTCTGTGGGACAAAGTCATAGGCAGGCTCTCATTTTCCTGTCTGCAAGACTGTTTACTCTCTGAAAATTCATTTCTGACCCTGCAGGGAGTTTTGCTGCCTGTGATATGTCTGAAGTATAAAGCAGGCACCTCTGCTTCAGTAACTCATCCCACAGAAAGCAAAACCCAGACTTCTCATTCCCTTCCCCAGCATCTTGGCTGTGGTTCGATCAAGAATGTGCTGCCTCTGAAAGGAAGGAGTGGGCATAAGTGTTTAGCATGTTCTTTCTCCCTGAGTACTAATGGGCAAGTTACCAATGCTGTCTTTTCTCTTTTCTCTCCAGTGTGCTGACCCATTGCCTGGTCTGGCGAATTATGAGGATTGTTGTGGCAGTGTGGGAGCCTTTTGGGGGGTTAGCAGATGCATCCCATGCCCAGTGAAACCAGGTAAGTGCTCTCCATAGGAGAAGCCTCCACTTTTCTGGTAGTGGCTGTCTTATGAAACAGCATGTGAGGCTGAACACAGACTGGGGTGTGATGGAGATGTCCCATTTGGAAGAGGAAGCCAATCAAACGTTTGGGGCACAAGACATGGCCACTCATTTATTTAGTTATCATATTTTTATACCACCTGATATGTACACCTCTAGGCGGTACATCTCTTTACTCATGTAAAGAGTGTCTTTCTTGAGCGGCTTTTCACAGGAGAGAGAACATGTGTAATGTGATACGTTCAGGGATGCTTACTTGGTCACAGTGAGGGTTCAGGTGCCAGCAGCAATTGCTTTAGCTTGGTTGCTGGCTAAGAGCCCTGCAGTCTCCCTACTAGCCACCTCTGTAAAACCCCAGGAAGCCTGATGTTTGTTCCATCTCAGAGACATTAGGCAAGAGGAAACTGGAAAAGAGCAGCCATCATTTTAGGAGGTGCGGCTGCAGATTGGCTGGTGAATTGCATACTCAGCCTTAAAGAGTTACAGGCCTGCTTTAGATGAGGGCTTGGCAGAGACTCTGGAAATAACACTACATCAAACAATTGGAAGGATTGAAGCTAGAGTCCATTCCAACACAGAATGGGCATAGAAATCCAGCTCTGGGTTTTCTTTTCCCAGTACCCAAATACACTGATGCAGCACAGCTGAAGTGGATAGTTCAATTATTTTGAAAAGAGTGTGGCACTTCCATTTCTTGGAGTGCACTGGGAAGATGTCATCCCAACAGCAAAGTGAAAGAGAGTTCAGTACAGAAGCATTTAGCATCTTTCAAGCAGGTTATTCTGCCTCTTCTATGAGCACAGACACACATTCCTCCATCTCCAGTTCACATGGCCTTGTTTACCAAGTGATAACTACAGATGTTACCTCCACTGATTATATGATCAGCATCTCCTGGGCGAGTCTTACACATACACACCACCTCTTTAACAGCACTCATTGGCTGGCATATTAACTAAGGCCACATGGACATGCTGGAAAGACATGTCTGTGTTTCAGAGAGTGTCCCCAGTGCCACTACACCCATGTGCACAATGCAGAACAATTTTCAGTGATCTTCTTTGCCTCTTGAGGTGCCTTGTACCTTTATAAAATATGTTCATGAAGGTTGGCCCTCCAGGCATGGCACGGTCTGGCCATTTGTCAGGTAGCGCTGTGCAGGCTGGTCAATGATTAACCAGCCCATACAGCTGTACCTAGTGAATGGCTAATCTGCAGTCAGTGTGGCTCTCGTTAACACTAGGGCAGGGTGGGATGAGTGAGAGAGGCGCAATGGGCTGCTAGGAACCAGAGGCAGCTGCGCCTCATTTGGGGCTTCCCTGGCTCATTAGGACAAACTGCTACTGCCCTAAAATGTGTTTGATGTGTTTAGGATTGCTGCCTTCAGTCAGCCAAAGTCTTCATATTTGTTGTGGTTTAAAGTGGCTCCTCCCCGTCTTGGCATTATTGGAGTTTGCTTGTTGATTTACTCTTTTATGAACTAGTTTTTCCCCAGCCATTGGCATTCAACCCTTTTTAATTGGTCTAATGTCTCTCACCATTTCCTGCTCCCTCTCCTTCATTCATTCATTTGTGCAAAACTGATTTTTAAAAATATTATTATTATTATTATTATTATTATTATTATTATTATTATTATTATTATTAATTATATTAAGAATGAAAACATCAAACAGTATCTGATCCAAAAATACCACCTAGATTCAAGGAAAATTAGAGAAGTCCTGGAAATAATAAAGCAGCAAATAACAGCAGTGTCAAAGAAGATTAGCAGATACGAAGCCAGAATTACACAACACAGGCAGAATCTCCAATTCCAGTCGAATCAGAGACCAAAGCATAGAAGGAGAAACTGCAAGAAACCTAGAAACACCAAATAAAGAAGAAACAGTGCAATTCTGGGGGAAATTATGGGACAATCCAATAGATTATAATAAAAAAGCAGGCTGGATGAAAGAGGTCAAAAATGTAACCAACAAATGCAAGATCTAATAATAACACCAGAATTAATAAGTGAAAGAGCAAAGAACATTAAAAATTGGACTGTTCCATGTGACAATGAACTGCATGGCTTTTGGCTTAAATACCTAACAAGCCTCCATAAACAACTATCAAAACAGTTCAATCACATTTTGCAAGGAGGTGATATTGAACAATGGCTAACAACTGGGAAAACTCATCTCATAATGAAAGACCCAGCAAAAGGTGCAGTTCCAAGTAATTATAGACCGAAAACCTTCCTGCCAGCCATGTTCAAATTATTAACTGGAAGTGTTGCATGGATTGACTACAAGAAAGCCTTTGATTCATTGCCTCACACATGGATACTAAGATGTTTAGAAAAAACTGGTGTCAGCAAAAACATTCAGATGTCAGCAAAAACATTCAGATATTTACAAAAAAAAGCAATGAGCATGTGGAGTACACAGTTAACAATCAATGGTGAGACACTTGGACAGGTTAGCATTAGAAGAGGCATTTTCCAAGGGGACTCAGTATCCCCTCTGTTGTTTGTAATCACCATGACCCCACTTTCACAAATACTAAACAAAACAGGCCTCGGATACCAAACATCTAAAACATCAAGTAAAATCAACCATCTGCTGTATATGGACGATCTGAAGTTGTATGGAAAGTCCCAGTCAGAAATTGAATCACTGCTAAACACTGTTTTACTTGCGATATAAGCGATATAGCAATGGAGTTTGGACTAGACAAGTGTGCTGCATTAATAATGAACAGAGGAAAAATAAGAAAAACAGAAGGAATAGAACTGCCCAATGGAAGCAAGATCAAGAACCTGGAAGAGAAAGAACATTACAAATACTTGGGCATTCTCCAGGCTGATAACATTGCACACACTGAAGTTAAAAGAAAAATGGGAAGTGAATACATCAGGAGAGTTAGAAAAATCCTCAAGTCCAAACTCAATGGCGGGAACACCATACAAGCCATAAACACCTGGGCTATACCTGTTATCAGATATACTGCAGGGATAATAGACTGGACCCAGGCAGAGCTAGAGACGCTAGATCGTAAGACCAGGAAAATCATGACCATCAATCATGCTCTGCACCCCCGCAGTGATGTTGATAGGCTATACCTCCCTCGCAGCTCAGGTGGAAGAGGAATGCTGCAAGTCCATCAACAGTAGAGGAGGAGAAAAGAGGCCTTGAAGAATATATCAAGGACAGTGAAGAAGATGCACTTCAAATGGTCAATAACGAGAAACTATTCAACACCAATGAAAGGCCTAAAAGAAAGAACAAGTCAGGAACCGAGCAGAAAAATGGAGAAATAAGCCCCTGCATGGTCAATATTTGCACAATATAAGTGGAAAATCAGACATCACCAAGACCTGGCAATGGCTTAAGAATGGCAACTTGAAGAAAGAAACAGAGGGTTTAATACTGGCTGCACAAGAACAGGCACTAAGAACAAATGCAATAAGAGCCAAAATAGAAAAGTCAACAACAAACAGCAAGTGCCGCCTTTGTAAAGAAGCAGATGAAACAGTGGACCACCTAATCAGCTGTTGTAAAAAGATTGCACAGACTGACTACAAACAAAGTCATGACAAGGTAGCAGGGATGATACACTGGAACATCTGCAAAAAATACAAGCTACCTGTAGCCAAACATTGGTGGGACCATAAAATTGAAAAAGTTGAAGAAAATGAAGATGTAAAATATTATGGGACTTATGACTACAAACAGACAAACATCTGCCACACAATACACCAGATATAACTGTAGTCGAGAAGAAAGAAAAACAAGTTAATATAATCGACATAGCAATACCAAGGGATAGCAGAATAGAAGAAAAATAAATAGAAAAAATCACAAAACACAAAAATCTACAAATTGAAATTGAAATGCTGTGGCAGAAAAAGACCAAAATAATCCCAGTGGTAATTGGTGCCCTGGGTGCAGTTCCAAAAGACCTTGAAGAGCACCTCAACACCATAGGGGCCACAGAAATCACCATCAGCCAATTACAAAAAACATTTTTTAAAAAATGACCAGGAGAATGCTTACATTGTGCAGTAGTACAGAAAAAAGCACGTCTGCTAATTTTTTATTTTTTTTAAAGATTAGTAGAACCATAAAATGCAGGTGTGAGGTGAGAGAGTTGTGTTTCTCATTATTACTTATATCAGAAAGAACATCTAGTTGTAACAGTGGCATTCATGACATCACATTACAGATAGCAGTCACAATAATAATGAATGCACTTACTGGGGGAAATACTACATTACCACAGGTACAAAAAAAAAGGTGGTTTCCCCACAATTGAAGGAATCTTGAGGGAAGATGTGACTCGACAACAAATGCATGCATACATTGATTGCACAGAATCATAGCTCTTGCATTCAACAAGTAAAAATTGGGTTTCAGTCCACTAATAATCTGCTCCCTAGTGGGATGTATGAAAATCATCTCCTGGTCTAAAGGTGGGATTAATATATCAGTAAGGGCAATCTCAAAGAACTAACAGCTGCTGGCCAGCTCTGTTTCTGTTTTTGTCTCTCACACTTCTTCTATCATAGTCAAGTTTAACCAGTTTGGGAACTTACCCAAGGAGCCTGTCTTAGGTCTTGCCCATCTTTTCCCTTCCTTAGGCTTGCTGGATAACAGGAATTCCTGCTGTCCAGACAGAATAAGGTGAAGGCCAGAGATACGTTCACAGGACTGTCAGGGTCTGTGCACACAACTCTTTGAACTTGTGGCAGGTGTGATTTCTGTTAGCTAAAGTGACTTTCAAACATGCAGCCATGGACTGAGACAGCTGTGTAACCGCTGACATTACACAACAATCTCAGCATTAGCTGGCTTTTGGCACTTAATCACAACCACCTATAACTGCAATACAGGATAATTTTTTTCTATTATGCATAATATAACCTGAATGAACTAAAGAATAAGTTTTTAATCTTTTATGTAACAAAGGAATCAAAACACATACAATCAACTACAATACATGCACTAAATATCTATGGAATAAATCACTGAATGTGTTTTGACAAAAGGTTTTCTTCGGTGGTTACAAAGACTGACATCTATCCTGAGTTCCCAAGCATCCATGTTTCAGGTAGCTGCAAGGACACATGCACTGCTCCATTGAGTTCTGAATTATGAGTGCCATTGTGTAAGAGCAATAAAGTGCTAATATTTTGGGGTGCTCATCTGCACTCCAAAAGCACTCTGTGGAAGCAGAAGCTCATTCCCTGCTTTAAGGGACACACTTCAATTTTCACAGCATGCTTCCAGAGAGCAGGAGAGTGCTTCAGAATATTCACGTTCTAGCGTAATTGTGCTCATAATTCAGAACACAATGGAGCATTCTGCAGACTCTTGTTGCATCCTTGCTGCTGCTTGAAGTGTGGATACTTCGGTAGTCAGGATGTCAGTCACTAATTCCATACATACAGAGTAATAATATCAAGTATCTGTAATTTAAAAAAAAAACAATAGTTGTAAAGCACACTCAATTAATTACCCTTTCCAATCAACAAAAATTAAAATTGCAAAAACTTGCAATCACATTTTTTCTAGTGGCTGCAGTTGTGTTGGAGGGGAAAAAAGATTCATGTGTTGGTAGCCGTATGACCAGTTCTAGACATAGCATAGCAGCTGAATGTCATGGTCAGTGTGAATAAGTCTTTATTTTGCTGTCAAGCCTGGGATCTGCACAACCCTCAGGGACATAATTTCGGGTTGCATAGAACATTTCTGGGGAAAGGGATGCACACTAGAGTAAATCACGACCCTACGCATGAGCAGCCATCCTACAGAAGCGGGACAATAGCTGCCGAGGGTGTGTTGCTTTTGCTTTCATGTGCTCAGCATTAGTTAGGATGTCGACCAAGGTATAAGAAAACATGGAGGTTATTCACACAAGCAGCAGAAACCAGGCTAAGGAGCCCAGCCTGGTTTCTGCTGCATGCGAGAACTGCTGGGAGCCATGTGGCTCCCAGTGTCGCTGGGCCCTCTTAAGCAAACCACTGCTTAACCGAGGTTTTGGGTGCAAGTGCACCCAAAAACCAGGTTTCGAGATGGTGTGTCTGCTCATGTCTTCTCCTTATTTGGCTTTTTAGTGCCAGAAAGGGATTATAGGAAATGTTTCATACAGACAAAGCTAGTATAATGTAGCACTGGAAGTTAGGGACCTGGAGTTTGTCAGGTGTCTCTCAGGTTTGTCTACAGATAGGTAAACAGGAGTCCGAATTCAAGATATGTTTATAGTACAAACCTGAATGATTGTGAGTTCCTTGGCAGAAACTATCTATCTATCTATATACTTCTCTAAGGTGTACCCATGGCTAATCCCGTGTGTGGCAGCTCTCGCGAGAGTTTGCGAGCAGAGGAGAGGAGAGCTGGTCTTGTGGTAGCAGGCATGACTTGTCCCCATAGCTAAGCAGGGTCTGCCCTGGTTGCATCTGAATGGGAGACTTGATGTGTGAGCACTGCAAGATATTTTCCTCAGGGGATGAAGCCGCTCTGGGAAGAACAGAAAGTTTCAAGTTCCCTCCCTGGCTTCTCCAAGATAGGGCTGAGAGAGATTTCTGCCTGCAGCCTTGGAGAAGCTGCTGCCAGTCTGTGAAGACAATACTGAGCTAGATAGACCAATGGTCTGACTCAGTATATGGCAGTTTCCTATGTTCCTAGAAGCACTGTGGTGATTGGGCAGTGGAGATTCCATATGCAGATAGGGAGGCGGTAGATAGGGAAGAGGAGCCTGTGGCACTGTGGTGATTGGGCAGTGGTGATTCCATATGCAGATAGGGAGGCGGTAGATAGGGAAGAGGAGCCTGTGGCACTGTGGTGATTGGGCAGTGGTGATTCCATATGCAGATAGGGAGGAGGAGCCTGTGATGGTTAAGGTCAGTTGGAATGCAACTGTTACTGGCTGGAAGATGTTCTTGATTGTAGAGGAGAGGAATCTACACTTATATTAAAAGGATAGTGAGGGTGAGGGTGAAGAGATCTCTGAGATGAGGGGGGCTGTGGCAGGGGGTGAGGGCAACAATCAAGTACTAGCATGCAGATGCTCTGTGTGGGTTAAGCTAGTTTCAATTAAACCATGTTTGTAGTAATATGTGCTCTTAAACCAAAGATAGACAACTTCTGTCCCAAAGGCCACCCCATACTTCAGAGTGGCCAAGAAATATTGTCTTCTCTAGAAACCAACACCAGCAGTCCACCCAACTCCAGTTTCCTCACCATGTTACCAACATTCGCCTCACATCCTCTGATGGAGAATGTCGGGTGAATGTCAGTAATGTGGCGTGGAAACTGGGCTAGGGCGGGTTCAGATGACACACCCACCAAGAGCGCATGCTCTTGCATTCTGATATGTTACTGTCTTACTGACTTGTAGCAGGTCGTGTGAACCTGCCCAATGTATTGAGCTTCCTCAAGCTCCTTGGAGAAAGAATAGAATATACATGTAATAAATAACAGCTTGTAAATATATTTCTGCATTCACATTTTTCAAAGGTTTTTCTGTTTGTTCTAAAAGAAAAAACAATGTGTGTTGGAAAGTTGGAACTGGTAATGTTGCATATTCAGTGCATTCCCCAAATCAGCCTCCCACCGAGTCAGCAAGGGTTGGCAAATAGGTGGCAGGTTGCCCAGATTAAACCAGAGTCATTGGGAAATGCTGGATGATGTTGGAAGCTGTGCACCATTTTCTGTGCCAGAATGGAATGCATTGTGAAAAACAAATTCTTGTCCTTCCTCACTGGGATAATGATAAAGATGACTCAGAGGAAACACTGAAAATAGCTAATGAAACTTCTCCAGTGAAGTGTCTCAGTGGTGCCCCAGAGGCTGCCCCACTCCTGCTGAGTGCACTGTGGGGGTAATTTTACATGGAAGAGGGAGTTGATTCCATGAAAATGGAATGCATGTAATGCTTTTCATTAAGTGTGCATTTATGGGAGTCTTTTCATCCAGTGGAATTTCAGCATGATTTAGGGGCGAGGCACTCACCACTCTCTCTGGAGCGGTCCCCACAAACCTGGAAGAGATTCTTCCACTCTAAAAGGGCTAGTGAATCGTCACTATTGAATGTGTTAACTTTCTGGTAGCTCACAGTGTCTGTGCTTTTGGATACCGCTGGAATTACTGCACTAATTGTTCTATAGTACATAGAAGCATAACCAAGCAATTTTAATTGCTTAAATAGATCCAGTGGAGTTGCATGAATTGAAATTTATCCCAGACTCCAAAGCTGTTGAGAGGCCTTTTTTCAAAGTGCTCTTGAATTGATGCGATCAGAAATTTATGTACTATTATGGAATCAATTTGTTTGGAGGGGCTAAAAGGATCAGTCCCAAACCTCCCTTTCCCCAAACCTTCACACAATTATCCTGTCTGAAGCCCATGGGCATCCAAGCAATTTTAGGCCTGCTGTGAATTTAAAGCTGCAGCTTATTAAGAAAGAATGCAGTTCATTTGGGCTCAGCAGTCTTCACTTAGGTGTTCCTGCTGGATGGCTAACTAGCTGCCCAAGTGATTCTCCCTCCCAGGCAAAAGCCAAACTTACCAGCCTCACGTGCCTCACAGCAAGCTAGCTGAATATGTGGTATAAATACATTCTCAGGAACTATAATGAGCTGGAACCCCAGAGGCAACCAGTTTGCTCCTTTTTGTGTAGCTTCCCTGGTTACATAAGAACAGCCCTGCTGGATCAAGCCCAAGAGGCCTCTCTAGTCCAGCATCCTGTTTCACACAGTGGCCCACAAGATGCCTCTGGGAAGCCTACAGCAAGAGCTGAGGGCATGCCCTCTCTCCTACTGTTGCTCCACTGCAACTGGTGTTTAGAGGCATCTTGCCTCTGAGGCTGGAGGTGGCCCATAGCCAGTTATAGCCGCTGCTTGAAGCAACTGGGCCCATTGCAACCCTGACACAGATATGATATCAGCTCTTTTCCTCATTAACGAATGTTGTTATATCTCCTGTTTCAAATGCTCCTATTCCCTGCAAAAAAAAAGAGCAATGTGGAGTAATGGTTAGAATGCTGAACTAGGACTTGGAAGAACTGGGTCCAAGTCCCCACTCAGGATTGAAGTGCACTGGGTGGGTGACCCTGGGCCAGTTGCTCTATGTCAATCTCACTCACTGGATCATTGTGAGCAGCGCTTGGAGAGGAGAGCTGGTCTTGTGGTAGCAAGCATGACTTGTCCCCTTAGCTAAGCAGGGTCCACCCTGATTGCATTTGAATGGGAGACCACATGTGAGCACTGTAAGATCTTCCCCTCAAAGGATGGAACCGCTCTGGGAAGAGCATAAGGTTTCAAGTTCCCTCCCTGGCTTCTCCATGTTAGGGCTGAGAGAGACTCCTGCCTGAAACCTTGGAGAAGCCGCCGCCAGTCTGTGAAGACAATACTGAGCTAGATAGACCAATGGTCTGACTCAGTTTATGGCAGCTTCTGATGTTCCTGATGTTCCTGATAACTGAGCAAAGAGGCACCTTTAAAAAGTGGTGATTCTCTTTCTTGTGCAGGGGGAGAGCAACTGGCCCTATCCAGCCCCAGCACAGCATCTCTGCAACAGGACAGGGAGACATTTTATTTTATTTTATTTTATTTTATTTTATTTTATTTTATTTATATGTAAACCGCTTTGGGAACTTCTATTGCAAAGCAGTATATAAATATTTGTTGTTGCTGTTGTTCTGTCCTTTAATAGGAATAATTTCATATTCTGTTTTCAGCATGGTTTTCAACAGTCATTCTCATTTATGGACTCATTCCACTTTGATTAGTATTCAGTAAATCTCCTGTCTTTTTAGTTCTTTTAAGAATTGTATCTGTTTTCAGTTATTGACAATTGACTAACAGCACACTTGCATAAGGATGCCATGCCAACATAAGGCTGCTGCACAAACAAGTTGTGCTAAATCTGGACCTGGCATCCCAGACTAGTGTTGCACAAGCACAAACATGTTTGCTCTTGTGCAACAGGTGCACCACCTGTGGCACACCTCATATGTTTTAAAGGGAACTTTTGTGCACTTGTGCATTTGCGCAATATGCAGTTCTGCAAACCCCCATGATTTTGTGCAGCTATGTGATCTTGCACTTGCAAAACTTTGTTCATTGTGCAAACAAGCGTACCATTAGTCAGAATGTCAGCCAGCATCTGTTTTTCCTTTGGTGGCTCTGTGTCTTGTTTTATATCAATGACTTATACTTCTACCCCAATATGTAAAAAATAAAATATAAAATAAAGGTAGTCTTTGTAATGCTTGTTGTAAACTGCCTAGAGACTTCAGTAGTGGGCAGTATACAAACATGTTTTAAAAAATTAAAAATCCCCCCCTACTCCACATCACCGCTACTTTTCCCATTCCATGGGGATGGAAGTGTTGTGCTAAATAGTATAAGATGCAAATGAAACCTCATCTGAAAAGGCCTCCATTGACAATTGTACTTCCTTAGAGATAATCTAAATTAAACTGAATTAAACTAAACCAGGTTGAATGCTTGAAGGAGCATCTATCTCAAAGGGCAACCTTTGGCCAACACGTTACTTGACTACAGCCCTAGCTGATTCTTATGCTCCTACGAGCCATGAGCTGACTTCTCGCAACAGAGGTACCCCTCACTGCTTTCTCACTCATTGCTGCACTTCTGCTTGAGCCAGCCTTTTCCCCTTCCATTCTCGACTCCATGTGGCTATTCTCTGAGTAATAATATCTCTCCTTCTTGTTGGAACCTGCCTCCATTCCCTACGGAGGCCTCCTGCCTGTCATACAGGCAATTCACTGTGTGCTTACTGCAATACCTGGCTCGGCTCCATCACCCTGCTGTCAGCAATGGCTCACAACCCCCACAGCAGCCATCCTGCCCGGCTCCCCTACAGAGATTAATTGTGACTGTTAAACTAACTTCCATGCAGCTACTTCAGTGTGCAGCTCAGCAAGTCCACATAGCATTTGTAGCACTCATCATTCATAGCAGCAACTCTGCTCAGGCTTCTGTTAGCCCTCAAGCCTAACTCCTTCATATGCAGCTGTCTTCGCTGATGCAAGGTGCCTGAAGCATTGTAGCAGACATGTAGCCTAGAACAATATTCATCAAAGTGTGCGGCAAACACCAAGAATATCTGCAAACAAGTTCTTCTGATTGTGACCTTGGCACCCGAAGGGCTCCTGGGGAGTGGCACCAACACATGCAACATATGAAAATACCTTAGATGGCCGGGCAAAATCCTCACACCCAGTTCAGTGTTTACGCAGAAACCGATCCCTGTCCAAAACTGTTTCTTACAAATCCAACATAATTTTTATTCACTGAGACTATTCCCACGATCGCCCCAAAGCGGGCTAAGGGAACCCAGCTGCGCAGCTCCCAGCAGCTAGCTACATTAAATCCCCCTCCCCTTAAATGAGGTTAATGGAGCGATTGCTCCGTTAACCTTGTTTCTGTGTACACAAGTAGACCTCTGACTGGGAGCCTGCAAGCAGCCTCCCGGGCTTGGGGGGTCTCTCCAGGATACCGCACGGGCTGGTGCGGGGCATCCTGGAACTTCCGGGGGCCGTGCGGACCCCGATCCCCGCAACTACCGCTAGCTCCGTGATGGAGCCAGCAGTCGTGTGGGCGGCCGATCCAGCCAACCAGGCACGAGCAGCTGCTCGTCAGGATGGCTAAGCCTACTCTCCCTGCAGAACCCCGTCAGGTGCTTTGCACATGTCGTGTGAAGTGCCTCAGAGTCTGACTGAAAGTCAGTATACCTCACTTCATGGTTTTTGCCTACTTTTTGCTGCTGCAAAACAAGGGAAGAGGGCTGAGGGCAAGGATGGAAGAACTGCTGAAAGATGCAGGGTTGTTAGTGGTCTGATATAATCAAGACATCC
Organism: Hemicordylus capensis; assembly: GCF_027244095.1. Classification (NCBI taxonomy): domain Eukaryota; kingdom Metazoa; phylum Chordata; class Lepidosauria; order Squamata; family Cordylidae; genus Hemicordylus; species Hemicordylus capensis. The sequence continues at coordinate 50,159,335 of NC_069657.1, forward strand.
GTTTTGTCCAATTGAAAAAGCATTCAAAGGAGCAAAGTACAACCGTAAAGTACAGTTTTATATTTATTATTTATTAATTAAAACATTTTTATACCACCCAAAACTTACATCTCTGGGAGGTTTACAACAGAATAAAAACAAAGTAAAACATTCGTTAAGACAAAAATGGTTGCCCAGAAACATATCGGCAGCCGCTGTAGCTCCTTCAATACAGGAGTTATATGGTCTCTCCGAGATGACCCAGCGGCCGCATTCTGGACCAGCTACATTTAATGCTAAATATGCATCTTGTGGCAGGACAGTGGGTTTCAAGGCAGTTTGATAAGACCCTGACTCTGTTCTCACACGGAGCCTAACCCCGGCTAGGGACACCCAGCCTGGGTTAGGCTGTGTGTGAGAACTGCCGGGATTGGGCCCAATCCCAGTGGGGCAGCACTGCCTTGCAGCCTGGCTCTTAGCCAGGGTTAAGGACTCAACTGAGCCCTTAGCCAGGGCTCCAGGATTGTGTGTTCACTGGGGCTAGGTTTTGTCCCAGCGGACACAGAGACAGGTGCCTAGAGTGCCCTTATCCTGGGAGAATGCATCACACAATGCATCACACATTTTGCGTGGTGCATTGTGGGATCTCTGGATGCCCGGGATGCATCGTCCTGGCCTCCGGACCTGTGCGCTGCAGGTGTGCAGCACGGATTGTCTGAGAGCGCAGCAGCTTCGCAGCCATCGTCTGAGAAGAAAGTAAGTTTGCCCATTTTCCCCCCACCTGTCTGGTCTTGTGAACAACCTCCCTGCTTTATTTATTCATTCCTCTGAACGATGGTAGATAATGCTTTTGCTTATTTATTGATACAATATAGGAAATCTACATGTGAAAGTCAACATGATAGACTTCAGCTCTCCAGTGAATTATCTTATTTCTACCCTCTTTTTCATTTTAAAGAAACATTTTCATAATATTTCTGTGTGTTGATAGCCAAGAAGACAAGTCCTAAGTTTAAGGCTTTAAGATTCAACTTTCTCCCTTCTCTCTAGGACTCTAATTGTGCTTAACTTCCCAATAAAATGACAGATCTTCCCCGTGTTGTTCTTTGTTTGAGGCAGCTGTAACTTGGGAGTTCCATTTGCTTGCAGACATAACAAAGACTAAATATGGCTCTGAACTGACACTGGGGATGGGTAAATGGATTGCTGTCCAGACCATGTAGGTGGAGTTCCAGTCTGTGGCCACCTGCAGAGCTCTCTTAAAAACAAAGCCTACTGTTTGCAAATTTGGCAATAAAGCAAGGCTCAAAGGTTACATCATTTATTTTTAACCCTTCGCCAAGTCCTTAGGCAGCCTGATATCCCTCTTTCTCCCAAGGAAGAACCTCTCAGCTGCCTGTTAGTCTAAGCCACATTTCCTCTTTCTGGAGAGAATTACAAACAGACACACACAGAGTGAGAAGCCCTAATCTTTTCTGGCTGCCTCTACAGACCCAGTCAACGGCTGTGCTTAGTCAGAGCATCTGATCTGACTTTGTTCTCCTCCCTTATTCACATCCAGAATAACTTCCAAGGGCAGGACTCCAGAGCCACAGGATCAGACTATTTGGAATGAAGTCATGATAAGGTCAGCTGCGGTGCTCCTCAGACCCAGCATTCAGTCTTCGGTGTCTCCAGCCCAAGGCTGACAATTGGTGGCATCATATGTATATTATGAAATGCTTGAATAACTAGGGCCAAGTATTTATTCATTCATTCAGTATATTTATATACTGTCCCATACAAAAAAGTCACTGGGCGGTTCACAATATAAAACCATTAAAACATTAACTTAATTAAAACAATTCAACAGACAATAGAACTCTAAAACCCAAGCTTTAAAACTATAAACTAAAAGCCTGACTAAACAGGTATGTTTTTAGGTCCTTCTTTAAAACGTTCAGAGAAGGGGAGACTCTAATTTCATTAGGAAGCATGTTTCAGAGTCCCGGGGCAACTCTAGAAAAGGCCTGGTTTCAAGTCACTACCAAGCGAGCCAGTGGCAACTGCAACCGAACTTCCCCAGATCTTAATAGGTGGTGTGGTTGATGAAGAAGAAGGTGTTCTCTTAAATCATTTTGGTCTGATCATAGATAGTTAATTAATGGTAAAGGTGTCACAAATGGCATAGATAGCAGAAGTTTGTTGCACTTCTGGACAGGAGCAGGAGCAGCTATGGACATGGCTATGGTATAGGATCTGGTCTCTCCACTCCAGCACCACACTACTGCCTCGAGTTTTTTCAGATGGTGACTTTACCACAACTTTACTTTGGGAGGGTTGGTGTGCGTTCACGGGCCAGATTTACCCCGAAGTCCATGCAATATTTCAGAGAGTACTTCACACATGATTTGGGGTTTTCCCTCCGTATTGGAACCTAGTCTGATTTGTATCCGGGGGGAAAAAAAATCCTCTTTTTGCGCCAGAGTATCCATTATGCCCCGAACTCACAATAACGCTTTGCGGTAAACAGCCTAACAGCTGCTTATACCATGCATACAAAGCCTGCTGTCTGAAAAGCCTCCTGGTCTATGGTTTAATAGACTAGAAACAAAATCATTCTACGGCACAGAAGTGGTGTTCCCTGTAACAAGGAACACTGCACAGAAAATATATGTATATTGTAGAGTGCACTTGAGTCCACTCAAGTGCACAGTACAATATATAGTACATATATTTTGGTCATGATTTATGGCAGGCTTGCCAAAAAGATTGGCCACTGCTGGTTTAGATCCTCCTACAGATTCAATTCCCTTTTTTCCTACCAAACACGGTGCAGCTTTTATCCAATATTCAAGATATCACTTTTTAGGACTGATTCACACAACTTTGTATATGTGTGAGATATATATGAATTACTCATTGCATCATTATTTTTTAAAATTAATGTGGTCCAGTGGTAGACATCAGAGTAAACATAGAGGAAACAGGTGATGGAGTGTATGAAGAAAGCAGAAATAAAGGCTAACATCCAGACTAAATTACTCATAAGTAGTCCCATTGAAATTTATGGAATTAATTTGTCCCATTAAGTTAAATGGGATTACTTCAGGCATGCATTGCTCCTCCATTTCCTTCAAAAATCAGTTTCGTTCACTCTAAAACATGGTGCTGGAGTTTTTCTGGAATTTATTGGCTTGCTTATATTCACCTATAAAAAGATTTTGAAAGGTTTAATTGTGCATGTTGCCAGTCATTTAAAAACCCATAGACCTATTTTAAGCAACTATTTAAAATTCTCTACAGTGAGTCAGGAAACCATGTGTAGCCAGAGCTGTGAGAACCTTGTAAAAAAGGCTGGGGGAAGGTAATAAATGAGCCCTGGGCTGCTACTCCAGCACCTAATCAGGAGCCCATGTCATTCCTTCCACTTTCATTTCCCTTATCACGTGCCAGGGGGTGGCGGATTGTGCAGAAAACGACAATATTGGGAAGATGAGGCAGTCACAGGTGGTGTGCACAGTTTTGGCAATACCTGACCTTAGCTGTAGTTCCCACCTAATAATTTGAACTTTTTTATTCAGAACAATGTAAGCTGCTAGGCTCTTTCTGAAAGGCCCAGGTAAATTTTCTCTGTTAGGTCATAGTTATTCATTTACATATCTTCATTATGTTGGCTTTCTCTGTGTTGTGGACAGGAATTTGGCTTTTTCTTTTTCAAGATGTTACACCTGTGTTATCACAGGTCATTCAGCACATGTGACTGCATATTAAGAGAAGATAAACAATTGCAATTTAATTTACTGGTTAATGATATTTTTGCTTCCCGTACCCCAGAGGGTGAGCAGCAATGTTCCTTATAACAAGGATTTCCGGGGGTGTTGACTACAACTCCCATAATCCCCAGCCAAAGGCCATTACAACTGGGGATAATGAGAGTTGTAGTCAACATCTGGGAATCCCTGTTACAGACAACACTGGTGTGGGCAGGGCTGGCCTTATCATGAGGCAATGTGAAGCAGTCACTTTGGGCTGCAGATTCCAGAAGGGGCACTATTTCCCTTCATCTAGCCTCCATCCTTGTATGCCAGTAAAGAAGGATAATACAAGAGAAAACAGCATTTTGGCTTTTTACTTCTTGTGTGAAAATTGTTCAAACTAGCACTGATTGTGCTACATTACAGTAGCTTTGAGAGAGAGCATGCCCTCAGCTCTTGCTGTAGGCTTCCAAGAGGCATCTGGTGGGCCACTGTGTGAAACAGGATGCTGGACTAGAGAGGCCCCTTGGGCCTGATCCAGCAGGGCTGTTCTTATGTAACCAGGGAAGCAGAACTGCTCAACCCACTGTAAGGCTCTAACACTGTGGGGATCTACACAAAAGGGCCGCCCTGGACCTATTTACTTTTTGTGAGATTGCAAATTGAGAATAATGGAAGTAGCATATGACGTGTGATCACAAAAGAAGTCAGTAGTTCCAGTATTGCTCTCTTGAGCAGCACCAATGCCATTTATGTTAGAGCCCCACAGCAGTGTGGGCGCTATGTTATGCTGCAGGTCATGTCAGCCGATATGTTTGTTACAGACTGAATAGGAATTAGGAAAGCATAGAAACAAGCACAGTACCAGATTCAACATATATAATCAGTCTGAGAAACCCTAAACTGTAAGCCAGCTCACGAATCAAATCTCCCCTTCTGCTGTTCATCTTCCCGATACCTGAGACAGCCAATAACCCATTTGCCCCAATCAACTTCAGTGGCAATCGATGGCTCACAATAGCAACATAGATTCCACTCCACCCCACCCCAAACTCTTTAGTTTACTACCTTTATGAGGTAATGCAGAGTTAAAGCTATTGCACTGGCCATCACTAAGAAAAATGATACAACCTGGCATTTTCTTGTTAGGGGTGGTATTTAAGTCTTCTGTCCTTTGCAGTTAGGTACTCTTAAGCTTGCTAGACTTTGTATAGGATCAGACTATACATTTCCTTAATCCTGCGCAGGGATTAACAGGTGTGTGTGTTTGCCATTGAATCAGGGCAACTCTACATATGTGCTCAGGATGTAGCAGGTGCCTACTTTCCCTGCTGTACTAAGTGAGTGTGTGTATGAAGCAAACTGCATGTTTCTACAAATCATCATGCTTCTGCATACAAGACCAGGAAAAAGGAGACATATGTTGTTCAGAGGGCTGGATGCCAAAACTATGTTTATCATGGGAAAAGTAATATTTTTTCTAATATAAAATGCCCCCCCAGGGCATTTAAATTAATATTAAAACCACTTGCCTTGTGAAACTGTAGGAAATACAAATAATGGGTCCTTGTTTTACAATTTAAAAAGTTTACATTTTAAAAATAATCATTAATAAGGTATGAAAAATCCAGACTCTTAAGTGTACCGAGTCAAATCAGTGAGGTTCACAATCATGCTCAGCAGTGAGCCAGCCATGTAAGGAAGAATAGGAATTTGTGACAAAAACTGCCAGAAAGTTATAGCTTTTGTGATGGAATCACTTACATAGACTCACAGGATCATCTTGTCTGTTTATAGAGTCATTTTATAGTAATGCTTATAGTACTATCTACTATGCTAATGCTTATAGTACTATCTACAGTACTATTGGACTATAGTAAGTGGCGCAGCAGGGAAATGTTTGACTAACAAGTAGAAGGTTGCCGGTTCGAATCCCTGCTTCTATTTAGGGGTGTGCGTGGCTCGGAGTCCCCCGTGGTCCGGCAGGGGGGGAGACTGTGATTTTAAGCGGGGCTGTGGTAGTACTTACCCCCCCCCCCGCGCTTCCCCCTCTGGCGCTGTTCCTTTAAAAAATCTTCTTGGGGCGGCAGAGCTCCTCTCTGCCGCCCCTGCCCCCGTTGTTGTTTGAAAAGCTTTAACAGAGATGAGCGCTAGTGGCACGCATGTGCCCTGCGCGGCGCACGTGCTCGTCTCTGACGCTGCAGTGCGCGCCCCATACGTCACAGTGACGTATGCGGTGCGTGCTGCAGCGTCAGAGATGAGTGCGCGTGCCGCACAGGGCGCATGTGCACCGCTAGCGCTCGTCTCTGTTAAAGCTTTTCAAACGATGATGGGGGCAGGGGCGGCAGAGAGGAGCTCTGCCGCCCCAAGAAGATTTTTAAAAGGAACTGCGCTGGAGGGGGAAGCGCGGCGGGGGGGGGTAAGTACTACCACCCCCCCCCGCTTAAAGTCACAGTCCCCCGCCCAGCCAGACCGCCGGACCTCCGGACAGGTCCGGCGGTCTGGTCTATCATGCCGGACCAAAACCATGCACACTCCTACTTCTATTATATCGGGCAGCAGTGATATAGGAAGATGCTGAAAGGCATCAGCTCATACCGTGCGGGAGGAGGCAGTGGTAAACCCTGCTGTATTACACCAAAGAAAACCACAGGGCTCTGTGGGCTCCATGAGTCAAAATCAACTTGATGGCACACTAACTTTACAGTACAGGAAATGGTTTAAGAATCACTGATTGAGGTTGCATGGCAGTAATTTACAACCGCCAAGAGATTAGTAAAGCAAGACTTACTCTTGCAGAAGCCATGCTGGTTCTCCATCAGCAAGCCCTGTTCGTCTAGGACAGGGCTTCTCAACTTTAGCCCTCCTGCAGATATTGGCATACAACTCCCACAATCCCTGGCTATTGGCCACTGTAGCTAGGGATTATGGGAGTTGTAGTCCAAAAACAGCTGGGGGACTAAAGGCCTGGTCTAGGAGTTAAACAATTTTATCCTTAAGTATGCTTTCCATCAACTTACCTGGGACAGACGTTGAGCTAACCTGCCTATAATTTCCTGGACCCCCTCTAGATCCCTTTTTGAAAATCGGTTCCCAGAGCACATGTACGAGTCCAACTTCCAGTGATGGGACGACTATGCCAACACTGGGCATATAATCGGAACAGGGGTGTAACTATAATAGGGCAAGGGGAGACAGTTGTTTGGGGGCCCTCTGCCTTGCCCCCCCCCCCAAGGCAAGTCAGATGTCTGACTCCCCCAGCTGCGAACCCACCCGGGCCTCCTTCAGTTGTATTCATCCTCCAAAATTTATGTGAGTGTTAAGACCTAGAGCTACCAGAACAGCATGTCTTTCTCTAGTACCATTGCATCATCCACAATTTACAAAACCTTTTTAAAAATAATTTAGGATGATGTTCTATTGTGGCACATAGGAGATACACACACACACACATGCTTTTTGTTACCACTATTTAGCCTCATTTAAGATTTATTTACTTCATGAGCTGCGCTTCGGGGGGGGGCATTTTAAAATCGTGTCTCTTGGCCCACTCCAACCTTGCTACTCCCCTGAATCGGAACCTGCATATATTGCAATATTCCACCTTATTTGTGGTATGGAAGCTGATATCTCTAACCAACTTCAAATCTTGGTTACAGATGTTGATTTCCAGACCTTTACTAGTCATCTCCCAGAGAACTCTGTGAACTACAGTTCTGGGAAGGCAGACAGGGATCTCTAGCAGAGAATTCTTAGCACCATGATCAAATTACAATTCCCAAGATTCTTTGGAGGACTCCATAGGAGTTAAAATGGTATAAAACAAATATAATTTTGTATAGTAGTTACAGCCTTAGTGTATATCCAGATTTCAGCTTCCTAGTTAAACATAAAAATTGCTACCGGAGCAAAGATCAGGTATGTTTTTACTGGATCACCCTACTCTCAAGAATGGAAAGTCTGTCATGGAGCAGAGCATTGGTCTTAGGGACTCCACACACATTACCAATTTCCTAAATAGGAGTCACTTCAATGTAGGAAACTATTTAATTATTTATTTTTTCAAATTTGTAGACCACCCCAAACTTTCGTCTCTGTAAACCACTGGTTTACAACAATATAGAAGAGATTAAAAAAGAAGACCCTAATATAAATTAAAACCACAATCCAGTTTAAAAGCTTGGATGAAAAAATAAGTCTTTAGAGACTTTTAATTGTCAGAGATGGGGAGGCTCTTATTTCAGCAAGGAGTGCATTCCAGAGTCTCGGGGCAGCAACAGAGAAGACTAGTCCCTGCAGATCCACCAGATGAGCCTGTGGCAACTGCAGACAAACCTCTCCAGATGACCTCAGTGGGCTCATGGTGAAAATATGTGATTTTTGTATGTAGATGTGGAAACCCTACTGGCATGTAAATTCTTGACTGTATATAATGTGAAGCTATGATTGCTCATAGCCTCCTAGTGCATGTCTACTCGATTGTATGTGGATGCAATGATTTACACACATGTAAGATTATCACACACTACAATCTACACATAGGATTTATGAGGCTAAGTAAGTGTCAGAAACTGGCTTTGGGACTCCTCCATCAGGGGATTAGACAGTGTGGGAAGATCCTATGACCCAGACTTCAGATGATCCCACACCACTGGGATACCTTGTGTCCAGGAAACTAAGGAAAACAGATCTAATACCTGAGTCTGCCATGACCCAAGGATACAACCCTGCCATTGTCCTTTGACTTGAATGAGTCCTTTGAGGACCTGCCAGTAGAAATCCCCCAGTGATTTCTACAAATGCCCTGGCAATGCATATAAAAGGGCTACACAATTTCAAGCCTCCTATAGATGTTGGACTACAGCTCCCATCATCTCTGTCTATTGGCCACTGTAGCTTTGGATTATGGAAGTTATAGTCCAACAATAGCTGGAGAGCTGAGGTTGTGCAGCCCTGGCCTATAATGTTGGTTAGATCCCTTTAGGCCACAGAGTGGCCAAACCACTCTATCTGGGTAGCAGCTATAATAAACCTATTGATAGTCCCAAACAATTGCTGGAGCAACATCTGATCTACTCTGCTTTTGCTTGCCTGCTTGGAGCTATCCGAGGTCCTGACCATTTTTTAAAAAAAATCTCATTTGTGCTTCCCTCAGAACTGTCTGAGGCCTTCATCCCCCTCTGGACTCTGACCAACATCCAGATTACTGCCTCATCAGGGGCCCAAGCTTGGCCATAGTGCCTTGCCTGGAGCAGCATATTGTCAATAATGTGCAAAACAGAAGGACACATATTCATTGTGGCAATATCGATAATGAGCATTAAATCTACCCCTTTCTTTTATGGCGTTCTCTGTCATCCAACAGGTGTGAGCTGTAAAGAGCATGGGATTATTAATTATCTAAGTGATTAGAACTAAGACAATGGGTCCAATTTTGCCATTCTTTATTCAACCTCCTGTTAAAATCCACATGAATGTATATTTACTGATTATTTATTTATTTATTACATTTATAGACCGCCCCAGACAAAGGCTCTGGGTGGTCCACAAGAAGTTTAAAAAAGGCATAAAAACAAGCAACATTTAAAACACACAGTTTAAAACAATATAAAAACAATTTTAAAATGATTCAAAATAATTAAAAACCAATTAAAATACCTAAAACCAACTTAAAATCCTTGGAAGGCCAGGCCAAACAAGTAAGTTTTTAGGGCTTTCTTAAAGGCCAACAGTGAGGCTAAACTGTGGATATGTGTATATTATACATTTGTTTATCATGCAAATTTCACAATCAGCAAGCAAGAGAGAAGAGATTTGATTACCTCATTTGCAGGTATTATATTTTAAGAAGAGGAAGAAACACCTACTAGGTGAGAGAAAAAGAATTTGAATGGATGGGGATAGTTTTCATTATGAAAAATGTGCTCCAGGTGATGAACATGACATAGAAAGCAACTGTGTCCTCCTTTGAGTTCAAGGCTGGGGAGGCAAGCACAGCTGAACAGAGACATAGGATAAGTCGAAGGAAGGACATCTTGTATCACCAGTGTCTCGTGATCAGTTGTGCATTTTATCACTTAGTCACTCAGTAAGGGTCTGTGAGTTTGTTTGGTCCACTTTACAATGCTTTAAAATGTTAGGACTGCAACTCTTTGTATTTAAAACACAATATAACTGGGATTGCCAGTCTGAACTTGGAGTGGGAATTGCCTTTTCTGCTCAGCAGCAAAGATAGCAGATATAGCTCTGAGCTTGCCAACTGTGCCCCTGCCCCATTTTTAGTTAAGCCTCTGCTATTTTTCTATTGTGTAGAAAATGACACTGTGTAGAAAAGACAAAGGATGCTGGACTAGATGGGCCTTGGGCCGGATACAGCAGGGCTGTTCTTATGTTCTAATGAATTGCTCAAAGGGAAAACAACATATCTGGGAATAGAGAAGAAAGTATCCAGTCTATTCTATTTTCAAAATTTATTCCCTGTCTCTCTTTTGTAAAATTCAAGGCAGCTTACGGAAACATCAATTAAAAATAACTACATCTAATATAATACATAGAATAGGGTGGGGGAGGGGGAGAGAAACATGTGACTGGAAATTTAACAATAGGAAAGGACATCAAACAAAATGAGGATCAATCAACAAAGAAGTTTTTGCCAGCTAATTAAACCCCCCCTAAGAGGAGATTGTATTTTTAGTTTACAATGCAAAGGTCACCCCAGACAGCTAGAGAGAAGAGTTGTAATGACTTCTTATGCAGAGTGGGTTTGCAGGGAAAAGAATATTTATTTATCATATTTATCAGAGAGTCATTTCATCTCCTCTTGGGCCAAACGACACATTATGTGAAATGCATCATTGGCCCTGCATGTTTATATAGTTTTAGATTACGTAGCAGCCATCAGGGGGCCTGATTTGGGGGGGGGGGGAGATATTTAACCCTTTCCCCTTGTGCTCCAGTCCTGACAAAAACTGCACTCACAAAGCTTCCATTGGTACCAAAATGGCTGAAAACCTTGCTTGAGGGATGATGAACGTCTCAGCTCTGAGGTTCCCGTAGTTTTAATAGTTACAGAGATGAGGGAATTTTGGCACGTGCTGCTTTTCCAGTCTCTGCAGCACCATGACCTGGCGAGCGGCACCTGCCAACATTCCAACTTTCCCTCATCTATTGAACTGCTAAAATGTTAGCCATTCCTGCTTTAATTAAGATATGGTTCATATTCAAAAAAATGTTTTATAGCCCTTTAAGCAGAGAGTATATAGAAAAGAGCCAGCTGTCTCATATCCTCTTGACTAGTAATGTCAATCCTCCCCATTTTGCTGTGTTATTAAATTTAGAAATGGCAACAACCACACTGAAGTCTATATTAGGGCCCAAGGAGCAAATATACTCTGGTCATCCAAGGGGCAAAGTTAAGTGTTCTAAAATAATGTTGTTCATCAAAGCCAAATTTAAGCATAGTCGTTCCCTGTGGAGCAAATATTTCTATTGTTTTAATCTCAGCCACAAAACCAATTTTCAGGTGAGAGTAACGCCTGTCTCTGTTCTTAACCGACAACACAGAGATGATATGGGCAAGAATAATAGCTGCCTTAAAAGGGTATTTTGTACCACTTTTAACTAATCCTCTCATTCAGATCCTATTATTTCTACCCAGCATGAAAGTTGTGCTATTACTTTTGCTTCATGTGTTTTAATTGCTGGGGCCACATAATTGCCTCTGGAAACTGTTACTGGAATTCAGAGTAATTCCAGTAACACCCCCCCCCCTCCCCTCCAGGCCCATGAGCTGCTTTATACTTGTCAGCCTGGATACACTGGTATTTATTGTGGTAAACATGTAAAGCATAAAGAGGAGTTGTGTGTCTTCACATAGGCACTGGTCAACATAGAAACAGACAGTAGGCCTTCTACTGAGTCAGACCATTGGTCCATCTAGTTCAGGATTGTCTACACAGACTGGCAGAGGCTTCTCCAAGGTTGCAGGCAGGAGTCTCTTTCAGCCTTATCTTGGTGATCCCAGAGAGGGAACATGGAACCTAGATGCTCTTCCAAGAGCGGCCCCATCTCTGATGGGAATATTTTACAGTGCTCACACATGTCTCCCATTCAAATGCAAACAGGACATACCCTGCTTAGCAAAGGGGACAATTCATGCTTGCTACCACAAGACCAGCTCGACACATCCTGTCACCACCCCAGCTCCTGGCAGAGACTCCAAATCCAATACTGATGGAGTATTAGCATCACTCCTGCTCTCAGTAGCAACCCCAAATCAGATACTGCAGTGGGGCCAGTGTCTGCCCCTTTCCTGGATCCTATCAGTGTTTGGCATTGGCCCAAGCCCTAAGCTTGGCATTGGCCCCAGCAATAGAACATGTTACTCGACTAGAAGCTGAGGAAGCCCTGAGGCTGGAATTCCCCAAAGAAGCCCCCTCTGGGTCAGGCCTCCTGAAGCACCATCCATGAGACCTGCACCCACCACAGAGTTGGCCTACTACTTCTATTTATATACCACTTCTCAAAAGTTTATAAAGTGGTTTACACAGAAAAATTAATAAGTAATAAATAACATGGTTCCCTGTCCCCAAAGGGCTCACAATCTAAAAAGAAACATAAGGGAGACAACAGCCGCCGTCACTGGAGGGGTGCTGTGCTGGGGTTGGATAAGGCCAGTTGCCCTCCCACTGCTGAGTAAAAGAGAATTGCCACTTTAGAAAGGTGCCTGGCTCAGCAGGGCCTCTCCCCCATCTCCACACCGCCCAGTATCAGCATGCCCACACTGCCAGGGGAAATGGAGGAGCCCAGACTTTGAGCTGCAGCCTCTTTAAAGTTCAGAAACTTCAAACATGGAGGTGGAGCCCAGGAGTAGTAGTCTAGGTTCCAGCGTACTTAAGTAAACTGTGACTTGGGATTTATTTATTTATTTAGATTTATATGTTGCCCTACTCCCATAGGACTCAGAGCGGCTTACAAGCAAACATACACAACAACACAATTTCATAAACATATATCTTACATAGCCTCATAACCACAACCCCATACAATACTCATTCCACATGACATAATAACCGAGGGTTACAAGATCACTCTACGGCCACCTATCTCAGCGACCGAACACCCGGCGGAACATTTCAGTCTTACATGCCTTACGAAAGGCCAACAGATCATGGAGAGCTCTGATATTATCCGGAAGACCATTCCATAGAGTTGGGGCCACCACTGAGAAGGCTCTGGCTCTCGTTGATTGCAGTTTAATATCCCTAGGGCCTGGGATGCTAGGGATTGTAGTTCAGCAACATCTGGCGGACCCAACAGCAGGAGCCAGTGTGATATAGTGGTTAGAGTGCTGGACTAGGACCGGGGAGACCCGAGTTCAAATCCCCATTCAGCCATGAAACTAGCTGGGTGACTCTGGGCCAGTCACTTCTCTCTCAGTCTAACCTACTTCACAGAGTTGTTGTGAAAGAGAAACTCAAGTATGTAGTACAGCGCTCTGGGCTCCTTGGAGGAAGAGCGGGATATAAATGTAATAATAATAACAATAACAACAACAACAACAGTAAGAAACACTGATTTAAGGGCCCAGTCTGCCTTCAGGCAATTTGTTCCCTAGGAACAAATTTGTTTCCTAAGACCTTTCCATGGTCTTCAGGGGCAGCTAGGACAGGGCAACATGTGTCAGGAAACTGCAGCCAGTTGCTACATCATGAGTGTTCCCATACATCTGTGCATCTGTAATGAAAAAGCCACCTAGAAAAATTCCAAGAGTTCAGATGAGCTCCTGAGCAATTCACATTCATTTCGGTGGGATTTGTCCAGCAGTTTAAAGATAACTATATCATATTGTGTGCTTGCTCAAAAGTATGGCAAGAGATCAGTCATGGGACATGAAAGATGAGATTAATGTGTTGCAAACGAAGTACCTCCTGTACTTATAAAATAGCCCAAGTACCAGTGTTAGCAAGTTTGTGATGCTCACGGAATGTGGTGGTGGTAACTCGACCAGAAGCAGGTTTAATGAGAAGAATTTGGGATTAAGATTACTTGAGGAAGAGGGAAATATTTGTCAGGGAAGGAAAGAGAGAAAAGCAAAGAAGCCTGAAATTTCCAACCTGATATAGGCTTTGACTTTTTGCTTCCCTGCCTAGTTCATCCAGTGATTGAAAATGGACAAGTTGAATGCCCACAGGGATACAAGAGAATGAATCGGAGCCACTGCCAAGGTATGCATAAAATACTCTCACACCCTTTCACTCAGCTATGGAGAATTTATGTCCAAGAGGGATCTGCCCATGGTTGCTTCTTGTTTCCAAAAAAGCCTATCTTTACGATGTGTGGAAATATTGAGTTACGTTAATGTGTTTTTATTGATGTTATATATTTGAATCTTCCTACTTTCCATTATCAACAGTGCCAGGGCATGAAAATTTGCTTTGCTCAGTCCAATGATAAACATAACTCTGCCCTACAAGAGATGCAGATTCTTCTAACCTATAGTGAAATGTATAATGATACACATCTTTGCCTCTGGTGAACTTGTAATTAATAATTTAATTGCAGGGTGTGTTCTAGGTCTAATGTTTTTTGTAGGTGTTTTGAACAAGGATTATGTTTTCTATACCCTAAAGCATACTTAGCTATAACAATTTTTATTTTTGTATATGTAGGGAGGTGTTGAGAGGAAGATCTAAAAGTGAACAGGAGTGGAAAATGTTTTATTATTCAGTTTCTATTCTGCCACATATGTTAAAAAGCCTCAGGACAACTGACATCTAGCATCTCATCAATACAATTAGTTAACAATAAACAAGATAAATAATTATGTAGCAGTGATTATTTGTTTGCTTGTTTATTTATTTACGTATTTAACATATTTTTATGCCACTCAAAACTTAACGTCCCTGGGCGGTTTATAACAAAACAAAATAAATGAAAACAGAAAAATTAAAACATTAGTTAAAAATAAATGATAGCAGAAAAAGTTAACACATTACAACAATTTTAAATTTAAAAATAATATTTCAAATCAATGTTAAAACTATTAAAACAGTATTTAATTAAAAGCCTGGGTGAACAGATGTATATTTAAACATTTTTTAAAGGTTGTCAGAGATAGGGAGGCTCCTATTTCAGCAGGGTGCGTGTTCCAAAGCCTCAGGGAAGCAATGGAGAAGGCACGTCCCCGAGTAGCCAACAGATGAGCTGGTGGCAACTGAGGATGGATCTCTCCTGATGATCTTAATGGACGGTGGGGCTCATGGTGAAGAAAATAATCTCCCAAGCTGATTAGGGTGTTATAGGTTATAACCAGCACCTTGTATTTTGCCCAGAAACTTATCAGCAGCCAATGTAGCTCTTTCAGTACGGAAGTAATATGGTCTCTCCGAGATGCCCCAGAGACCAACTTGGCTGCTGCATTCTGGACCAACTGCAGTTTCCAGACTACATACAAAGGCAGCCCCACATAGAACACATTGCAGAAGTCCAGCCTGCAGGTTACCAGCATATGTACCACTGTTCTGAGTCTGTTTTTTAATTATTATTATTATTATTATTATTATTATTATTATTATTATTATTATTATTATTATCTTGTTTACACAGTCAGACAGGTGTTATTGACTGGTTTGTTTTATCCAGACATCGAGTCCTTCCCAAGGACCTGGGATGGCTGAATTTTATCATCAATACTGTTGGTTATTATAGATATCGTCGCAAAATGTAGGCTGTTCCCAGTAAAGCTGCTTTTTGTAATTGGCTGATGGTGATTTCTGTGGCCCCTATGGTGTTGAGGTGCTCTTCAAGGTCTTTTGGAACTGCACCCAGGGCGCCAATTACCACTGGGATTATTTGGGTCTTTTTCTGCCACAGCCTTTCAATTTCAATTTGTAGATCTTTGTATTTGGTGATTTTTTCTATTTCTTTTTCTTCTATTCTGCTATCCCCTGGTATTGCTATGTCGATTATTTTCACTTGTTTTTCTTTCTTCTCGACTACAGTTATATCTGGTGTATTGTGTGGCAGATGTTTGTCTGTTTGTAGTCAGAAGTCCCATAATATGTTTACATCTTCATTTTCTTCAACTTTTTCAATGTTATGGTCCCACCAATTTTTGGCTACAGGTAGCTTGTATTTTTTGCAGATGTTCCAGTGTATCATCCCTGCTACCTTGTCATGCCTTTGTTCGTAGTCAGTCTGTGCGATCTTTTTACAACAGCTGATTAGGTAGTCCATGGTTTCATCTGCTTCTTTACAAAGGCGGCACTTGATGTTTGTTGTGGATTTTTTGACTTTTGCTCTTATTGCATTTGTTCTTAGTACCTGTTCTTGTGCAGCCAATATTA
This sequence comes from Hemicordylus capensis, assembly GCF_027244095.1. Taxonomy (NCBI): domain Eukaryota; kingdom Metazoa; phylum Chordata; class Lepidosauria; order Squamata; family Cordylidae; genus Hemicordylus; species Hemicordylus capensis. The sequence continues at coordinate 50,175,398 of NC_069657.1, forward strand.
GACCCTCTGTTGCTTTCTTCAAGTTGCCATTCTTAAGCCATTGTCAGGTCTTGGTGATGTCTGATTTTCCACTTATATTGTGCAAATATTGACCATGCAGGGGCTTATTTCTCCATTTTTCTGCTCGGTTCCTGACTTGTTCTTTCTTTTAGGCCTGCTTTGTTTCATTAGTGTTGAGTAGTTTCTCATTATTGACCATTTGAAGTGCATCTTCTTCACTGTCCTTGATATATTCTTCCAGGCCTCTTTTCTCCTCCTCTACTGTTTGATGGACTTGCAGCATTCCTCTTCCACCTGAGCTGCGAGGGAGGTATAGCCTATCTACATCACTGCGGGGGTGCAGAGCATGATTGATGGTCATGATTTGCCTGGTCTTACGATCCAGCGTCTCTAGCTCTGCCTGGGTCCAGTCTATTATTCCTGCACTGTATCTGATAACAGGTATAGCCCAGGTGTTTATGGCTTGTATGGTGTTCCCGCCATTGAGTTTGGACTTGAGGATTTTTCTAACTCTCCTGATGTATTCACTTCCCATTTTTCTTTTAACTTCAGTGTGTGCAATGTTATCAGCCTGGAGAATGCCCAAGTATTTGTAATGTTCTTTCTCTTCCAGATTCTTGATCTTGCTTCCATTGGGCAGTTCTATTCCTTCTGTTTTTCTTATTTTCCCTCTCTTCATTATTAATGCAGCACACTTGTCTAGTCCAAACTCCATTGCTATATCGCTACTGAATATACGGACAGTGTTTAGCAGTGATTTGATTTCTGACTGGGACTTTCCATACAACTTCAGATCGTCCATGTACAGCAGATGGTTGATTTTACTTGATGTTTTAGAGGTTTGGTATCCGAGGCCTGTTTTGTTTAGTATTTGTGAAAGTGGGGTCATGGCGATTACAAACAACAGAGGGGATAGTGAGTCCCCTTGGAAAATGCCCCTTCTAATGCTAACCTGTCCAAGTGTCTCGCCATTGATTGTTAACTGTGTACTCCACATGCTCATTGCTTTTTTTATAAATATCTGAATGTTTTTGCTGACACCAGTTGTTTCTAAACATTTTAGTATCCATGTGTGAGGCAATGAATCGAAGGCTTTCTTGTAGTCAATCCGTGCAACACTTAGATTTGTTTTTCTTCTCTTGCAGTTTTCTAAAATCATTTTGTCAAGCAGCAGCTGGTCTTTTGTGCCTCTGGTGTTCGGGCAATTTCCTTTCTGTTCAACTGGAAGCTGTTTGTTAGTTAATAAGTGTTGCATCACTTCATCTGCTATTATTCCAGTTAATAATTTGAACATGGTTGGCAGGCAGGTGATCGGTCTGTAATTACTTGGAACTGCACCTTTTGCTGGGTCTTTCATGATGAGATGAGTTTTCCCAGTTGTTAGCCATTGTTCAATATCACTGCCTTGCATAATGTGATTGAACTGTTTTGATAGTTGTTTATGAAGGCTTGTTAGGTGTTTAAGCCAAAAGCCATGCAGTTCATCGTCGCCTGGCGCAGTCCAATTTTTAATTTTCTTTGCTCTTTCACTTATTAATTCTGGTGTTATTATTAGATCTTGCATTTGTTGGTTACATTTTTTGACCTCTTTCATCCAGCCTGCTTTTTTATTATAATCTATTGGATTGTCCCATAATTTCCCCCAGAATTGCACTGTTTCTTCTTTATTTGGTGTTTCTACATTTCTTGCAGTTTCTCCTTCTATGCTTTGGTAGAAACGTCTCTGATTCGACTGGAATTGGAGATTCTGCCTGTGTTGTGTAATTCTGGCTTCATATCTGCTAATCTTCTTTGACACTGCTGTTATTTGCTGCTTTATTATTTCCAGGACTTCTCTAATTTTCCTTGAATCTAGGTGGTATTTTTGGATCAGATACTGTTTGGTGTTTTCATTCTTCAGCTTCTTGTCTTTCATATCTTTCAATTTACTAGCATATGATCTAAGCCTGGAGATTTTATTTTCTAATCTAATCTTCCATTTAGGTGATGTACTGCTTCTTTTTTGACAGGTTCACTGATCTTATATCCGAGCTCTTGTGTTGTTATTGTTGCTGCACTGTACATTAGTTGGTTTGTTTCTTGCAAATTATTGGTTGTTATTTCTGCAAGTGCAGCATTGACATCTTTTAATGCCTGAGCAAGTTGTTTTTTGGCAACTTTTTTTAGAGCTGGAAGTCGAACCCTGGTGGTTGTTTGGTTCATGTGCTCAGTTATTTTTTGCTTTAGTTCTTGTTGCTTTTCTGTTAAACGGCATTCGGGTTTTTGAGGTGAAGGCAAAGGGGCGGTTGCCATGTTTTGATTTTGAAACAGTTCAGCAACAGTGGAATCCTCGATTTCCAACACCTCCTCCACCTGCGCCTGAGCAACTTCTTCAATTGGTGACAATTCTTCTTCCATATCTTGAGCCTGTGTTGCTCTTTGCAGTTCTTCCAGCTCAACTCCTGGAATACTTTATTTCTTATTATGAATCTTCTCTGGTCTGCTAGCCTTTGTTCTGTTATTTCTGTATCTGGATGCTTCTCTTTCCAAATTTGGTACATTCTTTTTAAATAACCTCTTCTAGTTGGACTAGACTTGTAATAGCAGATAATTATTTCCTTGTTGGCATTTTTCGTATATTTTTTTCGTTTAAGCGACGTTTCTTCCAGTAACCTTGCAGTCTCCAGCCCTGGTTGCTCAACTGAAGATCCTGAGTCCTGTTGCCCACTTGCCACCAGATGTCCAGGGACCATAGCACCTGGCGCGGTTGTTGTTGACCCGGGCGACGACCGATCCAGTATAGATTTATTAAAGTTACGTCTCACCATATTGTTGGTGGGAGAGGCACTCTTTGTCTGGCTCCTCTGGTGAGACCTGTTAGTATTATTATTATAATATATTATTTTACACAGTCAGACAGGTGTTATTGACTGGTTTGTTTTATCCAGACATTGAGTCCTTCCCAAAGACCTGGGATGCCAGAATTTTATTGTCAATGTTGTTGCTGTTGTTATAGATATCATCGCAGAATATAGTCTGTTCCCAGTAAAGCTGCTTTTTGTAACTGGCTGATGGTGATTTCTGTGGCCCCTATGGTGTTGAGGTGCTCTTCAAGGTCTTTTGGAACTGCACCCAGGGCGCCAATTACCACTGGGATTATTTGGGTCTTTTTCTGCCACAGCCTTTCAATTTCAATTTGTAGATCTTTGTATTTGGTGATTTTTTCTATTTCTTTTTCTTCTATTCTGCTATCCCCTGGTATTGCTATGTCGATTATTTTCACTTGTTTTTCTTTCTTCTCGACTACAGTTATATCTGGTGTATTGTGTGGCAGATGTTTGTCTGTTTGTAGTCGGAAGTCCCATAATATGTTTACATCTTCATTTTCTTCAACTTTTTCAATGTTATGGTCCCACCAATTTTTGGCTACAGGTAGCTTGTATTTTTTGCAGATGTTCCAGTGTATCATCCCTGCTACCTTGTCATGCCTTTGTTTGTAGTCAGTCTGTGCGATCTTTTTACAGCAGCTGATTAGGTGGTCCACGGTTTCATCTGCTTCTTTACAAAGGCGGCACTTGCTGTTTGTGGCTGATTTTTTGACTTTTGCTCTTATTGCATTTGTTCTTAGTGCCTGTTCTTGTGCAGCCAGTATTAAACCCTCTGTTTCTTTCTTCAAGTTGCTATTCTTAAACCATTGTCAGGTCTTGGTGATGTCTGATTTTCTACTTATATTGTGCAAATATTGACCATGCAGTGGTTTATTTTTCCATTTTTCTGCTCGGTTCTTGACTTGTTCTTTCTTGTAGGCCTGTTTTGTTTCATTGGTGTTGAATAGTTTCTCATTATTGACCATTTGAAGTGCATCTTCTTCACTTTCCTTGATATATTCTTCAAGGCCTCTTTTCTCCTCCTCTACTGTTTGATGGACTTGCAGCATTCCTCTTCTTCTTCTTCTTCTTATTATTATTATTATTATTATTATTATTATTATTATTATTATTTTATTTATTACATTTATAAACTGCCCCATCCAGAGGCTCTGGGCAATGTACAACAAATTTTAAAAGACATAAAAACACACAATTGAAGACATAGTGCTAAAAACAATATACAAACAATTCAAAAACAATTAAAACCATTTAAAACCAATTAAAATACTTTTAGAAAACAACAACACTTTACAAGCCTTGGAAGGCCAGGCCAAATAAATATGTTTTTTAAAATAACACCCACCTCATTCATACGGGCGTTTATATATGACAGCCACCTCTCTCTGGGCACTTGCTGGTCTCAGCAAGCACGTCCAAAGTTCTCAAAGAAGCTCAAAATATCATTGCCTTCATGGATGGGATCAGCTTATGCTCAATGGGGGTTTGCTTGGAGGGGTGGGGGACCAGGGTGCCCTTCTCAAGCCGTCTTAGTTCCGTTTAGTTGGCCAGGAGCTGCTGTGCCTGTTCTGTATCTGCTCTTGGTGTTTTAGATGTAGCTCTAATTCCAGTTCATTAAGGTCTACTGGCAGGTTGGTTGATTGCTCCTCCTTTCTTCTCTTATCTCCCTCAGCTCCTCTGGATGCTGAGCTTGCTTATTTATTTATTTATTTATTTATTCGAAACATTTAATATACCGACCACTCCAAAGAGTCCAGGCGGTGTACAAAAACATGTAAATAAGGCAACATTAAAGATTGCATTCTAAATTAAAAACTAAGGTAGCTAACGGAAAACAAATAAAGTAAACTACAGGGCTCCCTTTCCCCATCTGTCTCCATGGTCCTGTCTTCTTCACGGATCTGATGGAATCTAACCATTTGCTACACTACCTCCCAAAAGATGTATGCTTTTCAAAACAAAAACTCATCCACCTTTCCCTTTCCCTTTTGGTTCCAAATTGTAAGTCTGTGTGTTCTCTTAGAGTACTCAGTTTGAATCCCACCGTAGGCACCATGTAACAAAACCCACTGGAGTTTGGGCAGTTTTCACTTACTCCTGTTCCAGTGTGGTGTTCGGTAGTCACTGACACCACTCTCCTTCCAGAGAGAACTTAAATTTGGGTCTGAACCAACCTTTGGAGGATCCCCTCTGTCTCCGCAGAGTGGGAGCCTGGCTTAGTTCACCCCTTTGATTAAGTTTCCTTTTTTAGTAGCTCAACCAAGTGGTCAGCTCATGGGGAGACACAACTCCAGAGTCTCTGAGCAACACACACAAGGCAAGATTGTTCTCTCTAAAATATTACTTTATTCATCTACAGGAATCAAGGTGGGGAAGGGGGGCAGGTAGGCAATGGGAAAATAAAGCAAAAGTCTTTTCTAACTCCTACCACATTCTAAAGTCTAAAGCAAAGCACTTACATATCTTGATGGAGAATGGTCCAACCTGTAGATGGAAAAGTAGCTGACAGATGCTAAAACACAAAGGCAAAACACAACTTTTAAAGGGGTTTCATAGGCAAAACACCTGGAAGGGCAGTGAGCCACTTCTACCAATCAGAGGTATGCCATGAGGGCCCAGGTTGACAGCTCCTTGGCCAATGATGAGGTGAGATATCCCGGAGAGTAGAGGCGACTGTGGGACTGATATCTGTCCATAGTTCAAGGATTTTTCAGTTACTGTCTTTACAGTGTAGGTGAGGTGAGAAGTGTCCATTCCTCCTGTGTTGGACAGGTGCGGGGTGACTGGCAGATCCTATGGATGCTGTGAACGTAATGCTCTTGTTTAAGATGATGGAAGTTAATTCTCATCATGCACGCGGTTTGTTGACAACCTTCTTCTAAAAACCAAAATTCAGTGGGCTTGCCAAACCTTTGGACACTATGCAATGAGTGTATGAAGCAAGTTGCTTGAAAAATGACCCTGCAACTAACCACGGAGCCTATTTTCATGACCATAAGGGGGTGCATGCGCCTACCTCTTGCCTCTTAGACATCCAGAGCCTCCTTTTGGCTTTGCGGGTCATGCACCCACACAAATGCTGCTGCAGCAATCTCCACAGCTGAAATTGGGAGCTGGGTACTCTAGTTATCCCTCAGTGCATTGAGTGAGTAGTGGAGAGGTAGCCCACAGTACTGCAGTGGCTGCTGGCCACCCAGGAGCTGTTTAAAATGGTACAGCAGTAAAGACAACCAAAACAAAAGGTATGACGAGCTCAGTTTTGGTCTTACCTCGCTTTTAACCTGGGTTGCAGATCTGGGCTACTCTGGTTCAAAGCTGGTGGGTTAGGAGGACTCCCTGTGTCCCAGACAACCACAGATGCCAGAGTTAACCCTCTCCTGCCCAGGAATCTCTGGTTGTGAGAACAGGTTCACAGTGTGGATTGATGGAGATGAGTAGGACAAAGGTGGACTTCAGTGGTTGGATGTATAATGGCTTCTCCTTCAAAATTACACCACAGATGCACCTTTCCCTTCAAAATTCGTTTTGCTCTAGGTCAAGTGAAAACTGTCTGTTTGGCTTTTGCTAGCATGAATTGAACCAAAATAGGCAATGGGCACTTCCAGGAAGTTTTATTTGTTTTTGGTACAATACCTGATGATGATCAAAGAGCAAAGCTCATTGTTTCCCCCCTGTGGTGGTTGGAATGGTACCTCTCAATGATTTGTTCACAATAAGCTGTGAGACACTGCTTGGGGGATTTAATGTTGGGTCTTGGTCTGGAATTGTGCAAATCCAGTGATGGATGGCCTCCTGACATGTTTCTTTTAATGTGGAATTTCTGTCATATCGAACTGATTAAGTGATCAGGACACTGTTGGTCTCAACCTTTCTGGCTCGCAGCCCATTTGTAAACCATGATTGCCTGTCATTACTATTTCACACGTCTTGCTTTGCCTTTCTCTCATAGCACTAGGTGCACACATGTTCTGCTTGATAAGCCCTGCTGTAGAACCTCTGTATAATATCTCCTGCAAGATGATTTGCAATTCTGTAGCCCTGATTCTTCAGGACAATTCTCAGTAGGCCTCTCAAATTTAGCTTATGGCATGACAAGATCTCTGTACCAGGCCTCTTCTGAGGGAACAGCTGTGGGCAGGTCCTGAGAAAGGCTGGAGAAAGAGGTCCTATGATTAGGCTGTACTGTAGGCTGGCCAGCTTGAGCTGCCTCAACAAACCTGTGCTCCCAAACTCATGTCTGCTGAGGTAACATGAATGTGGGAGCAGAAAGGACATTTGTAGGGGAAAATTGGTGGTGAGTGGGTGCTTAGCCCTTCCTGTATCCATTGAAGGTAAAGGTAAAGTGTGCCGTTGAGTAGGTTTCAACTCCTGGCGACCACAGAGCCCTGTGGTTGTCTTTGGTAGAATACAGGAGGGGTTTACCATTGCCTCCTCCCGTGCAGTGTGAGATGATGTCTTTCAGCATCTTCCTATATTTCTGCTTCCCGATATAGGTGTTTCTCATAGTCTTGGAAACATACCAATGGGGATTCGAACCGGCATCTGGCTTGATAATACTCTCCTGCAAATGCTCTCTGCGCCAGAAGTTCCCTTCCTTGGGTCCCCAGATAGTGTTGAACTACAGCTCCCATAATGCCTAGACACAATGGCCTGTGGCCTTGATGGGACTGGTAGTCCAACAACATCTGGGGATCCATGTTTGGAAGCACTTACCCTACATCATTTCCTCTTCCGCTGGACTTATTTCTAATAGGAGTGTGCACGGACCGATTTTTGTGGTTTGGTTCAAATTTGGACTAAATTTGAACTAAACCGCCAGTCTACGAACTGGTTCAGCCCTAGGATTCTCTGGCAGTTTGAAGGGCTGTGCTTGTAAAGGGGAATCCAGTGAGGATTCCATTTGTGTGACCACGGAGCATTAGTTTGGTTCGATCGTGGACCAGCCCATCTCTTCTGGAAGCCTGTCCAGTTTGTAGTTGAACCGTTAAATTGGCCTGGTTTGTGGCAGATTGGTTTGCAGGGGCGGCGCCAGCCCTCCCTTCCTTGCTGCCGTTCCCCATCTCCCAGCTGCCTTACCTTCTGAGCACATTGGGATTTAAGACTACCAGTCAGCAGCAGAGGCAACAGCAAGGATGGAGACATTGAGCACAGAGCAGCAGCTTCCGTTGCTTTGCTATCTGGCTCTCACACTTCCACTACCAAACTTATGCCCATTGCTCTCAAAAAGAAATGGAGGTCATTCATACATTCAAAAACTGTGTTCTACCTGGGTTCGGCAGCTGTGTGTGCTTCTAATTTTCAGTTGTGTGGAAACAAGGTAAGAGGAAAACCTGGGTAGAAGTGATTGTATGGAAGCAAGGTAGGAGGAGAAGCTACCCAGGTTTTCCTCCTACTTTGCTTCCACACAGGTGAAAATTGGGAGCACACACAGCTCCCAAACCCAGGTAGAGCAGTTTTTGATTGTGTGAATGGCCTCACTATATCATATGCTATAGTGTATGGTTTCCACCCCAATAGCACCCCTGCTTATGTTTTGTCCTCACTTTGTAGTGTCTCTAACCTACCCTCTTGAACTTGGTTTGTTTAAAATCTTCCCCAAAGAAAGTGATTGCTTTCAGGCTTGGACTGGCCTACAGGGCAACAGGGCATATTCCTGGTGCGCCTCACCCATGGGATGCCCCTGTGCCCCAACTCCCACCATTAATTACCCATTCTCTTCAAAACCTGGCGCCCTCTCCACATACATTCCACCACCCTCTCAGTGCCCCAAGTCCGGCCCTGATTGCTTTTCTGAAAGAAGTGCAACAGTTATGGCCAGTCTGTATGACCTGGGAGAGGCAGATGTGTCAGGCAGCACTCTGTAAGGGCAAGCCAAGCCAAAGTCTCCAAAGCCAAGAGTCAGGAGCCAGGAATCTGTCCATCAGAGCAGGAAAGGTCAAGGTGACCGAAGCAGAGGGTCAAAAGCCAGACAACAATCTATCAGGAGCAGGCAAAAGCCAGATTAAGTACGCAGAGGGTCAGAATCTAGGAATTCAAATCAGGGCATAGGAACTAGACAGAGCACTTGCACAACAAAGTTGTGTTAGCAACAGCTCATTCTAGACTGAGAACTTATATAGTGCAGACCCAGGACTCCAGTTTCCGGCTCTGCCCTTAGCAGAGACTGCAGAGGCTTAAAGGGGCTGGGGCCTGTTTCGCAGGCATGGGCTCCTATGGTGCGGGGTGACTTCTCTACAGAGGGTTGAGGGAGTCATCAGATTCAGAGGATAAGGTCAATGGTGTATCTTCTGGGCATGGCGGTGGCAGTGACTCCAAAGAGTCTGGGGTCTGTTCTGGTGCCTCATCCTCTGAGCTCTCCTCATCCACCCCAGACGAGGATGGCTGCAGGGTTAGGTTCATGACTGTCTGTGAGAAAACCAAAGTACCTTACCCTGGCATATTTCAAGGCCCAGAGAACAATCTGAAGGCAAATGAGAGTTCTGCTGCTGAAACTAACACAGACTGGCTCTGAATATTGCAAGGTTTGTTGGAGATGAACTTCCAGTGCATCGACCTTTTGCACCAACTGTCCTAATGACCACTAGGGGCACTGGGAGTAGAGACAGTGAGTCAGGGTCTCCCTATCTGTCCATACTCTATGACCCCTGAACTGACTCTGCAGCACTTCCTTTGCTGAGTCACAAAATCCTTCCTTTCTTCCTAGAGAGCAGATGGAAACATCTCTCTCTCTCCTTACCTACCATTATGTAGCCCTTTAGATTAGATATAGGTCTTTCCTATCTAAGTGTATTTAACCAATAAATATTTAGTGTTTAGTCATACAAGGATCTCCATGTGTTTTCTCTAAATAGCTGCAGTATCCAAACCATCCTCTGCTACCTATGCTGTAACTGGAGTGTGTGCTCATTCCTAAGTGCTCTGCTGTTTTACCTATTGTGGGTAAAAATCAACAACAGTTGGGAGATTACATGGGCTGAGAACCACACATTAGCAGAAGTAAGCTCTTTAGAGGAAGGGGAAGGTAAAATGCAACAAACAAGAAATAAATAAATACGAAGAGCAGAATTGGAATGCTGAGAATCTCAGAGTGTAATCCTCTGTTGTTTATGCATTTAAAGGGATAGAAAAAGAAATGCAGCTAAAATATCAGAGAGAGAGAGATGGAGTTCACATACATGTTTGATTAAATGTTGGGGCCAAAATCTTTTCAACCCATCGCTTAAAGCCATGCCATCGCCCTCATTCCCCTGGTCCTGCAGATAGTCTGCTGCCTTTTGATGGTGTTTGCTATGTTTACACTCAGAACTCCTTCTGGCAACTGTGGAATGTGTACCTGGCAGACCACAGCTTGCCCAGGATATGAATCTGAAGTCCTTGCCTAGGCACTAAGGGCCATTTGGCTGAGAAAGCTCTGGAATGAGACCACACAGGCTGCCTTGGATCCTCCCAAGGGGGCGGGGGGGGGGGAGAAAGAATGAGATGGTTGAAGTTGATTTTTCAAGGTCTTCAGCTCTACTTCTGTTGCCAAGCTGTAAAAGAGCCAACGTACGAATGGTTAACGGAGATTATTTTTCTTGCCCCACATTCTTGAAAATGTACATTGATGAGAAAAATGTACCAGGCTTCTTCAGGACTTGTAAGGTTCAGTCCTCGTGCCATGTGGGTATTCTCATGCTGACTGGGTCTAGTGCCAGGTATAAGGAATGCTCAGCTCTGAAATATACAAAGTTTTTGGTTTTTTTAAAAGACTGTAGTGCCTCTGAGCTCCTGCAGAGTACGTTTTCCTCACTACCAAGTCACCACAGCTACAGTAACAACACCCATCCAGTATTAGCTGGCCTTCAGGAGAGTCCTTAAAACCTATCTGTTTGGCCTGGCCTTCCAGGGTTTTTAAATAGTGGCAAACTGTTTTAATTGTTGTAAATGTTCAGCCTAGCTCTCCAGGTTGTTGTTTTTTTAAACTGTTTAAATGTTTTAGCTCGCTGTTTTTACAGTTTTGATTTTAATGGTTAATTGATTTTAATTGTTTTTATTTTGATGTCAACTGCCCTGAGCCATTTTTGGAAGGATGGTGTATAAATCAAATAAATAAATAAATAAATAAATAAATAAATAAATAAATAAATAAATAATAAGGTTTGAGCTCTGAGCTGAAAATGCACATGACTCCCATGTGACAATGCTTATGGAAAATAAGTGGGGAAAATAATAATCTTTCACAATAACCTCTGCATGCTTCCAGAGGAGGCATGGGAAAATAACTACTGCTCTATAATATATAGGGTTATACAGATCAGGGTTATACAGTTATCCCCTTAGTTCTAATTACAAAAAATTCACCAAGATATCAAACAGTTGTGTACAATGCATGGGGAAGCAAGAATTTGAAAAGCACAGAAAGATAAACATTGTTTGGAATAGGGGTTCCCAATCTTGGGTCTCCAGATGTTGTTGGATTGCAATTCCCATTGTACTTCTCCACATTGCAAGGAATTGTGACTAGGAGACAAGCAGGCCTTTGGCTATGAATAATGGGAGTTGTAGTCCCAAAACATCTGGGGACCCAAGCAGTGTTCTCTCTAATGTTTTCCCATCTGTGTGCAGGATGAGTTTTGTTCTGGGTGGCAGTATCAAGGCAGTGTGTCCACATGTGCATTCAGAGTGGGGCCTTCCTGATTCAACCTGAGTGGGATCTAAAATTAACTGAGTGGACATCAAAAATCATGTGAGCATGCAGACAGGCACACGCCTTAGAGGGAACATTGGACCCAAACTTGGGAACCCCTCGTTTGGAATATTGTTCTGTCTAATCGAGCCCAATAACAATTAACCTGTATTTCTCATTCTCTCTGGCCAGCATGGAAATAGCTCTCTTCCCAATCTTTAGGAAACTGGGATGTCTGGGAAGCCTGCTGCAGCTGTTAAGGGATCGCCTTCCCTTTTGCCTTCTGGCAGCATTCTCCATATCACAGCTGGGGTCTGGTCAAGTTATTAAGCCCCTTTATGTTGGTGGCTCTTTTGAGCAGTGGAGCCAAAAAGCTTTGCTACCACTTCCTTCCTGGTGTGCTGTTGATAATAGTTCTTCACAGGCATCTGCCACTTCTGAGAGATGCATAATGATTAACAAACACCACCTTACCCTTTCAGTCTCTGGGGCTAGAGGCCATAGGAATCATTGTCTCCATTGTGCTGATAGCATGACAAGTGGAAAGAACTTGCTATAAGTCATGTGGTGAGTTAGTGCTGAGCTATTTAGCATCTTCTGTCTCCCCTGACAGCTCCCTGCTAGCTGGAGTCCTCCCTCCCAATCTGTGCTTTATAATTGTCATGCAAATTATTCCCATGATTGCAGGAAATTTTAGATCCCCCTACTCAGTTCTTGGTTAATGGATCATGTGCACACAGTGCTCCCATCTGCTCATGCAAAAGAATGACCATTCATGACCATTTGTGAGTCCGGTATTTTCACACATGTAGCTTAAATGTCTTTTAGTTTCTCCTCCTACTATTAATATGTTTGATCATCTGATTGTTGTTCTTGCAGAGGAGAGGCAGCTGTAATGTCAACGAGCATTCTGACGAATCAATGTCGACATTCACATTACAAAACTGAATGAAATTGCTTTAAGCTTCCCTATAAGCAGCTCTTAGCAATAGCAATAGCAATAGCACTTACATTTATATACCGCTCTATAGCCGGAGCTCTCTAAGCGGTTTACAATGATTTAGCATATTGCCCCCAACATTCTGGGTACTCATTTTACCGACCTCGGAAGGATGGAAGGCTGAGTCAACCTTGAGCCCCTGGTCAGGATTGAACTTGTAACCTTCTGGTTACAGGGCAGCAGTTTTACCACTGCGCCACCAGGGGCTCTTGCTTAAATCTGATTTGCTATGGACATGTAAGACTGTATGGGCCAGAATGCTCATTCATATTACAAATGCCTCTTCTCCCCCACCCGCCATGATCAGACATTAACATAAATAGCACAAGAAGGCTCAAAGGCAATTTAAGCCTCATGTGAAAAGTCCATTAAAAGTAACACCCCCAGGGGCAGAGCTACTATTGAGCGGTAGGGTTCAAGGAACCCAGGCCACCAATGGGAAGGGCCACATGAGATGCCCCATGCGTGTGAGATCACGTGCATATAGGCATGGCCCAATCTCCGGAGGGTCCACCACAGCCCTTCCGAATGCATTCCCAGCCAGCGTTTGCTAGCTGGATGCATTTATTTTGTTTCCTCTTAGAAGGAAGAGGAAGCAAAATACACTCAGCAGCCAGCAAATGTGGGCTGGAAATGAGCTCTGGAGAGCTCGCTCGGAGCTCTCTGGGGCCCGGTCATGCACACAGGGCATTACTGGCGGGGCTGCCGGCAGGGCGGCACGCAGGCTGCCATTCAGCTGGCTCCACCAGCAAACACCCAAATACAGAAAATATCCCGCTTTTCTTCTGAGGAGCACAGACTGGTGTACATGGTTATGTTTATCCTCACAACAATCCTGTGGGATAGGTTAGGGTGAGAGATATGCGACTGGCCCAGAGTCACCCAGTGAGTTTCATGGCTGAATGGGGATTTGAACTTGGGTCTCCCTGTCCTAGTCTAATACTCTAACCACTAAACTGTACTTGTCAGTTTTTCTGACACTAGACAAGCTCAGGAAACCATGCTGTGTAGAACTGGTAGCCTTATATTCTAACCAAAAGAGAACAAGAGTTGAAGGATGCCAGACTAGAAGGAGAAAGAGCATGATCTGCCAACAGCCAATCAGTCTTTCTAATAGTTTCTATTAAATATAGGCTTGCACAGTTGTGCTGAATCCTAAGCCAAAGAATGCTTGGCTATAGGGAGGGACAAAGGGGCCCGGGGATACAAGCAGGTGTGGAACACCTTGCAAGGAATTGTGACCAGGAGACGAGCAGTCCCCTCTGGATAATACAGAATATTTTAGAAAGCCTTTATTTCTGGAAAGAATCTAAAGTCCTCTGGCAAATCATTGCACCCACCTGCTACTCAATTTGGAAAGCCAGACCCCTTCCTATATTCTGTCTTAAATCTTAATTGAAGCTGTTCAGATTCTACAGGATGGCAATGCAAGGGGAAATAGCTGTTGACATCTGGAAAATGCAGTAGTAAAGCAAAGCATCCAGTTTTAGGATTTTTCCAGACTGTGATTTATTCTGTCATGAACACCGATTGTTACAGGGGATTTTACAGGGCATCTATATAACATCGGAAATTTGCATTGTCCACATAAAACATCGGTTTCTTTTCATTGATCAGATTTCTGATATGAAAAGTGTAGCAGAACAACATGCAATGAGGAAAGGTGTAGATGGACCATAGTGCAACGTCTTGGTCTGAGGAAGAGTGGTTTTCTGTGTGGGCAGTGACATGGGAGGGTTAGCTCATCCCAAGGTGCGCCCCACACTTCCGCACCAGAGTATAACTTTGCTCTTTGAAATTCTTTATTTAAACCAAGGCCAGTTTTATCACTATGATGAGCTTCCACCTCCCTTTTTATCTTTAAATGTACTTAAATACCCCTGCCCCTTTCCAAGCTCCAAAGAGTCAGAGAAGGCTCAGCAGAAGGGAGGGATGCTGAGAAAGTTTGATAAACCCACTTCCTTTACTTAGTGATTCCCTCATATTGTATAGGCCTTTCTTTGTTCTGTCACATCCGGATTCATTCCCTTTGCTGCTGCAATCCTTTCTTGCAGTGCCATTAGTGGTCATTACCAGGTGAGACTGACTAATCCCTTTCTCTCTGTTCATCTTATAGATATCAATGAGTGTCTAATACTTGGCATATGTAAAGATGCAGAATGTGTGAACACCTATGGTAGCTTTCTCTGCACTTGTAAACCGGGCACCATGCTGGACCCATCCCGCAGTCACTGTATTTGTAAGTGTGAACAGATAACCAGTAACAATGTCCCTCTTCTTGGGTACCTGTTGGTAGACAGCCCATTATTGTGCCAAAGTTAGGAGAAACTGGAAGGAGTGGTCACTGGTCAGTGGCCAGAGGGATTCATTCTGGGCAATTTTGCATTGCATCTGGGGTAGCATGGAGATGATTGCTGAAGGATAAGAAAGATGCTTTCTCTTTAGTTCACATCTGAAACAGAAGTGGCAGTCAGGCCGTCAGTATGCACTGAAAAAGACTTGTCAACACTCACTATGGGCAAGGAACACCCTAATTTTTAAAACTGCTTTTCCTCCCACTTCAAAAAATGAATTCTGAAGCCTTGCAGGGTCTGCTTGCTAGACTTGAACTGTCTAGCTGTTTGATTTGGCAAACTTTCTTAATTAAATTATGATCAGTTTATTAACCAGTTTCTTTGCCAACAAACTAAGTCGGAGATGCCTAGATTAGAATCGGAGTAGAATAATGTTTTAATCAACTATTTATCTTAAAGCATAGTGACATGACACGTCTAAAATGTTTTGTTGCACTTAATGAATGCCTGTATTGAATATCCACCCTGCTTTTACTGCTTGCATTTTCATTATTGGTGAAATAGTAGGGACAAATGGGTAGGGACTTCAGTTCAGCAGGAAGAGTCTAAGGTTTTTTGCATGCTCAAAAGTTGATGTGTATGCCCAAAGAATTAATCCTCCATCTCTGTTTCAGCGGACAAAGCAGTTTCCACAGAATTGGGACTGTGCTACCGTTCAGCAGTAAGAGAAGCCTGTACTCTGCCACTCAATCAGCGTATCACCAAACAGATCTGTTGCTGCAGTCGTGTTGGCAAAGGATGGGGGGGAAATTGTGAGAAATGTCCATTGCCTGGCTCTGGTGAGAACCCTGTTTGCTCTTTTAGATGTTATTTTTCCATTTTGTTCAATTATGTTAATTCCATGATTGCCCTAATGGACAGATTGCTCAGACAGCCAACACAAAACCTTAAATTCTCTGCCAGAAACTGGGTTTAGGAATCTTGTGCACACAGGGCTTTGACAGTGTGCAAAAGGTAACCAGACTTGTCTAGATTTGTCTAGTGTCCTATGTAAACTACTTGCCATAAGACAGTATGGGTGCAGAGTACTAGATTTAAAAAACTAGGGAATGTAGGAACCTAAAAGACCCCTGATAAACTGTAAAAGGAATAGAGAACTGTAACAGAATTGTGGCTTCATGGGATATAGATGCAGTCCTTGTACAACATTGTCCTTGAGGGAGATTTCATCCTTTGCTGTGCCTCTAATACTTTGAGGCCTTTGTCCCTTCTGAAGTAGCAACCAGCAAATTCTCAAGACTCACCAGTCATATAACAATTTAGCTTTTCTTGTCACATAAGGGAGGGAAAATGGAACCCTCAAAAGCTGTATCCACACATATGGCCAACTGAACTTTGTGGATGACCCTTCCAGATAAAGCTGAAATCTACAGTGCCGAAGAATTAAAAGGTTGCTTAGGTTTGCAGTATTATGGCTGTTTGTTTGACCTTTGACTCTTAGGCAGCCTTAACAGGCAGTAACTACCTTGGCCTTCTTTATTACACAGCTGTTTTTTCTTTGAGAAAGGAATATCTGTCATAGGAAGAGTGGGAGTTTCCATGTGGTTATTTTTTTGTGTGAGCTCCGAGAGAAAGGGCGGGCACAGTTTCCAGTATTGGTTAACATTAGGCTACATTTACTAATAACACACCCAGCCCTTTAAGCATTTTTAAAACTGAAAACTTCCAATCCTCAGTTCTGGCTCCAAGTAGGTATAGTCTAAACATGTTCTACCCATGTTAGAGAACTATGTTTCAGTTGTGGTTGATACTTATATATGCTGAAGAATGGGAAACACGTCCCAACACATCTTACCTGTGTAACAAAACCCCCCACAACACAGAACATCCCACTACAGAGTTAAATTGTCAGAAATATCTATGTGCCCTCAGCAATTTCTTCTTCTCTTTGTGGTTTTACTTTTCTCTGTATTGTCAGATTTATATCTTGCCTTCTACCTCCCTTGCAGAAGCCTTCAAGGAGATTTGTCCTGCAGGGCATGGCTATACCTATTCCAGCTCTGACATCCGGATGTCCATGAGAAAGGCTGAAATAGATGAGCTCCCACGCAGCTCAGAAGAGCATAAGGAAAAGAGTGACAGGGCTCCTGACTGGGCAATAAGAAGGCAGCAGCTGGAGGAGGTCTTGAGGAGTGGTGTCACTGACACACTCCCTGGGACTGACAGCTCAGCAGGAAAAGGTAAAGTGAAAATTTGTGTTGATCCAACTGGCTTGGGTGAATACCAAAGGGCCCAAACCAGTTTAAGGCTAGTGCTCTTCAGGCAATTCCTCACTCACAGTGAATGCATGAGGGAGGCTGGCAGGGATTGCTAGGCACGTTAGTCACACCAACATGCCTTCTGGCTGTCCCCCCTTGGTATCTGCCTGTTCAACGTTTCTCTGCCTTTTCATCCACAAAGGGACAAAGTTTCATAAGGGTAGCACTGAATGTATGGCAGGTTCCTTTGCAGACAGATGCAGGATTGCTCAGTTATTGTTATTAAAACTAGTCTGTTTGTGTATGTTGTTCAAAGTTTCATAATACAACTTTGATTTTTTTGAACTCAACCCAGTGTCTCCAGATAATCTCTTGGGCTAAACTGCAGTCAAAAGCAAAACACTGTTGCTCTTTCCTCTACGGAAGCAGAATATGTGTCAGCCACTCAGGTTTGCCAGGAGAGTGCATGGATACACAAATTGTTGCAAGACTTTGATGCTGATGAACCGAAACCAACTGAATTGTTTGAGGACAAAATTGTATTTCTTTTTCACAAACAGAGAAGACAAAATGCAGAACAAAGCATATTGACACAAAATACCATTAGAGGAGAGCCTCACCATTCGCGGATCCAGCATCCGTGTTTTTGAGTATCCATGGTCACATAATTGTCACCTGACCTTGGCATACATGGCGGGAGGATGGCAAAAGGGGTTAATTCTGCATATGCGCAGGTTCGGGGTGGACGAAGATGACCTTGGAGGTCATTTCTGGCCATCATGTTGTGGGAAAGAGCTATTTTGTGGCTTGTTTGTCTTTTAACAAAACGCCCTCAAACCCCGTGATTTTTCATGGGGAAAAATCAGATTTGAGACTTTTGTGAGGGGCATTGCTGGACACCTGGAGACTATGGCATGATACATTATTTCACGTGTTTCTGCATTTTAAAGCCTTTTTATTTTGTCCTCCAGGAACCTAACCCCCCATGTCCCATAGCCTCAATGACTCGGTATCCGCAGTTCTGTTATCTGCGGTAGTAGCGGAGGACAAAACTTCTGCAGATACTGGGGTTTTCCTGAATATACGTGATATACAAGAAAAGGGTCTTATGGAGTTGAAATACCTCCCAACGGAAAATATGTTAGCAGATGTACTCACAAAGCCATTGCCAAGAGATAGTTTTCTTGCATTGTGAGAGATGATGGGAGTTGTTGATCAGTGCTCAAGCAATGAGAAGGAGTGTTAGAAGTGAGAATTCTAAAGCATTGCTCTTAGCATCTCAGTAGCCTCTTCTGTCCACTAGAGGCATGATGAGATGTTAATAGGTCTGTTGTGGGTCAGTTAAGAGTCAGAATTGTTCAGTTGTTGTTGAAGACTTGTGCCTGTTTGTTTCAATGGCTCTTTCTCACTAAGCAATATTTTAGTTTCTTAATAAACCTTTATTTTTATTTTTTGAACTCAGCCTAATGTCTCCAGATAATCTCTTGGGCTAAACCTCTTTGCCACTAGAGCATACTCTGCTGTGTGGAAATTTTAATGTTTCTCAGTCACACCCCGACAGAGGGCATGTTGAACAGGCATATCAGGGTGAGAGGCATGGCTAGTGGGCACACTTCTGCTGCCTCCCTGTCAGTGGCGGCCCGTGAATGTGCCTCCGGGGTGGCGGCGGGAGGCACCTTTAAGAGTAAATTTATTTTGTGCTCACCTCCGCCGTGGCGGCTCCTGAACGCTGTTTGGCTGCTGGTAGGGCTTAGCTCCGTGGAAGCCAGGAGAGTGGAGGAGGCGCTTCCCCGCCATAGGGGCTGCTGGGCTGCACGTTGTGGCTCCAAACAGCGTTTAGGTGCCGCTGCAGCGGAGGTGAGCACTGAATTAATTTACTCTTAAAGGTGCCTCCCGCTGCCTCCCAGAGGCGCATTCACGGGCCGCCACTGCTCCCTGTGCATGTTTGCTGTATCTGGTAGTGGGGTTGTCTGAAGAGGGCTATTGCCTTATTTTAAACTGATTCCTCAAATCTCTTGGCATGATGAAGGCATTGGGTATTGCCTTCTTTTCTTTTCTTTTCTTTTCTTTTCTTTCCCAGTATGTTTCCAGTGTGCTTTACAATATAATGTAATCATAAAAACAGTTACAAATATAACTAAAAAAAAAACCAAAAACCACAAATAAAGTTAGCACAGCCACAGAAAAATTTTCAAAAGTCTTTAATTCCCAAAGGTAGAGTGGAAAAGAACTGCCTCTGCCTGCCTCTGAAATGACAGAAAGGAAGGACAAGTGTACATCCCAAGAGAGTATATTCCAAAGTTCCAGTGCTATATGTTTTTAATTGGTATTGTGTTTGATTTTTGATGTTTTAATTTCTGCAACTGTCAGCTTCTTTGAGTTCCCTGCAGTTAGGTCAGAAAAGTGGAGTATAACATTTTAAAATGAAAAAAATAAATGAATGCTACAGAAATACCTGTAATTTGCCCCTAATGCCATCTAGCACAGCGATCTTCATTATTTTTAAAGTGGGGGCTACTTTGGGGGGAGGGGGACCCTGCAATGTGATAGAGTCATTTCCCATCACGCTGATGTCTGCACAGTGTGTACTTTTCCTAGCGCTGGCAGATGGAGGTGAGCTTTAAGAGCAGAGGTGCACCTAGGTAATTTTGGAGCCTGGACCTAAAGGCCTTTGGAGGCCCCCCTCCCCTGCAAATTAAGCATCATCATGCTCTGCTAGGCAACCACACCACCTGGGACAGACTAAAGAGGATTTGGGGGGCACCAGGGGCTGTGGAGACCCTGGAATTTGGCCGCAAAGTCCAGGGGTGAGAGTGTCTCTATTTAAGAGTAAGAGATACCAGTTAAGCCCCAGCACCATTCTGGGAGGCATGCGCACAGTGCTGGGAAGGATTACACTTCCCAGAGCTCTCGATGTGCCTTTTGAGAAGGTGATGGGGCTCAAGAGCTCCATTTCCCTTAAAAGAGCCTCACTGTTACTGGTCAAAATGCAGGGCTGCCACTTCCGTGCAGTGTCGAGAGACTTGCGGAGTATTTGGCTTCGACCAATGCTTTGCACAGGCCTAATAAACAATTAGTCAAGGAGCCACACTTAAGGTCATTGGGAGCCACCATGGCTCTCAGGCCTTGCAAGGAAGGATACTGAGCTAGCAAGTTTGAGTCTTTAATAGTGGCATTGCCGACACACTCTCAACAGACACCAGAGTGGAGAAAGTGTATAGAAGCATTTGTGTATATTGAACAGAGGCTTTGGAAGTGAATTTCAACAGAATGGGTACACTCCAAGTACAGGAGTGGCTATCCAAATTAGTATTGGGGCATTCTGTGCCGCCTTTCATAATTTCCCCACAAGGCAATTTACAAGCTTAAAATACAACAGTGAAATCCATAAAAATCACTTTAAAGCAACCAACAATACAGACCATACAAGAAGATGAACAGCAAGAGAATCTGGAGAATGGACATCCTTTGGGAGAGCATTCCAAAGCCTAGGGGAAATACCAGTGAAGGCCCTGTCCTGTGTGCACGACAATCAAGCATCTCTCAGTGTTGGCACACAGAGCAGATGCGACTCTGATGACCTTATTAATCATGCAGAACCATTTGGGAGCAGGTGGTCCTTCAGATATCCAGGCCCCAAACCATTAAGGGCTTTAAAGATGATAACCAGCACCTTGAATTGGATCCAGAAACAAATCGGCAGCCAGTGTAACTCTTCTAAAATGCGCTTGGCATGCTAAGAATGCCTATCTTCTAAATTAATTATGTCTTCTATCATTTTACAGCAGAATCTCCAGAAGATCCGGTGAGTAGAATACCTGCTACTGAAAGTTTTGGGATAGGCTGGTGTTTAATATTTTTTCACTGAAGCTGCATGCTTTAAAAAGTAATTGAAAGAATACCTTTTTAGGAGATACTTCCTGAGATTGGAATCAAAAGGGATATGAAAGATTGGACTGAATATAAGCAGGATAATCTTGTAAATTCACATTTTTTACACAGATAATGGCTACATCCTTAACTTTAAAAGTACTGGAAGAATATTTTGTAAGTGATATACCACATCCTAGGGTATGTGTGGAGAAAAACCCAGTGGTTGTTCTAGTAGAATATTTGAAATAAAATCCAGTCTTAGCAACTGCTAAATTGCATTAGGAAATTTTTGGAAATTAAGATTGATACTGTACCTGCAAAGAAAGAGCACTCACTTTCAGAAAGTAAATAAACACAAAACCCTTAATTAATTAAATTAAAATATCCCTGTTGAATAATAACAAATTTAATGTGTGCTATATTGGAATATTAATTATAATACTAAACAAGTCACAGAACACACCTTTCAATATTTTGAATGCTCAATCATGTATATGAACCTTTTTAAAATTTTATTATGGTTTTAAATAAAAAGTTCTGTAGTGAAAAAATAGGACAGAATCCTGATTATTTATGTTGTTGCTTTGATATTAAGATCTCCTGTCACAAGAAGTAAAATGCTTGGCTTAACTTGGGAATCTCTTGTCAACACTAGAATTCGAAAAATGGCAACAGTTTTGTAGCTAAGGAAGTGGAAGCTCAGGTATTAAGGGGTGAAGGATTTAACTTCATTGTTTTTAAAGCACCTTATGTAATTCCATAGTGAATGAATGTAGGACTCTTCCGTATTGCTAACAGCAAATGTTCCTGACCTTTTGATGGATCTCTGGAAGACCCGGGAGAGTCACATTCCTTATTATCCTTATCTTTAAGAAGAAGTAACTGGGCAAAAAACCTAACAGCAGCTAGGTAGAATAAGACAGTATCCTTTTTCTGCAGGCATGTTTAGATAAACTCTTTCCCAAAATAAGTGATTCTTACAGTTGAATAATATAATTAGATTTTTCTACTCTTCTTAAAACTGATGACCAGAAAACTTCCTCAGAGATCATTCTGAAGTGGATTTGAGCAGCTCTGCATTCTTGACTTTTAACAAAACCATATTAACAGAGGAAGCTTTCCGGCCATCAATACTGACAAAGTGAGTAGATCCATCTGCCTTATTTAGTTGTAAAGACCACTTCCCTTGAGAGAGAGCTGATATAGAAACACATTGGGAATAAATGATACTGTCTTCCTACCGCTGAGTTTTTTTATCCTGCAAATTTTTTCCAGCTGTTTGATGCCTTACTGCTTGATCTTCTTCTCCGATGCCTATTTGAGAAACCTGCTAACAATGGGTCACCATTAGCCAGCTCTAGCTGAAGAATATTAAAGCGTGCATGCAGTTAACTCCGAGATTAATAGCTGGAAAGTCAGTTTAGATGCCACATTTCTGTTTCTCCAAACCATGATAGCACAGGCTCATATATGAACATAGGTAGCTGCTCTGTGTTGTCAGACTTTTGTTCCATCTAGCTCTGCATTGTTTGCACTGATCGGCAGAAGTTCTATATTTTTAAGGCAGGAGTCATTCCTAGCCCTGCAGCTACCTGGGGATACTGAACGTGGGACTTTCTACATTTATTTATGTACATTATTACTAGATTTATATACTGCCTTGCACATTGACCTTAAGGCAGTCGCAGCCCAAGACCTCTGTGTGCCTAAGGCAGAACGCCAAAAGACCTCCTCTCATGCATACCCTCCTCCCCTTCTTTTTTTCATCACCACCACTCACTGCTTGGTTTCGTGTGCGTGCACACACACATGCTTGCTTGCTTGTTTTTTCTCCTCCTTTTTTGCAGTGGCAATAGCTGTGGCTGTGTGACATGCACTTCTTCCTCTGTCATTGTTTCCTCCCTTGTGTGCCACTGCGCTGATTATGAAAATGGGGAAGAAGCAGAAGAGAAAATGATGAAAGGGCAGTAGAGTACTGGAGTTGCTATTTAGAGTATCTAATGCTCTCCTTTCCTTTCCTTCTTCATCCCTTCTTCCACTTCCTCCCCTTTTTCATAACCAGCCCAGTGGTGCACAAGAAGAGGTGAAGGAGGGAACATGTACTGTGCACCAAGGCAGGCAGCAATGAAGACGAAGAAGGAGTGGAGCAGAGCAGAACAGAGACGCTATTTGCCAGGCGGTGGCACAGCTCCGCTTGCAAAGAGCTATTCCAATGGCAGTGGCATCTTGCCTCTGTGCTCTCACCCCAGTAATTTGCCGCTTGAGGCAACCCAATAATTTGCCACTTCACCTCGCCTCATGGAAGGATCACTCTGCCAAATTTGTGCTCTAGCATTGAACTACTGCCACTTCCTAATGGCTCTCTTCACCAGAGCACTTTCCAGATTAGACCCTGCAACAGGGTCACGTCGTATCTCGGAAGTGTGCTTCCACACTTCCTGCGTTGTGACACCAGAGTCTCTGCACGGGCAGCAGGGTGCCGTTCACATTTCTAATGCTTTGTTTTGAATTTAATCACTGCGATATAGAGCTAGGATGACGTATATCCAGTGTAATAAAGTTGGTGCTTGTTCGGGTTGTTAGTTTCCGCAAGACTGCTCCCCCTGCTGTTTATGTTTTGAATGTAACTTGCCTGAACGGAGGCATTTTGCTGCTGTTGAGCAGCTAACTGGAAAGCACCCTGCTCATCTCCACTTCCCTCCAGCATGGAAATTCCCATTTCTCTTTCCTGGACCATACTTGTGATGATGATGAATCATTAACAGAAAGATTGACACCATTACAATGTAACTGACTTTCCTACCTACATGTATTCTATACCCATGATTCTCCTATCCAGGGCCGGATTAAGCTAGTGTGGGGCCTGTAGCATATGTTATAAAGGGGCCCTAAATTTTAAAAAATGTACATAAATATTAAAACATATATTATTTACTTATATAGTAAAGTAATTCAATTTTTTCATATGCTATATTTTGGAGTATGGGAGACCAAGCCACAAACTCACACTTACTGCAATAGTGAACATTTATATACTGTTTTTCAATCAAAATTCTCAAAGTGGTCTACATAGAAAAATAAGAGTGGATAGATGATTCTCTGTCTCCAAAGGGCTCACACTCTAAAAAGAAAAATGTGATAGGCACCAGCAACAGCCACTGGACAAATGCTATGCTGGGACTTCTCTTAAAAGGCACATTTAGCAGAAAAGGGATATTTTATCTAACATGAACCAAATAAAACAGATAAAGTTTTAACTTTAATTCCCGGTTGGAAGCTGGGTGTGCGGGGCCCTCAAAAACGCTGGGCCTGTAGCAAATGCTACATTTGCTACTACGTTAATCCACCATAGCCCATGGCAACGCACTTACCTGCAAATTACCTGTTCCCTTTCCTGGACCATACTTGTAATGATTAATCAGGCAAACTTCAAACAATGGTTTCAAATCATGGATTGGAAGCAATTTCTAATTAGGCCTGATCATTGTTTGTCCAGCAAGTGCCATGACAAACTATGGTGCTGGAAACCACAATAAAGGGAATCCATGGGTGAAATGGAGGGAGAGAGTGTGCAAGCCCATGACAAATTTTGATCCTTCAAACCATGGTGAGTCAGAAGCATGACGGTTGAATTGAGTCGGTGTGTCAAAGAATCTGGAGTGAGATAAGTGTAGATAAACATGATCCCAAGGGGGTGAAATTGACATTTGGGGTGGATCAGCACTTTGCTTAGAAACATATGGTCATCATAATAAGATTCTGGGAGTGATACTTCAACAACAAAACCCTACCCTGATGATACAATATACTTAACAGGGAATTGCTGAGGAAGAAAGCTTTTTTAATATGGGGAAATTTCCTCTTGATTTTGTGATTTCTGCTTAGTCTTATACATGTGTACAGCTAATCATCCCATTTATACTTCTTGTTCATAGGATACAGATGATGATGTTCAAGTACCGGACAGTAGCCCAGGTAAATTGCAGAGTAACATGCTGAATATTGCATCTATAAATGAGGCAATGAATTAAAAGAAGGGTGCAAATACTGACAGGCTGTGCTGATAAGCCTGTTACCAGGGGGAAGGCAAACATTTTTTTCCGAAGAGATTTTCTAAATACGTTTATATTTGTTGCATGCGTTCAGCCAGGGAGAAGAGCAGGGCAGCAGAGATGGTATCGGCTCGGTGGGACGTGTATGGGAAACTACCCATACAATATCCTCAAAAGTGAACTATAACCTATTTATTGAATTGAAAAAGCCATGCAACCTGATGCATAATTTTTTTAGTTTGTTTTTATTATTTAGAGGAGGCAAATGACAAATTGGGGACGGGGGGGGAGTGATCCTCAGCTAGGAACACATTTTTTTAAATGTGTAGGGATCATTCAAAATAATTACAGATAAAGATTATTGATACATAGACACACGAACAATTCCAAATACAATACAATTTTTGGTCAAATTGCAAAGGTTCTTACACTCTCTGTTTTAATCACCTGGTTATTAGCATGCTACAAGCATGCTAAGTACTTGTAGCATAGGTGGAAAAGGTTTCTCTGATGCAAGATGTGGAAAGGTGATTTCCATTGATCTCCGCTTCCTTCTGCAGCTGCTGCAACTCTGTATTCCTGCTGAAATGCTGCAAACAGCTAGCATGTGGCACAGGGGCTGCAACAGTAAAGGCGGGGGAAATCACTTGTCAGTGAAAGGCGGGGGGAATAGCCCCATCCCCTCACATGAGTAGAACTTCTTATTCTAGTCATGCAATGAGTTGGTAAGGGTAGAATTCACGTTCTTTTAATTTTTGTTATATTGTAAAAGCTATTGCTGTGTTGATAATAAACTTGAAACCTTTACATTTCCAGAACATAAAAACTGACATCAAACCATAGAAGCATGCTCAGTGATATATTAAGTGATATATTTCAGAGCACCATATATTCAAGATCTGCTTTTTATTGATAGAAAAAGTGATAATGCAGCTTGGTGTAGTTATACATTTTGATTAAAACAAAATTGTAAATAGAGAATGGTTGTGAATAATAGCAATACTCAACTTCTAAGTGGGGCATTGTGTAGTTATCGCTAGGATTGTGTGTATCAGAAAGCATTCTTATTGCATGCTTGTTACTGTGCATTGAATTCAATTACTGTGCATTGAATTCATGTGGTGGTGGTGGTGGTGGTGGTGGGTTATTTTTTACTGTAATATCATTTTGACTAATCTCTGTGTTTTTCTTGCTGATAATCAGTGAAAGAGCTTTCCTATATAAGACCAGAGTTCAGCAACAGGCTGGCTTGAGCATAATGCTTCCATTCTTTATCAAAATATATCAGCTGACGGGCCTTGGAGGCCCAGGAAGATAACTGGGCCTCCAAACTTTGGCCTTTGGGACCCCAACCTTCACAACCATCTTCTGTGCTGTTCTCCCCCATATTGTGCACTTTACAGTTGTGAGGTTTATTGTGAGTCCAATCCTTTGCTTGTTTGCTCACATGTACATTGAGCTGAGTACATAGGCTTGAAATCTTCATGTCTCTGGGTAGGGCCCAGCTGATTCTTGTTCTCTACCTGACAGTGGTTTATAGTTAGCGTTCATTTCTCTTATGCAGTGGATGTGGTGGACGTTTCCCCCCATTTTCCTGACCAGCCTTTTCCAGGAGGAGCTGTAGGGGAGGATGTTGCTCCAACAGATATAGCAACAGTGTTTACAGGTAGGTTTGCCAGTGTCTCCGAAGAGCTCTCACCATTTATATCACGATGTGTAACAAGCAGAGATCAGATGCAGCACTTCAGATGACTCTCTCAGAGGAACCAAACCTCATGCTGTCGAAGAAGTGTATGATTATTGGCCTCCACGAAAAGGAAATGTGTGTGTGTGTATTTCGTTGCTTTAAGCCACTTTCACACACGACGTTTGAGAATAGATTTTAGCATTTCTGACATTTTTAATTTCAGTGTCACACTGGATAGAATGTATGTTCAGTTTCCAAATATCTCTTCTTTCTGTATCATATTAATAACATTCCCAAATGATGCATCCCAGAATAATAATTTTGGTGTCACTTGTGATAAGCCCTTCATCTTGCCATGTTACTTTTTCTGACCCATTCAAGGGGATATAACAGTCCCCATAGACTTTAAGATACTAGTACTGTTTGGTGCATATCAATATCGATAGCATTTTTCTCAGTGTTCAAAGCACTTCACATACCGTATCTCAGTAAGCCTTGTTTAGATTATTTCCATACTGCGGATTAGGGAGCTGCGGCGGAGAGAACACTGGCTTACCTAAAGCCAAGATGAGATTTGAACAAGGAGCTGCCATTATGCTAGCTTTCCAAAGGCTCTGCTCTGGCTAGAGTTGAGCAGGAATCATTGTGCCAGGTTTCACAAAAAGAGCTAGTGCTGTACTGCCAGTGCTGCAAGGCAAAGTGAACTTTCATTCGATCCTTCAGTAGAGCTGACTAGGCTCCCTGATTGGGCAGGACAAGTGTGACTTCATCAGATATTATTTTGTATATTGCACACAGTCCATAGGAGGAGAGTCTGCAAAATATATAACAAAAAACTTGCTGGCAAACAGAGAAGGGGAATTACAGGACTGTTTATTAAAAAGATGGTAATTCTTGATCATGGAATGGCAAGATCAAAACACTTAGGATCTCTGCTGTGAGAAAGGCAGCGTGAGCGGAGTGTGGGGGACAGTGATCAGGGCTATGTCACAGAGTTGAGTCATGAGGTTGCCGGTGAAGTGGGTAGTTGTGTGACCTCAGGCAGTAACATATTTGCTGCTTAGATAATGGCAGCTGTGTTGTTTCAGAATTGCTTACACGTGTCCGGGAGTGCTGCCCCTGCCCTTGTACTCTGGACTAAAACATTCTTGCAAAGAACTGGCAGAGGATCTCAATCACCTTTTGTCTGCCCTGGTTTGCTTATAAGCTGGTTGGATGACAGGATTGTCCAAGACTGCTAGGTGTGGGTGTCTTGACGTTCGTGCTGTCAATGTTGCTGGGCTGGCTCCAACTGTCCTAATGAGCTTGACCATGAATTGGTGCAATCCAAAGTGGAAGTATTAAGAAGAAGAACTGGTGCAAAGATTTTGTACGCTGGCCAGGTACTGAAACTCGTGTTCTAGAAAACTCATTTCCACCACATTTGAACTGGGTTCCACAAGGGTTCTCAAACTTGTGTGTCCATATGTTATTGGACTACCACTCCCATCATCCCTAGCCACAGTGGTGGCATTTGATGCTTTATTGTACCAATTGCTCCTCCCTCTCTCCCTTCTGTAGAAGCTCTGGCCTAGCACTTGCCTACCCCCTATACTTTTGAACTGTTCCCCTCTACTTTTTTTAAATCCAGAGTGTCGGAGGAGTAGGTGGCAGCATTGACAGATGGCAGGAGTGGATGGTAGTAGAGAATCACCAGTTTAAGAGATGCCTTTTAAAGGGGTGATGCTCTTATATTTAGCAGGAGGGGAGCAAATGGCCCTATCCAGCCCCAGCACAGCATTCTTCTAGTGGCTGTTCTGATATCTGCCTTATGTTTCTTTTTAAAAATGCGAGTCCTTTGGGAACAGGGGACCATCTTATTTATGTTTTATTTATTTTTCCTGTGTAAATCACTTTGAAAACTTTGGTTGAAGAGCAGTATATAAAGGGATTAGAAATATTCTCAGTGGGCAGGCAAGTCTTTTGATAGCTATTATCCATGATATCTAAATTGTACCTTCAGAAGCTGTATGGGAGCAGGTGCCTTCATGCATGGGAGCATCTGGTTGGCTACTGCTGGAAACAAGATGCTGGGCTAGGTAGATCCAATTCAGCAAGGTTCTGCTTCTGAAGTTCAGCATCTTCAACAGTGTCTTCAACCGTGGCTGGCTGTTTTCTTCCAGAAAGCCAGCAAGCAGGCTGAGGCAGTCTTACCCCTGGACTTCAGAGCCGAAGCCACAGCCCCTGGAGGCCCCCAAATCCTCTTGTGTCCGTCCTGGGCAGTGTGGTCGCCTGGCTGAGCATGATGATGCTTAATTTGCGGGGGGGGGGGGGGCGGGGAGGCGGCTCCAAAGGCCTTTAGGTCCAGGCTCCAAAATTACCTAGGTGCACCTCTGCAAGCAGGGCATGAAGGCAACAGTCCTCTCCTGGTGTTCCCCCCCCGAAACTGGTATTTAGGGACACATTACATTAGAAAATGGAGGTCTCATGTCTGTGTCATGGCTGAGAAATATTGATAGACCTTGTGACAGCTCAAGACCACTTTTGACCTAAGGAGGACTCATCAAGGTTCAACTGGATTAGCCATTGAAAGAACTGCCAACAGCTCTACAGCAAAAGGAAGTATTGCCCTAAGTATGGAGCCACATTAGGGACAAAGTAAGTCCCAGGCCGGCTGCTAGGAATGGCTGGCTTGGCTCAGCTCCTCCGTCTCTGCTGAGTGAACCTTCAGCCTGTTTTCCAATCTCTACCCCTGCTTTATGCTATAGAATGAGAGAGCCACTTGATTCATGAACAGATGTTTAGAACTCTTGCTGGATCAAAGAACAATGGTGACTGCTCACCAACATGATGTGCAATGGAATGCTGGCAGTGCCCATCAGCTGACACTGCTGTGCATGTGACAAGCAGCCCCAGCGACACTACTTAAAACTGTGCACCTGCAGTTGCCCAGCACTACTTCCATTGCTAGTACTTCTAACATGATGCATTGCACAACTGTGGGTGTGCAGTTCTAAGTAGTTGTGCAACTGCTCATTTGCACAACACCACCAGGCTGCCTACCACACGTTTAGCAGTGCCAGCTGCTGGGCACTGCTAGTGTTGCATTGTTCATTGTCAGCCGCTATATTACTATTAATATTTCATTTCATTTCATTTCATTTCAATATTTATTTATTTATTTATTTATTTGCTTTAAAATGGGGGAACTGTGCATACTGTGCTGTAGGAGGGGGGAAATGAGGACATCTTTTTGACATTTTCCTCTCCTCTCATTCTCAGAAATGAATGCATGCTCTTCTTCACCCAGTATCTGTGGTCCAGGTGCCTGTGTGAACCTACCAGGAGGATATGCCTGTTTATGTTATCCTGGCTACCAGCAGCATCCCAGTCTCACCTATTGCATTGGTATTTCAGCAGTTTGGTTTCTTGAGGGGACTGGGTGGGGTGTGTGGGTGGAGCAGGGAGATACATTCAGAAAGACTACTCCCCCCGCCACAAAAAAAAAAAAAATCCATTGTGAAAGGAGAATTTGGAAAGTGGATTGACACCAGGCAGAGCTAAAACCTGAGCCAGCATGGTGTCATACTGAACTGGAAGATTCATGGGCAATCTTCACATTCCAGTCTATAACTATAGCCATAGGAATGTCTGTAAAGTAAAGTGTGCCTATAAAGTGTGCCTATAAAGTGTGCCTATGTCTATAAAGTAAAGTGTGATGTCGACTCCTGGCGACCACAGAGCCCTGTGGTTTTTTTTTTGTAGCAAACAGGAGGGGTTTACCATTGCCATCTCCCTCACAGTATGAGATGATGCCTTTCAGCATCTTTCTATATCGCTGCTGCCCAATATAGGTACCAGTGGGGATTTGAACCGGCATCTTCATGCTTGCTAGGCAAGTCATTTCCCGCTGTGCCATTAGTTGGCCCAGGAATTTCTATAGAGAGGGTGAAATTTAGAACATTGCCAAATTGCCCTTGACTCTCTGCTCTTGCTTCAGATGTCGATGAATGTGAGAGGAATCCATGTGCTGAGAAGGGCCACTGCATCAACAGTGAGGGCTCCTACTCCTGTATCTGTTTTTCTGGGTATACCCTTTTCACCTCACAGAACACACAAACTTGTCAAGGTGAGTAGTGCTTATGTGGTATTCACCAGCTTCTTGTAGGGGTGTGCATGGAACCGGACTGGTCCAGTTCAATCCGGCACTCCCTCGACCCCACCCGCCCCCCGCCGGTCCAGTCTGGGAGGGGGATCTGTGCCTTTTAAAAAAAATTAATTTTTTTTTCAAACTTACCCTTCTGGGAGAACTGTCCGAGTCAGAGAGAGAGAGAGAGAGAGTGTGTGTGTGTGTGTGTGTGTGTCTGCAAAGGTTCGTCCTTCCCCCGCTGGCCTCCTTTAGTTAAAAAAAATCGGCTGTTCGGTTTTCGGCCTTCCCCCGGCACAGCAGCCATTTTGGAGTCTGCCACACCTGCGCAATGGGCTTCTGTGTGGCCTAGGTCATGCCTAAGAGAGGCTGGCGGGGGGAAGAGGAACTTCCGTGAACTCCCCCGCCGCCTTGGACAACTCCCCTAGAGGGGGTAAGTTTTGGGGGGAAATTAAAGTAAAAAAATAAACGCACAAATCACTACCCCCCGAACTGGCCGGGGCGGGGGCGGGTTCAGTCCAGGGTCGGACAGAACAGGTAGTGGTTCAGCTCAACCCCAAACAGTTGAACTGAACCGTTCAATGTCGAACCTGTTTGCACATCCCTAGCTTCTTGTGTGCTCCCCTAGAAGATAAAGCAAGCTCCCTGTGTGCATTTCCAGATTAAATGGAGGAGAAGAACACTTTTATCTTACTTGTAACTTGAGCTTTCCTCTATTTCCCCTGCAGATAATACTGTTGCTATCTTCTCTGTGTCTGAGGGAATTCCCCCCAATACCTTTTCCCTCTCCTCTCATTAGTGTATATGAACAAGGAAACACAACTAAGAGGGTGTTCTCACATGCAGCCTACACCAGGCTAGGGAAGCCCAGCTGTGCATGAGAACCTGCGGGATCAAGTCTGATCCCGGCGGGGCAGAGCTACCTAGCCCAGCTTTTTAGCCCGGCCGCTAGCCGAGGTTAAGGGAGCAAGCACTCCCTTAACCTGGGCTTGCTACTTGTGTGCAAGCTTGGGTTACTTTCAGTCTACTTCCAGTCTGCTGCTCACAGAGACAGGTGCCTAGAGCACCCATATCCTGAGAGAATCCCCCAGTGCACTCTGCTTGGCACACGGTGCACTGTGGGATTCCTGGAGGCCAGAATGTGTCGTCCCAGCCTCCGGAGCTCCACGCTGAGGCACGCAGCGCAGACTGCACTCCCAGGAACATGCGAATGCTCATCTGAGTGGGAAGGTGAGTTTAACCAGCCTTCTCACCCTGCTCGACGCCACTCTGCCCGCCTGGTCATGTGAACGACCTCTAAGTGTGCTAAAAATCATCCTTAGGTCCAATTATTGTTTTGTTATCACAGCAGATTATCTTTTGGTTTCTTGTCCGTGCTTTTTCTAGTCATATATAAAGAGGGTGATAAACACAGCAGCAAGGGTGGAAGAAAAGTAATGGAGGTGCATTAACAATATGGACACTCAAGGATTTTGTGCTTGCATTCACCTTCATACTGGGCCAATTTGGTTGATACTTCCCCCACCCCCATACACTTCCAGAACTGGCCCATACAATTAAAAGGGGGGATGTGCTGAGAATGCACTGAGTGTGACATTTTTTACAGATGTCCTGACAAGCCTCCCAGCATATTCTTTTATCACGCGGGGCATAGCAGCCAAATGGCTGCTCTGAACGTGCTCCAAATACTAGGCGTGTGTATGCTTGAAAAACTCAGATCCAATTTGAATCCAACATGATCTGATTCTGAAAATTTCGGAATTGGATTCTTTGCCCCGGGGATGTCAGATATGTAATTGGAGTCAGATATCCAGTCAGAAATCTAACTTAAAATCAGATTTTTCCCCATAGAGGAGAATGGGGTTTGCTGCTCTTCAACCATGCCAATAAAGATTGATTGATTGGTTAGTGAATGAGGAGATTTTTAAAAATTCACTAAAAATCACTGGTTGGTACTAGAACTTTGAAACTTAACACATGTGTGGCTTTAAAAGTCACTTAGACAAATTCATGGAGGACAGGTCTATCAATGGCTAGTAGTCTCAGGGTTTTAGGCCACCTCCAGCCTCAGAGGCAAAATGCCTCTGAATACCAGTTGCAGGGGAGCAACAGAAGGAGAGTGGGCATGACCCCACCTTTTTCCTGTGAACTTCTCAGAGGCATCTGGTGGGCCATTGTGTAAAACAGGATGCTGGACTAGATAGGCCTTGGGCCTGATCCAGCAAAGCTGTTCTTACGTATGTTCTTGTGAAGGAGGTCAGGGCCCCCTCTAGTGAATGTGAAGAAAATTGGCCAGTTCCCTGATTTGTGGTGAATTTTTGAAAGTTTTGTTTTAAAAAATGCTAAAAATTGTGAAATCTGGCTTGTTTCAAGCTAGAACTTTTCAAAAACTTCTGAAACTGAAAACCCTCCTTGGACCATCATTCCCCCAGCATGTGGAGGAATCTGCCCTCTATCTTCATGAAAAGGTGACATCATGCCCCCTTTACCGCCCTTTGTTATTTCCAGAATGGATAGGCATACAGTTATGAAATCTTTCATACATGAAGTCCACATTGACAGGACTCTGTGTTGTTTTTTTCAAAGCTATAGGTCATTGCCCTGATTTTTGGTGAACTTTTGAAAATATTTTTAAAATGGTGAAATCTGGTTTGTTTCAAGCTTAAACATTACAAAATGTTCTGTCTCTGAAGCCCCTCCCTGGACCACCATTCCACCTCCATGTAGAGGAAAAAGGATATTTCTTTGATTTTATCAAATAAATTTGATAAATATTCTTTATCCATTTTCTGTTCCTACAGGAACAGGCAGACCTTTTCGAACAGATTAAAGGGCTTAACACCTTTTGATCTCTTAACGGCTAGAAGAGAAAGCAATAAAGCACTTTTTATGACTTGTGCTTCTGCAATTATTTTTCTGATTCGTTATCAGAAAGTAAACTTCAAATCGGAAATGTCAAATTTTTAAACTGAGTTTGAACATTTCAGATGAATTCCAACATTTAAGAACATAAGAACAGCTCTACTGGATCAGATCCAAAGCATATCTAGTCCAGCATCTTGTTTTACAGAGTGGCCCACCAAATGCCTCTGAGAAGGCCACAAGCAGGAGCTGAGGGCATGCCCTCTCTCCTCCTGTTGCTCCCCTGCAACTGGTATTTAGAGCCATCTTCCCTCTCAGACTGGAGGTGGCCTATAGCCCTCAGACATTGATAGACTTCTGCTCCATGCATTTATCTAAACCTCTCTTAAAGCCATCCAGGTTGGTGGCTGTCACTACATTTTGTGGCAGAGAATTCCATAGGTTAATTATGCATTGTTTGAAAAAGTACTTCCTTTTGTCCGTCCTACATTTCTTGGCAATCAGTTTCATGGGATGACCCCTGGTTCTAGTGTTATGAGAGAGAGAGAAATTTTTCTCCCTGTCAGCTTTCTGCACACCGTATATGATTTTATAAACCTCTATCATGTCTCCCCTCAGTCGTCTTTTTTTCTAAACTAAAAAGGCCCAGGCGTGGCCTTGCCCTCTTATGCACCTTCTCCAGTTCTATAAGATCCTTTCTGAGGTATGGTGACCAGAACTGCATGCAGTACTCCAAATGTGGCAGCACCATAGTTTTGTATAAGGGTATTATAATATTTGTTTTTAATCCCCTTTCTAATGATTCCAAGCATAGAATTGGCCTTTTTCACAGCTGCTGCACACTGAATTGACAGTTTCAGTGAGCTGTCCACTGTGAACCCAAGATCCCTCTCCTGGTCAGTCAATGACAGTTCAGATCCCATCAGTGTATGTGTGAAGGGTTGGTTTTTTTTGCCCCAATATGCATCCCTTTACACTTGTTAACACTGAACCACATTTGCCATTTTGTTGCCCACTCCCCCAGTTTGGAGAGATCCTTTTGGAACTCCTCACAATCTCTTTTGGATTTTACTACCCTAAATAGTTTGGTGTCATCTGAAAATTTGGCCACCTTGCTGCTTACCCCACCTCTAGATCATTTATGAATAAATTAAAAAGCACTAGTACAGATCCCTCAGTACAGATCCCTGGGGGACCACAATTCTTGTTTCCCTCCATTTAGAGAACTGTTGTTTTATTCCTACCCTCCATTTCTTGTCCTTCAACCAGTTACCAAGCCACGCGTGAACCTGTCTTCTTATCCCATGACTGCTAAGTTTTCTCAAGAGTCTTTGATGAGGAACTTAGTTGAAAGCTTTTTGAAAGTCCAGGTATACTATGTCAACTGGATCACCTTTATCCACATGACATTCTCAAAAGAACTTCAAAAGTTGCCTTTGCAGAATCCATGCTGGTTCTCCTTCAGCAGGGACTGTACTTGTAAATGCTTCACAATTCTTTCCTTGAGAATGCTTTCCATCAGTTTGCCCAGAACAGACATTAAACAAATCTCTAATTTCTTGGATCCCCCAGATCCCTTTTTGAAAACTGGTGTTACATTGGCTATTTTCCAGTCTTCCAGTACTGAGCCTGATTGTAGGGATGTGCATGAATGGCTTGGGCAGCTGCAGGTGGGGCAGTTTCTTTAAAAAGCAGGTAACCAGGACCTTACCTGCTCTTCCGCCGCCCCACTGCTTTTCCGAGTGCAGTGCTCACTGTTCAAAAGGTGAGCGCTACACCCAGAAAAGGCAGCAGAAGAGCAGGTAAGGTCCTACTTACCTGCTTTTAAAAGGAACTGACCTCCATTCCACCACTGAACCGGTTCAAATGCCGGTGCCTGATCCAGTTTGGCACTTCCCAAAGGAGGTGCCGAACTGGTTCAGGCACATCCCAACACTACCTGATTGTAGGGATAAGTAATATATTTTTGCAAGGAAGTCAGCAATTTCACATTTGAGTTCTTTAAGGACTCTCAGGTGGATGCCATCTGGCCCTGGCAATTTGTTAACTGTTATTTTTTCCAGAAAGTTTAGAACATTATCTCTCATCACCTCTGTCTGACTCCGTTATTTAGCTTCTGTCCCTGAGAAGCTCAGTTCAGGCATGGGTATATGCTCAGTATCCTCTGCCATGAGGACAGAAGCAAAGAACTCGTTTAACTTCTCTGAATCTCCATATTCACTTTAATAATCCCTTTTGCTCCCTCATCATCTAACAGACCAACCACCTTCCTAGCACGTTTCCTGCTTCTGATGTATTTAAAGAAGTGTTTGTTATTCCCCTTGATGCTTTTAGCTAAATGCTCCTCAAACTCTCTTTTCGCCTCCCTTATTGTATTTCTTCTGCTAACTTGTGTTCCATTGTCTTCATTTGGGCAAGCCTTCCAATTTCTGAAGGAAGTCTTATTCCCCTTTATAGCTTCCTTGACTTTACTTGTTAGCCACACTAGCATCATCTTGGACTTGGTGGTACCTTTCCTCCTTTTTGGTATACATTCTGACTAGGCTTCTATTATTGGGGTTTAAAATCAACTCCTGGAGTGAAATGACTCTCCTGATTTTCCCTTTCAGTTTTCTTTTCACCAAATTATCTGTTTTAGAGAAGTTTCCGCTTGTGAAGTTCAAAGTGAATGTGTTGGACTTGGCAATTCTCTCCTTGCATGTATGCTGAATTTGATCACACTATGGTCACTGTTCCCTAAAGGTCCCATGATACTGACATCTTTCACCAGGTCCTGGACACCACTTAGGATTAAGTCCAAGGTTGCATTCTCTCTGGTTGGCTTCATGACCAACTGTTCTAGGGCACAGTCATTAAGCATATATAGAAATTTGGCCTCTTTGTCATTACCTGAATGTGAATTTACCCACTCTATGTGTGGGTAATTGAAGTCACCCATTATTACAGCTCTGTCACTCTTTGATCAAGAAGATGATAGCACGTTCCTAGTAACACATTTCCTTTCAGGCCTTGTACTATCACCCACAGAGTTTCTGTGGAGGACTCTGGTCTTCCTAGATTTTCTAGCTTGTTAGATTCTATCCTTTCTTTAATATACAGTGCTATTTCACCCCCAATTCATCCCTCCCTGTCCTTTCTATAGAGTTTATATCCAGGAATAACAGTGTCCCACTGGTTCTCATTGTTCCATCATGTTTCCGTTAGGCCCACTATATCTATGTTTTCATTAGCAACCAAGCACTCCACCTTGCCCAGCTTGGCTTGGAGGCTTCTGGCATTGTCATATAAGCACCTATACACTCCATCTTTTACCAGGTATGTGCTATATTTCTTACGGCCATTTGATCTCTTTGACCAGCTAGCACATCCTTCTGTCTGCTCTTTATCTGGTTCTACTCTGTCCCCTTCTGGTTTACCTGAAGCATTTACACCCTTGCACCTTAAGGGGTGGCATATGCCAAAACAGATTCTGCACAGCTCCTGTCAACTATCCCCCAGGTGTTATTTTAAAAGCTGCTCTGTGACCTTTTTGATTTTAACCACCCACACTCTGGTTCCATCTTGGTTCAAGTGGAGCCCCCTTTTGTACAGTCTCATCGTGTCCCAAAATGTATCCCATATTTCCAATCCAACTTTGCACAGGCCTACCAAATACTAGTTTATATTAGTATCTGGGTCATATGTAGTGCTGCTGTTTGAATGAACAGCCACCTGCACACAATAAAGAAACACACCAGAAGGACATTGGGATGTCAGCAAAAGATATGACGGGCACACTCTCAGTGCATCCCCCTTCTAGTTATGAGCTGGCAGAGTGTATTCCAAACTGAACCAGTGCTTTTACCTGATGATGAAGTTAGTTCAGAGTAAGGGTTTGAATGAGGATGGATGAATAGGCTAGGATTAAAATACTTGAGTAATGGAGAAAGAGGCAAGGTTATCCAGCTGTATTGACCCATAGTGAAACCTCAGCACTTTGGGTCTAGCCCTTTTTCTGAAGGGGCCTGTTCCTGTGTGTTAACAGATCTAAATGAGTGTGAGCAGCCTAATGTATGCCGTGGAGGGCAATGTGTCAACACACCAGGCTCTTATTTCTGTGAATGCAAGACCGGCTACATCATGAGTCACAGAGGACACTGTGAAGGTGAGTGTGCAAACACCCCTTGCTTTTATGGGAAGCTCCCTTTTTCCCTTGAGCTGTTCTTGCCAAGCTCTGTGTGTTTCTTCAAAAGGCCTTGTATATTTGTATGTACACGTTCCCTCACTGTATATTCAAGTGGGTTGGGTGTTTTTTGTGTTTTTTGTTTTACTAACATACAAACCTGGATCCTCTGCAGAGTACATACCTTACTAAAAAGGATGCTTCATGTCAGATGGAAGAGAATGCATTCCCTATAGCTGTCCAGGTTTGGCTTTCCTTTCTCCTGGCTACTGCAAGTATGTGCTGGATGGAGGCTGCCCTCTTTTGGGAAAGAAAGGAAATGCAAACATGTTCTTCCTTGTGGACGCAGTTCATGCACATCTCCTTTTTGAAACGTGACTTGGCATCTACATTGAAGTGCAGTTTGGTAAAGGAACACATGTGTACATGTGGGCAAGATATCCAAAAAACATTGAAATATATTCCAAGTAATTGCTCTTTGAATAGGAAAATAATGAAGCTCTCCTTCATGTGTGGACGACCCTGGTTTGGGGTGTTTTCTTTTAAAGATCTGGAGATTTAATTGAAATAATACCTAACATTTGTGTAACACTTTAGAATGTTTGAAGCACTTCACATCCATTATCTTGTCATCCTTACAGCAACCCTGTAAGGAGGGGTGGCTCTTCCGTGAGGTGAGGTGAGGTGAGGTGAGGTGAGGTGGTTGCCTCAGGCAGCAGATTATCGGGGCAGCACCTGGGTGACAAGATGCTCCCTGCCACCACCATCAGAGCAGCTCTTTGGGACTGATCTGACCTTGCAAGGAGTGTCACTCCTCACTCTGCAAAGTTTGCAAGAAGCATGTAGGGCGGGGGCAAAGGAGTCTTCAGGCAACCTTCCCTCCTTGTTGCCCTCCACAGCACTTTCAAAGCTTGCAAAGTTTGGTTATTCAAGGGGGCTGGCCCCCAGCAGAGGCATGGGGCAAGGCAGCATTTGGCCTCCTGCCTTGGGCACTGCAGAACCTTGGACCATCTCTGCCTGTAAGGTAGGTGAGGTCAACTATCCCTAGATCAGACACCTGCCCTTTGCCTATTCGGATGAAGAGCTGAGGCTGAGAAATTCTGACTTGCTTTAAGCCAATGTATGAGTTCACTGAAATTCAAACTGAGGATTTTCTGATTTGTAGCTCAGTCTCTTAGCCACACCAGCTCTCTTTCATTTATCTGGCAAGATAAAGATGAGGACTCTAGTTTGCTATTCTTTCCTACATTCTTTGAGTCACCATGTGCTTCCTTTCCCTCTAACCCTCTCTCGCTTCTCCCTTTTTCCCTACCCTCTCTGCAGATTTTCAGCAACCCTGATAGTGGCACGGACTGGGCTGGGGGTGGTGCTGTTTTTAAGTTCAGCAGAAAAATCTTTTCTGAAGGAGATAGGTTGTAGCAGAACACACGGGGATCAGAGTCATGTCGCTGTAAGCACAGCAATTTCAACACACCCGAAAACCTATCCACATCACATGTGCTCTCACAATCTCTTCTTCTGTCAGAGTTTGTTGTGAAGATGAAGTAAATGTGTCGATGTATAATCTACTAGGCTGCAGAAGGTTGGGAGGAATAGATTGGATTCCATTTGTCTTCTCTGAAATCTGAACAAAGTAGATCTTTTTGCAGACGTTGATAAGTGTGCTAATCCCAACTCCTGCTATATTAACACACCAGGATGGTTTGAGTGCCTCTGCTGTGGAGATGGTTATAGGCCAGTGAATGGACACTGTGTAACTCGCAATGCCCCAACCCAAGAAACTTCAGAGTTTTCTTTGGCATATTATAGGAATTATCACCATAGACATTCCATGTTGGTCTGCATTGATGAACCATATTGAACCTCTGACTAAAGCATAGGTGGAAACAGAAAAAGCCAGTATGTAGTGGCTGTAGTAGATTATGTAGGCAAGATGCAAATACATACCTTGATTCATGCATCTTAAGTGGCTTTGGAAGGTCTGTTCATATTCTGCATCCTTTCCCGGCTTACCTCAACTGCTATGCCAAAAAAACCCCAGTGGAATAAATACAGATTTGGTTATTTGGCAAACCTATATGTAACATGCAGGTTTGTTCTGGAGTTGTGCAGATTGTACAATTTTACAGAATTGGGACTTAGTACATGGTGGTCAAGATTAGGATGAGAACATTAAGTCAATATGAGGATGATGATTCTAGCTAAGAGAACAAGCTGAAAGTCCAGTTAGATCAGGCAATGAGAAACGAGGGTAAAACCAGCCATTACAATAAACTGATGGGGGCTGCATATCAAGATAAAGCTAGGGTAGAGTCGGCAGGCAAGCTGGCAGGACTGGAGGTGAGGCAGAACCATAACTGGAGGAACCTGAAGAATTAGCAGCATTCAACAAACAAAATCGGCACTAGTAAGGCAGAAGACAGGTACCTGGATCCCGGGTGACCGTATCCAGTAGGACTAAGTTTAAGCAGCAACAGTTTCTGACTAGTTGAATAGGCAAAGGGTAAGTGTCTGATCTGGAAATTATTGTCCTATAACTACAGACAACATTTAACCAATTGTTCTATATCAGTATCTAAAATTCAGCTCTCCTCTGCATTGTCTGCCACCAACACAGCTCCTCTTTTCCCTCCAGTCAAACTGATGTTCCACTTACCTGATAGTAACTGCAATATTGCTGCACAGTTGAGTAAACATGTTGCTGCTCACGAACATTCTATGACATCACAGCAGCTCAATCAGTGTAGTAGGAAGACTAACTCATGTTACAACGTTTCAGCCGCTTCCACCCTCTGCCTTTTCAGCAGGGCCGGATTAAGCTAGTGTGGGGCCTGTAGCATATGTTATGAAGGGGCCCCAAATTAAAAAATGCACATTGCAAATGAATGTGATTATGGTGAGGTGCATTAGCAACTTCCATGAAAACAGAAGTATCCAAAAGATAATCTTTTGGTAGGAGGCACAACCTCTTTCAATCTAAATTACACTAACATTCTTAATATTAAAAGGAGGAAATGCACAAATCATTCAGTGCAACCCTAAGTATGTTTACTCAGAAGTAAGTCCCACTGAACTCAATGAGCCTTACTCTCTAGTAAGTGTGTTTAGGTTTGCAACCTCCATTTATCTTTGGACAATTTCAACGGGCATCCCAATGTAAAGCTAATGAAGTTGGCAACGCAGCAGTAGTTATTTCAGTTCTAGAGGAGAGGAAAGGAGCTCACCTTAAATTTGGCATTTCCTTGAAAAGCAATGATCACAAATTCCCTCCCAACAGCACTAGATACTAAAGGAGGATATAAGTGAGCTTACCCAACAAGACCATAATATAATCTCCCTCCAAGCTCCCCTCAATTGATCCACTAAACTTTGAAACTCCTCTTGCCGTGCTTCCGGCTTTCTTTTTCCTTTTAAAGGTACACATTCTCATTGTTTATCTTTACCCTCTCCCAGTCAGTCGGAAAACGCTGGCAACATTCAACTAGCATCTTCTTTAGCTTCCTTTCTTCCACCCGGCATTAATAGTTAGTTGTTTTTTAATCTAAACTGCTTTTATTTCTTTTACTCTCTCTGTGTATGTTTTTGAAAACTTTTACAGTTTAAACAAATAAGGACCAACTCCCTGGCGATTAAGTTATCTTTGAGACCCCTTTGCAAGCTATCTGTTCCTATTGTTGTTCTGACTACTCCCCTCCCGTGCTGCTTAACATAATAGATAACCCAATCAACACCATGGTGCCAGGAAGACCTTGCTTAGATGAGACTGGGCAGTAGGGATGGGCCCGG
The DNA here is from genome assembly GCF_027244095.1 of Hemicordylus capensis. Taxonomy (NCBI): domain Eukaryota; kingdom Metazoa; phylum Chordata; class Lepidosauria; order Squamata; family Cordylidae; genus Hemicordylus; species Hemicordylus capensis. Next base: position 50,217,030 of record NC_069657.1, read on the forward strand.
ACCAGTCCGGAGGCCATTGAAAAGGCCTCCGGACTGGTCCAGACCTGGGTGGTTCAGATCAGGGGTGGAGGGTAGCTTTAAGAGCGGCGGGAGGGTTTACTTACCCCTCCCGCTGCTTTCCCGCTGTGGCGCCGTAATGTAATGAGTAATTGGGGCGGCAGGATACCTCCCTGCCGTCCCTTCCCCGCTGCTGGTCTGCAAAAACTCCCAGTAATCCTTTGCGTGCGCGCACGTCAGTGACGTGAAGCATGTGCACAACGTGCGCGCGCAAAGGATTACTGGGAGTTTTTGCAGACCAGCAGCGGGGAAGGGACGGCAGGGAGGTATCCTGCCGCCCCAATTACATTACGGCGCCACATCAGGAAAGCGGCAGGAGGGGTAAGTAAACCCTCCCACCGCTCTTAAAGCTACCCCCCACCACAGTGTGGCGGTTCCGTGCACACGCCTAATGGGCAGCAGCAGGCAATGAGGAGAGTCAGCAGAGAGCACCAAATAGAGAGCAGAAAGAAGGGGCAGACGTTCAAGCCAGGCATGCGGGGCCCTAGAAAACGCGGGGCCCGTAGCAAATGCTACATTTGCTACTCTGTTAATCCGGCCCTGCTTTTCAGCCCCATCCTTTCAGTGCTCAGTGTACCATGCTGCAGAATCTGATACCTTTGGGGAGCTTCCTAGGTTCTTGATTCTGATTGCTGCCAAATACATGTCAAGGTGACAATGAGTTCCTTGTTCTGGAAACCTGTGTTCCCTGAAGGTTTTTCATGAATACTTGATACCATGGCTATATAATGAAATGGGAAGAACAATGGGAAGAGTTGCCAGAGTCACAAGCTTTTAGTAGATCTTGCTGATTTGACTCTTATCTGATTCTATGCCACTCTCACCTTTCTAATACAACTGCCTTGGGCTCTATCACCCAGCTGGTTTAGCACAGTTTCCTGACTAGCACAGGCAGTTACTGAGATTTGACTGAAATATAGCTCTTTGCCTTGTCTTCATATTGATCTGTTGGCTCATGAGTTATAGACCAAACCTTTGCTCCCTGTCTCTCTGATTAATTGTATAGATATTGATGAGTGTGCAAACCCTCATGCCTGTCCTAGAGAACGCTGCATCAACTCTGAAGGCTCCTTCTCCTGTGTGGCTTGTGGCGTTGGATATTTGGTATCAAGAGATGGAAGATTGTGTGAAGGTAGGTCCTGTGACCAGGTGTAATGAGCAGAGAAACTGCCCCATGGATTCATTGGCCCAGCCATAAGGTTGCAACCTTATTGTGGCTGTAGAACTCAAGTAATTGGAGCACCCTACAGAGTACTGGGGGTGGGGGGGCTGAAGTTGTAACCAGTGACTCTAGAGCCTGAAGTCTCATTTGCTTTAAGAGGGGTTTGGATGACTTCATGGAGGAGAGGTCTATCAATGGCTACTAGTCGGAGGGCTGTGGGCCACCTCCAGCCTCAAAGGCAGGATGCCTCTGAGTACCAGTTGCAGGGGAGTAATAGCAGGAGAGAGGGCACGCCCTCAACTCCTGTCTGTGGCTTCCAGCGGCATCTGGTGGGCCACTGTGCGAAACAGGATGCTGGGCTAGATGGGCCTTGGGCCTGATCCAGCAGGGCTGTTCTTATGTTCTTATGCTGATGGCTGTTGCCATCTGATGAGGATTGTCAAATGTTTCTTTTGTCATAATGGTTTTTTTAATTCCATGTTTCACCCACATTTTATATTTTATTCATACCCTGTGTTTCACATTAGATGTGTTTACTAAATAGAAACTCAATGTACAGCTGCAATATACCTCTGAATAGAACTGGATATGGCCATCATCTTCATACCCTTTTTGGATTTCACAGAGGCATTTGGATTGCCAATACTGGAAACAGTCCTGGATTAGATGGATTTTGGTCTAAGCCAGTTTGGCAGTTCTTATGTATATGCCCATTCCTGCCCTCTTCCTTTATTTCTCATCAAGGGACTGTCCTTCCATGTTGGTTCCAAGTCAAACTTTTCCCCAGAGGGAAGGGCTCTTGGGCAACCATACCCAAGTTTTGGGCAGCTGTTCTGGAGTCCAGTTGGAGCTGCTTGGGAATCCTACCTCGTCCATTTGTTCCCTCGGTGAACTGAACAACCAGTAGCTTCAATCTAAAGTGACAGGCCACCTACAGCAGCCTATGGCTTGAAGTTACTTTGGAGGAAAGCCCCTGTACACTTCCAGGCAGCATCTGAAAACTGAGCTTCTGAGATGAGCTTTAGAGAGAGTAAGAGAAGGATTGCTTTTCAGAGAGCATGCTGATCGAGCAGTGTGTAGTAGGAATTTTTTGAGCTTTTCTTTTGGCACTGTATCTTGTCCATTATCCCATGTAGGTGACAGTCTGTGCTTTCTCTAGATATTGATGAATGTGTCTCTCCCATGGCCTGCCCCCTGGGAATCTGCACTAATACTCAGGGTTCCTTCACATGTCGAGCCTGTGACCCTGGCTATACGCTCTCATCCAGTAGACTCACTTGTCAAGGTAAAGATTTCTTTTGCCCGGTTGGATGACTTTAACACTTGGTCATGAATTAGACTTGAATGCAGTATAATTCTGCACAAGCAAAGAAAATGATCTGGATTGATTCTTCTCTTTCATAATATGATTCCTCACCTGGGACTGTATCTCAGGCAACACTGCAGTTCACAAGTTCATGAGAGGAGCGCTGCTCTTGTGGTAGCAAGCATGACTTGTCCCCATAGCTAAGCAGGGTCTGCCCTGGTTGCATATGAATGGGAGACTTGATATGTGAGCAGTGCAAGATATTCCCCTCAGGGGATGAAGCTGCTCTGGGAAGAGCAGAAGGCTTCAAGTTCCCTCCCTGACTTCTCCAAGATAGGGCTGAGAGAGATTCCTGCCTGCAACCTTGGAGAAGCCACTGCCAGTCTGTGAAGACAATACTGAGCTAGATAGACCAATGGTCTGACTCAGTATATGGCAGTTTCCTATGTTCCTATGAAGTTGAATGCATTGGAGACTTAATGTTTTCGGGTTGGGGATATGCGGCAGAGATTAATATATTCATTAATGAGTTGGTTGCAGCTTTGCATCTAATGTTCATTAATCCAAATTAAGGCAATTCAGAGGAGAAAAACAAAATGGATCAGGAGAGTGAAAGGAATGAGTGCATAATTTTTCAGACAGATTAAGTGAGACAAACCTGCCTAGCCTTTTCAAGCCACAAATTAGAGGAGTGTGGGTTGTGGGAGAGAAATTCGATTTTCAGTGTCAAAGTCAAGGGAGAATAATTAGACTGGGATACCAGAGATATAAATATAGTAACAAAACATAAAAATTAACAAAGGATTAACAAAGCCAAGGTGAAAAAACAATTAATTAAAGAACATGGAAAAAGGGGCTCAGAGAATCAACTTAACAAAGTGCTTGCAAATGCAGCTAATCCTTTTGCTGGTAACTAGGCCAATTGAACAGTTTACTTTTGTTTTCTTAGGATGAATTAAGAATACGAATAAAGATTAATTGCTTTTTATTGTTATGAACTTTATTGACAAAATTGTTTTTAAAAAGACAGAAAGGAAAATATATATTTTTTAAAATCTTCCCGGCTAAGGATAGCAATAGTTGCAGACTTAGAGTAACATCATGAGAATTGATAATTTTCCCCCTAACTGCAACCTTGAACTGCATCCAAAAACAAATAGGGAGCCAATGATGTTGTGTTAGAACTAGTGAGATGTGCTCCATGTGTTGGGGGTTGTTAATTTTTACCCCCAGTAGGTAAAACAGCAGAGCACTAAAGAATGAGCAAACACTCCAGTTACAGAGTAGGTAGCAGAGGATGGTTTAGTTGTTGCAGCTATTTAGTGAAAACACATGGAGATCCTTGTAGAACTAAATACTAAGTATGTATTGGTTAAGTACACTTGGATAGGAAAGACCTAAGCCTAATCTAAAGGACTACATAATGAATAGGTGAGGAGGGAATGAGATGTTTCCATCTTCTCTCTAGGAGAAAAGGAAGGATTGTGACTCAGCACAGGAAGTACGGAAGAGTCCGATCAGAGGTCATAGAATGGAGACAGGTAGATCAGTCAGGGAGACCCTTAGTCACTATCTCTGCTACCAATGCCCCTAGTGGTCATTAGGATAGTTGATGCAAAAGGTCGATGCAGGGGCATATCTAGGGTGGGGCAGGCAGGGCACGTGCCCCAGACGCCATTTGAGCATGCATGGTGGCCATTTTGTTTTCAGCGGCCATTTTTTTAAAAAAAAATTAATGGCCACTGCACATGCTCAGATGGTCCCTGTGAGGCCCTAGAGGCCAGCAGGGGGAGGGGAGACCTTTGCAGACCCCCCATGGCCTTTAGGAAGTCCCCCAAAGGGGCTACAGGTTAAAAAAATTTAAAAAATTTAATATAAGTCACTGTACATATTTTGTACAGAGAATCAGGGCTTGTGAATACTGAGCTGAAGCTTATGAGCTAGGATTGTATTCATTTGCTCTTACTTTGCTTCTTGTGATAAGTGAGTTAAATGTGATGTCTTAATAATATGGCTATAATGGTGAGTTTGTCTTTGAATCAGTGTGAAATCCTTAGTATTAAGGCCCACTGGGAGTTTCTTGCTCTCTTTCTCTCATTTTAACTGTCTGTCTGAAATACTAGAATATATTCCAAGCAGTGACAGTTTACTCTGCATATCCTTTAATTATTTTCAGAGTATCTGGGAAAAGTCAAATTCTCCATTTATTTTTAAATCTTATGTAATGGTGATGCTACAATGCTTAGTAGAGAATTAGACAGGCACTTCTCTTTAGTTTTCCAAGTACACCTCCACATAATATTTGGGTATTTCATGAGCGCCAGCATTCTGAAATTTGTCGTTTTCCAGCATTTTTTGGTCTGGCTACGTTCACTGCTAAACAGTTTTTGAAATATTAAAAGATTAACGAGCTTGACTTGTATTTTTCAGCTGATATTTTGGTAAAGCTATCTGAAAGATGGGTGTCAGATGTTTGGATAGGGGGTGCAATTTCAGTGCTTGCCCTAGGCGTTATTTTCCCTAGATATGCCTCTGGGTCGATGCACTGGAACTACATCTCCAATACCATGTTCCCAGCCTAGCTGCTGTATGTTGTACTAATGGAAGTTTTCAAATCATCTTCAAGGGCAGCCCCATGTATAGCACATGGCTATAATCCAAACAGGATGTTACCAAAGCATGGAGGAAGAGAGCTGGTCTTTTTGAAGCAAGCATTTTGCTAAGTAGCATCTGCCCTAGTTGCATTTGAATCAGAGACTACATGTGAGCACTATAAGATATTCCCCTTAGGGGAAGGGGCCGCTCTGGGAAGAACATAGGAGCATAGGAAGCGCATGAGCATAAGAACATAGGAAGTTCATAGGAACATAGGAACACACACACATAAACATAGGAAACTGTCTTATACTATTGGTCCATCTAGTTCAGCATTGACTACACCGACTGGCAGCAGCTTCTCCAAGGTTGCAGGCTGGAGTCTCTCTCAGTCCTATCTTGGAGAAGCCAGGAAGGGAATCTGGGACTTTCTGCATGCACCTGCATGCTTGCAACAATGCATGCTTCCATTCAGAAAGTCCAAGATTCCCTTCCTGGCATCTCTAAGATAGGACTGAGAGAGACTCCTGCCTGCAACCTTGGAGAAGCCACTGCCAGTCTGTGTAGTCAATGCTGAGCTAGATGGACCAATAGTATAAGGCAGCTTCCTATGTTCATGAATTGCTGTGGCCGGGCTATCTCTAACCAGCCTTAGCTCTTGAAAATTATTATATAAATGTCAGGACCAACTATATCCTTTTCCTTCTGTGCCATTTTCTCCTGCTGCATTTTTTCTTTTTTTAGAGGTATCAGATCTAATAAGGCAGACATCTGCCTGGCAGATGTGAAAAGCACTGAGTACAAACCCAGGTACTATGTAAATAAATAATAAATCATACCTATAATTCATGCTGAAACTGCAAGGTGTATGTTTAATGACGTCAAGAGATCTCACCTGCTTAAAATTAAGAATTCAAATGTTTGCAAGAACAGGATACATATTTGAATATTTGGACAATTAACATTTGGACAAACAAGATCCCTATTTAAATTAGGGATCCCTATTTAAATTAACTTTGCTTTGGTCTTTCAGTTGGACATTGGGCTGGGGAGGGATACATCCAGGCAGACATTTAACAGGTGCGGTTTCCCTAATCACTTCCTAGAGATGCCCCTGATGAATTTCTGCCTGATGCATCTCTGATCAAGGCAAAGTGTGGGTTCATGGAACCTCATTTCTAAAGCTATCATTATATACTCGACTGTACAAAGTCTTTATACAGCTTATATGGCATAGAAGTTAAGATGAGCACCTTAACATACAATTTCCATTCTTTTTAGAGAATGAGTGAAAATGTAACGCAGTTTAATTCTCATTTTAAACCAAAAGTTTTTGAATTACTGAATTTCCAGGCATTTTAAAAAGGGAAATATGATTAGACACTATCAGGAATTGCTTACTCAAACCACAAGGTAAAACTTCCTGATGTTGAACTCCAAAAACTTTGGAAAACCTTCAGCTAAAATAAAGTCACACTCCCCACCACCACCTGAAAAAACACAATTAAATAAAATTAGTGGATTCAGTAATAGTGACAGCGTGATCCCACCTCATGATTATTCAGCTGTGAATAAGGACACAAGAAGCAGATAATTTGTGTTCACTTTAAATTGGTTCTTCATTTCTTCCTTTTTCTTAAAACACACACACCGATAATAATTAAAAATAACAAGTGCTTTAACAACCATGTCCCAAACTACAGATTATCTTCCCAGAAATTTCCCATAAACCTCACAGTTCTCCTGCTTGATTTAATTTCCTTCAGGATGGTGTTATCAGCAAAATAGTGTAAGCTGTACACAAGTGATGTAGCCATTCACACAGACTGACTGACATGCACACAGTCAGACACGCACACAGACAGGCGCGCACACACACACACACACAGAGACACACAAACTTCTCACCCGTGCTCCATGTCCTGGTGTCCGGCCAGCCAGTGTTCTGTGGAACCTTTCCACACATAGATTTAGCTATCATCTGCTCCAGAATGGAGGGTGCGAGTTCACATATCAGCCGTCTAATGTGTGGCTATGCCTGGACACATGGAGTTTCAACATCTTCTTTGGGTGCATGAAAGGCTTCCCTGGAGAAGAGGGGGTCGCTGTGCAAAAGTTCTACCGTATCATTCACTTGAGAGAGTGAGGGCCCCATGTAAGAGGGGCCGCCTTTGTTGGGTTAGCTCAGCTCATGAACATAAGAACAGCCCTGCTGGATCAGGCCCAAGGCCCATCTAGTCCAGCATCTGACCTGTTTCGCATTCCTGTTTCATGAAGTTGCAGTGGGCTATCGGAGACAGTTTACACATGATTCTGCTTTTCCTCAAATTATGGCTGCGCATTCTGGCTTAGCCTGAATTCTGTCCAGTTCTAAAAAATCTTCTAATTGTGGCATCTTTTTTAAAAAAACAACCCAACAACGCTGAGGTTTCTGGTATGCCCCGACGCTTCTCTGTCATGTATGGAGAGGCCATTGCCGATAATTTGTTAGATATAGATATAGATATAGATATAGATATAGATATAGATATAGATGCTTGGTGGACTTGTGAAATGCCAAGTATCAGCAGAGGGTGCTGCTTGGCAATTTGTCTTGCTGATCTTCCACAAGGGAAGTTTGACAGAATCTCTGCCCCACTAGCTGCCTGCTCTTTTCATGGCTCTGTCTCTGAAGCTGGTTGGGACAACCAGCAGGCAGTGGAGAACAATCTCCGCACAAGAAGAAGAGAGGGAAAGAGGCAGGGAAAGGGTTAGCCGAAGCTTGATTTTGGAGGTCAGGCAAGTGTGACAACGCTGAGATGAATCACCTTAGCTAAAGAATTATGTCCCGGATTGCATGGAAAGAAGTCAGGCTAGGAAGCACTTAAAAAGGGATCCAGACAGGTTGGGTGAAATTCTTAATAGATTTAAATAGGTCATGTTTCGACAGATACCAGGGCTTTTCCAAGGTTGGGTCCCAGCTATGGCTCCTTGGTGCAATAAACCCCCCTCCCTCTCTCCCTTTCTCTCTCACCAGCCTCTCCTCACCCTTTGAATGCAAAATGCAGGCTTCTTCTGGTGTCCCGAGCCTTCATGCTTTCCACCTCTCTGATTAAGTGGGGGGGGGGGAGGTGGACATGAGCAGCACGTTCTCCAGTGCAAACACCCAGCCCCAGGCACAGGATTCATGGATTCCATTGCGACTTGTACATAAGAAGCTTCCACTAGCACTAGATTGAACCTTTGAGATGGTATCCTGCACTCCATGCTGGCTATACTACTTGGGGGCAGATCCCACTGTCTGTAGTTCCAAGTTGTTTCCAGATTAGACCCTGCAACGGGGTCACGTTGGATCTCAGAAGTGTACTTCCACACTTCCTGCATCGTGACATGGCAGTCCCTGCGTGGACAGCAGGGTGCCATTCACATTTCCAATGCCTTGTTTCGAATTTAATTGCTGCAATATAGAGCTAGGACGTCATATATCAAGTGTAAAAAAGTTGCTGGTTTCTTGGGTTGTTAGTTTCCGTGAGACTGCTCAACCTGCTGTTTACATTTCAAATGCAACTTGCCTGAATGGAGGCATTTTGCTGCTGTAGAGCAGTGAGTCTGGAAAGCGCCCAAGAAAGATGCATTCAATTTCAATTGGAGTGCTCTTGTGAAGCTCCCATTCAGTTTAATGGAGCTTGAGGTGGATAACTTCTCAGTAGGCATTAGCAACAGTATCACAAAGGCTAATGGAGCCATGGGCAGAAACCCAGAAAGTACAGAAATTAACAGGCAAAAAATGAGGAGAACGGGAATGACGTCCCCTTGCTCAGAGTAGTCATTCTTCCATCACAGGACACAGCTAAATCAGAAGCATGTCAATTTCAAAGCTGCAGGCACTCCAGCACTACTCAGTAAATCCACAATGTGATTTAGTGAATGAACCAGGGCCTGGAGCATTCCTGCAACAAGTTTTTTAGCAAGGGTAAAGGCATGGGTAAACAAGAGTCCTCTCTCATCCGCGCAGCCTTTCCCCATAAATGGAGATCAGGGGCTCGTCTGTTAGAAGGAAGGCGGGAAAGGAGAAGAGAGAGAGAGAGAGAGAGAGAGTGTGTATGTATGTATGTATGTATGTGGGGGGGGGGCTTCAGTGAGGATCTTGAGTATTTGAGGGACCGCCTGCTCCCAAGGGTTGCTGCCCACTTGACAAGGACATCTGAGGGGGCCCTGCTTTCATGCACGACAATGAGGGAGGCCCGGCTTTCGTGCACTCGGGACAGGGCCTTCTCTGTTGCTGCCCCTAGACTCTGGAATGCTCTCCCAGTGGCCATTCGTTCCTCAGACTCCATCACGGCTTTTAGAAAGCTTTTAAAGACTTGGCTTTTTACCCAGGCTTTTGCATAATCGTTTTTACTGCGGCTTCTCTGTGTTTTTATCTGTCATCTGTTGTCTTGTTTTTATATGTTTTTAGCTTGATGTTTTTATTGCTTGATGTTTTTATTGCTTTTATTGTATGTTTTAATTTTTGTAAACCGCCTTGGGGTTTTCTTTTAATGAAAGGTGGTATAGAAATGTAAAAATAAATAAATAAATAAATAAATAAAAATCTTGCAAAACCCTCTTGCAAAAGTGGGCAGCCGTGATTTCCCTCCCTTCCGTAATGTGATCTAGTGAACGAACCAGGGCTCATGAATGCTTAAGCAAGGTACAAGCTCTGGGTCATGTCCTGGACTTTATCCCCAATAGTAGTTTCCCTCTATAAGCTCACAACCATGTCTGGATAGCTTCCTGCCGGCTGCCCCGCCCCCAGGGCTCAAATGGTCTTTGTGCATGTGAGGAGTCTGCACATGCGCAAAGGCCATCTGAGCCCTGGGGATGGAGGCCGGGGCAGCTGGGAGGGGATGCCATCTTGCCAGGGCGAGCAGCAGGTGGAGCGGCGGGTTGGAGCGTAGTAGCAGGTAGCAGGGTCGGGACAGCGAGACAGCTACTGTGTTTATTGTGGGCATCGCTGTGGGCACTGTAACCTCAAACTTGCTACTGCACAGATTCTGTTAACACTAAAATGCATTTTTCTGCCTCTTAAAACCCAGCTTTGGGATCAATTGTAAAATAACAATCAACTGGGTCCCCGGGGGGGTATGCAAAAGGCACTTTTCTGGCATGCAGTCTAAAGACTGAAGCTATGCAAATAGACTACAAAATCATTTGCACTTCCTTAATCTGAAAAAATGTCACCAATTCTTTGAACCCATGTTCAACCCATGTTCAAAAGTTGAACCCATGTTCAAAAGAGAAAAGCTTTTAACTGCTCTATCTAAGCCATTGTCCAACAGACCTTCACCAAATTTGCAGGGAAGGTGTCTCTTGTCACCTAGTAAATGTGTGCTGGTGGCCAGGCAGATCAGACAGATGGTTTTGATTTTATAAGCAATAGAATGCTCAGGGCTTATAATGGTGGTTGAAAACAGTTGAAAACACTCTCCAGCTTAACTATACATAGGCGCTGTTGCACAAGTACAGTATAATGCTCCTTTAGAGACTGGCATCTTTATCTGGACTTTTGTGTTTGAACCATAAGAACTTTGTGATAGCTTGAGTAAATACAATAAAGCTTGAATAGTCTTCCAAGAGCATTTCTGTGGGTGGAAGAACAGGAATTATATTGCTCAATGTGTTTTAAACAAAGGACAAAGCTATTCAGAATGTAGGTTAGAGAAAACCTTGTGGGAGCAACTGCAAATAGAAAGAGAAGGTGCTCTATTACATGTTTAAAAGTTTCGAATGCACTTGCAGTATGGGCAGGGATTTAGTAAAAAAGAATTAGCTCTGCTGCAGCTTATTTAGTGGTGCTCATGTGAATATATTTCCTTTGCCATGCTTAAAATTACAGTGAAAGAAGTTCAGGCATGCACAACTCTGCCTTGTTGGACTAATTTTTCTCCACACAGTGTTCTTTCCCTCTTAAGTGCTGCAGCTTCCCATAGGTACAGATTGTTTTCTGCCATTTATCTTGTCCTCCTTTGCTGGCAGATATTAATGAATGTGAAGACCCAAACACTCACTGCCTGGGAGGTGAGTGTTTAAACACCCTGGGTTCCTACATGTGCCACTGCCAGTCTGGATTTGAGCTCTTCAATCAAACCAGTTGTGAAGGTATGCTGAGATCCTTGCTGCATGGATCTGCCCATTCTTCTGCCATTTAGTTGTGTTAATCACTCTTAGTTCAGTGGGGGAAAGAGTACACGGCACCTTTTAGGGATATCCTTTCCTTTCCGTGTGGAACTGGGACAAACAAGCAATCTGTTCTATCTACAGTAGTTCCAGAAAGAAATCACCATGTATGTTTGAGTGACAGGGAAGAATTCAGAGTCTCTCTTCCTCTTTTTTTTTTGCCCCCTTCCCCTTTGCTTTCTCTCATGAGTCTGTCTGTTTTGATTGTAAACTTTTCATCAAGGTTCTGGGGTGTGTGCTCTTTTTTATTCTGTGTTTATATATTGAATAATACCTTGCGGATTTTAGACATCATCATCATTAATAATACTTAATAATTATTATTATTAATAATAATGGACTCACTATAACAATAGTGTTATAGACACACTATAACAATACTGCCAGCTATTATATAATAAATTAATAATTAATAGATGGCCAGGGTGTGCATATGCAGCAGGAAGAAGTACCCATGTTGTGGAAGGGGCAAGGGGATTTTCACTGATCTCCCCTTCACCTGAAAGTGCCATGTACCACCCAGAAATATGTCTTTGCAGACTGCTCAACCTCAGGGACAGGGACATTGTTTTTGTTTCAACTGGGAATTTTCAGGTGAAGGGGAGATCAGTGAAAATTACCCACCTGTGAGTGCCATTACTGTGGTAGTTGGAAGGCCTTCCACTGCATAGGTGCATCTCACATAGCACATGCGCAGCCTTCATCAGAATGTCAGCCAGAAATCATAACAATGGCCAACATCCAAATAAGAGTTGTTCAAAGGGAATGCTTCTGCTCGCACATGGAAGAGAAAGGCAATTTTTGGTGATTCCCCACATCCCTCTACAGCCCATGACTCCTGAAAATCATTCCCTACGAGTTGACCTTATTTTGGGAAGGCATGGGTGCCTTCAGAGAGAAGGCGGGGGGATCACCAAAAGTGTGTAAGCAGAAGTGTTCTCCTTGCACAGCCCTTAAGCTGGATGTTGAAGGAGGAGGAATAAATGACTATACGAATAATGTAATACTTTCCCCACCTAGTGTGTGGCATGAGCAGTTAATTGTCTGGCCCGAAATGATTGAAACTCCCCATAATGCCTAGCCTGGATGAGTTGGGTAAGAGGTTCTTGAAAAGATCCCCTTGAATAAGAGCATTTGCGTACAATCAAGTATGACCGAATTGCATTTTTCCTTTGTGGTATGTTTTTGCAAACTGCTATTGTGCAGTGTTTCCTTCCAGATACAATAGGTGGGGGTGGAGTAAGGATACAGAGAACCTTGATGGTGGGTGAAAGGACAGTTATTATTTCTTAAGGTGATACATAGAGACAAGCAAAGAGGTCAGATGAGAATAATTGGTAGCTTCTGATCTGAGCAAGCTGATTGTTGCTATTTTGCTCACCTGTAGATGTGAATGAGTGCCTGGACAATGAGATCTGCAGCCCCAATGGCGAATGCTTGAACAGTCATGGATCCTATTTTTGCATTTGTGGTCTTGGCTTCTCAAATGCTGCTGGTGGAGTCAGCTGCCAAGGTAAGGTCATGGATACTAAAACAGGCCTAAGCCCATAGCCCTTTGGACTCTTCTTGTGAATAGTGATGGAACCAAATCTCATAACTGGAGTGAGGGGTAGGGTTGGAAAGGATTCTTGAAAGAGACAGTGCTGTAGCTTGGTGGTAGAACATCTGCTTAGCATTCAGGAGGACATTCAGGAATTGAATCTCCTGGCATCTTCTAGAGCTGAGGAAAAAATATTCCTGCCTGAAGTCCTGGAGAGCCACCGCCAGTCAGAGTAGACAATACTGAGCTAGATGCATGTAATGTGCTGGCTTGGTAGACAGCATCTTTCTATGTTCCTCTCTCCTCACAGCCCTTGCCTTCGAGCTCTTTTGAATAAGTCCCAGACCTCTTTGAAATTTGGGTCCAGTTTAGAAGTGGCTTGTTTCAGTGTCACCAATTCCGCCAGCTCCCCTTTCCCAAAATTGCCCTTGTATGGCAGAGTAGTGTAGAGCTGTCTTGCAGTAGTAAAAGCTTCAGCCTAAGCCTACATACTACCACAAGCATACTCAGGAGCATCTGTTGATCTCAGGGTTATGTGGAATGTAGTTCCCAATGCTTCCCAGGGTCAATGGGTGATCCTGCTGTCATCAGATCTTCTCACCACCATCCCCACCTGCAAAGGTAAGTTTGAGGTTGGGTTGACTGGCTACTTGGATGGGCTAGTAGTGAGACAACAGGGTCCAACTGAGGGTCCAAATGGTTTAATTTAGGCCCACTTCAAAGCAGTTCCAAATTAATGTGTTTGAATAATTCTGTTATCTCTTCCTGCTGCTTCTATCCTGGGTCTCCTGCATTCCCACTTCCCCAGCACCGGTCATTCTGAAGAAATGGTTAGTTTTTGCTTTGTGCCTCTTCTGCCTTCCCACTATCTTAAACTCTCATCTCCAGATGTAGATGAATGTGCAGACCAGTCCAGGTGCTTACGTGGCCGGTGCCTCAATACAGAAGGATCCTACAGATGCTTGTGCTTTTCAGGCTTCAAGTATTCCCAGGAAACTGATGACTGTATAGGTAAGACATGATCTCTGAAGCAGGAAAGACTACAGATGGGAAGCATGTGCAAGTCAAGCAGATAATTTCACAGTGCAAAGAATGTTTCCGTATTACCAGCACCTGGGGTCAGTGGCACTCTTGCTCCTGGACTTCCAGGCCGAGGTCCAAGGCCTCCACACCCCCCTGAGGGCCACCAAATCCTCTTTAGACTGTCCTGGTTGGTGTGGTTGCTGCTGGCCTGCACTGTGCCAGGTGGCCGCGTGTGATTATGACCTGTGCCGGGTGCTTTAGAGATAGAGAGGGGAGTGGGGAAATAAAAATATGGAATGGGAATATGTTAAGTTGTGTGTTAAAATCTTTCTGCTACTGCATATTTGCATAAATATACCCCATGTGTTAAGAATATTGTTTGTCACAGGGTGTGTGTGTGTGTGTGTGTGTGTGTGTGTGTGTGTGTGTGTGTGTGTGTGTAGGGGGATGATGCTTTACTTGCAGTGGGAGGGGGGTCTCCAGCAGGAGAGGGGATCCAAAGGCCTTTAGGTCCAGGCTCCACAATTACCTAAGTGCACCTCTGCCTGGGGTAGTGGTTTCCATCCAGGGTTCCTCCAGATCAGTGGTTCTCAACATGTGGGTCCCCAGATGTTGCTGAACTACAACTCCCAGCATCTCTAGCCCCATTGGCCTTTGGTTGGGAATTATGGGAGTTGTAGTTCAGCAACATCTGGGGACCCACACGTTGAGAACCACTGCTCCAGATGTTGTTGAACTACAACTCCTATCACCCTGAGCCACAATAGATTGCAGCTGGGAATGATGGGAGTTATAGTTCATCAACATCTGGAGGAAACCTGGATGGGAACCACTGACCTGGGGAAATGCTCCTTTTATTTCCTCCTTTAAACTTTCTTATCCCTACTCTCTCAGTCAGTCAATGGAAGGATTAATTAGCTATTCTAGGGATTAATTAGCTATTCTAAGTACTTTGAACCTGTGCTTCTTGCATCACGGTGCTGCCTAGGCTTGAGGGCAATGCTGCTAGAGCAGGGCTGCACAATTTTAACCCTCCAAGTGTTTCTGGATTACAACTCCCATCAACCCCAGCCACAGTAACCAATAGTCAGGGATGATGGGCATTGTAGTCAATATTTACAGGAGAGCTGAAGTTGTGCAGCCCTGTACTAGAGACTCAAATAGTAGATATTACCCTTGGAAGACATAGGAGCAATGTACTTTGTTGCCAGGATTAACTTTGGGGTGGCCTTAGTGTGTTTGCTTTTGTTTTAATCTCCCATACCCTATGTTTATTATATACACCTTTCTGACCTTGTCGTTTGAAATTCATTGTCTTGGATAACAGATGTGGATGAATGTGAAGAATATGGGGGTACGGCGTGTGGCACTTGGCAATGCCAGAACACATTGGGCTCATACCACTGCATTGTGGGATGTCCACTTGGATTCCATCAAGCATCATTTGGAGAATGCATTGGTAGGTTTCAGATTTACAGAAACTCAGGGGCATGCAAAATGGCAAGAAAGCGTCTCTTAAGGGGGACTTTAGCTGGTGAAGGGAAGGAGGCAACTTTGTCCACTCTAGAGGCAAAAGCATTCATCTTGTTACTTGGCTGTGATCTCAGCTAGTCTAAACTCCTTGGAATGTGATAACAGAAGTTATCTTGTTGTGCTTTTCCTCTTGGAAAGATTATGAAGGAGGAACATGATCCATACATAAGACAAGTAAAGGTCTTTCACGCAATCAAAAACTGTGTTCTATCCAGGTTTGGGAGCTGTGTGTTCTCCCAATTTTTGATTGTGTAGAAGCAAGGTAAGAGGAAAACCTGGGTAGCTTTTCCTCCTACCTGGCTTCCATACAATCACTTCTACCCAGGTTTTCCTCCTCTCTTACTTCCATACAGCCAAACACTGGGAGCACACACAGCTCCCAGACCCAGTTAGAACACAGTTTTTGATTGTGTGAATGACCTCGTACTGTAGTCCTAGGGCCTTCAATTGATAACAGCCTGCTAGGGTGACTCACTTCTCTCCCCTTAACTTTCAATGGCTTTGGCTGTCTATCCACTCTCAGATGATGATGAACCCATGTTGAACAGTATGAACTCTGTTGCAAATGGCAAATTATTGCTGCCATGTGATCATGGTGCAGGAGCAGAGTGGGGTTTGGCTTGCTGAAAAACAGACTCCAGATTGACTATCTGCTCTTCTTTCCTACAGATATTGATGAATGTGCCAATGAGACACTGTGTGGAAGCCATGGCTTCTGTGACAATACAGATGGCTCATTCCGTTGCCTGTGTGACCGTGGCTATGAAACCTCACCTTTAGGCCATGACTGTGTTGGTAAGAATCACTCAGCATTCATAATTCCATGTTAGTTCCTTGTCTTGGATGCTGATAGCCCTCAAACATGTGGGTAAGATCCCTTTGTACTTTAGGGAATATTTTTGTTTCCCTTCTGATTTTTGTTAATTCAGTCCCCATTTAAGTTCAGCCCCTAATAATCCCTAGTAATAAAATGTGCTTGGTGAAGGGGCCTTTATGCTGCAGGTGTAGGGCTGAAGGGAAAAGTAACCCCCACAAGCTCTGAGGCTTGATTTCTTTTCCAGCTTGAGGCTCTGTAGCTGCTTTTGGACTACATCTCCCATCATCCCCAACCACAGTAGCCCAGGGATGATGGGAGCTGTAGTCAAACAACAGTTGGAGAGCCTCAGGTTGGCCAGCCTTGGTCTAGAATTAGAATTGGTGGACATCAGCACTGTTAGAATGCAGGCCATGTTGAATGGATAGAAACCTAGACGGGGGTGATTTTATCTGATTTGGGGCAGGTGGGAAGGAGTCCCCTGTCCTTTCCCCACCCATTATTTTCCTCCAAAAGCCACCTCCCCACAGTTTCCCCCCACCCCACAGACAGGAGTTCCAGGACAGGCCGAAAGCAGTTGGGTGGAAGGGGATTTTGGAAAGAAAAATCAGGTGGGGGGAGGATTTGGATCTACCTCATCCATGCATTTTTCACATATCTCCCCGCTCCCCATACCTGTGTGGTGATGCTCTCTCTCTCTCTCTCTCTCTCTCTCTCTCTATTAATTATATTTATATACCACCCAAATCTACATCACTGGGCAGTTTACAATAAATTGTACCAATTAAAACAAAATTAAAACATTAAAATAATGTAAAATTTAACACAGTGCTAAAAACTGTTAAGTCTCATTAAAAGCCTGGCTGAACCAATGTGTCTTACTGCCTTCTTAAAAGTTATCAGAGATGGGGAGACTCTTATTTCAGCAGGGAGAACATTCCAAAGCCTCGGAGCAGCAGCAGAGAAGGGCTGTCCCTGAGTAGTCACTGGATGAGCCAGTGGCAACTACAGATGAACCTCTCCAGATGATCTCAATGGGTGGTGGGGCTCATGTTGAAGATGTTCTCTTAAATATCCTGGGCCTAAGCTGTTTAGGGCTTTATAGGTTATAACCAGCACCTTGTATTTTGCCTTGAAACTTATCGGTAGCCATTATAGCTCTTTTAGTATAGGAGTAATATTGTCTCTTCGAGATGACCCAGAACAACCTGGCTGCTGCATTCTGTACCAACTGCAATTTCTGGACTATATACAAAGGCAGCCCCACCTAGAGCACATTGCAGTAGTCAAGTCTGGAGGTTACCACCATATGTACCACTGTTCTTAGGTCATTTATCTCAAGAAATGGACACAGCTGGTGTATCAGCCTCAGGTGATAGAAAGCACCTCTGGCCACCACCTCAACCTGGGACACTTTGAATCCAGAAGCACTCCCAGACTGTGTACCTGTTCCTTCTGGGCAAGTGTGACACCATCCAGAACTGACAGATCAAAATCGTCTCTCAAGTTCCAAACCTGCACAATAAATATCTCTGTCTTATCTGGATTCAGTCTCCAGATTCAGTCTCCATTCTTCATCCAACCTATCACCACCTCCAGGCAGGCATTTAGGGAGGTTATGCCTTCTCGTGATGATATTGACATGGAGAAATAGATTTGGGTGTCGTCAGCATACTGATAACACCCTGCACCAAATCTCCTGATGATCTCTCCCAGCAGTTTCATGTAGATGTTAAAAAGCATTGGAGACAGTATGAAGCCCTGAAGGACACCATTCAGATTTTAAAGAGTGACAGTCTCCAAGGGACACTATCTGGAATCTTTGTTTTCAATTGTTTTGTTGTAAACTGCCCAGAGGCTTGCATTTTGGGTGGTATACAAATGTGTTAAATAAATAAATAAATAAGCAAATAAATCTGCCCGAGAGGAAGGAGCAGAACCACTGCAAAGCAGTGCCTCCCAACCCCCTCAGATGCTCCAGGTGGATACTATGGTTGATAGTATCAAAAGACACCAAGAGATTCAAAAGGACCAACAGAGTCACACTCCTCCTGTCAATTCCTAATTGGAGATCATCCATCAGACCGACCAAGGCAGTCTCCACATCATAGCCCTCCCAAAAGCCAGTTTGAAATATGTCTAGATAATCAGTTTCCTCCAAGACTGCTTGGAGCTGGGAGACCACCACCCTCTCAATTACCTTGCCCAGCCACAGAAGGTTGGAGACAAGGCTATAGTTGCTTAACTCTGAGGGATCCCGTTTTTCTAAAACAAAGCTCTGCTGCCATCAGATCTACTTAGACCCTAGAAAACTGAACATTCTGAGAAACACTTCTCAAAACATGTAAAAAAGGAGACCAAGCTTCTTATGTGAAGAGGAGAGAAAAGATATAACATGTATGTAAGGCAGGAAAGTATGGGAGAGGTGTACAGATGCTTAGTGGAGAATATGGTTTAGAGAACTGATGGGCTTGATTCTATATTTTGCAGATGTGAATGAGTGTGAGCTGATGGTTGCAGTGTGTGGGACGGCCCTCTGTGAGAATGTAGACGGAGCCTTCCTGTGCCTGTGTCCCAGTGACCATGAGGAATACGACACAGAAGCAGGAGTGTGCCGCCCCCGAGCAGGCATGGGTGAGAGTTCACTGGTCAAAACTTGGCGTGACAGAATTCAAAAGAATGCTATACCAAAGAAAGCCACAAGTTCCTAATCCTCTTCTGGTTTTGTGTAAATGGAAGTACTGCACTAGGTTATTAATGTTCAGATTCAGGCTTGCTTATTTTATTTATTTGTTTATTTAAAATATACCCCGCCTCTCCAGAATTCTACTGCTCGGGGCAACTCACAACATCAACAAAACAGAAACAAAACAGATGTAATGTAAAGTAAAAGAACAATAATGTTTAACAAGTTAAAAGACCAAGCTAAAACCACATTTAGAACTACAAATTTTAATAGTTTCAAATTAAAAGTTATGAATAAAAAGCTAAAAACTGAGAACTAAAAAGCCTACCAGATACAACAAGCAGCAGATAAAACATTTAAAAGGCTCTTTTAAAAGATGTTTTTTAATTTTTTGTTTAAAATACTGAGGGAGGGAGTATGGTGAAGCTTTTCGGGGAGGGCATTCCAAAGCGGAGAGGTCACAACCTAAAATGCTTTGTCACTGTCCCCACCAGCCCAGTCTTAGTGGTGGGGCCATGAGCAGGGCCTGAGATACTGAGCAGAAGACACTGGCATATTTATATGGGCAGATGCAGTCCAATAGGTATTGCATCCCCAAGCCGTGTATGGCTTTAAAGGTTGAGACCAGCATCTTGAATCTAGCCCAGAAGCAGATTGGTAACCAATGAAGCTGCTGCAGGATGGATGTGATACTCATGAAGTGACATGCACCCACAAGCATCCTTGCCGCAGCATTCTAGACTAGCTGAAGCGTCTGAAGTGTCTTCAAGGCAGTCCCACCTAGAGTGCATTGCAGTAGTCAATCTAGCGGTTACCAAAGCATGAGTGACTGAGGTCCAGTCTGACTTCTGCAAGTAGGGTCACAACTGGTGTACCAGCTGTAGCTGGTAAAAAGCATCTCTGCACACTGCAGAGGGTTGCAGCTGGTTTACCAGCCATAGCTGATAAAAAGCACCTCTGTACACCATGAGGCATAAACCTCACATATGCTGGCTGACATCCAGAATAATGCTGTGGTGGTGCTATATGGGAGATGCTTTTTGCCAATATCCACTTCAGGAACATATTTTTGGGAGGCATAGTGGACTTCAAAGGGGAAGAGGGATCAGTAAAAAGAAAGATCAGTGAAAATTGCTCCTACCCTATAGCATCAGCATAGCGTTAGTCTGGATGTCAGCATGTGTGATTGGCAGTCATACAAACTCAGTGCATCTTTTGATCAAATTGAGTCATAAGAAGAATTATACAGATATAATAACCCACCCACTTCTGAATAAAGTTGAATATCGATATTGAACCATGTAGAGCTTCACCATGCTCCTTCTCTCACATAAAACAAACCCAAAACCAATTTTAAAAACTTCTTTAAAAAGAAGCTTTTAAATGTTCCATCTTTGATTATATCTGGTAGGTTCTTTAGTTTTTAGTTTTTATAATTCTCAATTTTTAGCTTTTGAAATAACTTTTAATTTGCAACTTAATTCTGATTGTGGTTTTAGCCTGGACTATTGACTTGTTGACTAAATTTGGTTAATGTTATTAGTTTTATTTTACATTATATCTATTGTATTGTTGTGAGCCACCCCAATTAAAAGTGTACTGGAGAGGCGGGGTATAAATATTTTGAATAAATAAATATATAAATCAACCAATCATCTTCTTGTAGAGTGAAGAAAGGCAGCCAGGGATGGGCTGAAGGCATGGTTTGGGACTTCGGGCAAAAAACTGAACCGACTTCTGAAGCGTTTTCTATATGACTCAAAAAAGGAAGCACACCAATCGCTGTTTACTCTTAGCTTGAGACACCTGTAATTTCCAATCTGCCCCCAGCAGCATTATATCTCCCTAAATAATGGATGGGAGTAGGTAGTCTTGCTAAAGGCTGGTTGTGGCTGAGCTGCTGTTTGCAGCTATCTTTTTTAATGGCATACTGGGGGACCTGAAGGAAGGTTTTTTGTTTTTTTTTTTTTTAAAGGTAATAAAAAAAAATTAAGAATTTCTCAAATGGCTGGCTGGAGCATTGAGAGAAGTTGTATCCTAGCTGATTTGGACTGGGTCTGTGCTCCAGCGTCAATGGTTACACTCCAAAGCAGAATGCACTTACCGAAGACATTTAAAAATAATAGCTACAACAATATATTTTTAAAAATTACATAATGGCATACAGAAGGGATTGCATTACTAGTTGCTAATAACCCCTGACACTTTTGCAGCTGCATTCCACATGGCAATCAGATGCTATTGAGGAGGAAATGTGTTTGCCAAACTGTGATATGAAAATATAAGTGAAATTTCTGGAGTGTACGAAACAAATGAGCAGTTGTGCAGTTACAGTGCTAAAGTGGATCACAGTCCATGATAGAGCCCTTGGGATGCCAAGCTCTGCCAGACTGTCTGAATCAATGGAAACTCCAGTTCTGGCTAATTGCTAGAATAATGTGATCAGTGGCTGCCTCCATTGCATGTAACTGCATTTTATCTCTAATCTTAGGGGAACCTGGAAGGCCTGTATCTTTGCATCCTGGCAGCTCAGAACACAAAGCGTGTTACTATCATATCAGTGACGTCCCATTGTGTGACAGCGTCTTGGCCAACAACACTACAAAGGAGGAATGCTGTTGCACTGAAGGAGCAGCCTGGGGAGACAACTGTGAGACCCATCCCTGCCCTGTCATTGGCTCAGGTAAGACAACTTGGTCTCTAGGGTGTTCTTCTTGAGCAGACTGAAGCAAGGAGAGAAGCATCCTGCTTGCTCTGTCATAGGAACATAGGAAGCTGCCTTCTACTGAGTCAGACCATTGGTCCTTCTAGCTCAGTATTGTCTACACAGCTTCTCTACAAGCTTGTCTACAGCTTCTCACAGCTTGTCTACAGTGGCTTCTCCAAGGTTACAGGCAGGAATCTCTCCCAACCCTATCTTGGAGGTGCCAGGGAGGGAACTGCTCTTCCCAAAGCAGCCCCATCTCCTAAGGGGAATATCTTACAGTGCTGACATGTAGTCTCCCTTTCAAATGAAAACCAGGGCCAACCCAGCTTGGCAAAGGGGACAATTCATGCTTTCTACCACAAGACCAGCTCTCCTCTGCACCCCTGCTAACTGAGCAAAGAGGCAACTTTTTAATGTGGTGATTCTCTTTATTTAGCAGGGAAAGAGCAATTGGCCCTATCCATCCCCAGCACAGCATCCCTCCAGTGGCTGTTGCTGGTGTCTATCTTATGTTTTTTTTTTAGGTTGTGAGCTCTTTGGGGACAGGGAGCCATTTTATTTATGTATTTATTGTATATCTATGTAATCCACTTTGGGAACGTTTGTTGAAAAGCAGTATATAAATATTCATCATATTTTTATAGGGTGTGCTGCAATAATCTGCGTTCTGTTTTTGTCTCTATTTGTCCTGTTCTCATCTTGCTTGCCTTCCTCCATGTTTTCCAGTGGAATATATTGAGATTTGCCCCAGTGGAAAGGGCTATATCCCTGTGGAAGGGACACTGATCTTTGGACAGACATCTTACACAGGTACTCCTTTCTCTTTTACTCCCAGCACCACCCAGTATCTGAGCACCAAATTCAACATGATGTGAGAGATCCATGATCAGATCTCCCAACTTCTTTTTCTTTGGTTAAAAGCAGCCACAGGTGGTGGGGGAAATTTATTTGGGTGCTGTGGTGCTGGAAGGGAATTCACACACATACACCATTTCCTCAGTTTAAATGGCACTTTTCCAAATGGCAATTGAACACAGCTTCACTACACTTAGGCTGGAGGGAAGTTCATACAAGGGAACCATTTACAGCGATGTCAAGACAACAATAGAAGGAGCCATTCATACAGCCAATGGCATTATTCAGCTTTGCTCTTGATGATTTGCAGTTAGTGCGCATTTATATGCGTCCTTAAAAAGTAGCGCTTTGGTGCAGTGCTCAGAACGGCTTAGCTTTAGGCACTTCCAGCCACAGTAAAGCCACTCATCTGGGAAAGTTCCTACTATTCTCTGCAGTGGGTGGGGGTGGGGGGACAGGAAGTAGAACATGCAGAGATTCTATAGCAAACCCATAGGAAATTAGGGATGTGCACAAACCTGTTTGGAAGCCCTTTTATGGGCCTCCAAACAGGTTCGAACAACTGGCGGTTTGGCTGGTTTGAAGGTGGGGGGGATACCCTTAACAGCGGGGAGGGAGTGCTCTTACCCCTCCCATCGCGTTTCCCACACTGGCGCTGCACTGTAAAAGTGTCTGGCAGGGCAGCAGCGTATCTCCCTGCCACCATGTTCCCTTGTCGGACTGGAAGTGACAGGAAGTACCCGGAGTATGTGCACACATCAGGTGCGCACACAGTGTGCATCCTGTCACTTCCAGTCCAATGAGGGAACATGGCAGCCTGGAGATATGCTGCCACCCTTTTACAGTGCAGCACCGTTGGGGGAAATAGCCCCTGCCGGTTCTGTGCACATCCCTACAGGAAATACCCATCAAGGTTATGTGCCTCTCTCTCTCCCTCCCTCTCTATAGATGCTGATGAATGTGAGATGTTTGGTTCTGAAGTCTGTCGGAATGGACACTGTGTGAACACAGTACCAGGGTACACGTGTTTCTGCCGCTCCGGTTATATCTATGACTCCAGCAGGCTTGAGTGTGTTGGTGAGGAGGCTCTCAGTGACTGCTGGATATGCTTTCTATGCTTGTAGAGTTGCCTATACCATGTGTAGGGAATAGAGCAGAGGTGGGCCTTTCATGAGGCTAGGTGAGGCGGTCAGTCACCTCAAGCAGTGGATTAGTGGGGCATCAGCAGGGCAGTGAGATGCCCCCCACCACTGCCAACACTGAAGCATCTCTTTGAGACTAATCTGACCCTGGCAAGCTTTGCAAGGAGCGTGTGGAGAAGACAGAAGGCTGCCTTCTTCTTCACCCCCGCCCCCCAAAAGCTTATTTTATGTTTTATGTTAAATTTTAAATGGGTTGAGATTTTGATGTAAACTGTCCTGAGCTGTTCTAGTATGGGCGGCGAATGGAATGGAATGGAATGGAATGGATGGATAAGATGCACAAGAAGAGGCTGCTGGCAACATTCCAGCAGCATTCCTTGCAAGGGTCAGTTTTGCAAGGGGGGGTGGTCCCCACGAGGGGCATGGGGTAAGGCAGTATTTGGCCCCTTGTCGTCTTAATGCCTTGGGCGGCCTCTGGAGCAGGGCCTTTATTAAAGCGCATCAAATGAGGAGTATGAAGTGGTGCCTGCAAGGTTGTGCAGACCTGGTTATGGGGGAGCATCCCTTGAGGCTTCCATTGGGGTGGGGAGGTTAAAGGTCAGTCTTCTCATTTGCTGATGTGAACTTTCTGCTCAATGCCTGCAGACCTAGATGAATGTGAGAATGAAGAGGCCTGTATCAATGGCAAGTGTCTCAACACAGCTGGCTCCTATCACTGTTTCTGCAGCCTTCCCCTGGTGCTGGATGCAACCCGCAACCGCTGCATCAATGTCTCCAGTAGCTCAGGTGAGCGCTATCCTGTCTACTGTGCAATATGGTTCCTAAGAGCAGAATTTAATACCTCAGGCAGGAATCTGAGATTTCATTTCATTCAAAAGGCAAGGTGTAGCCAACATGATCGCAGAGAAAAATGTAACATACAGGAGCAGTTTCTCTAAACTTCGCTTAAAATCTGCAACTGTACATTGGACTGTGCCAGTGGTTCAATTTGTCCAGTACTGATTACTGTGACTAGCAGAAGTTCTTTAGGGTCCCAGGCAGAGGAATTTCCTAACCCCAGTACTTGAGATCTTCTCTCTAGAATTGTCAAAGAATTGAATCTGGGACCTTGTGTGTGTATATAGTGCATATAATATATACAGTACACTGTGATCCTTCATGCAGGTGGTCAGCAGAGTGCTTCCACCAGCTGGTAGATCATCCTCTTTCAGCATAAGTAGGCCCCCTTCTTGTATGTCTCTTCTCTATAGACCTTGTGCTACACAATGAAGAACAATCATTCTCATGGCTGGGTAGGGCAGGGCTAGCCCAGGTAAGGCTGACCTAGGGAGGCACTGGGATTGCTCCCAGTCCCACTGCTCCTCCCCAAGATAGCCCTGCTTTTCTACCTGGGCTAAAAGTGAGGTAGGAGGATGGGCGTTGTCATTCTCACTCTTGGGTTGTGTTGGTATTGGGCCTGCTGGCAGCTCCTCCCAGGCTGCCGGCAGTCATCTTTGCTATAGAGCTGGGTGGGGTGGGGAGAGCGGCCCGGCAGCAGGAACCTTCCCAATGCCACGCTGCTCATGTGGTTCATTGTGGGATTCCTGGCGGCCCAGTTTCCTTCCCCACTGCTCCTGCTTGCTGCACCACTTGTTGCCGTGCAAGTGGGCAGCAGAGCCCTGTTTGGACTCCAATCAAGTGGGGGAAGGCAGGTAGGCTCCTGCCAGTGTTCCCTCTAACAGGGATCCCCAGATGTTGTTGACAACAAATCCTAGAATCCCCAGCTGCAGCGGCTTTTGCTTGGGGATTATGGGAGTTGTAGTCAACAACATCTGGTAATCCCTGTTAGAGGGAACACTGCTCCTGCCTTCCCCTCAGCTCTTTGGTCATGTGGATGACCTTAATGTTTTACAGTTCCAGCCCCACTCTCCCCTGGCCAATATTGTAACAAAAATGTCCAAAGCTGCCCCCACCCCACCTGAAAAATGCACTACCTAAGCATGATGATGATGTGAGGCCAAATGATTAAAGGTCACGGACTGACATCCCGACTAACGAAGCGCTTGCGAAAGGATGTCATGCTAGTGCAAAGCTGTTGTGCTAGCTGCTTATGCTCAGTCTGGAGCCTGCGTTCCAGTGTTGCGCTACTGCAACCTGCATTATACCTCATTTGTTATAAAGGGAAATTTTGCACAAGAGTGCTATAGCACAGTTGTGCAAATCCCCCTTTTTAAGGGCAGTTATGTGATCTTGCCCTGGTGCAACCTTGCATGCTATCCAAGCAGTCAGGATGTCAGCCATAAGGTGGAATGCAGAGTGGTATATGACCTAGCACGGAAGTTGGGCTGAGGCTGCACTTCTGGTCATCTCACCTTCGACTGCTAGGGGTGTGCAAAATTCCTTCTGGCCTGGTTCGGTTCGAGTCTGAACCAGACCAGGCCAGTTCAGTTTTGCCCCCTGTCGAACCATCAGTTTTGCCCCCCAGGTTTGGTTCGGGGTGGTTCGTGAGCATTTTAATGTTTTAAAAAATTGACTCAGCCACGCATGGGGCCCATTGTGCATACACAGCAGCCCCAAAAATGGCCACTGTGAGGGGAGAAAGGTCTGGAACGGGCTGAAGAATGTCTAAACGAGGCGATTTTTTACATAAGGAAGGCCAGCGGGCCTTTTACTTCTTTAACATTAAAATGCTTGCAAACTCCCCAAACGGCCAGCGGGGTTCAGTCCGGGGGTGTTTCAGCTTGACCCCAAACCTTCAAACCAGTTTGCACATCCCTATCATTTGCTGTATTGTTGTTGTTGTTTATTCAATTTCTATCCCGCCCTTCAAAAAATGGCTCAAGGTGGTTTACACAGAGAAATAATACAATATTCCCATGACTTCTTATTTTGTTTGTTTATATCACTGGCAGATGATGTGGATGAACATGAAATTCACTTGGACATCTGCTGGCAGAGAGTCAATGAACACTACATATGCATTGAGCCGCTTTTGGGACATAGGACCACATACACAGAATGCTGCTGCCGTTATGGAGAGGCCTGGAGTCCGCACTGTGCACTCTGCCCCCCCAGGACCTCTGGTGAGAGAATGCATCTACCACTTGGGATTAGAGAGGGGAGGGGCATAATAGTAGGGATGTGCATGAAATGGGTTTTGCATTCTGTTTTGAGCTCAAAACGAAACACAAGTGGTGAAAGCGTTTCGGCAAAAACAGCAGTCGATCCAGCTGTTTCAATGAAACAAACTTGAAACGTTTCGAGTGTTTTGGCCATAGGGAACAATGGGGAAACACCCCTTTGTTCCCCATAGGTAGCTCCAAGGGACATCAAAGTGGGTTGGATGGTAGGGCATGATGGGTGCGACCTACCACCCATAAAAGAAATGGGATCTCCATAGGATTCTCTGGGGGTTTGGGGGAAAGTTTAAAAATGTGTTTAAAATTGACCACATGCCCAGTTCTTTGGTGGGTTGGGTGGTAGGTAGCACCCATCATGCTCTACCACACAACCCACTTTGGTGTTTCTAGGAGCTACCCATGGGGAACAATGGGGTGTTTCAAGTTTCCCCATTGTTCCCTATGTCTGGAACAAGCTGCACTCACAGAGTGCATGCACACAAGTTTTGCACTGCAATTTACAATGCATTTTGCAAACCTACTTTGAAAAGTGCTACAGAAGCACACAGTAAAAGGGAATCTGTCCCTCCCAACACAGAACACACATTTAAAACACAGTCCAGAAATAGCCAAAAAAGAATCTCTGACCCAGAATCCAATGCCAGCCACAGTGCCTGCACTGCAATATTATCATTGGTACAATTTAAGAACATATTAACAGCTTTGCTAGATCAGGCCCAAGGCCTATCTAGTCCAGCATCCTGTTTCACACAGTGATCTACCAGATGCCTCCGAGAAGCCCACACACAGGCAAGAGGTGAGGGCATGCCCTCTCTCTTGCTGTTGCTCCCCTGCAACTGGTATTCAGAGGCATCTTGCCTCTGAGGCTGGAGGTGGCCTATAGCCAGCAGACTAGTAGCCATTGATAGACCTGTCCTTCATCAATTTGTCTTCCTCCATTAATTTGCTCTCTCATGCACAATTATGACTCCTTGTGTTACTTCCTAGCATTGCAACAGCTGCCACAGCAGCATCCTTACTTAGCAGTAAGCATAGCCATAAGCTCAACTAGAGCAACTTCAGCCACATTTTTTGACTGAGTACACCTTGCAATGCAGATTGCAAAGCAGACCAGAGCAGTGAGTGAAGCACAAGTTAGTCTCAAGGACAGACATGGAGCTCATCAGAGCAATCACCAAGAAATATTACACAGATATATATATACACACACAGCTGCTACTGTCCATTTCTTGCTACAAACAAACCAAGCCACAACTCAGGGAAGGAAGACAAGTTCTGCCTTTGTCAATCTGGGATCCAGCAAAACCATATAGTTATAGTAGCAATAGCACAGCATATTATACTCAGTGCTGAGATAAGAAAACCACAAAATCAAACTTTCCTTCTTCCTGTCCTGACCTGATGTATCCTCTTCTGTAAGAGAGGCACAGTATAAGGGTTCTCTCTACCTCCTAGTCTCTTTGAATACATTTTGAAATGCCCTCCTTTTGTGTTCCCTGCTTCCTCCCCCATTCCCCAGCCAATGGGGGTACAGTTGCCCATGACACCATCTGATTTGTGTGATAACAAGCCAACCAAGAAGCAAGGATATTGCAAGCCTATTGGAAGCCAGTGTCAGAAAACCAATCAACAAGGGAAAAACAGGCCTCCAAACATGGCATTCAAAATGTTTTGATTGAAACAGGGTTGTTCTGCTCCAAGTTCAAAACATTCAAAATGGCCCATTTCTATTCAAAACATTTTGACATTGGAACATTCTGCACGTCCCTAGGGCACAGTCTTCAATGGTCAGGTTGGCCTAGGCCTTTGCCAGTATCAATTGTATGGCAAGTATTTAGACTCTTGAAGCAACTTCATTTGGGCCAAACATCACATGTAAACAGTTGGATCTTGTGATTTTCAGTTACTGCCTTCTGCAGTTCCTTTTAACAGTTCCTTCGGAAAGAGAATGAATCAGCGTCAGTGAATTCCTCTTGCCCGTGCTAGAACATACAACTAATACTGACTCAGACTGAACTCCTCTACTGCTACTAATAACACCTAAACATTTGTTGAGTTATTTCTCATCAAGCACTTTCTGGCCCACTCTGCCTGGCCTCACAGATCTGACTTGGAGAGGAGAGCTGGTCTTGTGGGAGCAAGCATGACTTGTCCACATAGCTAATAGCGCAGGGTCTGCCCTGGTTGCATTTGAATGGGAGACAATGCATGAGAGCACTGCAAGATATTCCCCTCAGGGGATGGAGCTGCTCTGGAAAGAGCAAAAGGTTCCAAGTTCCCTCTCTGGCTCCTCCAAGATAGGGCTGAGAGAGATTCCTGCCCGCAACCTTGGAGAAGCCACTGCCAGTCTGTGAAGACAATACTGAGCTAGATAGACCAATGGTCTGACTCAGTATATGACAGCTTCCTATGTCCCAATGACTTCATCCCATCTCTGCATCCTTTTGATGCAGACCTCACTTTCCTTGATCAGGGGTCTTTCCAGAGCTTTCCCTGAAGCCTTGAATCTAAAAGAAGATGAAGAAAGCGTTCTCCTGGACCACAAGATAAACATCTTGGCAGGCAAATCACAAAAATGCCAAGGAGCCATTTCACATCTGGTCCAGCTGCCATGGCTCTGCCTCGCCCAGCTGTTCATCTCCAACCCCAGACCACCACCATGTAGTGGTGCTTAGTCCTTCATGCATCATCTTTGCTCTGTGTGATCTATGATGTTTTAATAGCCTCTTGACTTTGTCTCCTCTTCCAGAGGATTTTGCTCAACTGTGCAATGTTGCCAGGGGTGAGGCTGGACTCCGAGAGAGGCCTAGCTATGAATATGGACAAAATCAGGAAGACCACCATGAGGGACTCTACAGCCCAGATTTAGAGCCCTATTACAACCACTTGGGTCTTGAGTACGGAGTGCCTGACACCAGCCTCTCCAGAACAGAACCAAGCCATGAATTTGGAGACAGCAC
Source organism: Hemicordylus capensis (assembly GCF_027244095.1). Classification (NCBI taxonomy): domain Eukaryota; kingdom Metazoa; phylum Chordata; class Lepidosauria; order Squamata; family Cordylidae; genus Hemicordylus; species Hemicordylus capensis. The sequence continues at coordinate 50,246,727 of NC_069657.1, forward strand.
AGCCCTACAAGCACCTCGACTCCGTCCAGCACAGACACAGCCTCACTATGTGCCTGGCCAAACTGGTAAATATGGGGGTCGGGGACGGCTCAGTGTATCTAATTCAGATTATGGCCAAGGATGCACTAGTGGTTACCTCTTCAGCCAAATAATTCAGGCTGTAGGCAGACCCTTTCCCCACCTCAGGCACACTGATTCAAATAAAGTAATCCACATGCATATCAGAACTAGGGTCCAACATACCGTGCAGTAGAATATCAGTATTAAGAACATAAGAACAGCCCTGCTGGATCAGGCCCAAGGCCCATCTAGTCCAGCATCCTGTTTCACAAAGTGGCCTACCAGATGCCTCTGGGAAGCTCACAGGCAAGAGCTGAGGGCATGCCCTCTCTCCTACTGCTACTCCCCTGCAACTGGTATTAGAAAGGTATCTTGCCTCTGAGACTGGAGGTGGCCTAGTAGACACTGATAGACCTGCCCTTCATGAATTTATCTAAACCCCTCTTAAAACCATCCAGGCTGTTGGCTGTCACCACACCTTGTGGCAGAGAATTCCATAGGTTGATTATTCGTTATGTGAAACGTTGTAGGACTGCAGTGCAATGTGAAAGGCAGCCCCGACCATGTTGGCATGACACAGCAGTAGCTCAATGACTTAAAACAGTGTCTGGGCAGTTGTGCAGTGTTGCTCCCATTGGTAATCGCACTGAAGTGCCCAGCTGAAGAAGTCATTGTGCTACCGCCTTGACCCGCAACACCATCGGAACTGCCTTTCAACTTGCTCAGCAGCACAGGCGGGTCCCTAACACCAACATTCCGCTGCGCAGCATGTCAACCACTATGAAATGGAAAGGCTATCCAGACAGATCTCCGAGGGCAGGTGCAATCTCTCCACATTGCATCACTTCATTGAGATGCGCATTTGGATGCACATTCAACATCTGCATTCTGGATGCAGAGCCATTGATATCAATGCTGTGTAGACGTCCCACACCCACACTCAGATGGACGTTTGGATGCACATCCAGTTTACACCTGTGTTGCCTAATCTGGCGCATGGAAAGCACATGGAAGGCTGCTTGCATCTGCAGATCTCCTTAGTTGGATCAAGGTTAGGAAGCATGAGTGGGGTTGGGGAAGGAGGGCAAATGGAGGAAAGGTTACCTTGTCTTTGCTGCCCATGGTCTTCCCCCTTTGCAAAAAGAATTTAATACGTCAACGCATTTAAAAGCAAAAGTATCTTGTATTAAATGTATCGTGTAGGGATGTAACAAAAAAGATAGAAGCAAAATACATAAGTCATGAGATCTTTTTACCGCTACACATGTGCTAAATGATGACCATACTTACCTTTTGAAAGTGTAGTTCCTGGTATGGCTCCCTTTCCAGAACGACGTCCTTTCTCTTGGGTGGACAGTCCCTCTCTCGGTACTGCTCCCCACACAGGCTTACTGCCCCCTTGTCTCTTCAGGGCACTACAGCAGTTTTGAAGGGCTGCAAGCAGAGGAGTGCGGGATCCTGAATGGCTGCGAGAACGGGCGCTGTGTGCGCGTGCAGGAGGGCTATACTTGTGACTGCTTTGATGGCTTCCAGTTAGACTTGATACTTATGGCCTGCGTGGGTAAGTGGCTCTCTAGGATTAAAGAAGCCCAACTTGACAGAACCTGAGTAGGTGGCCTGTCACTCAAGGAGTTCAAGAGGTTGCAAGAGTTCAAGCTTTTTGCTGACTTGCTGTTCAGTGCTGCTGTTTTTTACTCTGCAGTATCGTAGACTTAAGGGAGATTCTAGTAGGGCATATACAGAACACTTTACCTGACCAGGTGCTACAGGCATACATCCAAATGGCACTGGTTGCTCTTTTTTCTGGCAGTGCTTCAGTGGCATTAGGAGGCCAGAAATCTAGCCGATTAAGCCCTTTTCTGGCTTGGAGGTGATGATGGGAAAAGCGTCACCTACTAAACTTCTGCCTGACTTGCAATTGTTAAAGGCACAGGAGCCCTGCTGGAAAAAGAAAGTTGGCAACCCTAATTTACTAGGAATGGTATAGAAAATAGTTTTGTGTACACTATAGATTATATAGGGAAATGTCAGGAAAGGCTGTTTCAGGCTGCTGGTTCATATCAGATTATATAAGAAATCATTTCTACACATAATCTGTGTGTTCCCATCATAGTACTGCAGGGATAGAGTGAGAGAACCCACATGAAATGCAGTATATAAATAGTTGTAGTAATAAGGACCCAGCTGCTTCAAGCCTTTTATTTTGGAACCATCTATTCCTGTAGAGAAATTAGTTACAGTTCATTCCTTTTAAAAAAATATTTGATTTGGCATCCTACTTTATAGAATACATGGTAGATGAATAGCTGTGCTGTTGACGGAAAAGTGTCAGTTGCCTTCAGCACATGTATAGGAGAGGAGAGCTGGTTTTGTGGTAGCAAGCATGAATTGTCCTCTTTCCTAAGCAGGGTCCACCCTGGTTTGCATTTGAATGGGAGACTACATGAGCCATTCCCTGGCATCTTCAGATAGGGCTGGGAGAAACTCCTGCCTGTAATCTTGGAGAAGCTGCTGCCAGTCTGGGTAGACAATACTGAGCTGGATGAACCAATGGTCTGACTCAGTATAAGTCAGCTTCCTATGTTCCTATGACCAACTAGTTAAAGCCCCTAAGGCTATACTCACAATCGTCTTCAGGTGGGGTGGATGGGGGGGGGCGAGGCAGAGCTTCACCCACCTTGCCCTCCAATGATTCTTGACAATCTTCCTTGGTGCGCCATGTGCTCACACAATCCGTGCTGTACGGAGCAGCACAGATCTCTGGAGGTCAGGACTCATTGTCCTGGCCTCCAGGAATCCCACAATGCACCACACAGTGAGTCAGATCCTCCCGGGAGAGGCATTTTCCCAGATTCCCCTGGGAGTCGGGGGCTCTCGGCGCCTGACTCTGTGTATGCTCAGGCTGCGTGCATACACACGACCTTGTACCTGGTGCTTGTGCCCTTTAACCCAGGTGAAAGCCTGGGTACAAAACTCAGGCTTGTGGGTAAGGTAGGGCAGGCTAGGGCTCGATCCTGGCACTGCACACAAGCAGCCCTTCCCAGGTTGGGCTTCCCTAACCTGAGTACGGCTGCTCGTGTGCATAGCCTTCCTGTGTAGCAGAGTGAAAGGGATATGTGTGTGCTTGGCGTGCATTGAAATTTAGGAGACAAAACTGGGCATGGAAGGTTGAGAGAGAAACTGTTGCAATTACTCTACAGGTGTAATTGATTTCAGATTTTAGGTAGCTCCGCAAGGCAAACATGAAATGGCACACGAGTTAACAAATAAGAAACCAAGAACCTATCAGACCTCCTACCCAACACACATGTTACAGTAGAAGCTGGTATAAAAACAATTTAGCATTTCCCCTCCTTTACCCTGCAACGTGCAAGGCAGTTGCAGGTAGGGTTGCCATATTCTTGCTTTCCAAATCTGGGTGCCTAATTTGCATATTATGTAAATTGGCTGGAAAATAATTTCTGAGCAGAATAGTGACTGCACATTTTGCTCCATAACTCCACTTCTACAAGGACTAGAGCTTAGCTTATTTTAGTTTATTTTTAAATGAAATCTGGGAGAATCTGGGTGGGCTAAGCAAGCTGGGTGGGATGCTTAAAATCTGGGTGAAACCCAGGATTTTGGGGGACATAGCAACTCTAGCTACAGGACTTTGTATCAAAGTGTAGACTACAGAAAAGCTGCACAACTGGCCCTGCCTCTCCAAAGCATACAGCTGAGGAGCAAGGGACATGCAGTTGTTCTGCAAAGAAAGCAGAAGTAGCTACAAGCTAAATGACACGGCATATGTCTGTTTCTTTCATAATGCATAAGGCAGCCCACAGTGCTGAAGGACCCCTTGCGTGCCCCAGCCACAACTCCTACAAATGCCTTCGCTGCAAAACACTCATAAGTATCCCTGACCAAAATTGAAAAAAATCAACCCATTAGTCCCCGCCTCAGAATCCTTTGTGACAGTGTTGTAGCTATCAAAGTGTTGCGGTGTTTGTATAATGCAAAGTCCCTTTTTAGCTGATCTTTTTTGTAGATATTATCAATTTGCTGAGACTCCCTCTAGAGATGCCCCCTTTGTGACCTTGCCAAATCAGCAGAACTAGACCGGCGACTGCAAAATCCAAATTATGTTTGTTCAGAGCTAATATTCAAGCCCTGAAGAAGGGGACCCTGAGGCACAGAGAAACAATAATGCGTTGCTGGAAGTCTATTAGAGTATTAGGGGAAATGCCATTCAGACTGTGGCTTTCGTTGCATGCTAAAATAGGAGCAGCCCATCTCACAGCACAGCAGAGATAGTGGCTGACATGATCCACAGTCCTCCTCTGATGAAAAGAGGGCTGTGGACCCACAAGCAGCCTTCAGCGTCCCTGCCCTGAAGGCTGGTTTGTGCAGAGGACTGAGAATGTAAGAGGAGGGCGGTAGTAGTTTTCATGTCTCTCCTCTCTCTCCCAAAGCCCTTCACAATTGTATTAATCCACCCCTGAGGACTGCACAACCCTCAGGAATAGATCTATACCAGTGGAAAGGGCTGGGTGAGACGCAAAAATTGCTCTGCCTTCCCCCCTTGTGTGCCCAGACTGCTGCACAAAGCAGCCTTCAGTACAGGGACACTGAAGGCTACTTGTGCATCTGCAGCTCTCTGAAGTCCCCCTTGTGTCGCCGTAGGGCTGCAGATCATGTCAGCTACCATTTATATTTTTTTAAACACATCCCAGGACCAGGTTAACCCACAGAGGGTAAGAGGTGCCAAAATCTGTTAACAGTCAAATCCAAGGTAAGGAGGGGTGGGAATGAAAGGATATACCGGGCATACCAAAGGATACTGGGCCAAGGGTTCAAACTGTTCATTTTGGGGAGGGGGAGGCTCAGGAGATACAGGGCCCAGAGTTTCCTAAGTGCAGGATTTGGGAGCTCTACAGGGAGTTCTGGCAGTAACCAGGATCTTTTACTTGAGATAGAAGAGTAAAACAATAAAGGGTTGTTTATTGCCTGCACTGCATTATTGCCAACAATAAAGGGTTGTTTATTGCCTGCATTGGCTCCTAGATGTGCACTGTTTGCCCACCAGGGGGCTATCATTTAAGCCCGTGCTGCACAACTTTGGCCCTCAACATTGGACTGCAATGGTTGGACCACAACTCCCCCGCCACAGGAGATGTTGGACTGCAACTCCCATCATCCCCAGCCACAGAGGTCAATAGTCAGGGGTAATAGGAACTGTAGTCCAGCAGCAGCTGGAAGCCTGAGTTGTGCAGCTCTAGCCTGGCCTAAAGCAGGCTGTGCAGGGAGGTGCTGCTTGTATAAATACAGATAGAGAAGTTATAGGGGGCAGGTGTTGCCTGTAAAGAGGCTGGTAAATGGAACCCAGAACTCAGCCTAGGTGCTTTATGTGTAGCCAGCATCTCAATTTAACCGCTGAGGATGCTGGCCAAAAGAAATGTGGGAGAGGTTCTGTACTGTTAACTCAGACTTGCTCTCTTTCCCTCTCTATCAGATGTGAACGAGTGTGAAGAAGCAAGCACCTCTGCAACCCTGTGCGAGGGCAGCACCTGCGAGAACACAGAAGGCTCCTATCGCTGCAAGTGCTTGCCTGGTTATGTCGCTTTAGCTGAACCACACCGCTGCGTGCCGGAGGCAACTCAGAGTCCAGAGGCAGCGTGACTCCAAAGGCGGTGATGGAACAGGGCAACCCCTTCAGACACTTGGCTTTGGGATCTAGAGGTTCTTCCAGCTGGGAAAGAAAGAGTGCCTGGGATAGCAGCAGCTTTAAACCCCTTTGATTGATTCCCAAAGTGCAAAAACTCAAGACGTTTCACTGGGTTAAACTCACAGGGACCAAGGCCACAGGGACGCTCCAGTTCCAACACGACCTTGCTGGCCTGCTCAACACAAGCTTCCTGCTTCAGCCACAGTGTAAACTCTCAGGGCCCGGACCCCCCCTCACCATGTGCCATTTCATCCTTGCCAAATCCCATTTTTATCAGAAGTCCTTGTCCTTCAGTTACTTACTCATATTGTCAGCCAACAATATGTTCGGTCCCCATGTCATCTCCTCGATATCTTGAATGTGCAGGATCATATGCCCTAGTTCCGTATGGATTCTATTTATAGTCTGGCAAGTGTAGCTTGGACTCCAAAGGCCATTTTTGGCTCAGTCTCTCTGTATTCATCCCACGCCATGGGCATCCACCCCTGCACTTTCTATGACTGCTGGATTATTAGTTTGGGATGTGGGAAGGATTACAGTTCTTTAGGCTGGGAAAGTACTCACTGTGGTGCTTTCTGTTTGGGGGGAAATGCAACATAGTGTTAAATAAATGGTTTTATATTGTGCCTTATGGCTTACAGACGGAGTCTAGTCATAACTGTCCCTGTTTTTTCATTCCCAGACTTAGAGCTGGAAGCCAGTAGGATGGGAGGAGGCACCTAAAAGCCAAGATGCTCAGAATTATGGCTCCATAACACACCACCCTGGGGATGCTACAGACTCCTAAGCAGCACCAGCACTGCTCTGAATGAACGGTTGCACAAGCAGTGCGACCACAATGGGGGGAACTGTGGTAGTGCTGCCTGCACAGCTCTCATTCACAGAAGCATTGGGGCTGCTTAGGAATCCACAGCAGCTCCAGGGTAAAATGTTACAGAACTGTAATGCTGTGCCTCAAGTGGGCCATGTTTTGCTGATTCATGGGAATTCATTGCTGATTCATGTGAAGAGTTCGTTTGGAAAGAACGACTGGCTTGCTTCAATGAGAGCTTGCTCCCCACCAGCCCCATGCTGTGTTCAGATCCAGCAGCGTCTATACCCCACCACTGCTCTCATGCACAAGCCACTCTCTACATTTTCAGAAGCCTACTATTAGCATCAGGAGGGAACACAGCTAAGCAGAGACTTCAGGAGAGAGAACTCAGCAAGTTCTTTCCAGAACATATTCCACGCACTGAAAAGCTAGTTGTGTGATCAGTCAACTAGGTTGCAGCTAGTCAATGGATACTATACTGAAGGGCCTTCTGATATCTCCAGATGCATGATGGGACACAGCTCCCCCTTAATCAACACTTCAGCATCCCCACAAAAAAACAGGCAGAAGTTTAATGATAAGGGTTTATTAAAAGAAAGTTATAAAAAGAGGCTGCGATTTGGAGAATACCTCCCCCAGCAACTCCAGGCGAGTTACAAGATAGTGCAAAACTTTGGTTAATACAAATGATCTTTACAGAGAGACCAAATGCAATTTGGTTTGGCATCCGTTAAGAGGACAACGTTCCCCCTCTGCAGCAAGTAGCCACTGAAGGTATTGTTATTCAGACTCCTCTTGGCTCCAACGACAGATCCAAGGAAAACTCAGGTCATGACAAAGCGGGGAGTGGGGGACCAAATGGAAGCCTGCAGGCAGCATCTGACCACAAGAGGCACTGAAGTGTCGAGAAGCAACAACAGTCCTGATGTTTGCAAGCTCAGTTTCCATGATGCATGTTCCATTTCAAATCATCAAAATCCTCCACGAACCACTTCAGTCAATGATTAGAAGAACCTTTGCCCTAAGCTATAGTGAGACTCCTCCCAACCTCCAGTCTTTCTTGCGGGAATTAGTTCTGACCGATGACCCCCTGCTGCATGTAGACCATGGTCTGGGGGAAGAGAGTAAGTGTTGCAGAGATGCTACAGAAATTGAAACAAGAAGTGCCTTTTCTAGCAAAGCATTCAAGACTTCTTTCTATTCTCAACTCCCTGTTCCCCCTCCCCAGTAAACCCAAAGAGCTAAGGAGGGTTTTCTTAGCTGGTGATCTCAACAGGAATCTTCCAACAGAACAGCATCTCGCCTTGATCATCAAGCAGCGTCCACTTGACTATTAGCTTAAGCTGTGGGGAAAAGAGAGGAAAGTTGTGAGAGAAGCTGGTTTTCAGGCACCTAGATTTTAGAGCATGAGTAGCCAAAAGGTAAAGGGTGCTGTTGAGTCGATTTCGACTCCTGGTGCCCACAGAGCCCTGTGGTTTTCTTTGGTAGAATACAGGAGAGGTTTACCACTGCCTCCTTCCATGCAGTATGAGATGATGCCTTTCAGCATCTTCCTATATCATTGCTGCCTAATATAGTATCAGCAGGGATTTGAACCGGTAATCTTTTGCTTGTTAGTCAAGCATTTCCCCCACTGGCCTACCTTAGGCTTTATAACTTAGACTACCACTCATTATCCCCAGCCAGTAGCCAGGGATTGTGGGAGTTGCAGTCCAACAACCACCGACGGGCCTCAGGCTTGCCAATGCTGCTTTAAGGTTTCTTTGTAGAAAGGGGGAATCAAACAGGTGGTGACACGTAGGGTCTGGGGGTTGTACCACAGCTCGCTGAATACATACAGAGAAAGGGATGCTGTACTCATATACAACAGAACACCATTTTGTGATGGTGGTTGTTTCCATCACTAGAAGGCTGGCGTACCTTTTGCTCTTGGAAACAACCACTATCATACATGAGGCTGCCTCTTCAGACAAACACCATAAGGATGGACAGCCGGTGTGTGGGTGTGTGTTCTTGAGGCTTTTTGAGCATTTCAGCACAGGACTTAAGGGCATGCTCCCAGGATGTTGTAAACAAATACAGGATCTGTTTTTTTTGAATGTCTGAAGAATGGGTTTCAGAGTATTCTCATATATGTTGGAACCTGCAGCTCTCACACCAAGCTGGATTCCTTAGTGCTAGAGAACATCCTTTGTGCATTTCTCCAGTCTGCTCAGCAGAGAATCACTGCTATATGTCTCTACAAAGAAAGGATGTTCCTGACTACTTGTCGTTACAACAAAGTTGTCACATTCTCCACCTGTGCCTTCAAAGATGGGGAAGGGACACATTCCTCATGAGAAGAAGCTGCTACTTGCACCTAGTTCTCATAAACAGAAGCTGGTGTGGTAAACCTCCCTGGGAGGTCTGATTTTTGACAGGAAGTTGAGGTTCATTTTGATTTGTTGTTTCTTCTTATGAAATAATTCCCTGCACAGAGAAACCTAGGTGTCAAGGAGAAGGGTTCTAGTTTAGTATCTTCCTAACATGCTAATTTTCTATGAATAGGAAAAAAAATTTTCATGGGGGAGCCTTTCATCATGCAAGCCCTTCCCTGTGGTCTGAAGTGGTACAGTTCAGAAACAAGTTTACTTTTTGCTGTGTGGATAGCTGAGCTTGGGAGAACCCTGAATAAAGAGCCAATCCCCCTGACAAAGGTCAACCAAATGATTATCAGATAGGCTACATTACCTGTCATTAACACCTTCTTCTATAAATAAAGTAAAGGCTGGTATAAGTACTGGGACTAGGACATTTAGACACTTACACTTGGATAGTCGCTCTTTACTGGTAGTTTGTTCAAGTAGCTGTAAGAATGACCAATCTCAATAGGGCAATTGATCCCAGACTTGCACCCATCAGACTGTTCCAATGGAAAGGGGATGTCCACGTGAAGCATTTCTCCATACACCTTTGCTTGGCTGCCCTTGCTCTGAATCTCTGAGAGAAGAAATAGTTAGATAAACAAACTAGCCAGTGACATTTGAAATAGAAAGTTTTTACCAGCAGCCCCCAGGGAATGGGGGCTATCAAAGTAGCATACAACCATTCTGAGAATTGTTTGTTGAGAAGTAATACATACATTTTAAGTAGTAATATTACAAGAGATAACATGCTTTTGCTGCTCCATTAGGGACATTCATTAAGAACATTCCTCATCTACCCATACTGCATTTCCCTCATAAATCAAGGGGGGAAATGACCCCCTGCCTCAGTCAACTGCAGCTTTCCAGCATGTGTACAAGCAGCAAAAGAGGTTCATGTGCAGCCATTACATGCAGTGATCTGCATGTGGTCTTCATGGCTTTTCCTACATGGAGACATTGCGAACAAGATGTACTTACTGCTAGAAAAGGTGACATTGACGCTGTAGGACTCTCCTTTGTGGAGAAGACAAGGCTCTGTTGGACAAGGACTCACGTTGACCTCTACAATATTTCCATCTTTGGAACCTGTGAGGAGAAAAAGAACAAACCATCATTTTAAGGCCCTTGTTATGCAAGACAGTCTCTTGGGTGCAACACTGCAACTGTGCTCCTCCCCTTCCTTTCATGTGTGATGGGAGAAAGAATGCTGTTTGTTGAAACATCTGAACTGGCCAACTCTGGCTTATTCTAGCCAAAGTTTGCAAATAAACCAGTATCTGAAGTTGGGCTCAGATTGGGGCATTAAGGAACATTTCATAACCAAATGAAGGCCCTTGCATGTTCAGTGAAATCAGCGAAAGGTATTATTACATAGGAAATCAATAGCCTAGCAATGCAGAAGGATATTATGCTGGATTCTCTGACCTTCCCTTTCAGAACCTAAAGAATTTGAGAATTTGAGTGGAAACAAATAACTTGCTCTTCCTGGTAAAGTTTGCAGCAATATTTGTATCTCCCAGTCCTCAAAGTCTGTTTCATGTGGATGGCAACATTATAAGGAAACAAAGTAGAACATAACTCAAGATGGAGTAGCACATTCCAGTTAGGCTGAGGTTTACAGAGACAGGGGAATTGGGTCCATTCACAAGCTTCTGCGAGTGAAATCAAGAATGTGTTGCTTTTGTTCTTTCCTTCACCAATATAAGTATAACCCCTACAAAGTTTACAGATCATTCTACTTTCTATCCCATATCAATTAACTGAGGTTCCTGTTTGCTTAGACGATCAATGCTTGCTCAGATGCTTGCCTGTTAGCTGCAAACAGCAATTGCCCCATTTTCACTAGCTTTCTGACTAAGCACCCTACAGGAAGATGGGCCTCAAATTCAGCAATAAGAGTACTAATCATGCTGCTAAGACTTCAGTGAAACATTCAGTGAATGAAACTAACTCTGTAGCCTCTCAAGTCTCCCATAATGCATGAGATGCTGTTTGTTTGTTTGTTTGTTATTGATTTGAATCTCTCCAAGCCCAACATTAAAACTAACTCACAAAAACCAGTTTCAAATCCCTTTATGTTGTTTTTAAATATAGTGGTCAATGTGTTCAAGGTAAACCTTTCCCCCACATCCAGGAGTATTTGAAGGCCAGGTCTCATGGTATGGAGCAAACACATTTGTCACCATGTGCACCAGTGTTTGCAGCATAAACACCATCAAGAGAGGCATATTATTGACAACTTGTTTCTGCCACCTTTCTTCCAAGCAGCAAAATCAGCACACACAACCCTCCTTGTTTTATCCTCACAGCAACCCTATAAGAGAGATTAAGCTGAAACACAGTGGCTGACATTGTCTGGAGCCTTCAGTAATGGAAGGGAAGCTGTGGGTCGAGTCCCTTTGCTCAGCTGGTCAGGCAGCAGTACTGTGTAAGTCTGAAACTCTCCAGAAGTACCAGTGCTTCTCCCATTGCACCAGTCCTTCGTTCATCAGGATGTCAACCACTGCCATGAAAAGGTGGCGGCTGCTGCTGTAGCAGCCACTATTTTTGACTGGCAGTAGGATGGATGGATGGATGGATGGATTTATTTATTTGCTTGCTTGCTTGCCTATACTGTACAAGGACAATGCTTCATGTCAGGACAGAGTGCATATCTAAGATGGTGCCCACCAGAAGGCAACTGCACATCACCTGAAAACAGAACAAAGCCCACAAATGCATAGGATGGGAGTCTGAATGGGCCCCAAAATGGGGGGAAAACAATAGAACTCTGGAAGTGAACAGTGCTCCAAAATAAAAAACAAATAAATATGCCATGCATTGCAGAGTCCCAACTCAAGTTCTGTTGCTTAGCCACAGTATAGTGGGATGGAAGGTCTGGTTTTTCTATACAGAGAGATTCATATAGCAGCATCAATCTAAACACTGAAAGCAGTGAGAGAGCGGAAGAAAGAGTCCGCTGTAGCACAGGATGAATGTCATTTGCATCTCTTTGCACTTCACAGATGTTTAGTGCTGAAAACACTGATGGGCCCATGGCAAATGCACTTGTCTCTTAAAGTGTGAGTCATTTCTGTGTGGTACATAAAATTACTTCTATCCTCATATGACTAGTGACACACTGATTTCTCATCCTAGTTTTGGACAGATTCCACAACAATGTGTAGAGTTTTGGCAGGAAGTTGTAACTTCAGGAAACTGCTGGGTCTGCATTTAAATTTTGAATGAATTAAAAAGCCTGATTGCCTGAGAGAGGAGTAAAGCAGGACAACTTCAGTTCCAATATCGAAGCCTAGGCATTCAGAAAGTTTCACTAAACATTTACTTCCTAGTATGTGCAGGCTTTAGTTTCGAATCAACTATGAAACCAGAAGAATAAAGCAGCAGCCTAGAGGCTGTCTATGAAATCATACACAGGCCTTGACAAATTTACTTTGGATCTAGAAGCCAGCCCAAAACTTTAGGAACCAGACAATGGACTCTGGGCAAAATTACCAGATTTAGTAGCAGGGATTAGGGCTATTCATACAACTGAGCATGCATGTGGTCAGGCGGGATGGAGGGGAGAGGCAGGGTTCAACCTATCTTCCCCCAGATGACCTCTCTGAGCCTCTGCAGTGTTCCAGCCACATGCCCACACAACCAGCGCTGCCAGGAGCAGCATGGATTACTATTTGTGCTGCTCCCAGTAGCCGGGTACACAGAAGCCAAGACCTTGTCCCAGCCTCCAAGAATCCCAGAGTCTCTGTATCAGCACGAGCTGCAAGCAGCTTGCATTGAGACACAATCCCAGGAGCTGGGTTAGTTTGTGCCCTTAACCTTGGCTAAGGGCCGGGCTTCAGCTGGATTTGGATCCCAACCGTTCTCCCAAGCTTGGCTGCTTAGGCTTGGACTCGGCAGCTTGTGAGAAAAAGCCTCATCGGGGGGCGGGGGGGCGGGGCGGAAGGGTAAATCTTCTCTTTATCTCCTTTACAAGTACCATACTTAGAACAGAAATAGGGCTGTCTGGGATAAATGAAGGTTTTATTAAATATATCTTTATTAAAATAAAGATTAATTAAATAATTGTTAAAATAAAGATTTTATTACATAACTCTTCCACTGAATATTCTAGTCTAGGAGTCACAGTTACATGTCTAGGCACAATGGCTCCCTGGCACCTAGGATTTGTCAAGCCCTGCCACACATGCCCCCTCCCCACCACCCACACTGCTCTGATGGTAAGTGTCAACAGGAAGTGACGACGACTGACAGTACTTCCATTTATGGGACAGCATTCTCAGAACCAAGGGCTTTTGTGCACACACCTCCATACCACAAAGGAAACGGCATTCCCAAAAGCATTTGCCCGGAATGGGGTGAATTGTTGTCACTAGCATTCAAGGAAGGTAATTACTTCCTGAACTCCTCTCCAGCATATTTACTGCTATCCATGCATGTGAAAATTAACTATGGGTGGCTCGATCCGTCTCCTTTAGTTGCTGTGGCAGTAAGATACACATTGCCGGCTGCTGTGTGCATGTGAATACTGCTGAAACATCATTCTTTGTAAAGTGTTGTGTAGCAATACAGCTAGGCTCCACACATCTTAACCACAACAAAAGTTATCTATGTAACTAAGTTACAATGATTAATGGGCACTCACTTGCACTGGTGTGCATGGGGCATGTTCCCTTAGGCTTCTGGATGTGCTACTCAGGGCTGTGTGTGTTCCTGCCTCTTCATCCTCTCTGATTCCCCTAAGACCCCAACAGTACTGTACTACATGGGGGCCTTTGCCCCACCAGTGGCTGCTAAGTAACAGGGCTACATCCTAGCAATGGAACAAGGAAATTGCAAACTTGCAAGGCTGTTTAACTCCAGTTTCAAAGAAAAACCTGCGAGTAAATTAGCAGTTTTTGCTAGAAATAGACGGTTGACTCACACATGATATTGATCTAATAGGTATTTTCTCTGTGTAAAAAAACCACCACGTTTGGAACAGCCCTTGAAGAAAGCAGGAGTGGTAGACTGGGTATTATAGGGGTAAAGGAAGAGAAGTGGAAGAATACACTTCCTCTTGTATTGCACTCTTTTCTTCAGTCCCATCTAGAGATCCTGTTTCCTTCTGAACATATAGGCCTATATGGTCCCAATTTTCTTTGGAGGACCAAATCCTTTTTAGTCCTCTTGGATAAACAAATTGAACACAACATGTGCTACTTTTCAACAGTCACCAAAACCTCATAAACTAGATGCCAGAATCCATCTGACTAACATTATCTGTAATCTTAATGTCAAGGCATTATCTTGACATCCAAGATATTATTTTGGATGGAGCTCCTATGTTGGCTAAAGGTGGGATGATCGTCAGGTGGGATGAACCAGGCCTGTCTAAAAGGAATGGCATTCCCTCCCCACCCACTCTACTTCAAGTACTGCCTAGATATTAATTCTGTATTAACAATAAGGTTATAGCCCTTTTCAGTTGTTCAAATTGCACATTCACTGAATGTCTGAACAGAGCTTCCATGCATTTGACTCATCTGTATTTGCACATGGACTGCAAGGCTCCAGATCATATGAACAGCATTTTCCATTAGCACAGCCATGCCCACGGGGGATCCTTTCAATGAATAGGTGCTGAAAGAGGATGGGGGAGCCTGCTATCCCCGCCCCACTATGCAAATTTTCTGAATACACAATCAAAATGACTGAAAAGGGCTATTGTTGGGGGGAAATCCAATTGCAAATTGCTAACCCAGCAATGGAGAGACCAGCTTCCCCTTCCCTCCATATATTTAATTTACATTATAATATGTCTTCTGATACACTTAAGAGCCATCTTTCCCAGAAGATAAGGAAAGTGGCAATGCTTAACCAGTTTAAGCACTGTTTCCAGATTAGGCAACACTGTCAGAGAGAATATAGAACAAAGTTTTGTTAAACTCTGAGGTCATTCACACAGTCAAAAACATTCTTCTACCCGGGTTTGGGAGCTGTGTGTGCTTTTAATTTTCAGTTTGTGTGGAAGCAAGGTAGGAGAAAAACCTGGGTAGAAGTAATTGTGTGGAAGCAAGGTAGGAGGAACAACTACGCAGCTTTTCCTACTACCTTACTCCCAAACCTGAGTAGAACACGGTTCTTACTTGTGTGGATGACAAAAATTAGGCATGATGAAATAACATGACCCAATCAGCCTGTGTTGAAAAATTGGTGCATATAATATGCTGGAATTAGACTGTGTTCAGTCTATTATATATTTTGAAGAATTTGTTTGTGGGTGTGTTTGTGCAACAGAAAGCCATATTTCCCAATTATCTACACATACCAAATTTTGCATACAAGATCCTGCCATGTTTTTTGCACCAGAATTTGCTGGGGGAAAGGGGTGTTTTCTAAAAAAAATTAAAAATGTATTTTAAAAGAAGAAATTTTGTTATTGTTCTGAACAGATTTTTAATACTCAATAATCAGAATAATTCAAAAATGACATCACACCCAAGAGAAACAGAAGATTCTTCTCAGAATTCAAATTTACTATGATTCAAATTTACCACATACAGTCATAATTGAATAAACTGAATAATGGTTGAAGTTAACATCCTACAATTTCAAACAGTTATTTTACTCCCCTTTTGCAAGCACATTAATAAAAAAATTCTGTTACCTATATATATTTAAAATGACATGTATTCTATATTTTGAAGAGTGTTTTTGTATTATATATTTTGAAGAGTTTGTTTGTGGATTTGTTTTCTCAAAATAAAGTCACACTTCCTGATTACCTACAGACACCAAACAATCCTGCCACTTAGTGCACTTACATTTTGCACCAGAATATGCTGGCGGGGGGAGCTGCAAATCACCTTTTAAAAAAAAAAAACCACAAAAAGGCAAAATGACTTTGCCTGGTCACTGATGGGCCTCACTTACTACTTCTCTATAAAGTAGGGTGGGGGAAGAGATTTAGAGCAGCATAGGCCGGGAGGAGCTGAACTTCAGCCTGTGCTTTCCTTTCCCCTCTAAACTCCAGATCATAAGATCGTGAGTTGGGTTGCCGCCGGGCCAGCCTCACCTCCCGAAAGCGGAACCTCTAGTGAGCGCCTGTGAATCCTGGCAGCTGCTGCAGGGCATCGACTTTGGGGGTGTAGACCAAGCCGAGAGGCCCCATTCCCACCAAAAGCAGCATCCACCTACCTCCTCTTGCGCAACGGATAGCGCCATGTGGCTCGCTGGGGGAGGCCTCCCTAGTCCTAGAGAGCAAGGCTGCGAGGTGGGCAAAGCAGGCGCGTCTGGAGGAGCTGGGAGGGCAAAAGGGCTACGTACTCACCGCAGTCCACGAACTTGAGGGACTCGCCCAGCACCGCAGAACTGGAAGCCAGGAGCAAGAGCAGCGTCACGGCCAGCATCGTCTCGTCTGTTCCGTCTCAAGGAGCAAGAAACTTCTGCCGGCTGGCTGTGGCTACCGAGCACTGGAGAAAGCGGAGCCCGGCGCTGTCACATGAGGGGGGCACCCGAGGCTGGGCCCGCCCCCTGCACAGTCACCTGATGGGGCCGGGCCTGCCTGCCGGCTGGTTGGCGGCTTTGCTGACTTGCTAAGAGGGAGGGGATGAATTCCTCGCTGCCTTGAGACAGAGTCGGGCGCAGCGCCAAGAAGTCAGCCTGTCGCCAACATAAAGCAATAAGTCTTGGTGGTGGGGATCGCACCTCTTGGGGCAAAGAACTGTGCGCGGGGCGGCGGAGGTGCGCCTGGTTCTGAAATATGTTTTCTCCCCAGGAAAGTGTCAATGGCACTTATTTCCAACTTAGCACACTTGTTGGGAAGCCAGTTTCATTGAAATCCATCATGGGCTCAGTCATTCCCACGTAAATGTGAAGGATCAGTACGATAATACGATCTGTATTGTGTTGTTGTTATTATTATTATTATTATTATTGTTATTATTTACATTTTTATATCCTGCTCTTCCTCTAAGGAGCCCAGAGCAGTGTACTACATACTACAAAGTTTCTCCTCACAACAACCCTGTGGAGTAGGTTAGGCTGAGAGAGAAGTGACTGGCCCAGAGTCACCCAGCCAGTATTATGGCTGAATGGGGATTTGAACTCGGGTCTCCCCGGCCCTAGTTCAGCACTCTAACCACTGGCTGGCTGTTTTTGCTGCAGGGCTCTTAGGAGATGCTGAAAAGCACAAGGAGCCCGGTTGAAACAGTGAGAAGGAGCGCGACAAATTCTGTTTAACAAGGCAGTTTCTCAAGGGAGTGGGGGGCGGGGGGAGGGAGAGAGAGACGGGGGCACATCTGTTGCCTCCACAGAAATGTCTCTAAGGCCCCCACTTGCTGTCATCTGGTTGAGACACTCAAAATTGCACAACCCTAGCCCTATTCAGGAGTTATGTTGTACAAGTGTACTGATGTCTATACACTTGTACATGCTTTTGTGTGAATGTGCGTTCACTGTGAGTCCATTCAGACGGTATAAAAAAGAGATGTAGCTAGGTACAGTGTCTCAAAGAGGGCTTGAAGTGTATGGTGTCACAAATAAGGGCCCCCACAGCCACCACTCATGCTTCCAGTGGCATTCGCCTGAAGAAGTGAATGCTGCTTCCATGATGGCGGGTACTTCCATGATCAGGAGGTGGAAATGCCCACCATCACGGAAGCCGGCATTCACCTCTTCAGACAAATGCTGCTGTAAGTGTGAGTGGCAGCTGTGGTGGAGAGTGACAAGGCCAGGGCAGGCCTTCCGGCCCTGTTTGAGATGCTGTACCTGGTTACAGCATGTCTTTTGTATAGTGTCCGAATTAGACTTTCATTTCTATGTTTTTTGCTTCTGGTCGGTGATTGAAATAAAGATTCATTCATTCGGACTTTAAAGGCGAACCTGGATAGACAGGCCCCTTGAAATGGAGGATACAGATAGAAAGTGTGCTGCTGTAAACCTGTGTTCAACATGACTGTATCTGTACACAGGTAACAGTTGTGCCATTGAGTCAGTGTTGACTCCTGGTGACCACAGAGCCATGTGGTTTTCTTTGGTAGAATACAGGAGAAGTTTACCATTGCCATCTCCCGCGCAGTATGAGATGGTGCCTTTCAGCATCTTCCTATATTGCTGCTGCCCGATAAAGGTGTTTCCCATAGTCTGGAAACATACCAGCGAGGATTAGAACCAGCAACCTCTTGCTCCCTAGGCAAGTTACTTCCCCACTGTGCCATTAGGTACAGATCTGTATACACTGTATACCCATTGTATGAGTGCTCAGCATAATGTCTTAATAGGAGTCCTGTAATTCTGTCCAGGATTTGTGGAGAAATTGGGATGGAGAATAGAAACAAGAAGTATTGATTGTTGTTTTAAAATGTTGCAACCATACCAAACCGTGAATGTGTGACTGTATCTCTATTCAAACATCATATTCAGTGCTCATAAAACAAGTGTATAGTGTACAGAGGTACAAATCTGTGCACAGGTACAGCAATTCACACATTATGTTGAGCACAGGTACAACAGTATTCTTCCAATCTGTACCCTGCATTTGAGGGGCCTGAACTCAGGTTCACTTTTAGCATTAACACATGTACACACAAAAAACATGTATGAGTGTACAGACATCTGTACACTCATACAGCATTATGGCCTGGTTCACACAATTTTGAATCTAAGTTTAAAGTCAGTAATAGACATCAGCATGATTGTGTGAATGCCATGACAGGAATCCTCTTGGGACACACCACTTTTGATAATCTTGGCATGAGTTCACACAATCACGCTAATGTCAGTTAGCCAGGCTAACATCTGAATAGCTTTAGTCTGTGAACATTCTGCTCTATTGAGTTACATTGGGACAGTTGGGGGTGGGGGTTTCTTTGCCCCCTTAGGTTTTTCCCCCTTCAGATTTTTGTGAAACTGACGTATCCATGGTCTTGTGGTAGCAAGCATGACTTGTCCCCATAGCTAAGCAGGGTCTGCCCTGGTTGCATCTGAATGGGAGACTTGATGTGTGAGCACTGCAAGATATTCCCCTCAGGGGATGAAGCCGCTCTGGGAAGAGCAGAAGGTTTCAAGTTCCCTCCCTGGCTTCTCCAAGATAGGGCTGAAAGAGATTCCTGCCTGCAACCTTGGAGAAGCCGCTGCCAGTCTGTGAAGACAATACTGAGCTAGATAGACCAATGGTCTGACTCAGTATATGGCAGCTTCCTATATTCCTATGTACCCAGGATTTGCTGGTACCTTCCTCTCGGTCTCACTCTCAGGTGCTCCAGTTATGCATCCATAAGGATCTTAATAATGTTTCCAGCTCTTTCCATATATATGGTTTCCTGGAATATCAGACAAATGAGAACATAAAAACATAAGAACAGCCCTGCTGGATCAGGCCCAGGGCCGATCTAGTCTAGCATCCTGTTTCCCACAGTGGCCCGTCAGATGCCTCTGAGAAGCCCATGGGCAAGAAGTGAGGGCATGCCCTCTCTCTTGCTCTTGCTCCCCTGCAACTGGTATTTAGAGGCATCTTGCCTCTAGGCTGGAGGCAGCTTATAACCATCAGACTATGCGGTGGTGCCTTTTTAAAAAAAGGTAAAAGTGTGAGTTTTGCCTATGGGCAGCAAAAAGCTTAATCCACCTGTTTCTGTTCTCTTCATTTGGGCAGGACTTCCATTTCCCCTTTGATAGCTTCCCCAACTTTACTTGTCAGCCATGCTGTGTCCTCCTGAACTTGGTGGTCCCTTTCCTCCTTCATGACGTACATTCCAACTGAGCTTCTATTATTTTGGTTTTAAATAAGTTCCACGCTTTCTAGAGTGATTTAACCCTCCTGGCTTCCCCTTTCAGCTTCTTTTTTACCGGTCCCCTCATTTTTGAGAAGTTTCCTCTTCTGAAGTCCAACACATCTGTGTTGGACTCCTTTGGCAATGCTCCACTTGCATATAAGCTGAATTGATCACACTATGGTCACTGTTCCCCAATGATTCTACAACTTTGACATCTCACACCAGATCCTGGGCACCACTCAGGATTAAGTCCAAGGTCGCCATCCCTCTGGTTGCTTCTGCAACCAGCTGTTCTAAGGCACAGTCATTTTGCATAACCTGACTTGGATTCACTCTGAACTAGGACCTAGTTCAAGGAAAAAATATTTACACTGGGGATGATATGCTCTCCATAACGTTCCATAGTCAGAATTTTCTAATCTTTAGTATTCATTCCTCATCTGTTCTTTTCTCATTAAAACAACATTAATTGTTAGAGCAGCTATGGCTGGAATGCACCAGGAAACCTGCGGTACATAGTGGCCATGTGAGCTGTGGGTCGAGAAGCCCAGGCTGCAGATACCACAGTAATGCAACCATAACAAGCAGAACAAATAACACTACTAAATTACTAAGATTCCAAATATTTATGGTCATTTTAACCTATCCAACATTGACCTTTGCCTTGGTAGCAATAAAGGTCTGTAGATCATAATATGAAACATTAGAGGATTGACATTACTCCCAAATATATAATATGCGTACTTGTTCCAATAATTGATGGCTATAATCTCTTGCCTTCCACCATTCTATGGATAATTTTATCCTCATAGTTTTGCCCTGGTGAGTCGTCAACCGCTGCTTTCAGGGCTATGACAGCAAAACTCACATGAGGAAGAAAAACAGGAAGAAGGCCCACAGCTAAGCATTTATCTTTTCTGCTAGATTTGCAAAAAGAGGAATCATGTGGAAATGAATGTTTCATGGTAATGTACCATTCAGGCTGGAAAAGAGGGTCATCTGGAGAGGTGCAGAAAAACCGTAACTTCTTGTAACATTTAGAACTGGACATGCCAAATCCCCAAGGGATGTTCTGACAGGCTGGGAAAGGAGGAGATTTATCCAAAAGGTATATTCTTTTCTGAGTGTCACACACAACAGTGAGTGTAAAGGTCAGTTCAAATGAATGAATGAAAGTAACCATCTGAGGTTGCTATCCTGTGAACACTTGGCCGTAAGCACCCCCTGGACTCAGTGGGACTTACTTTTGATCAAGCATGCATAGTTTTAGGTTGCAAGAGAGAAAGAGCTTGGATGGAGTGAGTGGATACTATGAACCAAGCTATTGGAAGGCACAGTACAAACAATAGCTCTGAATATCAATTGTCCTGGAAAAGGTAAGCAAAGACCAAGCGTTACCTCTCTAGCCTCTTCATATCTTCTCTTACCTATCATACTGAATGGGATCATAGCTCAGTGGTAGAGCATCTGAGGGTCTCGGGTTCAAATCCTGGCATCTCCTGTCTGACAACTTGAAGAGCCACTGCCACAAAACTGAGCTAGATAGCCCAATGGTCTGACTCAGTAGAAGGCAGCTTCCTAGGTTTCTATGTTTAATAAACTATCCCATCTCTGACAGCTTTTAAAAAGACTCTTAAGATACATTTATTCACTCAAGCTTTTTAACTAGAATTGTGGTTTTAAACTGTTCTAATGCTTTAATTTCTGTTTTAATTTGTTTTAGGTTTGTTGTAAAGCCTTACTTACAAAAGCAAGCAAGCAAGCAAGAAAGAAAGAAAGAAAGAAAGAAAGAGGGAGGAAATAAAAACTCCAGGACTGCTGAAAGACATGCTTAAGTTGCAGAAGGGGGAAAACTGTAAGAAATTATTGTAGTTATTGTACACCGCCCAGAGCCTCTGGATGGGGCGGTTTATAAATATATATATATTTTTTTAATTCTCTATCTGTTTGCAATCAGATCATTCATCTGAGGGACTTAGTATCCCTGTACCAATTCTCTACTGCAGCTAACACAATCCCAACTACTAGGCCATCTTCTTATCAGTCAGAAGCAGATTAAAGATAAGCCAATTATGATCAAATGCCCTTAGGCTTAGACAAAGAGTGAGGCAGACGGTCTTCATGCACTGCATCCATGTCTGTTGGTCTACTGTGATTGCAAATTCAAAGTTGCATTCAAGTGTCTCGGAGGCAAATTCTCCTTCAATGTGTGTAGAGGTATGCCAATTAGCCTGCCACCAGTGTTCCCTCTAAGGCATGCCCATGTGCACATGCTCACATTTTTTTTTAATGTCTGCTCAGTCCATTTTAGATCCTGCTCAGGTTTAATCAGGAAGGCTCCACTCTGAATCCATGTGTGTACACACTGTCTTGATACTGCTGCCCAGAACAAAACTCATTCCGCACATAAAGTAAAGGTAAAGTGTGCCATCGAGTTGGTGTTGACTCCTGGCGACCACAGAGCCTTGTGGTTGTCTTTGGTTGAATACAGGAGTGGTTTACCATTGCCTCCTTCCGCGCAGTATGAGATGGAAAGAAATTAGAGAGAACACTGCCTGCCATTAGGGGTGTGCTCAGAACCAGTTCTGTCCACACCTGGGAGGAGGGGGCTCCGTTAAGGTGCGGGGAGGATGCTCTTAGCTCTCTCATCATGCTCCCCCCTCTGGTGCTGCTTCAAAAACTTCTGGCACGGGGCAGCTGTCCTCTTGCCACCCCGGTCAGCGTAAAACCAGAAGTGGCAGGCACATGGGTGCGCATCACGCACACGCATGGGCCACTTCCGGTATTACGCTGACCGGAGTGGCAAGAGGGTATACAGCCGCCCCATGCCAGCAGTTTTTGAAGCAGCGCTGGAGGGGCAAGCAGGGTGGGGGAAGGAAAGAGCACCTTAAAGGAGCCCCTGCCACTGCGTTCGAACTGGTTTGAATGCAGGGGTTCCGAACCTGTTCAGCGTTCTAGGAAAAGAACGCCAAACAGGTTCATGCGCATCCCTACCTGCCACCCACGTAAACTGGATGCAAATAAACCACACCTCCATGAACAAATATGTCAGAAATACTCTACCCAGCTATTTCAACCCAATAGAAACATCTGTGTGTTTTACCAGCATGCCTACAACCATTTGCTCCCCTTTAGAGGTCTTATGCTGATGTAGCCATTCTCTGTAGCTTCCAGAACTGACTGCTGTTGAGGACAGGATGATAGTTTAGATATAAACCTTGACCCTTGGACACAGAGTTAGATTTCTAAAATTCACATGAAGTTAGTGGGATTTAGGAAGGCCAGTTGATTTCCACCTTGGTCTGGGCCAATCGGGGCGTAAGAAGGCTGGAGTGGGCCCAGAGACAAGATTTTAAAATGGGCCCCTCGCTGATACACACACACACACACACACTTCACAATATATAGTCATGTGACTTGCCTCATGTGACTTGCCTCTGGGGGGCCCCCAGGCAGCCGCCTCCCCTTGCCTAATAGTAGTTACGCCCCTGGGGCCAATGTTCCTGCCCTTTGCTCATGAAAAGCTTTGAAGAGCTCTTCTTCTTTAAAGCTTTTCATGAGCACAATCCAAATTACAATATAAAAATAAAGCCAAACAATTAAACTACTTTCACAGAATTTAAAAAAAACAAACCAATTCAGAGTGAAACAATTAAAATAATTTCACAGGATAAAAACAAACAGTTTGAAATTGATTTTAATTAAAAGCCTGAGAAAACGGGTATGTCTTAAGGGTCGTTTTAAAAGCAATTAGAGATGCAGAAGCTCTTATTTTGACAGGGAGCGCATTCCAGAACCCTTTATCATATCTGTTTTTAAGGCTTACGCTGCCATTACACAATTCCTTCCTTGGAATCTTCAGACACTGTTCTTTCCCTATGAGAAGGCATGGAATGGGTTTTAGACTCACTCGAGTCGGAGTTAACTGTTCCCTTTCCTACTTTCTACTCCAGCTGTACTGGTAGGGCCTTAAAGGTAAAGTATGCCCTCGAGTCGGTGTCGGCTCCTGGCAACCACAGGGCTTTTTCTTTGGTAGAATACAGGAGGGGTTTACCATTGCCTCCTCCCACACAGTATGAGATGATGCCTTTCAGCATCTTCCTATGTATCGCTGCTGCCTGATATAGGTGTTTCCCATAGTCTGGGAAACATACCAGCAGGGATTCGAACTGGCAACCTCTGGCTTGCTGGTCAAGTCCTTTCCCCACTGTGCCATTATGTGGCTGGTAGGGCCTTACCCTCAGATCAATCTTCCTATATTTGAAACTCTGTGTACCAGTACCTACCAGTACCTTTTTTGCTTTTCTTCCAGAAAAGGAAGAAATGTTCAGTCAATTTTGTCTGCTAGCCATGCCTTGACATACCAGAATCCTTTACTAATTCAAACATCATTATTTATTACATTTCTATCCACCTTTCTTTCATCATGGAACTTAAGGCTGTACGTGTAGAGTTCTGAGGTAGTCTCCCAGCCAGGCACTGATCAGACTTGGACCTACTTTGCTTCAGCAAGGTGCTGTATCCTGTATCCTCAGTAGCCATTTGCGACGTGATAATGTCAGTCCTCAACTATCTAGATTATCATCCATTGTGGGTATATCCCTGTGATCCACATTGTATCTTTCCATTGTTCTTCATTGGGATGGACACTTATTAACATTCCTTTCAGTTCCATAAAGGCTTTCTAAAGGTAGAGCCTGATGTGTGCTTACTGTTAGATTATAGGTGTATTATGTTGCAAAAGTGAAAAACTACAGCAACAGAAATATACAACTAAGCATAGTGGCTGAGTTGAAATATAAACTAAACATTCACACTAATGGTGCACATGTGCAGCCAAAAGCGGGGTGGGGGGAGCATTTGAAGCACCAGTGCTTGCATGTGTGGGCAAGGAAGGCCCATAGCCAGGGGGGCTGGGGCAGCCCAGTCCCCCCTAATTTTTATCTGTCCCCTAAATATTTTACAAGTATAAGTGCCCCACACCACTAGTTTAAAAGACAAGATACATTGCCTCCCCTACTTTTGTGTGTGCCCCCTACACTTTTCGGATGTCTATGGGCCTTGTGGGAGATTTTCATTGCTCCCCTTTCCCCCACATCAGCGCTTTGTGTGACCTCAGGGATCTACTGCCCTCAGGGATCTACTGCCAGGTTGCACAGAGCACTTTCAGAGGCATGGGGAAACAGCAAAAATCACACCCCTATCCATGCGAGCATCCAAGCTTCAGAGGCAAGGCCTCTAGCATTGCGCTCATGCTTTTTTTGGCTGCATGTGTGCAGCATTACTGAGGATGTCGGCCAACATGTATAAAAACAGAGTGACAAAAGTATATAAGTAAAACAAATTTGGATACATGAGCTTACCTTGCTATGCTTCCTTTGATAAGGCATCTTACTCTATATACCATGAGATACACATTTGCATATGTCATATAAACCTGATTCAGACATTAATCCTTAAATTGCTGTACATGATTACATTACTCTCTGACTGCAACCCCTTTATAGCTCATACTGTTGCCATTTATTATTTTCATTTTTATTATAACTTATAATCATTGTTCTAAGTTCATAGCGTTTTGTAGATTTTCACAGATTTTAGCTTTAGGGCAATTTTAGAGTTCGTATACTACCACCTTTTAACTCTAGCTATTATTTGCCTTTAGGCATAGACCTCACTGTTATTAATGCCATAGTTGTTAACTTTATAGCTTCTATGTTCCTTCTACCTTATGCTGGTCAAAGACCCAAGTAAAGATATTGATTGATTGATGGTGATGTTGGGTGTGTGGGAGCAGCTTTTCTAGCCAGTTTCAATTTCAGTTCCGTTTATTGTGATCTTTGATCAAATACACAATCCAGATCAAATAAATCTACCCTGAGGGTAGATATCAATATAAACACATACATGCATATACATATAAACAATCAGTTACATAGAAGATAGCCATAAAGGCAGAACCGGCCAGCTTTTGAGCCAGTGGCATATCACAGCTTCCACTGTGCTGCAGTGAAAGATGGGATTGTATGGCTAGCTACTAGCTCACCATTATCCGATGTACAGCAGTGCAGACCTGTATATGAGTGATCCAGTCTCATGTCCATCCTATTCCTAGTCAATATGGGCAGTTTCCCCTCTAACAGGGATTCCCAGATGTTGTTGACTACAACTCCCAGATCCCCAACTGCAATGGCTTTTGCTTGGGGATTCTGGGAGTTGTAGTCAATAACATATGGGAATCTCTGTTACAGGGAACACTAAATATGGGGCATTAATATGGGGCATGCTTAGGTGGAAACCACCACACATACCCGCACTACAATACATTGGGTTAACCTTCTCACCTCAGTTGACTCAACCTCAAACCAGTCAGACTACCCTGCGTAGCTCCACTGAACTCAAGGAGATGACATCATTCTCAATCATTTGAACTGCAGCTTTCAGAATCCCTTTAGCCCAGTATACAAGGTTAGACGTGCTCTTTGTTTTGGCAGAGCCAGGGCCGTTTGTCTGGTTGTTATCACAAAAGTGATAACCAGCTTCCTCGGGGGTCATCCTAGAGATGCTTCTCCTGTCCTTGTGAGATCAGCAAGATGAAGACTTTTATAGCAGCATATTTGAAGCTTTACCCCACTTTGCTTGTTCAGCAGATCCCTTTCCCCTACACAGAGAAGGCTTAATGCACTGAGCTTAGGGCATGATCTGAAGAGGGAAAGCGAAGCACAGAAAAGAGGAGGAAGTGATAGGGAATTCTTTACTGAGTTGTTATAATATAATTTAGCAGCAGATCAACTAATTTGGGAGAGGGTTACTCTGTGCAATGGGTCTGAACACTAATGATTGCTGGAAATATGGGGGACATTATATGCTATATTGAACATTAGGCTGCACAAAAGCTTACTCTGTGGGCTTTGTAGACCTTAATTCAGTTGTACATACATAAGCAATCGCAAAGACTGCAGTGACAGAATCTCAGAATTTTAGAGTTGGGAGGAATCTTGGAGGTCTGCTAGACCAGGGATTCTCAACATTGGGTCCCAGATGTTATTGGACTTCAGCTCCCATAATCCCCAGTCCCAGTGGCCTTTGGTTGGGGATTATGGGAGTTGAAGTCCAATATTATCTGAGGACCCAATGTTGGGAATCCCTGTGCTAGACTAGTCCAACCCCTCAGTGCAGGAAATAGCTACAGCATTCCTGACAGATGCCTGTCCAGCCTCTGAAAATCTCCAGCAAGGGAGGGCTACAATTGCCCAAGTCAGCCCTTACCACGGTCGAACAGCTCTTATAATTAGGACATTCTTCCTAGAGTCTAGCCTAAATCTGCTTCATTGTAATTTCAATCCATCAGTTCTAGTCCTGCACTCAAGAGCAACAGAGGACAAGCCTGCTCCTTCTTCTATGGGATGGCCCTTCAGATATTTGAAGATGGCTTTCGTATCGCCCCTTGGCCTTCTCTTCTCCAGGTTAAGTATACTCAGCTCCTTCAGCCATTCTTCATAGGACTTTGGTTTGCAGAACCCCAGCCATCTTTGTTACCATCCTCTGAACCTATTCTTGTTTATCAACAACTTTTTTAAAATACAGGCCCCACAGCATTCCAAGTGAGGTCTGATCAGTACAGAATATAGTGGAATGATTACTTCTCGTGATTTGGACACTATGCTCCTGTTAATACAGCTTATGACTACATTCACTTTTTAAAGTAGCTGCATCACACTGCTAGCTCCTTATCAACTTATTATCCACTATGATACTTCGGTCCTTTTCACATGTACTGCTGCCAAGGCTGGTCTCCCCAATCCTATACATGTGCATTTTTTCCTTACCTAGGTGTAGGACTTTACATTTGCCTCAGTTGAACCTGATCTTGTTGGTTTTGACCCAATATTTGAGTCTGTCCAAATCAGACTGGATCTTGATTCTGTCCTCTGTGGTGTTAAGATATCCTTGCCCCCAGCTTTGTGTCACCTGCAGATTTGATAAGCATCCCTTCTACTCCCTCCTACAAGTAATGTATTAAAATGTTGAATGGTAGAGGGCCCTGGACAGAGCCTGGTGGCACTCCACTCAATCAGTATTGCCTGTGACAGGGTTTTCCAGATGTTGTTGACTACAATTCCCATAATCCTCAGCCAGATGCCATTGCAACTGGGGATGCTGAGAGTTGTAGTCAACAGCATCTGGGAATCCCTGTTAAAGGGAACACTGCACTCAATACCTTCCTCCAGCATGACATAGAGCCATTAATTACTCACTTGATATAGTTCCGCCAGCTATTCATCCAACTAATACGAGCATCAATATTTTAATCCAACTAATACTAGCATACTCACATGTTAAGAACTTGTCAACAAGGATATTGTGGGCAACTCTGCCAAATGCTTTGCTGATATCAAGACACACTAAGTCCACAGCATCACCATGGCCTAATAAACTAGTAACTCTTAAAAAAAAAAAAAGGACATGAGGTTAGTCTGGCATGACTTGTTCTTAACAAATCTGTGTGGGCTCTTACTAATCACCAGGTTCTTTTCTAAGTGCTCACAGACTGCTTAATAAACTGTTCCAACAGTTTATTGTTAAACTGTCAGAATTATTGTGCAGATCTTGCCAGGTCTGAATTTCCTAACTCTCCCTTTTCCCCTTTCTTGAAGATAGGGACAATATTTGCTCATCTTTAGTCTTCTGGCCCCTCACCTGTTCTTCTACAGGAATTCTCAAAAATTACAGATGGTGGCTGACATCCTGACTAATGAAGCACACATGTAAGTAGGGTGTGCAGCATGCAGTAGCACCCCCTGCATGCAATTCCTGTCCTCCTGCGCTCGCGCTGTTGCACAAGAGGCTAAGAATCTAAGTATGTGCACAGTAGGATTGGAAACACATTGTGAAGGATCAGTGACATGTTTCCAATCTTAGCTTCCCGCACTCTGGACTCTTAACCCTCTTGCTCAACAGCACAAGTGTAGGAGGACCGGGGAGTTGTGCGAAGGTGCTGCTACTATATGTGTAGTTGTGTGAAGATGCTGCTACTAAGTGCTACTATATGCCTGAGACCTTGGGTTAGGGTGTTATAAAAATGTGCTAAATAATAAATAAATAAATAAATGCCTGCACACCTACTTACAAGTGTGCTTTGTTAGTCAGGATGTCAGTTATGGGTGGATGATGCTATGGGTAGATAGTTTGTCGGAACCAGGAGGCGGGGTTCAGCTTGTTCTGAATGGGGTTATACTGCACTTGAAGGTTGCACTTGAAGGTGCTTGGAC
Organism: Hemicordylus capensis; assembly: GCF_027244095.1. Lineage (NCBI taxonomy): Eukaryota > Metazoa > Chordata > Lepidosauria > Squamata > Cordylidae > Hemicordylus > Hemicordylus capensis. Next base: position 50,275,736 of record NC_069657.1, read on the forward strand.
TTTAAGATCTTCTTCAGAGGCTCTAGTCTGGGCTCCCCGGTCTTCAGAGCTGAGGCTAGTGGTGAATAGGAACAGGGCCTTTTCTGCTGTGGCACCCTGTCTAGGGAACTCCTTCCCCAACGAGATCCTCCTACTGCCCTCTTATGATTTTTGGTGCCTGTTGAAGGTGTTTTTATTTGCACAGGCTTTTTAGAGTTGCTTCTTAGATTTGTCTCATACTGCAGTTTAAAATATATATATGCTAAGCTGTGTTTATTACTGGCCGCAGTTGTTTTTAACTGTATTCTTGAAAACTGCTGTGTGCCATGTCGGCAGAGTAGCATGTAGTACATCTGTAGTACATTCAGAGTAGTACATCTTATAAATACACAAACATGCAGAGGATCACTCTGAAAGTAAGGCTTGAGCTGAAGTGTGTTCTTTTTAAAAGACCCACAGGTGTTCTCACTTTTCTTTGAACATTCACTCTTCGTACGTTAAAAAGAATATATACTCTTGCCCATGAGAAGCGTAAATTTCTGGTATAGTAAATGCATTGTGCTTTTGCATGAACCCTATCTTAGACTCAGGATACCCTGCTTTATTAGAAAGTTCAACTGGCATGACGTGAGTATGAGAAGATTGTTGGTGTGTGTGCAATGCTAGGCATGGGGCAGCTTGTCACAAGGAGTCCTTGATTCGAGGACTAGATATCAAGCCAGGATGTACAGCTTGATCCTGATCCTATCTATGCATATTTACTCTGATGTAAATGTCAGTTCTATTCAGCGGTGCTAACTCCCACATGAATATACACAAGACTGCAGTATTTTTGGAACACATTTGCTTATAATTCAGCAGAATCCTGTGGCATTTTAAAGACTAATAAACATTATATAACAAGCTTTTGTGGAGTCAAGTTCAATTGTAGGCTCTACTTCATGAAAATTAATGCTGTAATACATTAAGCTGTGGGTTCTCTTCTGTTTAGCGGCGGGAGAGCAATTGTTCCAATTCAGATCAACTAGCCCTATCCATCCCCAGCACAGCATACCTCCAATGGCTCTTACTGGTGTCTATCTTGTGTTTCTTTTTTTAGATTGTGAGCCCTTTGGGGACAGGGGGCCATCATCTTTATTTATTATTTCCCTATATAAACTGCTTTGGAAACTTTTGTTGAAAAGTGGTATATAAATATTCATTGTATTCGTAATTCAGCCTAGTACAGCATCTCTCTGGTGACTGTTGCCAGTGTTTTCTTTGTATTCTTTTCTTTTTTTAAAGATTGTGAGCCATTTTGGGACAGGGGAACCATGTCTTTTGCCATGTAAGCTGCTGCGAAAACTAAATTGGAACACAAACCTTTAAAAAAATATTATTATTCTTATGCGACAAGACTCAGTGTAGTGGTTGATGCACCAAATTAATACCACTACCTTCCTGAATGTAAAAAATGATAACTAGTGGACTGCTCAAGCCACCTAATGGCACTGTGAGGAAATAACTTGATTAGCAAGCCAGAGGTTGCTGGTTCTAATCCTAGCTGGTATGTTTCCAGACTATGGGAAACACCTATATCGGGCAGCAGCAATATAGGAAGATGTGAAAGGCATCATCTCATACTGCACGGGAGGAGGCAATGGTAAAACCCTCCTGTATTCTACCAAAGACAACCACAGGGCTCTGTGGGCGCCAGGAGTCGACACCGACTCGACGGCACACTTTACCTTTATTTTAGTGGGCTCCTACCTTTTTCTGATGGGAGAAAAGGGTAAAATATCAGAGAAGATGAATCAACACAAACATGTATGCTCAAAAGAAAAGAAAAAACAAAAATTGTCAAAGTGTTTTATCTGCAATTACAATAATTGTCGAGAGAAAACGTTAAGCTTAAGGCAAGAGCAACAACCAGTTCGCCTCCCACACGAAACTCCCACCGGAGAGTAGGAGGCGTGCCCTCACGAATTCTTTCCTTGACGTCATAGTGACACCCAATCAACGTGCTTCAAGAATAATACTTCCTTAGACTTCCGCCCTCCTTCCCTCTCAGCCCGTTAGGGGCGTGGAAGTCGGTCCGAGCCATGTGATCTTTTCCGCCACACTTCCTTTGTTCCCAATGGATCAAGCATCTTCAGCTCCGTACCAATTGGTTTTTTGCATGGGCGGGGCATATCGTACGTTTCCTCCAATAGCGACGCAGAAGGGAGGAGCAAGATGGCGGCACGGGCTGTGCTTGCTTGCTTTAGGAGCCTGAGGTCTTGCGGGCAGAGCAGGTAGTCGTCTCTTTCTCCATTTTATATGACGCTCATTCAGCGAGGCGGAGTTCTCACCCATAGTTCACAGTGCATGGTGCAACCGAGTCATCCCAGGGCTTTTATTTCGCAGACCTGCCTTACTCCCAAGCTGGCACTCTCTTAGTCCCGCCAAGGGATCTGCCCCTTGTGCTTCCTACCTTGTAGGACGTAATGGTGTGGCTTTTAACTCCAGGCTTCCCACTTCTCTTGGGGGTGGTGGTGGGAATCCCAAAGAATCATAATGAGTCATACAGATAAAGAAAAGTCGCAGCTGCATACTTGCATGGAGAAGGTTCCAAGTTCCCTCCCTGTGGGATTTCCAAGATAGGGCTGGACTCCTGCCTGCAACCGTGGAGAAGCCGCTGTCAGTCTGTGTAGACAATATTGAGCTAGATGGACCAATGCTCTGACTTGGTATATGGCAGCGTGGTGTAGTGGTTAGAATGCTGGACTAGGACCGGGGAGACCCGAGTTCAAATCCCCATTGAGCCATAAAAACCAGCTGGGTGACTCTGGGCCAGTCACTTCTCTCTCAGCCTAACCTACTTCACAGGGTTGTTGTGAAAAGAGAAACTCAAGTATGTAGTACACCGCTCTGGGCTCCTTGGAGGAAGAGCGGGATATAAACATAATAATAATAATAATAATAATATGTTCTTGGAGCAAGTAGTTGTTTAAAAGTGTTGCAGATTGTTTGAACCTTACAGCAGTCTTCTTGAGAGGCGCAGGTGTCAGAGTTAAAAATAAAATAAGAGTAGAATATGTTTTTCACGTAACAAAAGGTAAATGGGCAAAGTGCTTTTTAATGTTCCCCCTAACCTATGGTTCTTGAGAGTTTTCCAAGGCCATTGGTGATTTTCCAGCACCATATAGACTGAGCAGGTTGCATTAATTCACTTTCAGCTTGTCCACTCCTTCACAAAGAAATGGTTTGCTAATGCATTTTATAGAATAAATAACAGCAATGTTAGGCATGTTCCATTCACTGAGTTAATTTTTGTTTTTACAACTGTACTTCCAATCTGTTTCCATGTTAAAAGAATGAAAATAAAGGTGAGCCAGTGATAGCTTTGCAAGTGTATAAATGCTTGTTCTTTAGTGCTCTGGGAAAAGTGCAGGTCTTGGCTGAAACAATCATACAGGAAGTCTATATATTGAACTCAAGAGTCCTATGCTGTAATAATGTTGCATCGCTGCCACACTAACTGAGAGAAAGATTCATGGAGCAAAACAGCAAATTATCCAGGGAAGAACAAAGGGGATGTTAAGAAAAATTGAAAGACTGAAGATGAAAAGAAATCCTCTTTTTGTACTGCATAATTAACCTACAGATTTTTGCAACCAAAAGATTGTGTTGAGACCAGGAGTTTCACGGAGTTCAGGAAAGGTTCAGGCATATGGATAATGACAACAGTACAGTGGAAAAAATAACTATAGATGATGGTCTGGTTTGTGATGTACCTAAGGGTGCCCAGTGTCAGGGAGCCAATGAAAATAAATATTACTCATTTCAGTAAAATGGTTTGCAATTTCCTCTTTAACATGTATAGGCATCTGTTTCTGTATTTCAGTAAAGCAATTAAGATTGTGATAAAGTTATTATAGGCAGCAATTTCTCCTTCCTGATCGGAGGAATCTAAGGATTGTCACAGTAAATCTTCTATAGCTATCGTACAAGATGATTATGTTATCCCCTGAGTTTACTTAAATGCCAGAGTAAACCCATGAATATTTAGCTAGAAAAATACTTTTCTGCAGAATGAAGAAAAGGAGTACTCAGAATGCATGTAGGGACAAACAGGTTAGAAGGAACATGCTGAGAAAGAAATTATTTCCTTGGTATATACCCAAACTTTTAAAAACTTGTCCCCAGGCCTAGTAGGAAGTGCTTAAACCCAATTTGAACACCATCGTAAGGACTGAGTAGGCAGCCTGAAGAGAGTGTCTCAGACCAGCTCCACAGGGTGCAGTGGGTTTTCATTCAGCTTCCTTCTGATGTTCAGGAGTCACAGTACCTGGAGTAAAAACATTCTCCTTTGCCTGGGGTGAAAATGTCTAGAGCAACAAACAGTGGTCCCTCTAATTTTTTTCATCTCTGCAGAATGAGTTTTGTTCTGGGCGGCAGTATCAAGGCAGTGTGTGCATATGCATTCAGAGTGGGGCCTTCCTAATTCAGCCCAAATGGGATCTACAATTAATTGAGTGGACGTCAGAAAACTTGTGAGTGAGCATGCGCACACTTTAGAGGGAACAGTGGCAACAACGGTTTTGTAAGGACATTTGCTTTATTCTTAGTGCTCTGAAATGTTCTTCCTTCTAGAGGAGGTACTAGGAAAGATAATGTGTTGTGATGTGCTTTGTTTCCCTGTGTGCAAGTTAAGAGCCCTCATAGCAAGAGAAATCTACACAATCTGATCCTACTGCTTGGATCTGAGGCTTATTGCTTTCATCTGCCAGAACAGTGTTATAGATGCTTTCACCAGTTCCACATCTTTAGTATTCTAGCTCATAGGTCCAGAAATATTATTCGAGTTTTTCCCAGAAAGCCCATCCCTGACCCTGTGTTTACAGTTCTTGGAATCTGACTCTAATTGCTTCTTCTTTTTTTATTATGCCTATATTTCTGCTGTCCTTTTTATCTTTACAGTTTAGACATGTCATTCCTTATCTTTCCCACACAGCCATTCTCTTGCTCCCTGGCAACGGATAAGGACCCCAACCTATGGCTCACAGAACAGTGCCTGTGCACCAAGGGTAGGAGTGCAGTGGGTCACATCCTCTGCCTCTGGAGAAACCCAACATGATTCTAATGAGGGACAGATCCACCTCAGTGAGAGCTGTGTAAAGGTATGGCTCCTTGCCAGTTACTAGGCTTAGGCATATGTAATGTCCTGGTGCCTCTTGGATTTCAGAGTAGTCGGCTGCTGGGTGTGCTTATTCACACACTCTTATACAATGTGCAGATAAACATATGTTTGCCTTGACACTATTTTATTAACAATCTCCTATTACCTGCCTACATCAGTGTGGCATTCTTTGGTATGAACTGCTTACCTGGTACTGATAATTTGCAGAACCAGAGCAAACTAGGATCTAAGTTTGTGGTAGAGTGCCCAATCCAGGGGGGGCGGGGAACAGTTGGGCTTGCTTTCACTTTGTGTCAGTAAAGGGTCTCACGCATATATCAGTCCTGAGATTGTAATGAGCAACCCATTCATCTTTGGAATAAAGTGTATGTTGTGTAGGGCTCAACAGTTCCTAGGAGCCAGCTTACCTTGGCACCTTGAAATTTAAACATGGCACTTGAGCCAGGTGATTGGACAGAAGCAAACAAGGCAGGGGTGGGTTTCTCCCTCCTCTTCCTGGTCATTTGGCCTGAGCCAGATGGATACAGCCAGGAAGAGGAAGAAGCAACTCGCCACTTCCCTGCTTACTCACTTCTCCTCCTGGTTGTGTCCAACCAGGTTGTGTCTCATGGCTACCCTGAGCCACATACTTATGACCAGGAGGAGCAAGTGAGGTGGGGAGTCTGTCCCCCCCCTCCCCCGAATGGAGCGTGCTGCTGGGGGCAAGCAGTGAATCTGCCCCTCAGAACAGAGGGCATTACTGGGGTCAAATGGTAAGTCAGCCTCCCCACCCACATAGAATAGAAGGCATTGCTGAGGGTGGGCAGCCAGTGAGTCTGCCCCCATGGAGAAGAGGGCAGTCTGGTTCCTAAATTTTTGGGCTGGCTCTAGGGATGTGCATGAACCTGTTCGGAGGCCCTTTTACGGGCCTCTGAACAGGTTCGGAGATGGGGCGGTTCGAAGTCCCCTGGGGTTGGCCCTTTAAGGGCGGGAGAGGGTGCACTCACCCCTCCTGCCACTTTTCTCCTGCCTGCGCCGTTTGTTCCTAAAAACCTTCAAGGTGGCAGCATACCTCCCTGCCGCCCTGTTGCCCTCATCGGCCGGAAGTGGTCAGAAGTACCGGGCACACAGGTGCCTGTTGCGTGCGTACACGTGCCTGGTACTTCCAGCCAATGAGAGCAACGGGGCGGCAGGGCGGTATGTTGCCGCCCCGAAGGTTTTTAGGAACAAACGGCACTGGCGGGGGGAATGTGGCGGGAGGGGTGAGTGCAGCCTCCCACACCCTTAAAGAGGCACCCACGCCACCTTCTAACCACAGAGGTGCAGTTCTGTGCACAATGCCACATCCCTAGCTGGCTCCTGCAACCAAAAAAAATGTGTTGAGGCTTGAGCTAGAGTCACTCTAGGTGAGTGTATATTTCCCTTTGTGTTGCTCTCTCTTTGTTGCTCACCATCCCTTTGAGGGCTCTTGCTAGTTTGAAGGGGGATTTCAAGTGTTTGCTAAATATTTCCCTATAAATCTTGCCTGTGTCTTGGCATTCTTTTTTCTTGTTTGAACAGAGGCTGTTGGAGATTGCAGAAGGGTCTGAATTCCTCAGGCTGCAGGTGGAAGGAGGTGGCTGTTCTGGTTTCCAGTACAAGTTTTCCTTGGATACAGTTGTCAAATCTGATGACAGGTGAGGGCAAAGATTATGGGAGAGACAATGAGAGCGGGAGAGGGTGAATCTAGAAAATTTTGTACTATTTTCCACTATTGGACTTGTACATGTCCTCTCGAGTCCCCATGGTAACATCCTACACTAGGTCATTTGTTTGCCTCTAAAAATGGAATCTGACTTTTCTTTCTCATCTAGAAACTCAAGGTGGGTAACACATAAGCATCACACAAAATACAGAAAGTAATAATTAAATCAACAATATAAAATTAAAAGCTTGTTCACCTTCCTGAAAAGTTAAAGGGTCCAGCTATGGTAGGCCTTTCTTGGAAAGATGTCCAAGAGCGGTGGGACCATGAACAAGGGAGCCCCCTTTTTAGTTGGCCTAGTTCTAACAGATAGATAGATGGAATGTGCAGTAGGGCTACACCTGTTTTCATCTTAGAGGGCAAGGGAGCCTATAAGGGGCAGGCATTCTCTAAGGCAGGGATAGGCATTGGCTGTCCAACTGCTGGGAGTTGTAGTACAACAGCTGGAGTGCCAAGATTGCCTACCCCTGCTGTAAGCTCACGGAGGCTGTAGCACCCATGCTGACTCTCAGGAAGGTCAGATAGACTGTACATCTTGATGGTGTAGGTCAGTTTTCTCTCCACTTTTTTTCATCTGTGTGCAGAATGAGTTTTGTTCTGGCTAGCAGTATCAAGGTAGTGTGTGTGCGTGCACATATTCAGAGTGGGACCTTCCTGACTGAATCTGAGTGAGATCTAAAATTAATTGAAATGTAACCTAAAAGCTTGTGTGTGCGCACGTACAGACACACACACACACACACACCCCTTGGGTGCAGAGATGTGGGTTTTCCAGAAAACTTTAAATTGAAAATTTTCTGGAAAATATTTCCATGCATGTATTTTTTTTCATTTGCACAAATCTTGCATTAAAATGTTTCTGAGAAAAACTTATGCAGTTTTTCCCAGTGCCCTAAATAGATGTGAACTGATTTGGTATGTTATTGGACCTATATATTTAGTTTGTTTTTTTTTTAAAAAAAAAACAGTATTAATTTTACATGCTACATCTCTCTGTTTTTCAAGTAGCCAAGCAGTTGAACTGAGGTGTGTGTTTGGGATCAGGGGAGATCAGTAAGGACACTTAATATGGTTTAAATGTTGAAATAAATTAAAAGCTTTATATGGAAGTAAATTAAGTTTTATTGGAATACTCAAGAAATCAGTAAAACAGTGTTATAATAGCCCCCTTTCCAGCCCAGACCACACTGGAGGGTCTCCCAGGCAGAGCCAGGATCTCTAGGACCAGACTGGTGCTACCAGAGACCAAAGAGAAAAAGGCATTTTGAAATTGGATGTGGGAGAAGGTGGCCTCTTAGCTCCTCTCCCTCGATTGCAAGGGATGGGCTGAATGGGTCCTTGTGGGATCAGTGACCTGGGAAAACCCAGAGGAAGTTATCTGCAACCACATCGGAATCTGGTTTGCATAAGCTAAAACCACATCACTCAATTAAATGGAACAATAGAAAACATTCCCCAGTTGGAGCATTTCCCACCCTGGCATTAATGAGGTTTCTTCTCTTCTCTTCTCTTGATTGATTGATTGGCTTAGTGAATTGATTGGCTTAGTGAAAAGGACTAGCAATCTATGATTAAATCAAACCCTGAAAAATCCCAACTACATGCCTTTTGCTAGTTCAATTGGCCTGAATTTCCAAGAAAATAGACTCAGGAGCAAAACTCTGGCTCCATTAAGGAGACAGCCTCTGCCCCACCTTTCCACCTCAATAGTATAGAAACTCTTCCTTTAGAATCACCCCTTGTTGCTCTTGCCCCTCTGAAAGGTAGATAACTAGAAGTAAAAAATGAATTGAATAGATTCTGTCTAGGGTCCATCCCCCAAGTAGCTTTACGAGACTGCCGGTAGACACTCCAGGAGCTGTTCCTCCCAGAACTTAATGGTTTCCCCACTCATTTCAATTGCACTGTTTGGATGTATTGTCTTTCTGAGTTAATAATCCTCACCAGTGGAATTGTGTGCCAAATTCCCCACATAAATCATATATCTTGCCAATTCCCTATTCAGAGAGAGAGTGTGTGTGTATGTGTGTAGGTTCTCTTTTAATAAATCTTGAATGTTTTGCATTGAAAGCCCCTCTCCCTCGCCTGTATCTACACACGAGTTAGCCCTTGGTTCAGAGATCCCCTAGCAATACTTGAGTCTGGCTCCACATGTTGTAACTATGTGTACTCTGTCACACGCTTCCTAGGAGTAATTGTCTGGAAAAAACATTAATGACAGCTTTGAAAATGCTGCCTAATAGGCATTCATTTGTTGTTACTAGTAATTGTTATAAACCAATGAATTTTTAGAAATGGAAAATTTTCAATTTTTTTTCATTTTCCATATAAGAAAAATTTCTGTGGAAAATTTTAAACCCTGGAAGGTCCGTGCTACTCCATCTCTTTTTGTTTTTAGACAATTTTTGAAGAATTATTTGTTCCATCATGCCTTCAGGTCTCTTGGGAATTGAGATGGGAGATCTCTCTGGCTGACATCCAAACTGATGCTGCGTGCATTAAATAACATGTTGTGCAGTGTGGAGGGGAGGTGATTTTCAATCATCTAAAATTATGTCCCTGAGGGTCCCAAGCCTTTGGGGGACTTCTGGGAGCCCCTCCTTTTGTGGGGGGAGGCAAAGAGGGTTGCAGAGGGGAGGATTGCTTCTTTCCTATTGTTCATGTGAAATGTTATTTGGCATGCGAAACGTTAGTCTGGACATCAGCCACTGTTTGTGGTAGTGTTTACACTGTCATTTATTGATAGTATTGCACTGTGTCTTTATTGTATTTTTGTATTTAATTTTAACTCTGGGGCCATAGGTTGAAAAGCAGTAAGCAAGTGTAAAAGATAAATATATCTCCTCCAAAGCTTCTGTGCAAGTGCCCTAGCAGATTCTCCGGATCTCTTTCTAGGGTTTTTGAACAAGGTGGCGCTCGAGTGGTTGTTGACGTGGACAGCCTAAGCTTTGTGAAAGGAGCAATGGTGGACTTCAACAAGGAGCTAATTCGCAGCTCATTCCAGGTGGTGAGCAATCCCCAGGCAGAACAAGGCTGCTCCTGCGGATCGTCCTTCTCAGTTAAACTCTGATCAAAATTTTGATGCGGACTCTGGTGGATGCTGAGTCACGGGTCCCTTTTCAGCGGCTGCTTTTCCTGGTGGTTTTCAGCTTTCTGCAGCAGCTGGGGTAGTACAATTCAGGCAGACCTCCGGAACTCATGATTGTGTTGGTTTGAATGGCATCTCAGACAGGAACCAGTCTCTCACAAGACTCGGCGTGAAGAGGGCTTCTCTCCTTTGTTCTTCCTATATACCTTCCCAACAGGACCCTGATGGCGACTTATATAGCATTTGAAACGGAGTCAGTCACGTTGGGAGATATTTATACATAGTTGTGTGATTGAATGTATTTAATTTTAAAAGAGAATTTCCAGTACAATATAACTTCCATGTAGGTTAGTAGTTCTTTTCCTATGTTCGTTTGTGTCCAGATGAATGCGTGGAAGGAATGGTTTGAGCTTATTGGCTCTGCCCCTGCCCTCAGTATGTTCCAAGATAGGTTTGCACAGGGCCGAAGGAGTGGGGTGGCCTTTCCATGAGGCAGGGTGAGGTGGTTGCCTCAGGTGCAAGGAGGGATACAGGGCAGCAAGTGCTGGGTTCCTGCCACCCCATCATCGTGCCACCACCCTTCCTCCTCCTGTTGTGGTGCACTATTTATTAATGGAGGGGTGTCAAGTTGTCTTTGTCTCAGGCACCAACATGTCTTGGACCACCACTGCCAATTATGTAACAGCCAAACTCAAGCAGCAAGATCTGGAACCCTAGAAAACAGAGGGATTGTGTGTACAGAAACTCCTCTATGCATTATGATGTATGTACATAGGAGGCAAATTGTGTTTGGTTGTTGAGGTTTTTTTAAATGCATGGGCAGTGGGCATGACCCCAATCAGTCCACTCTCCACATTTCTTCGTACCCAACTGAACCTATGAAAAAAGCTTGGTCTTTATATAATACAGGCAGAAATGCTCCAAGAACTGTATGTAAAGTTCTTGAATAGCTGCCTTCTCTTCTACCATTTTCTGTTTCTGGGACTCTTTCTACTTCCCCCCAGAAATATGGATTTTTCAGCACTAGATCCGTCCCCTTTCTGTACAGGTGGCTATCATTATTCATGGGGATCCTGTTCTCACCTATAGGCAAGAATATGGAAACGGTGAATAATGAAATCTTGAGTCAGTGTGAAGGAAGGGGGCAAAAAAGTAAGCGGGGAAGAAATAAGAGAGGAAAGGGACAGTACCTTATTCTCCAAGTCTCCAGCAATGCCCCCCGAAAACAGTCAAATATTACCCTCCAACTTTTTTTGTTTTAAAAAAGAGCCACAAAATGACTCTCTGCCAGAAATGACACCAGCAGTCATTTCTGGCCACTCAAAACCACGAATAGGCAAATTTTGCCTATTTTTCTACCTGTGGATAATAAAACTGGGTCTCTAAGTCACAGTCGGGTATGTGAAACCACAGGTAGTCTGCAGATAATGAGAGCCGCCCAAACTCCCATCTGCATACAGAAGGCTGTTGCCTGTCACTAAAACAAAGTGCTAGGACCTTGTGCAGACAATGCAAAAAGCTTAAAAGTAGGCATTTGTATAGATTTCTATAGCTGTAGAAATTATAAACCTAAATAATTTGGGGGATTGGCCTCCTGTTTAAGTAGTGATTGTAAATGTTCTCTAAAGTGGTTTCTTTGGGGTTTGGCAGTGGGTATGTTTACAGTGCAAAGTGAAGAGAGGCCTTATTGCTTAGATTTCATAACTTAAGGCTTCTGATCTCAATTTGCCACCTCTAATTATTTGCTTCTTGGTTTCTGTTCAAAGTAACACAGAGATTTAGGAAAAGGTGGGGGGGAAGAATTCTTTCTCAGGTGAAGGAGTTCAGCTGTTATTGTTTGAAAGGGAGGGAAGAATTCCATAATTACAATGCTAAATAATAATGCTTTGACTCTAATCTTCCTGCAAAATCAGTCAGGATTTTAAAGCTTCATGTATTATTTGGAATACATCTGGGATTTATAGGGGAGCACTATATGCCTCTAGAGAAAACTTTCCTTTGGCCAGAGAGGAAATCCTGTGTACAACTGGTGGTCTTTTGCAGGGCTTACACAGAGGAGTGTGTATCTGCATTCATCATAATCATTTGTAGTGTGCCTCAGGTTATACGTTGCTCTTCATACAGATAGATCTCTGTGCTTTTCAGCTGGGTTTTCACCCCAGCACCCTTTGTGGCTTTTTGAGTTAGAGAATTTGGGATCATTGTTTTCTTCCTGTTTTTGGCTTTAATTTCCGGTAATGAGCAAATTAAGCGATTTATCCCATTTTTATTTGGAATAACTGAGGTGCAGGAAATTAAATGGCTTGCAAAATATGTTCCCAAGCAATATCAGACATGTAAAAACATAATCATAAGTTCAGTATCTTATCCTCTACTTAATGTTGCCTTTTGGCCAATCTGGTACAAATGATATATGGATGCAAATTATTGTTATAAATCCTGTGTTTAAGGAAGAGAGGTGGCATGGGATACACTGTAGCCTTTTGTGTTGCCATTAACATTTGTGTTTTCTCTCTGGGTAACTTTGCTCACTGTCCTCGGCTAGATCCTTGCATTTGGGGAGGATAATAAAGAAGACTGTGTCCTTTAGTCTTTGCTATGGTAATGATGAGGCTATGAGGGCAGATTGTATATAACCATGTCAGGTATGTTCCTGCATATATTCTGTCACTAAATTGAGGCTGAGCACCCTTTTCTTTGTAAAGAGATAGCATGCTACCATGTTAGAAGTGGCATGTTGCTGTGGATTTTTGTGTGTTACTGCCACTATTGCCCTATGTGGAAAGAGCAGCGAAACATTAATTTGAAACTCTAAAACGCAAGGATGAGCCAAGAGGAATGAATCTGAGCCATTTTGCCTGCCAGTTTAGTCCAAGGATACTTTCAGCACAGAGGGGGGCTGCCCTTTACCACTGAAAGAGTCTGGAAGATACGAGGGAGTAGGGTTTTGGTTTCATATCCTTGAATCCTAAATCTTTCCCCACCCATGCAAATACCCTCTTGGTAGAAGTCGGGGAGGGACTCTGTCTCCCTTGAGTATTGAAAGTATCCTGGAAAGGAAGTGGGGAATTTGAGCTTTGAGGACAGACATGCATCTGCTCCCATTGATAGCAAAGAAGGCCTGTTCCTCCAATGCTAAAATATCTGGGGGGGCAGCATTCCCTTGAACAGGGATTCTCAGATGTTGTTGACTACAACTCCCTTAATCCTCAGCCAAAGACCATTACAGCTGGGAATGCTGGGAGTTGTAGTGAGCAACATCTGGGAATCCCTGTTAGAGGGAACACTGCTGGGGGCAATTGGGCTTCACACATCTTCAGATTCCAGTTCTTACTTTTAGAAGTTTTCTTTGGTGAAAGGGGGCTTAAAACTGGTGACACTTTCATTGGTCGTCATGTATCAAAGTCATCAAAAAAACACTATGCTTGTAGTGAACTGTAACTCTCCTTTTTTAACCAGAGTATGCCTATCGCACACTGTCCATTTGCACTTCTTATGGCCTACTTTGCTCTTCAGTTAGCTTTTCAGTTTTAAGGAGGCAGACTCCACTTGGCAAAGCCCTTGATGCATCTGTTGAAGTGACTTAATGAAGGAATCAAATGCTGAGATAAATGACATGCCCTCTTTGAGGAATAATGGGGATTTTGGGAGGCCTGTGAGGGAAACCTTGACAGCATGAGATAAATTTGATCTGACCTGCTACTATGATTGTACTGGTTGAAATGGATGATTTCTTTTTCCGGAAGGGATTATGGAAATTAAGTTTCTGAAGTTTGGGGAAATAGTAAGTTAGACTATGAACCCAAACTCCATTTACATAATACGACCTCTAGCAGAACACAAATGTTCATGATACTGTCTTTTTTCTCTCACGTTCTCAGCTGCAAGTTTACAAGAAATCCATATCTGCTGCATTTCTCTCCACTTGAATTGCTAGAATTATAATATTACTTCGCTAGAGGGCATCCTTGCTCTGTGAGATTCAAATGGCTGAAGAAATGGTCTATAGAAAATGTTGGCTTGACTTGTACTGTGATTGGCTCTGAGCCTGAAAAGTAGTATTAGAAGTGTGCTTTGTTTAGAAAGTCTCTTATTCAAGGGTAGTTTAGGCAATTGGTTCAGCTCTTGTAAAACTGAAAAGCTTTGTCTGCTGACTTGCTGCTTAAAAGGGTCATTCTGGTAGTCCAAAATGTGCAGAGTATAGAGCTGATGCTGCTAAGGTCCCCAAGTATAAAGATGCAAAAGAGTGGCCTGGGGAAGTTGTTAGAGCCATTAACAAAGGAGCACAAATGGAGTCAAGGAATAATCTGATCACAAATTATTTCAGCTCCCCTAAGCTGTCTAAATGCATTGGAGATTTCCTTCTGCTCTAATGCATTCATACCCTTAAAAAACCTGAGAGCCTCCGATTAATGAAGTGAAAAGGCCTAAACAGTGTAATATTTAAATTGTGTTGAGAACATAAACGCTTCCACTGAAATTATCATTCGGAGCTGTTGTGTTTTCAGAATCTCTGGAAATCTGGCATCTGATATACTGGACTTTACACATAGCATTTTCCTTTCATGGGTGCAGATTGGAGTAACTCTTCGTGTTGTGAAAGTTATGTGTGCCTGTTTCACCATCTGTATGAACTCTGGGAACCTGCTTGCGATTTGAATAAAACAGACCTGTGCATGATCTTAATGCCTGTGTATTAAAAACATTGCATGTGGTGACCCTGGATTATGGACTTTCAAATTATGGTGCAAGAATTATTTTCAGGTTGGATTTGTTTTAGGATTTATTATGATTGGCTTAAAATACACTGATGCCTATTGGTTGAATATACTGACCTCTCTATTCCTCAAAAGGTTTTCCAACTCCCCAACATCCCCTTTATTCAAGGAAACCATGGATTGTAGCTGCTGCATTTGTTTTCCACACAGGAGCAAGAAGAATAAGTTACTTCCAACTGTTCCATAACCTAACTGGAACCTTTAAGACAAATTTATTTTAGCATAAGCTTTTGTGAACTACAGTCCACTTCACCAGATGCAAGTGGACTCTAGTCTACAAAGGTTTGTGTTAAAATAAGTTGATTAATTTTTAAAGTCCCCCAAGACGATTTGTTTTTCCTGCAACAGAATAACATGGCTAGCCCTCTGGAAGCAATGACCTAACTGGTTGCTTGGTCTTATGAAGCCAAAACTCCTTCACACTTCTGATCTGCAAATGAACCTGTCTGTGAAATTCAAATATAAAGCTAATATACTGACCCTGTGTTTCACTGTATTCTTTAAACATACAGAATACACAGTTGCAATTAGAAGAAAGGGAAATCTCTCTGTATGTAGAGTGAATTGCTGTATGAGGAGGTCTTTGGCATTGAATTCATCTGCTTCTCTTTGGGATTCAGCTGAAGGAATATGTTTGGTTTGGAGGCAGACGGTGATGTTTTTAATGAATTCATCAAAGACTCAGCTATGGTTTTTGTGTTTGGCATCAAAGCTAAATGTAGGTCACAACCACTTTCCATTGGAATGTTTATATATGTTGTAACATTCCAAGCACCATAATTTATCAACTGCAAGAGCTGGTACATTAGCTTATAAGGCTAATAAACCTTATATTTTCAGTCTTACTTCCAATATGTTCAGTACAATAAATTCCATTCAAAACAATATATTAAATATAATAAAAGATTCAGGCTCTCCTGCTGGACTCTGAGTCCCAGATGAAAGTGGGTCTCTGCAGTTCCTACATACACAATTTTTTGTTTGGGATGCCAAAGTTGGGCAAGATTTTATAAAGCCCAAGAAGTAGGCTGCAAATGCAGGTTTGTGCAAAATGCTGCATGTTTGTCTTCCATGCATCAGCTTCTTAGCCTCTGCTGCTCAAGACAAGCTGCTGTTTCATATCTTCCTTCAAGCTGCTCTGAACTCAGTCAAGAAACATGATAAGCATATTCCTCGGCATATTCCTTGAGAGAGCTATATGGACAGAATAACACACAGTCTTGATGGTCAACAGGGAATCTGGCCCTAGTCTTAGAAACTTAAAACAATGGGGTGTACAGCCAAAGCAGAACGTGCATAGTTATTTGCCACCAGCTATGGAAAACATAGAAGAGAGGCAGCATTATGTTCAGCATGCATGCAATGGCATGAAGGTTCAGGTGAGGCCCTCTGCCTTACCTGAGCTGTTTTAAATTGAGGTGGTCTTATACAGTCATCCCCATGCCTTTAGTTAGCATATTTTTTTACTGAGAAGAGTTCCTGCTTTCAGTCTTTGTAGCCTATCAGCATTTTGACTCATGTCCCTGTTTGGCTAATCAGGTCTCATTTACCTTTGACATCCTTTAGAGGAACAGAATGGGCCATTACAGTTGCCTTGGAAACAGTGAGATTAAATGCACATTGCCATGGCAACCTGCCATGATCTTCAACTTCTATCTGTGGGACTTATTGCTTCAACGGGGGTGGGGGTGTAGTTAAAGGATCTTCCATTGCTGAGACACAGGCTGTCTTTTGGCCATAGTACGAGCACAGATGAGTTATAGTTGCTATTTCAAAGTCCATGGTTGCAACCATGGGGTGATCTTCAGCGTCTTTCATGTTTTCTTGAAATGCAGTTGCTTGGATTGACCTCATTAGCCACATTTTTATGACTAAGATCTCATCACTACTGCCGCCGCTGCCACCACCTCCTCCTCAGCCTATTCCTTGAATTAAAAGTCTGTGTACATCAATAGTTTCTGAGCATGTTCCAAATGACTGCAGTGTGAAGATACTTTGTTTCAGTGATAGCAAAGGGAGGAAATGAGGGAACTAAATTCCCTGGGTGTCAGTTAAGAAATCCTTCCAGCATTTAATGCGTAGACTAGAGATAGTAAAGGTAATCACTGATGACTCTCAAGATGTATGTTATACTAAGATTTTGGTTATAAACAAATGAGATGGAGAAAATGAATGGAAATCTCAAAAATTATTGCTATCAAACAGCAAATTGCTGACAAAGGAGTTGCATCCTACAACCTATTGTACATAAATGGATAACAAAACACTTTTAAGAAGCAATGTAGTAGTAGTGGTAATGCTGACAACCAAAAAGTCAAACAACTGACCCAGTTTTTGTTTTTGTTTTATTATTATGGCTTTTGAACTATTCAATTTGGAGAGCAGGGGCTCCTGTTAAGTATGGGAATTGACAATCCCAGTGTTCTGATTTGTCTTATCTGATTGTTGCATAGCAGTGAAAGCCTAAGTCACACATTCAGTCCCTCAGGAAGGAGCTCTGTCTAAAAATGAACAAAATCATGATTTAAATTCAACAGTTAAACTACCCATGGGTTTATGATAACCTGTAACAAAACCATTTCTAAATAGCATCCTATCTGTGACCAGTTGCTGAGAAACTATGCTGAGAAAGAGGCAAGCTTATACATGTTCTTGGAACTCATACCATCTGGGTGTTTTCATGGATAATTTTGGTAAAACTAATGGGGCATTTGAATGATGAGTGCATGTTTTTCTATCTTACTCTGTATTTTCTGACCTCCAAATCACAACATTGACCCTGCAAACTATCAGGTTTGGCTGAGTTTTATGAAGTGTGAAAGTGCTTTTAGAGATACTAAATCTGGTTCTTAGAATTATGCACAGAAGCCAATGTGAAGCTATTGCATGCACTAAGAAGAAATCATAGAGTAGTTCTTGAGGAAGATACTGTTAAAGCAGACTGTCTTATGATGGAATGTGAATTTTAGCAGCACACAGACTGAAATGGCATCTAATTAAAATCAAAACAAATGGACACCCACACTTTGAACCAGATTTGACAGTGGCTAATGGACTGAGCTGCAAATCCAGTAGTTCCCAATTTAAATCTCACTTCTGTTATGAGTTTACTAGGTTGCTTTTAGCAAGCAACTCTGTGCTTGAGCCCCCTCTCCCCCAGTCTGCAATATGGGGGTCATACCACCTTACAAGGCTGGTGTAAGCATTACAGCAAGATAATACATGTGAAGCACTTTGAATACTCAGCATAAATGCTATATATTCAGTTATCCTAGGTATTAGTATAATGTGGTGGTGGTGGTGGTGAACTGTGAGGTGACAAAGTGAGATGGTTGAGTTGAAGTTGCCATATCAGCTATGATTTAGACACTTACTGAGCTAGTTAATGCTTTCATATGATGGAGGAGCAGATGTGTATTTCACCAGACACGTAATGTGTGACACAACTGGTGGCTGTGGGCCACGTCCAGCCTGAGAGGCTTGATACCTCTCAATGCCAGTTGCAGGAGAGCAACAGTAAGAGAGAGGGTGTGCACATACCTCTTGCCTGTGGGCTCCCAAGAGGCATCTAGTGGGCCACTGTGTGAAACAGGATGCTGGACTAGATGGGCTTTGAGCCTGATCCAGCAGGGCTTTTCTTATGTTCTTATAATACTTCTGTAGGGAGGCCCATACACAAGAGGATCCCATTCATGTTATTATTCCCCTCAGAAAAAGCCACCCTCATTGTTCATTTAGGTTTTTAATTTTTATTCCCAGACATACTTCTAGAATTTCTTCATTTTGATTGCTGTATTATATATGGTAAATGTTTTATGACTAGACCACAGTCTATCTGAAATGAATAGATTTACTGAGATCTTTGTGCTAATACATAGGAAGATTCCGTATACTGAGTCAGACCATAGGTCCATCTTGCTCAGTATTGTCTACACGGACTGGCAGTGGCTTCTCCAAGGTTGCAAGCAGGAGCCTCTCTCGGCGCTATCTTGGAGATGCCAGGGAAGGAACTTGGAACATAGATGCTCTTGCCAGAGCAGCTCCATCCCCTAAGGAGAATATAGTGCTTACACTTCTAGTCTCCCTTTCATATGCAACCAGGATGGACCCTGCTTAACTAAGGGGACAAGTCATGCTTGCTACCACAAGAGCAGCTCTCTTCCTCTGCATGCATGCATACATACATTAAAAAGTGACTTGGAGAATGTCTTTTGTCTCAGACCAAGGCAACTCTGAAGACTCTTCTTGTAGGTGAAGTTGCCAGGTCTCTAGAAATGCAGACCCTGAGATTTAGTGGGAAGGAAACTTGGAGATGAGGAGTGGTGTCTGACACCAGGAGTGAAGTTTGTTGAGGTGGAATCAGTTGACATCTGAAGAAGATGGAACCTTGTAGGACAGGATAGAGTCTAGTCATACAGATTACTCACTGGTAGAGTTTGACAGACAACGTGGAAGAGGAGCTAATTATAAAATACCTTATAAATCCAAGCAGAAATTAGCTTGGGTGGTGTTTCTTGCCCCTCGCCCTGCTATTTTTCTTCTTGCACAGTCTCTGAGGAGGAGGTAGGGTTGCCCGCCTCCCAAATGGGCCTGGAGTCTCCAGGAACTGGTATCAATCTTCATGAGATTATTGAAAGCAGTCCTAGGGATCATAATGGCTTGATATTGTGAAAAATATTGAGGAAAGACATTATACAGCAATAGTTAACACTGAGAGCTGGCAACCCTAGAAAGCTGAACCATGAAACTTCAGGTCAGACTCTGAAACTTGGCAAACCTATTAGCTGAATTGATGGGTTCAGCAACCTTCATGTATGCCCCTTGTGAAATTAAAATTAGAGGCCCCCCCCCCACAATTCCCGCTTTACATATAATCAACAGACATGACTGTTGCTGTTGCATCTAGTTTGACCAAAAGAATCCTGGTTTTGCTGCACGTACCTAAGTACAACGCACCAGAAACAGAAAAATAATTATTTCTACAGCTCCTCCCTCTGCTCTATTTCTGCAGCTCCTCTTTTTCTTTCTCCCTGGAGCACAAGGGGAAGTCTAATCCTGGGATGGCAGCAGACACAGGGGTAAAAGCTGCTAATCCCACAGGCCCACCTGCCTTCCAAATGACAGGTTGGGCTGTTTTCTACCCATTTCAGGCCTCTGTGCACGTTCGTGTAGAGACCCTCTAAATGGGCTGAAAATGGCCTGACCTGTCATTTGGGAAGCAGGTGGGCCCATGGGTGGAGTTCTCCCTGCCATCTTCGCCACCATCCCACCGTGCATGAAGACAGTCCGACCTGTCATGATTTGGGCGTCAGGCAGGCCCACCATGCCACCGTTGTACAGTGGCAATTTTAAAAGGTATTGAAAACAGATTTAGCTCTCCCACCCAGCCCTTTACTTGTAAAGGGGAATGCTTGCCAGGGCAGCAAATCTTTGGTTGTCTATGGGTGGCAAAAAACGTAATCTGCACCTGCATGGAAGACGGTTAGGATTCCATTGTGGCCTGTGGTCCTGTCTTTGCCACCGGCACCCTTGAACATTATGTTTAGGAAAGCCAGGGCCATGTATATAACATTGAAGAGTCTGTCCTACTCTTCAGTAGGCCTAAAAACTCATCAGATGGCTGTTTTTGCTGTGGGCCAGGTTCCAGATCCAGTAGCAACCTTCTCAGTGAACCAGTATGATGAACAAGAATGTGATTGTGGGCTCTGTAACACCACTCCCACTCCAGCTGTGGAAACTGGGGAGCCTCTACCCACCCAAAACAGAAGCATGAGTTCAGATTCTGAAATGGAAGCGCCTATGGAGTGAAAGCTGCATATGGAAAAATGGGTGAAGAGGCAGCCTCATTTTTATTGGCGTGATGACTACTGTTGCCAATATTCAGATGGGGACTTCTGACAATGATGAGTGTCGCTGCCATTCTTATTTGTCAAACAGGCCCCCAGGGTTTTCTCCAGGGTGAGAAAAAGTGCTGCAGGTCCAGTGAAGATTGGTCATCGTGTGATTGCCTGATGCCAGTTTCAGGCAGCCCAATATCCTCCTCCTGCAGGGCTGTATGCTTTACTTCATCTGAAAGTGGGGAGGAGAAGGAAGCCGTGGATGGCAGTGTGTTTACAAAAACTGAAGAGCAAACCCCAATTGATGAGCCCAACAAGCTGGTAAGCCTGATGTGTTTTAATTTGTTTGCTTACTCTGTTTTTTTTTTACCCTGCAGTATTAAAACATTGCACTCTTTTGTGCAAGTCTGTGCCTTTGAAAACACATACCTCAGAGATGTCAACGAAACCTGCATCTCATGTGCTTCCACTGATCATGACCAATAAAATGATTTTGTATTAAATATGTGTGTTCATACCTGTGTTAAGCAGCACCAAGGCAGAACACGAGAAAATCCTAAAGAAAATATATTGCAACCCACATACCCCCGGAGAGTTGAGAGCTTCACTCATGTAAATCTGCTATTTCAAGAGGCCAGACAGCACAGTAAAGTGCTGAGTAAAAGGCAAGTTGAGGCCTGGCTTTCAGAGCAGGACGCTTACACTCTGCACAAGCCGAGGATTCATTTTAAAAGAAACAAGTTTCAGGGGTGGATGCACAATGGCAGGCAGATTTAATAGACAAGCAACAGTTTTCTAAATACTAGTGGGCCCGGGCACAGAGCATCCTTACCTCCGCGGCCGCCGGGCCCGCCGCCTTACCTCCGCGGCCGCCGGGCCCGCCGCCTTACCTCCGCGGCCGCCGGGCCCGCCGCCTTACCTCCGCGGCCGCCGGGCCCGCCGCCTTACCTCCGCGGCCGCCGGGCCCGCCGCCTTACCTCCGCGGCCGCCGGGCCCGCCGCCTTACCTCCGCGGCCGCCGGGCCCGCCGCCTTACCTCCGCGGCCGCCGGGCCCGCCGCCTTACCTCCGCGGCCGCCGGGCCCGCCGCCTTACCTCCGCGGCCGCCGGGCCCGCCGCCGCGGCCGCCGGGCCCGAGGGTGGTGCCGCCGCGGCCGCCGGGCCCGAGGGTGGTGCCGCCGCGGCCGCCGGGCCCGAGGGTGGTGCCGCCGCGGCCGCCGGGCCCGAGGGTGGTGCCGCCGCCGCGGCCGCCGGGCCCGAGGGTGGTGCCGCCGCCGCGGCCGCCGGGCCCGAGGGTGGTGCCGCCGCCGCGGCCGCCGGGCCCGAGGGTGGTGCCGCCGCCGCGGCCGCCGGGCCCGAGGGTGGTGCCGCCGCCGCGGCCGCCGGGCCCGAGGGTGGTGCCGCCGCCGCGGCCGCCGGGCCCGAGGGTGGTGCCGCCGCCGCGGCCGCCGGGCCCGAGGGTGGTGCCGCCGCCGCGGCCGCCGGGCCCGAGGGTGGTGCCGCCGCCGCGGCCGCCGGGCCCGAGGGTGGTGCCGCCGCCGCGGCCGCCGGGCCCGAGGGTGGTGCCGCCGCCGCGGCCGCCGGGCCCGAGGGTGGTGCCGCCGCCGCGGCCGCCGGGCCCGAGGGTGGTGCCGCCGCCGCGGCCGCCGGGCCCGAGGGTGGTGCCGCCGCCGCGGCCGCCGGGCCCGAGGGTGGTGCCGCCGCCGCGGCCGCCGGGCCCGAGGGTGGTGCCGCCGCCGCGGCCGCCGGGCCCGAGGGGGGTGCCGCCGCCGCGGCCGCCGGGCCCGAGGGGGGTGCCGCCGCCGCGGCCGCCGGGCCCGAGGGGGGTGCCGCCGCCGCGGCCGCCGGGCCCGAGGGGGGTGCCGCCGCCGCGGCCGCCGGGCCCGAGGGGGGTGCCGCCGCCGCGGCCGCCGGGCCCGAGGGGGGTGCCGCCGCCGCGGCCGCCGGGCCCGAGGGGGGTGCCGCCGCCGCGGCCGCCGGGCCCGAGGGGGGTGCCGCCGCCGCGGCCGCCGGGCCCGAGGGGGGTGCCGCCGCCGCGGCCGCCGGGCCCGAGGGGGGTGCCGCCGCCGCGGCCGCCGGGCCCGAGGGGGGTGCCGCCGCCGCGGCCGCCGGGCCCGAGGGGGGTGCCGCCGCCGCGGCCGCCGGGCCCGAGGGGGGTGCCGCCGCCGCGGCCGCCGGGCCCGAGGGGGGTGCCGCCGCCGCGGCCGCCGGGCCCGAGGGGGGTGCCGCCGCCGCGGCCGCCGGGCCCGAGGGGGGTGCCGCCGCCGCGGCCGCCGGGCCCGAGGGGGGTGCCGCCGCCGCCGCGGCCGCCGGGCCCGAGGGGGGTGCCGCCGCCGCCGCGGCCGCCGGGCCCGAGGGGGGTGCCGCCGCCGCCGCGGCCGCCGGGCCCGAGGGGGGTGCCGCCGCCGCCGCGGCCGCCGGGCCCGAGGGGGGTGCCGCCGCCGCCGCGGCCGCCGGGCCCGAGGGGGGTGCCGCCGCCGCCGCGGCCGCCGGGCCCGAGGGGGGTGCCGCCGCCGCCGCGGCCGCCGGGCCCAGGAGTGCCGCCGCCGCCACCGGGCCCAGCCAGGCCCGCCGCCTCGACTCCGCGGCCGGGCCCGCCTGGCTCCCTGGCCATGGCCGCCGCCGCCATTCTCCTGGGTGCGCCTGGACCAATCAGGCGCCCCAGCAGCCCAGCCAATCAGCTCACACCCACACCCAGGAGAAATATATATATAGATAACAAAGGTTACAAGTACATTTTGACAGTTGTGGATATATGCTTGGGGTGCACCTCTAAAAATACAAAACAGTCAGGGAAGTGGCCATGGCATTCAAAGCTATTTTGGAGAAGGCTGGAAGCCTGGCAAACTCCAGACTGACAGTGGGACGGAATTTTTAAATAAGCCAGTAGGCGGCTTGTTAAAGGAGCATGAGATTCACCACTTTGTCACAAACAAGAATGTCAAAGCAGGAGTGGTGGGACAGTTTAACAGAACTTTATAAACAAGAATGTGGAGGTATTTTACCACTCACAACACCCTCAGGTATACCGATGTCTTGCCTGAACTCCTAAAGAGCTATAACCACAGCTTTTGCAGAACCCTCCAAACCAGACCTGTGGATGTTAACCCCACGGACAATCTAGCTGTTTGGAAAGCAGCTTATTCATTCATTCATTCATTCATTCATTTACTCACTCACTTGATTTCTATTCGATTTCTATTCGATTTCTCTCTTATGGTAGCTCTATCCACAAAAAAGCCAAGCCTCTTGTGCTAAGAAAAGGAGATCACGTTAGGATTTCTAAAATTAAAGGTGTTTTGTTGTTGTTTTTTAGAAAGGCTATGAACAGAACTACACCCCAGGGTTGTTTGTAGCAGACCAAGTCATCAGAAGAATTTAAAGGCCTGTCTGCTTGTTAAAAGATTACATGGGTGAGGCAGTTCTTGGCAGCTTCTATCCTGAAGAATTATAGAAAGTTAAAATGGAAGAGAACAAGGTGTACAGGGTTGAAGAATTTCTAGCTACAAAAGGCTGTGGCCATTTCTATGCCTGTTTTGTCCAAGCATATTTAGATAGAATATCTACCACTGTCAAAACAAACTCTTTTTAAAAAACAAAAAACGAAAGCACATAGTTTTTGACAGCTCGTATGTCTACTATACTACTCGCAGGGCAAACAGAATAGGAAAGGTGAGGTTTTTGAGAAGAAGAAAACCCTGCATAACTTTAAAAGAGATCAAGTGTGAGGGACAGCAGATATGGCTGGAGTAGCTACTGCCTGAGATGTGAGGAAATCACTGAAGAATAGGGCCAGGAATCCGTGCTCCTCCAAGGCCCTTTCTTGAAGTGCAGTGGTTTAAGATGTTGCGATGTAAGAGGCTGTGCATGTGAGCAGAAATAAGTTGGGCTCTTCTACATGCCCTACCAGAATGAGAGTTCTGAACTAAACATGAGAATGTTGAAAATCTATGACAACTGTGCTATAAATGCACCCATGCTTCATTTAAAGTGCATAGGAAGCTGCCATATACAGTACGGACCATTCATCTCCCTAACTCAGTATTGTCTGTACTGACTGCCAGTGGCTCTCCAAGGTGTCAAGCAGGAGTCTTTCTCAGCCCTACCTGAAGATGCTAGGGATTGAATTTGGAACCTTCTGTATACAAATCAGATGCTCTACCATTGAGCTACAGCCTATAGCATTCATGTAGGTCTACTTTAGATATATTCCCTTGTGTATTTGGTGTGTCTCATGATGTTTGAAGCAGCTGTATATAACCTGCTATTAAAATGCTGGTTCGGTTCCCATGTGTTTTCTCACAGGCTACAGGTATTCTGGTACAGACCTTTTACCCAGCAGATATAGGCTGCAACATTAAAGTCAGTTCCTTTCTCTGAAAGCTTTCCCCCACCATTGCCTCTGATGCCTGTGGGCACTGTAAAACTTTGGTGTCTAGGAAGACTGGAAAGAGTCTTCATTTTGTTCATTCTCTTCCCCGCATCTTTTTAAAAAATGAACTATTATATTAATGCCTATTGTGTAGGTTTCTCACTGAAAAGCAGAACGCTAATAATGTTTAGAAGGCAAAAGGATTCTAAAGAGAAAATTCTGCAGCTGTCTTTGGTAACTGCAAAGGGAGAAATAACAGAGATACTCCCCATTGTGAGCAGAACTTTATCTCCTTGCTGTGTTTGAGTGCTTGATGGGGAGAGGGGGCAAGAGGGCCGCATGGCAGATCTCTCTGCCTGTTAACAACGCTCTTCTAGTGCCACCACTGTCCTATATTCCCAGATAACAGGCAGAGGCCAGAAATAGGGCTGACATAGTGAAAGAAGTTTTCTAATCCTTTCCCAGGCAAGCAGAAATGTATGAGTGAAAAGCCAATTCATAGGGGAGAGAAGAATTACACAGGAGAAAATTGGGTCCACAAATCAAAGGCAGCTTCTCCACTGAGGGAAAATGGAGAAAATCAGGCATGGGAATGGGGAGATGGCTGAATACAGCCTGTTAGCAATAGAGACCTTGCTAGCGGGGTCTTTGTGGAGTTATATAAAAAAGAGCTTGCTTGGCCTAAAAGAGAATTAGGAATGAGAGCCCACTAAGTACTACCAGAGTGGGAGCAAGCACCCTCAGAAGCCCCTTCCTCATTTTATACTACGAGAGAGGTTTCTGTTCTGCTTACAACTCTCCCAGCTAGGCTTTTACAGTTCAAGCACAGAACCTAAATGCAAAGAAATATGAACTGTGTGTTTTGTGTTTCCACCTTGAGATGATCTGCTGTAAAAGGGTTAATACTATGCCTATGTTCTATCAAAGGCTGGGTGTGGGGAGCAGATCCACCCTGATTTGAGATGTGATTCCGATATGCACTGCAAAGCAGGCAAAAAACTGATATTTGAATTTCATAACAGAGGGCATGTTACGTTCCATAAGATATGACACCTCTTCCTAAAAAAATGCTCATAGGGCAAGCTCGTGACACCATGTAAAGCAGGCAGAATATAAATAGATATTACAGAGCTGGGGAGTATGTGACGACAGTATATCATCAACTTAATCTATATCCATGCAACTCTTAAGTGGCAGCCGATAGATGGCACCGGCCTTGAAAAACCTACTACAAGGTCTGTGCATCCGGTTATCCCCCAACTCCTTGGTGTGTCTGACACCCCCTTCCCCGTTACGTCTCCCCTTTCTTTGTTTTGGTTCATAAATCTTTCACCAAGAGAGCATGGAGCGGGAGCCTGTAGTGGAGAGTTCGACAAGCTTGCAACTTATCTTCCTTGTTTATTAAGTGAGGTAATTCTTGGCTACTGGAGCATGAGTTGGTGAAGCTCAGTTGGAAATCTGTGAGGAAAGGAAAGTATGCAAGAAGTATTTCACGTTTTGTCTTCCTCCTTGGACCCTGTGGTGCTTTAGTTTATTCCTGGAAAATTCAGCATAGAATCCAGCCCCTTCTTAGCAGGGGCAGCCTAACGTATTGCAGTTCCTAAGATGAGGCCTTATGCCGGGGGCGGGGGCAGGGGCAGGGGGTGCAGTCTCCTTTCAGAATCATGCCTTCCAAGCTTTGAAAGTGGTGTAGAGGGCAGGGAGAGGTTTGCCAGCAGCCTCCTCTTTTCTCCTAATTCTTCTTGTGTGCGTTGCAAGGAGTGCAAAGAGAGGTGTGCCTTGCAAACTTTGCAAGGGTCAAAGCAGTCCCAAACCAAGAGCTGTTCCAATCGCAACATCTTGCTGCCCTGCTGACACTCTAATAATTGGCTGCCTGAGAGGTGACCATCTCACCTCATCTCATGAACCACCTCATGACTACCTCACCTCATCTCGTCTCTGCTTCTTAGGGCCAAACTATACATGCCATAAATATATTATGCACCTATACATGCAGCTCCTCTCTCTCTCTCCAAAAACAGGTGTCTGTGGAATGAACTCACAGGATCATGCCGGACAGGGAAGAGAAGTTCACTTGTTCCCTGCCATCTTTTCTTGCTGAGAATTGCCACTCTGAAGCGGTGATTTCTGAAGTGACAGATCACTGCTTTAGAGGGAAAGTTTTCAGTTGGAAAACAAGGTGCAGGGGGAAAAATGAACTTCCTCCTTCCTGTTCCTCAGTCCTGACTGGGTTCCCACACGGTCCATGTGGTTGGTTTTTTTATAAAAAGAAAAGAGTGCAGGGCAGGTGCGTAACAATGATAGGGCAAGGGGAGACAGTTGTCTGGGGGCCCCACTGCCTGGAGGGGCACCCCAGGGGCACCTCATGTGACTCCCCATTGCCCCCTGTCCAGCCCCATAGCCTCTCAGCCACTTGCCCTCTTCGCCGTCTCTCCTGCTTGTTCTACTGGCCCGCAATCCAAGCAGCAGGCAAGCTGCAAAGAGCTCCTTTTCTACCGCCTCTCAGCTGATCGGCGGGTGGGCGGGGCTTCCACGGAGGCCTCCGTGTAGGCCGTAGTGAAGCCTGAACTCGAGTAGGGCCCAAGCAAGCCAGGAAGGAGGAGGCAGCCAGAGTGTTCTCTGCAGCAGAAGACCCCTTGCTGCCCTGCTTAACCCAGACCAGCATTTGCCAGGTAGAGTGTGAACTCCTTTTTGTGGTTACCTTTCCCTCCCCCCCCTCCCCCATATATAGGGATCTGCTTGCCATAGGGCTTGGATATGGGGGGGGGCGGGACCGAGAAGTCTCTGAATATTTATTTTGAAACAGCTTGGAAAATTTGCTGACTTAAAAAAAACTATCTAAAAAGTCCTATAAGTGGCTTGTTTCATGGCAGAAAATTGCAAAAACTTCTGGAACAGTATTTTATTAATTTTATTTATTCATTCATTCATTTATAAATGCACTTATGTTCAAGTTGTTTTGCAACCCAGAAGGTCTGAGTGAGAACTGTGAAGCATGTGTGGTACTTTTATTTTATTTTTCTTGTGTGTGAACTGCTCCCCAATAACTTGCAGGGACTTCAGGGTAAATCTGGCCAACATGTGAATGCAGCACCTCCATTCCAGAGGAGATGTGTCTTAAAGGGCTTTAAAAGCCTCCTGTGAAAAACCTCCTGCAATCAAACTTGACTGAATTTGTTCAGAATTCTGGGAAAACAAACATAGGTTCACCCTGCATGGTTGAAAGTCTCCTTTGCTAATCTGCAGCGAGGGGCCCATTTTAATAATTCATCTTTCTAGTGTGTTCTAGGCATTAAAAGTAATAAAAATGTATAGTACTCAATGTATATCACTATATATTGTGATGTGTGTGTGTGTGTGTGTTCAGTGAAATGTATTTGCAGGCAGCATACTTATTTTGGAATATCAGACTTAAATCCTTGGGGGCCTGGGGTGTGCGGAGGCCCCGGACTTTGGGGGGGGCCGCATTTTAAAATCTTGTCTCTGGGCCCACTCCAACCTTGCTACGCCCCTGGTGCAGGGAGAAGCACTTCCAGTTGGAAGCATGTGTCTGCAGCATGTTTGTGTGCACATCACATGTCATTGAATTCATAGACAATCATTTTATAACCAGGATGGTGTGTGTTCTTTACCCCAAAGGTTCCAGTTCGTGACAAAGAAATTTATTCTGCCTTCCAAATACTGTGCCTAACTTTCATATATTTACATTTAATTGCTTTCTTCAGACTGAAAACTGAAAGCTTGTTTCAGCCAAAGGGAAGCTTTTCTAAGTTGCCCTGCTTTTACTGATGTACATGTAACTTCCCTGTTAATGGTTATTTGGATTATGCTCAGTATGTGTTGGCAGAATTTAGAATTTTATGGCAAGGGCTCAAGACAAAGGATGAGAGGAGCTGTGGGAGCTGTATGAGTTGAGGCATGGTCTTGGGGTTAAGGGAGCAGAAAAACATGGAAATCTTTATTTGTTGAGAACCTGAAATTCTGACATGCTTTCTCTTGTATCTGAGTTGTAGGGAAAACTGATCACTGTTTTCATTTGGAGTAGGAAGGGGGAATGCAAATTTTAAAGCAAATCACTAATGATGACTTAAACTTGCTCTTTCCGAAGAAAAAAAACTATCAAACCAATGTTTTTCCTCAAACAAAATGGAGTGTGTTACCTTTTGTAAATCACACTGTAAGAGGTATCGGTGCCTGTAGAAACTGCACTGTTTGTATCTAACTTGAGTGACATTTTGGAGATTCTAATGTATGCTGTTTTAAAATTAAAAAAAGAGAAAATTTAATTTCAAAATCTAAGTATCCGTATTAAGTTTTCCATACCATGTTCGCACACATGCCTTGGACACATGGTGGCAACTCCTACTTATTTTTTTATTATTTGTTTATTTATTAAATTTATATATACTGTATATACAATTTACAATATATACAATATACAATGTAAAAAAACATTGGTTTGATAGTTTTTTTCTTCTGAAAGAGCAAATTTAAGTCATCATTAACAATTTGCTTTAAAACTCTCATTCCCCCTTCCTGCCCCAAATAAAAACAGTGATCTGTGTGTGTGTATATATCTATATCTCTATCTATCTATCTATCCACACCGCTCTTCCTAAAATGGCTCAGGGCAGTTTACACTAAAATAAAATAAAAATACATGATAATTAAAATAAAAACCCAATTTAAAGTAGATTAAAATTACAATGAAAACTACAAGTGACCAGATGAAAGCCTGGACGTCTGCAGGAAGCATGAGTGTGGGAGTACATATGAATAAATAAAACCACCTGACACTTCACATTAATCTGGCCATATTATTTATTTATATCTATGCAAACGGCTTTGGGAACTTTTGTTGAAAAGCGGTATAAAAATATTTGTCATATTCATTTCTTGTAAATCTGGGGTGGGGCAACTGGACAGCCCTTTGCCCTTCCCCTCTCCCTCTCGGCAGCTATGGTTATTGTAAATAGCCAGACATATGCAAGTGATACACATACCCAGCATCTTCGGAGAAAATATACGCATACCCAGCTTCTTTGGGGAACACACACACACACACACATTTTGTTTCAGTGGTGAGAGTTCCCAGCCTCTAAGGTTATTTAAAGTGATATTCCCTCTCCTTCCCCCACAAAAGTATTGAAAAATCTCAGTGAAATTGATTTTGCATCTCATCTGACAAACCTTGCTACAGTGTTTCAAGACAGCTCAAATCAAGAGAACAAATGAGAGCATAAATAAAGCCATTACAGAGAAACGTCCTGCGGTGCTGCGGGAAATTGGGGATGGCACTGATTTTGGTTCCACCACTACCAAGTTGTAAAGGATAACTCTGCTCCTTGAAGATGGTCTCAGCTTCATTATGTGGTTCAGTCCTGCTTGCTTCATCCAAAATAGGTTACTTAAGACAGGGATCTATGGTGAGTCATCATATGCTGATTTAAATTATCACTATGAAAGTGTGAACTTGCCTTGAATCATCCAGCAAGGGCAAGACCGTGGCTCTCTCATTTGTCCTGCTTCCTGTGGAGGAGATGATGATGACATGCCGTTTCCTATCAAATTACAGAGTGATTTGCCAGAAGTCTGTGACTAGATAGGCAGGTGGACTGTGAATACTAGGGTTGCTTTCTTTCTTTCTTTCTTTCTTTCTTTCTTTCTTTCTTTCTTTCTTTCTTTCTTTCTTTCTTTCTTTCTTGGCATCGGCTCAGTGTTTTTAACAGTTGCATTGTGTGCAGTGTTTCCTAGCACAGAGATGCAGTGATTGAGGGGAAAAAATGTTCCCTATTGAATATCTGCCTGTTCTGCAGCTTTAAAAGGTAAAAAGCCTGGGTAAGCTCTTTGTGAGCAGCTTGTGAGCCAGGTTGAGTGTCGGACAGGTGCTTTAACACTTTGTTCTTGCCACAGCCCTGATCCAAATCAGCCCCCGCAGCAGCTATTTGTTCCCACTGGTGCCAAATGATACACCTGGGCTACCAAGCAGCTTGGGTCAAATTTTTGGGAACTATTTAGTAAAGTGAAGAATTAGCTCAAACAGATAATCCTCCTTGACTCAAACACAGGGGCGTAGCAAGGTTGGAGTGGGCCCAGATACAAGATTTTAAAATGCGGCCCCCCCCAAAGTCCGGGGCCTCCGCACACCCCAGGCCCCCAAGGATTTAAGTCTGATATTCCAAAATAAGTATGCTGCCTGCAAATACATTTCACTGAACACACACACACACACACATCACAATATATAGTGATATACATTGAGTACTATACATTTTTATTACTTTTAATGCCTAGAACACACTAGAAAGATGAATTATTAAAATGGGCCCCTCGCTGCAGATTAGCAAAGGAGACTTTCAACCATGCAGGGTGAACCTATGTTTGTTTTCCCAGAATTCTGAACAAATTCAGTCAAGTTTGATTGCAGGAGGTTTTTCACAGGAGGCTTTTAAAGCCCTTTAAGACACATCTCCTCTGGAATGGAGGTGCTGCATTCACATGTTGGCCAGATTTACCCTGAAGTCCCTGCAAGTTATTGGGGAGCAGTTCACACACAAGAAAAATAAAATAAAAGTACCACACATGCTTCACAGTTCTCACTCAGACCTTCTGGGTTGCAAAACAACTTGAACATAAGTGCATTTATAAATGAATGAATGAATAAATAAAATTAATAAAATGCTGTTCCAGAAGTTTTTGCAATTTTCTGCCATGAAACAAGCCACTTATAGGACTTTTTAGATAGTTTTTTTTAAGTCAGCAAATTTTCCAAGCTGTTTCAAAATAAATATTCAGAGACTTCTCGGTCCCGCCCCCCCCCCATATCCAAGCCCTATGGCAAGCAGATCCCTATATATGGGGGAGGGGGGGGAGGGAAAGGTAACCACAAAAAGGAGTTCACACTCTACCTGGCAAATGCTGGTCTGGGTTAAGCAGGGCAGCAAGGGGTCTTCTGCTGCAGAGAACACTCTGGCTGCCTCCTCCTTCCTGGCTTGCTTGGGCCCTACTCGAGTTCAGGCTTCACTGCGGCCTACACGGAGGCCTCCGTGGAAGCCCCGCCCACCCGCCGATCAGCTGAGAGGCGGTAGAAAAGGAGCTCTTTGCAGCTTGCCTGCTGCTTGGATTGCGGGCCAGTAGAACAAGCAGGAGAGACGGCGAAGAGGGCAAGTGGCTGAGAGGCTATGGGGCTGGGCAGGGGGCAATGGGGAGTCACATGAGGTGCCCCTGGGGTGCCCCTCCAGGCAGTGGGGCCCCCAGACAACTGTCTCCCCTTGCCCTATCATTGTTACGCACCTGCTCAAACATGAGTTAAGTGGTAGTCCAGGTATATCATTTTATATATATATTTTTATTACATTTATATCCCGCTCTTCCTCCAAGGAGCCCAGAGCGGTGTACTACATACTTGAGTTTCTCCTCACAACAACCCTGTGAAGTAGGTTAGGCTGAGAGGGAAGTGACTGGCCCAGGGTCACCCAGCTAGTATCATGGCTGAATGGGGATTTGAACTCGGGTCTCTCCGGTCCTACTCCAGCACTCTAACCACTACACCACACACTAATGGGAACAAAGAGCTGCTCCAGGGGCCCTGATTTGGATCAGGGCTGTGGCAAGAACAAAGTGTTAAAGCACCTATCCAGCACTCAAGCAGCCGGTCAAGGTCAAGCAGCCTTGTCCTCTGTCCCGATGTAGGGTGGTTTGCTGCTGAGCCTGATCAGACAGCCTGGGACTCATGCAAGTGCCCAACTCCAATGGCAGGGCATGCCAGGAAACTGGTGAGTAGGTGGCCAGTGGTGGGCTGGGGCTGGCCCGACATGCAGCTTCCCTGCTGCGTCAGGCAGAGCAGGGGCCCCACCCTAGATGTGGAGGAAGGAGGAGGGACTCATGAGCCACCAGGGAAACGGAAGATTGGGCCAGCATGGCTGGGGTGGGAGAGGAAGCAAGGTGAAGCCCCAGGGAATGCCGCCAGTGTGCTCAGCTATTTAGGGAGGCATTTACCAATGTTGAGGGTCGGTGGAGACTCATCATGTCTGGCTCCGGGTCTTCTGGTGAGGAGTTGGCCCTTGTTTCTTTCTGGCTGGTGGAGGAGGAAAAGGGTGAAATAACCCCCTTCCCACCCTTCTGAGGCAAATTTGGACCACAGGTCTCACCTATGAACCGGGAGCTGCTACAGTGACTTTCCCCCATGGTTCTTATTTAGGGGGAGGAGAAACCTAAGCACATCAGCTTTAATGATGCATTCAGCATAACTGCTGCATTTGCACGTAGTGGGAAACCAGAGTTAAATGGGGCAGAGGTTGGATTTTTTGTACATCAAAATGCAAGGAACCTCTGTCCTGTACAAAAAGCAACCCCAGGTTTCCCTCCCCAAACTCCAATTTGAATGCTCGGGTTGTTGTGAGTTTCTCTGCTCCTACCTGAAGTTTGAGTTTGGGGTTGTTACATCCAAACACTGGACTGAAGGCAGCCTTATCCGAGACCAGAGTTGAGGGAAGGAAGCTCCACCCTCTCTCCATTCCAATTGGCTGCTGTGGTTGTCCTTTGTGTGAAGGAGGAAGCCCGGCAGCCAGTTCCTCCGCCCACTCAGCCAGTTCCCCCTCCTTTCTGCAGTCTCCCTGCAGTTCAGGTCCTGGTGGTTACATCCCAAATATGGACAGGTTGCACCCAAATGTGGGGGCGGGGTGAAATGTGAGTCCATTGGACCTTTAGTTCCACATTGCGTGCGAATGCGGCCAATGTGTAGTTTGGCTCTGAGTCTCGATGCTGAGCTTCTCACACAACTGACTTCTGAAATATGTTGTATAGGAACCAAAAACTGGCAGCAGGTAATTTTCCAGAAGGTCTGCATCTGTAGAAGAATGGTTGGTTTTGCTGCCCGGACACCTTGTTGTATGCAATTTATAAAAGAGGAGGAGCCAGCAGGATCATTTGTAGTTGATAATTGGTACTAGGGCTTACAGCATGTGAGCATTCACCCATAACATCTCTATTCAGTAGAGAGTATGAAATAATTTGCACCTTCCTTTATTGGCAGACCTTCCTTTATTGACAGCACCAGACGATCCTGATCATGCCATCCATGTGATGTCTTTCATAAGAACCTTTTTCATGTATTCTTTCTATTGTACTTTATATACATTAATTTTTGATCAGTTTCTATAGAGATCAAATTGAAATTTATCATACATTATTCCCATTCTGGCAGAGGACAATCAGCTGCCCATTTCCCTATCGATACTGTCAATCTGGAGCAGATAAAATTTTAATTTAGAAGTGAAGAATGCAGTAGGGGAGCTATTTGTCTAACCTAATCACCTGGATAATTGTTAGAGAATAATTGTTGGTAATGGATCTGAGTACAAACTCACTCAATGTATGGTGGGAACTGCCTTAAAGTCTTTCCTCACAATGAATCTGATCCAGAGAAAGTTACTCATGCACAGGAGTGGAGCAATGCTGGTGGTGGCCCATGTGCGGCCGCCACCATGGCCCCCTGGACCCACCCCCATGTCTGATGTCAGACATGGGGGCCCGGCTAGCCACGCCCCCGCATCTGACATCAGACATGGGGGCATGGTCTCCCTTCCAAACGGGGCCGTGTGGCCCCATTTGGAAAGCAGATTGGCCCACGTTGTGTTGGGCAGCATGGGCCAGAGCAACCCTCCCTGCCTTAAAGGCAGGGAGAGCCGTTCTGGCTATGCTGCCAATGCAGTGTGGGCCGATCTCTCTCCTAAACGGGGCTGCATGGCCCCATTCGGGAGGGAGGTAGATTGGCCCTGCTGCGTTGGCAGCGGGACCAGGAGTGGTTCTCCCTGCCTTTAAGGTAGGGAGAGTCATTCTGGCCACGCCACCGATTTCAGCTCCAAACGGGGCCATGTGGCCCCATTTGGGCTGAAATAACAACCCCATGTCTGACATCAGACACGGGGGGTGTATCTGGGGCTGCATTCGTGGCCCCTGATTGGTGGCAGCCAAACGTGGCTCTGCCCTTACTCATGCACAAGTTCCTTTAAAGTCAGAGGGACAAGGTAGGTGTGGCTCATTTAAATCGCATACGTTTTAATGAGACATGGTTTAAGCCCTTTTTCTGGATCATGATGTTCTGGGTCAATGCTTGGATGTGGTATACAATTGGTTACATTTCTTGTTTTTTCCTTCTCTCTCAGCCTAACCTACTTCACAGGGTTGTTGTGAAAGAGAAACTCAAGTATGTAGTACATCAGACATCACCAAGACCTGGCAATGGCTTAAGAATGGTTACTTGAAGAAAGAAACAGAGGGTTTAATACTGGCTGTGCAAGAACAGGTACTAAGAACAAATGCACTAAGAGCCAAAGTAGAAAAATCCACAACAAACAGCAAGTGCCGCCTTTGTAAAGAAGCAGATGAAACAGTGGACCACCTAATCAGCTGTTGTAAAAAGATTGCACAGACTGACTACAAACAAAGGCATGACAAGGTAGCAGGGATGATACACTGGAACATCTGCAAAAAATACAAGCTACCTGTAGCCAAAAATTGGTGGGACCATAAAAATGAAAAAGTGGTAGAAAATGAAGATGCAAAAATATTATGGGACTTCCGACTACAAACAGACAAACATCTGCCACACAATGCACCAGATATAACTGTAGTGGAGAAGAAAGAAAAACAAGTTAAAATAATCGACATAGCAATACCAGGGGATAGCAGAATAGAAGAAAAAGAAATAGAAAAAATCACCAAATACAAAGATCTACAAATTGAAATTGAAAGGCTGTGGCAGAAAAAGACCAAAATAATCCCAGTGGTCATTGGCGCCCTGGGTGCAGTTCCAAAAGACCTTGAAGAGCACCTCAACACCATAGGGGCCACAGAAATCACCATCAGCCAATTACAAAAAGCAGTTTTACTGGGAACAGCCTATATTCTGCGACAATATCTATAACCATTGACAATAAAATTCTGGCATCCCAGGTCCTTGGGAAGGACTCGATGTCTGGATAAAACAAACCAGTCAATAACACCTGTCTGACTCTGTAAACAAGAAATAATAATAATAATAATAATAATAATAATAATAATAATAAATAAATAAAAACATCTGAATGTTTTTGCTGACACCAGTTGTTTCTAAACACACATGGATACTAAAATGTTTAGAAACAACTGGTGTCAGCAAAAACATTCCGATATTTATATAAAAAAAGCAATGAGCATGTGGAGTACACAGTTAACAATCAATGGTGAGACACTTGGACAGGTTAGCATTAGAAGAGGTATTTTCCAAGGGACTCACTATCCCCTCTGTTGTGTGTAATCGCCATGACCCCACTTTCACAAATACTAAACAAAACAGGCCTCGGATACCAAACATCTAAAACATCAAGTCAAATCAACCATCTGCTGTACATGGACGATCTGAAGTTGTATGGAAGTCCCAGTCAGAAATCAAATCACTGCTAAACACTGTCCGTATATTCAGTAGCGATATAGCAATGGAGTTTGGACTAGACAAGTGTGCTGCATTAATAATGAACAGAGGAAAAATAAGAAAAACAGGAGGAACAGAACTGCCAAATGGAAGCAAGAACAAGAACCTGGAAGAGAAAGAACATTACAAATACTTGGGCATTCTCCAGGCTGATAACATTGCACACACTGAAGTTAAAAGAAAAATTGGAAGTGAATACTTCAGGAGAGTTAGAAAAATCCTAAAGTCCAAACTCAATGGCGGGAACACCATACAAGCCATAAACACCTGGGATATACCTGTTCTCAGATACACTGCAGGAATAATAGACTGGACCCAGGCAGAGCTAGAGACACTAGATCGTAAGACCAGGAAAATCATGACCATTAATCATGCTCTGCACCCCCGCAGTGATGTAGATAGGCTATACCTCCCTCGCAGCTCAGGTGGAAGAGGAAAGCTGCAAGTCCATCAAACAGCAGAGGAGGAGAAAAGAGGCCTTGAAGAATATATAAAGGACAGGGAAGAAGATGCACTTAAAATGGTCAGTAACGAGAAACTATTCAACACCAATGAAACAAAGCAACCCTACAAGAAAGAACAAGTCAAGAACCGAGCAGAAAAATGGAAAAATAAGCCACTGCATATTCAATATTTGCACAACATAAGTGGAAAATCAGACATTACCAAGACCTGGCAATGGCTTAAGAATGGCAACTTGAAGAAAGAAACAGAGGGTTTAATACTGGCTGCACAAGAACAGGCACTAAGAACAAATACAATGAGAGCAGAAGTAGAAAAGTCAACAACAAACAGCAAGTGCCGCCTTTGTAAAGAAGCAGATGAAACAGTGGACCACCTAATCAGCTGTTGTAAAAAGATCGCACAGACTGACTACAAACAAAGGCATGACAAGGTAGCAGGGATGATACACTGGAACATGTGCAAAAAAAATACAAGCTACCTGTAGCCAAAAATTGGTGGGACTATAAAATTGAAAAATGGTCGAAAATGAAGATGCAAAAATATTATGGGACTTCCGACTACAGACAGACAAACATGTGCCACACAATATTATTATTATTTATTATTTTTACATTTATATTCCGCTCTTCCTCCAAGGAGCCCAGAGCTGTGTACTACATACTTCAGTTTCTCCTCACAACAGCCCTGTGAAGTAGGTTAGGCTGAGAGAGAAGTGACTGGCCCAGAGTCACCCAGCTAGTATCATGGCTGAATGAGGATTTGAACTCAGGTCTCTCCGGTCCCAGTCCAGCACTCTAGCCACTACACCACGCTGATATAACTGTAGTCGAGAAGAAAGAAAAACAAGTTAAAATAATCAACATAGCAATACTAGGGGATAGCAGAATAGAAGAAAAAGAAATAGAAAAAAATCACAAAATACAAAGATCTACGAGTTGAAATTGAAAGGCTGTGGCAGAAAAAGACCAAAATAATCCCAGTGGTAATTGGCACCCTAGGTGCAATTCCAAAACAACTTGAAGAGCACCTCAACACCACAGGGGCCACAGAA
Source organism: Hemicordylus capensis (assembly GCF_027244095.1). NCBI lineage: Eukaryota > Metazoa > Chordata > Lepidosauria > Squamata > Cordylidae > Hemicordylus > Hemicordylus capensis. Next base: position 50,313,661 of record NC_069657.1, read on the forward strand.
ATCACCATCAGCTAATTACAAAAAGCAATTTTACTGGGAACAGCCTATATTTTGCAACGATATCTATAATAACCAACAGTATTGATGATAAAATTCAGCCATCCCAGGCCCTTGGGAAGGACTCGCTGTCTGGATAAAACAAACCAGTCAATAACACCTGTCTGACTGTGTAAACAAGAAATAATAATAAAGGCACGATGCCTCTCAATACTAATTGCAGGGGAGCAACAGCAGGAGAAAGGGCATGCATATAACTCTTGCCTGTGGGGTCCCCAGAGGCATCTGCTGGGCCACTGTGTGAAACAGGACGCTGGACTAGATAGATCCAGCAGGGCTGTTCTTATGTTCTTGTGTTCACATTCCTATCCATACCACAGCTAGCACACAATCACTTCTCTCGCCTCCTCTCTTGGTTTTTGCTCACACACAATGGTTTTTGGGGGAGCACGCATGGGGCTTGGAGCCTGGCTGGATGCTCCTGGGTGTGAGAAACAGCTTCTGGGTGTGAGAACCAGCCCATGGTGTTTCGCCTCTACTGCTTACTTAGGCCCACAGCCATCAATTTTTCATCAGGGTTTCTTTTGCTACAAAATTGCTTTTCCTTACAAGCAGTGGCCACAACAGATTTGTTTCAGTTTTGTTGTGAAGATATCCCCTCACAATTCATGAGAAGAACCATCTTTGGGGGAAGGACAGGGGCGCGGATAATCAATCACTAATAAAACTAATTGTTATTTGCTTATAAAATAACCCCTTCTCCAATGGACTGCGCTCTCACAGGAGTGTCAAGCCATTGGGGCTCTATATCGAGCCAGGTTGCTTTATGGAGGAAAGCCACAGGGAAGGGTACCCTGGCAACTGCTCTCCCCAACTTGACGACTGCCGCCAAGTCGCTGTCAAAGCTTACCCTGTGCCAGCCCATCCGCCCATGTGGACATGTGTCCCAAAATGACACAACTCTTATCTCTTTGAATGGGTTTAACAGCTTGTCCCAGAACCCAGTGTGACCCTCATCGGTGGCACATGAAGCGTCAACATCTCCTTTGGGTGCATGCAAGGCTTCACAGAGAAGGGGAAGGGGTTGCAGAGATTCTGTTCTATCTTTTACCATGGAGAGTTGAGGGCCCCAACACAAGTTGGGCCTCCTTTGATGGGTCAGCTCAGCTCGTGAGCACACAGTCTGAAGGGAAACCTAGGGCTAACACCCTGTGGTCGTCCTCTTTAGACGGGCCCTCTCATTAGAGGGCAAGTCCACTGGCAGCAAGCTGCCAGTGGAGCTGGTGTTCAGATTGCTGGGGTGAACCCTCACAAGAGCATCCTGGGTCATGGCAGGCCAGACCCCTAGAATCCTTTGCCCTCCCTCATCTACATACCCTCTCCTGGGAAAGTCATCATGTTCCCTTCACTTCCCTAACATGGAAATAGTCACCCTCACCCCATAGCCCCCAAATCATGCTTGTTCAGGACTATTTGGGTGCAGGGCTCTTGGTGGGGGGCGGTGCCATCGCTGTCAGAAGAGGTCCTGGCATAGCCTAGCATGGCATTTAAAGAGATTTAAATGCCCTTTCCATGCCAAGAATGTGCGAACCACTCCCCAAATGCACAATCATGTTCGGCACGCCACCTTCGAGATCTTGGCTAATTGCGGCCACTCCGCTGACATGCTGATGCTTTGTCCACAGTCTGGCCATGGAGCTTGCTGGGATAGGCCTTGGTGGCCAGGCAGAAGGGAGGGGCTCCCCTCTCCTGCAACTGGAGATTGCTAGACTGCGGTTGGACGAACCACAATTCACGGTTTCAAATTGAAACTGCAGGTTCACCAATCTCCAGTTTCATGTTACGTCTGAATCCAGCCATAATATGATGTCCCACCAGCCACCCAAGTGAAATGGCACACAGCACTATGATGTCATATTAGATATTACAAGGGGAAGGGAGGGAAAGAAAGCATGGTAGCAACTCTGCTTATTTCTTTTATAACTCTTAGCGTGGCCCTTTTAAGAAACAGAAGAAAGCGGGCAGGGGCGTAATGAGGGTGGGGCAGGCAGGGCACGTGCCCTGGGCGCCATTGCAGGGAGGGCGCAAACTGCTTGCCATGCCCCACCCCTGCCCCCACTGAGGTCCGGAGAGGCGCCCGCCCCCCAGCGAGCACTTGCATTATTCGGCCAGCGTTTGCTGGCTGAAAGTGTCTATTCCCCTTTCTCTTCCTCCGGAGGGGGAGAGAAAGGAAGAATAGATGCTTTCAGCCAGCAAGCTCTGACTGAAATGACTCCAAAGAGCTTGCTCATGCCATTCGGAGCTCAAGGCCACGCCCCCTTTGCATGTGGTGTCAAAGGGGGCGTGGCCTCAAACTCCAAAGAGCCAGAGCAAGGAGCTTGAGGCCCCTCCCCTTTGCATGTGACATCTAAGGGGGCGTGGCCTCAAGCTCTGAGGAGCCTGAGCAAGCTCTTCCGAGTCATTTGAGGGCTTGCTTTCAGGCAGCAAACACTGGCAAGTGCTGGGGAGGGGGAATGCTCGTAACCTGGGCAGGGTTGCTTGTTCCCATTTGCAAGCACTACGGCTGCCTGCCCTGCTGTCTCGTCTTATGTTCTTGCTGCAAGTCCTGACCCACCCCAGAGTCCAAAGTAAGTAAATTGCCTGTGCCCCACCTGCTCTCAAGTAGTCTCAAAGAAATATCTGACTGGTGCTTTCTCAGGCTGATGCTTCCCCCCTGCCCCCGTGGAGGATGTTTGTTTCTTTTTAAAAATGTATACAATAAAAGAAATGTAAGAGAACTGCAACAAACTAGTTTTTCAGGAGAGGCTGAAAGGGTTAAATGAACAGAGAGTTCGTGCCTAGAGAGGTCCAGAAATGTGAATGCTCTCCAGGTTCCATCCTGTCCCGCCTCCTTCTTGTTAAAAAAAACACTTGTGTTTGCATTTTCCAACCTGTGAGCAGTTGTGGCTTGCAGTTTGTAAGGCAGGAGGTTTTTCAATGGAAATCCTGCAAGAAGAGGGTGAGTTCAAGGAAGAGAAAGGAAGCCTTGACTGTATAGAAGAAGGGAAAACCCATTGCTGGTGGGGAAAAGGAAAGAACAGGGCTAGGGGTGTGCATGGTCTGGAGTCCCCCCCGGTCAGGCACGGGGGGACTGTTACTTTAAGGGGGGGTAGTACATACCCCCCCGCCGCTCTTCCCCCTCCGGCGCTGGTCCTTTGAAAAATCTTCTTGGGGCGGCAGAGTTCCTCCCTGCCGCCCCTGCCCCCGTCGTTGTTCCTAAAGGGTTAAAGAGATGAGCGCTAGCGGTGCGCATGTGCCCTGCGTGGCGCGCGCTTGTCTCTGCTGCTGCCGCGCACGCGCCACATACGTGACGTATGCGACGCGCGCGGCAGCGTCAGAGACGAGTGTGCGCGCCGCGCAGGTCACATGCGCACCGCTAGCGCTCGTCTCTTTAACCCTTTAGGAACAACGGCAGCGGCAGGGAGGAACTCTGCCACCCCAAGAAGATTTTTCAAAGGACCAGCACCGGAGGGGGAAGAGTGGCGGGGGGTGGGGTAAGTACTACCACTCCCCCTTAAAGCTACATTCCCCCGCCCTCCCGAACCGCTGGACCTCCGAACCGGTTCGGTGGTCTTTTAAATTGTGCCCGGACCGAACCGTGCACACTCCTAAACAGGGCTGCAGATCGAGTGCTCAGCTGCAAAGGAGGAGAGAGTGCCTTTTAGTTGTATATGGAGGAAGGGAATTTTGGTAGGTGCAGCTTTTAAACTGAGAAAGCTGATTTACACTTTCATTTTTATGAATTCAAAATTCTCTACATCCAACACATTATACTAAATAGCCATTTAACTCTAAAAATACAAGATGTTTGCAATTGATGTAAACATTTGCTTCCCTCAAACTGACAAAAATTTATATTCGGTGAGACAGAATTAAAATTAACTAATTTCCTTTGCTGAATTAGATATTATTCTGAACTTCATATGATTTAAAAAATAATTGAAATGTAAATAATCATTCAGTTAAATAAAGCCAGCTTTACATTTATATTAATGTAATTTCATTTCAAAGGAGCAGGTTAAAATTAATCTAGATTCAAATTTTGTGTGTTCAATATTAATCCAAGCAAATTGATTTCGAAACATAAATAACACACCTAGCTTGCTTCCACTAAGAGTAAAATTCAGTAGAAAGTTATCCATAAACATAGGAGATATTCCAGTAGAACATGAATGACCCTATTCTGGTCATAGGAAAAAGAACTGGGTGTGTGGGGCTCTGCTTCTTAAACACTGTACTTTGCTTATCCTTTAAATATAAGTATATCATAAAGTGAAATAACTTTTAGAGACAGGAATTTCCTTGCAAAAATGATAGTTCCTTGCATATAGAACAACATATAAAAGACCTTGCTGTTGCCCAGGGTCTCTGATGCACTTCCTGCTTTATTGTATCCAGCTTTATGCTTACATTGTCTGTGTTTCTTGGTAAATGGAACATCATTTTATTTTATTTTTTTAACATATTTTATACAACCCAAAACTTATGTCTCTGGGAGGTTTACAACAAGATAAAAACAAATATTTTATTTATGTAACATATTTTTATAATGCCCAAATTCTTTTGCCAAATTCTTGTCCATTGCCTATCACCCAGAACTAGTTAATGTGAAGCAAAATTTCCTGTGGGGATGTCATTTTTGTAAGAAACTGTGCGGAATAGATACATATGTATTGATAACTACCCATGGGTTTCTGCACAACACCTGCACAGAAGAAACTTCCATGTAGGAAATGTGTCTCTTGTAAATTGACCCTATATTTTCCATCCATGACTGAGATATCTGAGAGTTTGGATATCTGAGAGTCAATAATAAAAGAACAGCACACTGCTTGTGACAGGAAGGGGCAAATTACAATGATTTCTTAGTCTAGCAAGGGCTGGTTTTGGCCCTGGCAGAACTTGGCTGTCTGCTCCTGTTGCAAATTCCTTTGTCTAGTGTGGCAAACTAATGTATCCTCCTCCCTCCTGGTGTCAAAGTAAGCACTAGTTTGGTGAATGCACATATACCCCATCATGAGCCAACTGTCATCACAAGACAAAGGCTGTCAGGAATTTGGGCAGGTGATCCTTTAGGACAAAGTCATGGTTTTTAAAAAGCATGAGATGAGACAGAAAATGACACTGGAATCCTCACATAACTCCTGACTGTTGTTCTAAGTCTTTAATAAAAATGGCTCATGTTTTCAGGTTTTGATCAACAACCATGTCTAGATGGTACAGTGTTCCTTTTAACAGGGATTTCCAGATGTTGTTGACTACAAGTCCCATTATCCCTGTTTGGACAGGGGCACAATTTCAGTGCTTGCCCTAGGCGCTATTTTCCCTAGATACGCCTCTGAAAGCGGGACAGACTAACAATATGTGGCCAATTGTCCCATCTCCTTTGGGAAAACTTCCTTATGTTCATGTTTATGTTCTAGAATTAGTATGTGCCTAAAAACATGCTTGCTTAAAATTTTCACGAACAAGTCCTTCCATTAAAATATATGCAGTCATCTCATGTTGTTCCTCATTGTGTAGAAACAAACCAGCCGCTCTGTTCTCTCTCTTTTCTTCCAGGCTCACTGTCTGAAGATGTTTTGTGGTGTGAATAAATATGAGAAACAGTATGAACAGCTGCCTGGGCTGCTTCATGGCAAGGAGCAATGTGGTGTCATGAAGCAACTCTCTGCCAAGGGCCTTCCTGACTGCAGTACAGACCAAACTGTGTTGAAGAGGCTCGGTTCCCCTTTCCTGTCCTAATAGTTTCCATAGCAACAAGCAGGTATTAGTAATAAAACGCAAGGGCTCTGGCTCTGGAGAACTGTGTGTGACTAATGTGCTTCCGTAGTCTGTTATTCCCAGCTGCTGGAGAAATTATTTTTTGTGGCTTGGGGCACTGGCAACTGGGTATGTCTCAAAGAGGTCCTTAGGCTGCTGTTGCTTTCATCAAGGATCAGACAGCCAGAGCCCCTTGCAAACGGTAGCATCTAGGTCTCAAAATACGCAGTGCAGATACCTGTGTGCCTTATTTGAACCACACAGCAGTGTCAGATGTGTTGCTTCCCAGTGGATATCCATTCAAGGCCACTGAATACACATTAGTAAGCTCATGAGCCACTTAATAAACACTCTTTTGTACACACGATGAGGGGAGTTAACTAGAGGGAATAGGGTGGTAATAGGAGCCTTCTTCCTATGTTACTCACCCCAGCCCCATGGCTCATGGTTACAGCAGTGTTTATGTGAAAAGGCGTCCACTGTAACTGTGATGGCTGCCAATCTCAGAAGCGGCAGCCATCATAATGACAATGGATGTCTTGTCACACAAACGCTGCTGTAACCAGAGGTGCAAATTAAGCATAATCATGCTCCGCCGGGCAATCATACCACCCAGGACAGACTAAAGAGGATTTGAGGGGCCCCAGGGGCTATGGAGGCCCTGGACTTCTGCCCCGGAATCCAGGAGTAAGAGTGCCTCTGGCTGCAATTGTGAGTGGCAAGTTCTGGGGGCTGATTGACAGTGGCAGGATAGGACTTTCTACCCATTTTTTATGCTTTAACTGTGAGCGCCACTGTGCTTAATAACGTGTGCATAGGGTTAGTGTCTACTCATATGGTCTTCACAAGGTGCAGTGATTTGAATCCTCACAAGCAATTCTGAGGACAGAACCCAGGGAATAAGTGGCTATTCTAGACCGATTAATGCCGGAAAATGAGGCTGATGTTATTTACACTCCCAACAGGAACATGTAGCCAGTGTGATATGGGAGAGACTTAGCACGTGAAGCCATTCATTCTCCAGTATCTGAAGGACTCAGAAAATCCAGAACACACCTCTTTATAATTTCACAGATAGTGTTCAGCTTCTCATTGGAAAATAATGAAGATGAACCAAACCTAATCTCCAGGGGGGCAGAAAGGAGAGACATGATGAAACTGTATGATGGCTAAGCTCTTACTGTCTTGAGCAATAACTTCAGGTAATTTTGTTGTCCATCCAAGCATTAATGTTGCATTGGGGATATCGCAGACTAGTCATGTTTCATATTGCTCAGATGCCTACTCCTGTGCTTACTGAACATTCCCTGGTCTGGTTTGCCCTTACCTGTGGTTCAGTTAGGGTGGCCACAGCACCTTTATAAGTGTTGAATATAGCATTAAATTGGTGTGGGCATTTGAGCTTCTGAAAGGCCCACAAAGTCACAACAAGATTTGTGGTGGGAGTGAAACCTACATAAATCAATTAGTCAAAATTCAAAAGGGCAAATACACAAGATAGCACCCTCAGGGGTTAATACACTTATCAGGGTTAATACATTTGGGAGAAGATCAACCTTCAGTTCCAGGCTTATGTTTTAATTTAGCAATCCAAAAACCTTTGGTTTAAAGTGAGAGCTAAGATGCTTTACGTTTTCATTCGTGCTCTAAAAATGGAAATTGCAAGTTAAGGTGCCCATCTTAACTTTCATGCCAGATAGGCTTTAAAGACTTTGTGCAGTCTGGTATATGACGATGGCTTTAGAAATGAGGCTCCCATACTTTGCCTTGATCAGAGATGCATCAGGCAGAAATTCATCAGGGACAACTCTAAGAAGTAATTAGGAAAGCTGCACCTGTTAAACGTCGGCCTGGATGCATCCCTCTCCAGCCCTATGTCCAACTGAAAAAACAGGGCAAAGTGTGGGTGCACAGAGCCACTGAGCTGTCTGAGGCTTTCTAGCTTTCTTAGATACAGTTGAGAATACTTAAGAGATTACAAAAAATAGGTTGTTTTAGGCATGCTTAAATGTTTTTAAAGTTTTTTACAATGCCCTAATTGGGGTTGGGTGCAGGCTAGTGTTTCATAGTTTAATTACGTTGCCAGTGAACAATAAAAACAGTTTCATGAATATGCACACACACAGAGAAAAAGGAATATAAATTCTGATGCAAATTCTGATTAAAACATTTTTCTAGACTAGAAATAGCCCTGGCTATTTTTCTAGACTAGCCATAAGCCCTGGCTCCTTCCCTTGAATTCAACAGCTCCAGCTGAGCATCAAGCTTCCGGTCCCCCGCCCATCTCTAAAGGAGCTACAGAGTCATTTGGTAAGGGAAATCTCCATGCTGGCTTCGACCATGAGAGAGCAAAACTCCATTGCCCCTCACTAAGCCTTCCCGCACAGGCTTCTCTGCCCTTCTTGTTCCCAGAATTCCCTGCAACCACTCTCTAGGTCTCACCCATCTGCTGTACTGATTGGCTGCCCTGGAGTTCAAGGCTTCACTCCCTTCACCTCTTTAGCGGCAGGGGTGGCTGATCACTACAGCACCACACTTGGAGTGTGGTGCATTGAGAGATTTCCCCTCAAACTGGGCACCCTAGGCACCTGGCTCTGTGTCTGGACAGGCAGGACTGCCCAAGCCTGGATAGGACTGCTTGTGTGAACAGCCTCAATATTTAACGTTCCTATAGGGTTCAAAATGCTCACATATATTGAAGCTGTTCATACGAGCAGCCCTACCTACCTAGGCTTGTGCAGCCCTATCTGGGCAGGGCCAATCCCAGTGCTGCTCATGATTTTTACCCAGTCTTTTACCTGAGTAAAATGGCACAAGTGCACCCTTTCACCCAGGTCCCCAGTTGTGTGTCTGCTTGGGCTGCAAGCATCCCAAACAGACAGAGAGCCAGGCATCTAGAGTACATGGCTTGAGGGGATATTAGCATGTTAGCTGAGCATCCCAAACATGGAATGTAATTGTCTGGGGACGGGGAAGGTATGCTTAATCTTGCTTCCCGCCCCCCACCCCCCGCTTTCCTCACTGGCGAAAAATGGTTGTGAGGACGACATTATAATCTTGTAAACCTTACAACAGTGGTTTCTGGGCCCTTACATGACTCAAAAACAAGGTATACATTTAGATGATCATCTAACCCCTGCTAACTGGGTAAACAGGCAAAAGTGGTGACTCTGTTCTATTTAGCAATTGGAGAACAACTGGCCCTTTTCTGCCCCAGCACAGCATTTCTCCAGTGCCTGCTGCTGGTGTCTCTTTGTGTTTATTTTAAGACTAGTATCATTCAGCCTGTTAAATTAACGGGCGCTAATAGCCTGTTCCGCCCTCCCCAGCCGCCTCCTCCCACCCGGGCCCTCCGCCTCCTCCAGCCGGGGCCCTCAGCAGGGCCCGCTTACCCAGGGCTCCGGCTACCCCTGGGCCTGCCGTCTTCCCTGGCCTCCCCTGCCGCCTCCTCCTGGCGGGGGCCCTGCCACCGTCTGCTGCCGTCTTTCCCCTCCCCGCGGCTGAGCTGGGTCAGACCCGCTGCCGCCGTCTTTCCCCTCCCCCACCTGGGCCTCCTCCTCCAGCCGCGGTGGGGTTGCCCTGGCCGGCGGCGCTGCTGCCGCCGGGTCCCGCTCCTGCTGCGGCGGGGCTGGCTCCTCCGGGCGGCTTCTCTCCCCCTCACGGAAGCGGCAGCATGCCGCCTCGCGGCCTGGGCCCTTCACCTCCTCTGGCCGAGGCCGCGGCTCCGCCGCTGCCTGGGCCACAACTCATCCTCTGGCCGAGGCCGCTGCTTCCCTTCCTGCGGCCGGGCCGGACCTGCCGCCGCTGCCTTGTCCTTCCCTGTGGCAGGGCTGGTCCCGCCGCTGCCGTCTCTGCCCACCCCGCAGTCCGTCCGGTCCCGTGGCCGCCGCCTCCAGCCTTCCTGCGGCTGGGCCGGCCATCCGGCCAACATGGCCGCCTGGTGCCTGCGGTCGTGTCTCCCTCGGCTGTTCTGGGCAAGCGCTCTGCGCATGCCCAGAACAGCCGAGGGAGACACGGACACAGACACCAGAGACACGGGTGCACACCCTGGGTTCTTATTATATAGGATTGCGAGTCCCTCTGGGATAGGGAAACATCATCTTTTTTCAATGTAAAATATTTTGAGAACTTTTTTTGTTAAAAAGCAGTAAATATGATTATGATTGATGATAAATATATAATCCTATAAGAGAATTATCCCCACACTGCAGATGAAGGCCTGAATGTGTATATGAGAGGCTATGAGGTCATCGACACAATCAAAACTTCTGTTCTACCCAGGTTTGGAAGCTGTGTGTGTTCCCAATTTTCAGTTGTTCAGTTCAGTTCAGTTTATTGAGATCTTTGATCAAATACAGATCAAATAAATCTACCCTGAGGGTAGCTAGCAATATAAACACATACATGCATATACATATAAAAATCAGTGACACAGAAGATTGAGATAAAAAAATATAGGATAAAACAAAATTAAAAAGAAAAAGGAGGGACGATTAAAATGGACCGTTTCTGACACACCATGAGCGAATTTTAATCGCAGCCATACAGGATTGGCTACTGAGTGTGAAACGTAAGTGTGTTTATCAGAAAGAAATAAGTTTATATAAAATTCATCAGAATTGTCAGGGTATCTAAGAATGAGAGGAACAATATATTTGGAATGCAGTTTGAGGTAGAAAAAATAATACAGAAGCACGTGGCCAACCATCTCAATATTCCCACTTCCACAAAGGCACAGCCTCTCCAAATAAGGAACTCTCCTAGACCTACCCTCTAGTACTGCAGAGGGCAGCACATCCAGCAGAGCCAATGTCAGGGCTCTTCTGTGTGCTGGATATATCAGATCATACAGGTATTTAGCTGGTTTTTGTGAGGGCTTGGTGGCTCCAAGTCTTGCAAGGCTTGGTGCCTGGCTTAAATCTGTCTGGCGTTCCATATCAATAATACGCCTCTTAAGGATCACCATAGTGTTATCATTCATAGCCCAGGGGGAGAAGATAAAAATAAGGGGGGCTCGGCCAGAAGGGGAATAAACCAATTTCAATCAAAAGTTGAAGATATAAGTCCAGGTACAGGACTCCAAGCTTGACAAGCCCGCTTCCAAACACAACTTAGCATTCGACACATAGCAGGGGGTTGAAAAGATGGCCCTAAGGAAATTAGATGGGACCCTCTCGTGGATGGAAATGACTGTATATACAGATCTGAGAGCCATAAAGAAGCTGGGGAATAACCTTGGCTTGAAAAACCTTGATGGCAGCTGGAACATATCTACCCCCAGAAGAGAAAAAGAATCTCAAAATTGCACTGGTTGATCTCTGAGCATTTGTAACCATGTAATTAGTTTGTTCTTTCCAGCTACCTGACACTTGGAAAATGATCCCCAAATATTTGTATTGGGTTGTTATATTGTTATATAATTGTTATATTGTTGTTTTATTGGGCTACACTAACCCCATTAATTTGCCATTTGTGCAAAATGGGTTTCCTGACAAACATTATGACCTTTGTCTTCTGATGGTTGATGGAAAGCAGGTTTTCATGACAATAGTCAGCCAGAGTTCTCAACATTTTCCTCATCCCCACCAAAGACCGTGACAGGAGCACAGCATCATCTACTTAGAGGAGGATGGATAAATGTCTACTGCCCAATTTTGGTGGATGAAATTCCAGATTAGAGAGTCTATCCACCATGTCATTGATATAATAATTAAACAATAGTGGGGCTAATATACAACCCTGCCTAACCCCCACCCCCTCCAGCACTAATTGGACTTTTTAAATGGCCCTTAAGTGGGAGTGCTTGTTAAGATTTTTAATTAACAAAAGGAACCTTTGGTTGATTGAAGAATTTGATCGTTTCATCCATAATCTAGCATGAGAAATGTGATCAAAGGCTGGTTTAAAGTCAACAAAGGTGGCATAGAGTGCACCCCTCAGCTTGTTCTTGTACTTGTTAATTAAATGCCTCAGGACCAAGCCCTGGTCAAGAGTAGATCATCTAGCTCGAAAGCCTGCCTGCTTATCTGCCAGTACACTTTCTCGGTCAAACCAGTCAAGCAGCTTCCTATATAAGTATCTGGCATAGGGTTTACCAGTTATGGAGAGAAGGCTAATTGGTCTATAGTTAGCTGGGTCAGTTTTGTTTCCTTAAAAAAAAAAATTAGGATAATTATAGACAAGCCCCAATCATGAGGTATACACGCAGTTTGGTTAACAGATGTAAAGTGTGACACTAATACTGGAGCCCACCATGCCAAATTAGACTTAATCAGTTCCAGAGGGACAAAATCACCTCCAGGCGCTTTCCCAGAACTTTGTTGCCCAACCAGTTCATTAATCTCCCCAGGAGTAACAGGGGGCCATTTAGGGATGGGAGGATTTACCATATCATCTATCATTTTGGAACCAGCTGCAACAGCCATAAAGAACATGGATTCCCATATTCCAGGTGGAATCAGATAATAATCTCAGACTCTTTTAGGGCTTATACTCCCTCTGACTAGTGACCAGAATCTAGAGGAATTTTTTAACCTAGAGAACTGGATCAGAAAGTGCCAGGACTCTTTCATTTCCAGTTTTTTTTTAATGGCAAATCAGATTTTTGTACTGTTTTTTCAGGGCCATAACTGATTGAGAAGATGTTGAAGGGTTCCTTGCTCTAAATAATTTTCAGTTGTGTGGAAGCACAGTAGGAGGAAAGGCTACAACACCTGGGGCTCTTTAGTTAAGAAAAAAGATGACTGTGGGGAGACATAACAGAGGTCTATAAAATGATGCATGATGTGGAGAAAGTGGATAGAGAGAAATTTCTCTCTCACACACATGACACTAGAACCAGGGGGTCATCCCATGAAAATGGCTGCCAAGAAATTTAGGTCCAACAAACAAAGGTACTTTTTCACACAATGCATAATCAACTTGTAGAATTCTCCGCCACAAGATATGGTGTTGGCTACTAGTTTTGATGACTTTAAGAAGGGGTTGGATAACTTCATGGAGGAGAGGTCTATCACTGGCTACTAGTTGGAGAGCTATAGGCCACCTCCAGCCTAAGAGGCAGGATGCCTCTGAATACCAGTTGCAGGGGAGTAACAGCAAGAGAGAGGGCATGCCCTCAACTCCTGCCTGTAGGCTTCCAGCGGCATCTGTCGGGCCACTGTGTGAAACAGGATGCTGGACTAGATGGGCCTTGGGCCTGTTCCAGCAGGGCTGTTCTTATATAAAAGCTACTCAGGTTCCCCTCCTACCTTGCTTTCACACAATCACTTCAACCCAGGTTTTCCTCTTACTTTGCTTCCACACAACCAAAACATGGGAGCACTCACAGCTCCCAAACCTGGGTAGAACACAGTTTTTGGTTGTGTGAACGACCTCTATGCAGGGGAGGATTAATCTTTTTGCTGCCCATAGGCAGCCAAAGATTTGCCACCACAGGGACAAGAGTAAGGGGGCTTGGGGACGGGGAAGGAAACTTAATTCTGTTTTTTACCTGTAAAAATGCCACTGTGTAGCGGTGGAGGCTCCGCCCGCCTCCTAAACCATTACAAGAGGGGAGGTCGGCCACTGGAGGACGGTGGTGAAAGAGCTCCACCCTCTAGCCCGGCTTATTCACAAATTACACCGAGCGGGTGATTTCGGGCCTATGCGTACGCACACATGTGCGCAGAGGCCCAAAATTGCCCGTTCTGTGTCATTTGCGAGTAAGCTGGTCTTGAGTGAGGACCTCTTTCGCCACCGTCCTCCAATTCCCGACATCACCTCCTGTGATGGTTTAGGAGGTGGGTGGAGCCTCTGCCGCTACACAGCAGCATTTTTAAAGGTTGAAAAAAAGAATAAAATTTCCGTCCAAGATGCTGCTCCCCAAGATTTGCCACCGTAGGTGGCTGCCTGTGCAGTAATCTGCCATTGCCTCTATGTCTATGGCATCTAGTGAGTTCTTAGTAGAAGTGAGATTACATAACACCAGCTGTGATGTGCAAAGGTCTATAAGCACTGGTTGAGATCCCTCACTGAATCTCAGTTCACCTTTCTATAGCTCAGTGGCAGATCATCTGCTCTGCATACAGAAGGCTCCCAGGTTCACTCCCTGGCATCTCCAGGTTGAGCTCGGAAAGGCTCCTGCTTGAAACCTTGGAGAGCTGCTGCCAGTCAGCATAGGCAATACTGAGCTAGTACTGAGATGGACCAATGGTCTTAATCAGTACCTATTCAGTCCTACTGCAAGGGGTTGAGATGCTGTGTTCTAACTTTTGAAGAAATGCATTGGAGTCACATATAGGGAGAATGGAGATGTGAAGAGAGGCTCTGTAGCATTTGCAAACATGGCAGCCTTTGCGACTGTTCCATTAGTTTGATTTCCAGTGACAGCACAAGCACTTTTCAGTGCCCAACCCAGTGTCGAGGGAGCCACATCCTCCCAGGTCTCTTCCAGAGCCTAAGAATTAGGCTGATTTGTGTAGCTCCTGATTACAAAAGGCTGTAAAGTTTGTAACTCTCTTTTGACTGAGATTGCTCTGTGCATTGGAGAAGCAGCTGTCCCTCTGCGGTGGTCAGAATGGGGGGTGGATTAAAACCAGGCTTTTGCATTTGCTCAGCAGCCGAACTGGCAGTTGGTGCAGCTTTTCTAGTGGCTGTAACCATTTTTGAGCAGCAAGCATGATGAAAGGCAAAGAACGGCAAAGCTTGAGGATTTTCCAAGGCCAGGCCTCTTGCAGCTCCTCTGACCCTCTTCTGTCATGCTCCTCACACACATCCAGCGACAGCTCCCTTTAGAGGCTTTGGTTGTGATTATAGGGATTGAGTCTCAGCAGGGCCACAAAAGGAAAATGAAAATGTTCTTCGCCTGAATCGCTGCTTGCGCTACCCTGTGTGGCCAGAGGAAGCTGCTGTTTTTCCAAAGTTAAAACCTCTAAATAGGATGAGCGTTGGAGCTCCTTGCTCAGTTGCCTTTTTGGATCAGCTCCAGTTTTTGGTCCTTTGGGCTCTAGGTCTCAATGGTGCCTGTCGGGCCCAGGACAGCCTGTTTGTGAACTGTTGTCTCTTATGCCAGAGTTAGGGGGAAAGTTAGTGAGAATGTCACTCCAGAGAATTTATTCCATGAAGGATTTTGAAAGTAGTGGCTGACATCCCAACTAATGAAGCATGCATGTTTGAGGGACTGCAGGGGTGCAATGGGAGCCCATATGCAACTCCTCCAGTACCCTGCAAGAGTGCTGTTGTGTAAGAGGCCTTAGAGCAGAGGTTCTCCACCTTGGGTCCCCAGATGTCGTTGGACTTCAACTCCCACAATCCCCAACCAAAGTCTGTTGGGGCTGGGGATTGTGGGAGCAGAAATAGTGGCTAGAGTGCTGGACTAGGACCAGGGAGACCTGAGTTCAAATCCCCATTCAGCCATGAAACTAGCTGGGTGACTCTGGGCCAGTCACTTCTCTCAGCCTAACCTACGTCACAGGGTTGTTGTGAAAGGAAACTCAAGTATGTAGTACACCGCTCTGGGCTCCTTGGAGGAAGAGCGGGATAGAAATGTAAACAACAACAACATCATCATCATCTGGGCAGAGGTGCACCTAGTAATTCTGGAGCCTGGACCTAAAGGCCTTTGGAGCCCCCGCCCTCCACATCATCATCCCCTACACACATACACACACACACCGTGACACACGCAGTATTTTTAATATGTGGGTTCTTGAGGGACCAAACAGCAACTGAACTCACAAGAATGTAAGAATATAAAACAGGTATATTTATGCAAATGTGCATTAGCAGAAACATTTCATTCATTCATTCATTCCATTTATTTGATTTCTCTACCGCCCTTCCAAAAATGGCTCAGAGTGGTTTACACAGAGAAATAACAAACAAATAAAATGGAACCCTGTCCCCAAAGGGCTCACAATCTAAAAAGAAAGCTAAGATAGACACCAGCAACCGTCACTGGGGGTACTGTGCTGGGGGTGGATAGGGCCAGTTACTCTCCCCCTGCTAAATAAAGAGAATCACCACATTAAAAGGTGCCTCTTTGCCCAGTTAGCAGGGGTTTCAACATGCAACTTAACATATTCCCATCCCACATATTTCTTTCCCCATTCCCCCCTCTGTTTCTAAAGCAGAGGTCATGCTCGGCTGCCTGGGGCAGGTCATAGTCACGCTCAGCTACCCAGCACAGCACAAGCCGGCCGTGCAGCAACCACGGCTCCTAGGACAGACTAAAGAGGATTTGGGGGCCCTCAGGGGGTGTGGAGGCTCTGAACTTTAGTCCAGAAGTCCAGGGGTAAGAGCACCTCTGCATCTGGGGACCCAGGATTGAGAATCCCTGCCTTACGAGTCTGGAGCATTCCCCATGCCCTGGAAGGCCTCTGCAAGATTGGAAACATGTCCAATCTTTGTTAGTCAGGATGTCAGCCACTGTCAATTCTTGCATCTCTAAAGCAAAAGGATTACTAGTCAGGCAATGAAAAGCCAATTGAAGGTGTGGGAGAGTGAATCTGCCTTGAAAGGGGAAAATCTTTTCTTGATGCTTCAAGGATATTCTTTGGCCTTCTCAAAATCTCAGCCACAGGGCAAAGGAGGGAATATTGGCAAAGTGAGAACTGCTTCATTAAACAGAGAGACAACGTATAGCGGCCTGGCTTCTGCACCTAGCTTCTTGCCAGATGATTTGAGCCTTCATGTAAGATGGCAGCCTGGAATGAACAGGATTCAGTTCCAATCAGCTTCAAGCTTTAAGTGCAAGTCTATGAGCCATTGCCCTGCACCCCATCTGGCTAGGTGGCTAACTGCCAGATTGCCTGGTGGTTTGTTCACATAATACTGCAGAAGATGAACAGGTTTGGGCCATAGTGGGACACTTCCAAGGAACATGCTGGCAAGTAAAGATATCGCTTTCCACTTCATGTTTATCCTTTAGGCATCTGATCTGTTGTTTGTTTCTGTATTTGTACTGTATCATTTGCCCACCCTGCATCTGCCCTGTACAATCCACTCTGATAACATATTGGAATCAGAGTTTATTTATTTGTTCTTTATTATCTGCACTGTCCAAGACAAATAACAACCTTATAAAACAATATGGAAGCACATGATACTATACCAAATATAAAGTCTATTAATTACATTTTATTTTTTTAAACCCATACTATTAACCACCACTCTTTTATTCAAAAAGTCAGGACAATTCAAGCTTTCCCCTTTATTTTGTGTGAACAAAATGGTAGTGAGATAATGTTAAGGGGTATTATCTATGTTAAGTGATCTCTTGGGCACCTTTCCCTCACCTAAGATCACGAGATTCTACGAATGTTCTGCTCTTGAGACGTCAAGAATGCAAGATGAGATGTTTACATCCTCACAGACGAGAAATGACTGGGGGCAGACAGTACACTATATCCTAGCCTAGTTTTTTGACAAGTGCTCTTACTCTTGAACAGTAAGATTGAGATCAAGTGGAAAAGGAAATTGCTGTTTCTCATTCTGTTATCTGACCACCACTCAGAACAGCAGCGAAAAACCTGCAGCTAAGTTTTTGCCGGACTGTTTCTCTGTTTGAGGTCTCTTGATAGTTAGCACTTCCAGTTGCTGCAGGTCCTTGCTTCCAGATCCGTTTGAATTTTTTAAGAGCATGAAACCATGCCTGACCGAATGTCCATCAAAATCACCAACCCAAGCAAAAGCTACTGCCAGTCAGTTTGGGGTTGCTTAGTCTGATGGATGGGAGCCATTTGTCCCTTCTGCCATGAGGCTAAGAGATTCAGTATGCATTATATCAGCCTTTACCTTATTTCATTTTCTAAATGACTTAGCATTTGACTATTAAACCTGCTTGGTGTCCTCAGAGACCTCTCTGCATGTAGGGTATGGGGACATCTCCAAGATTATCTGCTTCAGGAAATTCATTATTTCCAAATCTCTGCCATATCTATTTCCTGTGGTTCAATGGAGTGAAGGAAGAGCCAGGCAAAGGCACTGCAAGTGGAATGTATTAGAAATGGCAGAAGATAAAAAGGTCCCCTGAGATGTGAATCTAATGGTGCCTGCACATCTTCCCCTCCTTTGAAAAGAAAATGTGCAGGATGAATCTAATTCCTATGAAGTGACTTGCTCTTGGGAATATATTACCAGAGCATCAAATATGATACAACAAGACCTGGAAATCTGAGACCTGCTTCAAAAGTATACTTGAGGTTCAATACCCGCTGTAAAATGAATAGAAGAGATCTACATAGAGCCACCATGGGGTATAGAGTCTTAATCAACCAAGATGTGATTTATGCATAGGGTTCATTCTCCTGTGCCGTATTGTACCCAATTTGTGAGGAAATTTTGTATATGGCACAGATGCACTCAATCTAGGAGCAGGAGAAAACACCAAGTAGAAATGTGAAGTGATCCCAGCACTTTTTAACATGAGCTAGCCTCTGTGATCAATGTAGATGAATTCTTTCCAATAGTTCAATTGCTTCATTTAATAGAACAGAGGATCACTTGCCAAGGAAGAAAACAAGAATTTATGTTAAGAACTAATGTGCCTATTTTCCTTTTACTATAATCTTAATTGATAATTACCATCTTTACAAGTTAACCCACTTCCCCCTCAAACTATACTGTTGAGGTGTCCCCCCATGTGTCACTACAACTACCAAATTTGGTTCAAATCTGTTATATGGTTCACAAGAGAGAGGAGAGCTGTTCTTGTGGTAGCAAGCATGACTTGTCCCCTTAGCTAAGCAGGGTCTGCCCTGGTTGCATATGAAAGGGAGACTAGAAGTGTGAGCACTGTAAGATATTCCCCTCAGGGGATGAAGCCGCTCTGGGAAGAGCAAAAGGTTCCAAGTTCCCTCCCTGGCTTCTCCAAGATAGGGCTGAGAGAGATTGCTGCTTGCAACCTTGGAGAAGCTGCTGCCAGCCTGTGAAGACAATACTGAGCTAGCTAGACCAATGGTCTGACTCAGTATATGGCAGCTTCCTATGTTCCTAAGTCAGTCAAATGTTCACATGTCTACCATCTTGAATTGGGGTGGATGACATCATCACAAACTAAGGAGTTGTGGTGTCCCTATGTGTGCCTACAACTGTAACAAATTTGGTCCAAATCGGTCCAGGTGTTGCAAAGTTGATAGTGGGAGACACGCGCACACGTGCGCGCACACACACACACTGCTCAGTGATCTCATAAGTTGTATTTGTTTCTGAAGATGGAAAGCAGAAACAGTAGCTGAAAAATGTTTCCTTTAGGAAAATAAGGCTAAAAATGCAGTTGCACACAGAGTTAACTCAAAACTGCCTGTCACAAGAGTCTCTGTGGAACACCGGTTAAACAAAAAGACTAGGCTAGGGCTGTTAAGTGAGTTCTACCGTGACTTTAAGAGACGTTTTAAAGCTCCTGCTCCTATCTTCTAACTGATTGGTTTTCAGCAAGTGGTTAATGACCCCAAATTGGATTGTGAGCCAACCTGAGGTAGATCATAGCCATGATTTTCTTTTGTCTTTTTTTGTTAAAGTATTTTAAAAGAGAGGGTAAAGCAGAAAGAATGGCAAGGGGATAAATGAGGAGAAGAGGGTGGGTAAAGAGATAATAAGAAAGACAAACATAAATGGTAAAAATGAAAAGCAGGTCCCCAACATGTTGGAAACCACCACCACTCTGACCCAATAGCCTTTTTGACTAAGCTTGCTTATTACAGAAGACTTAAAGGAGGAACATGACTAGCTAGATTTATTGAACAATTGATTTTATTTGTCAACTATTGAAATATTTTCGTACAGTGTACACTATGTCTTGTTTTTGTCTTGTTTTGTATGTATTTTGTCTTTTGTTTTGTATGTATTTTGACTTTCCCGCTCCCCAAGTGAAACAAATGCTAAAAAAATGTGAGTCCCATATAGCAGGTTGGGGTTAAATGTGGATCCTAGATTTGAAAAGGTTGAAGGTTCTGCTCTGCCAATATAAGCAGTCCCAACCAACCAGTATTCAAGAGCCGGTTAGGGTAGAATGTAAGAATATGGAACAGGTATAGAATAGGTAAGAATATAAAACAGGCTCACAAGAATGTAAGAATATAGAACAGGTATAGTTATGCAAATATGCATTAGCAGAAACATTTCAACTCACAACATATTCCCCCCTCACATATTTCTTTCCCCACGCCCCTCTCTCTTTCCAAATCAGAGGTCACGCTTGGCTGCCTGGGGCAGGTCACAGTCCACTTTTTGCGTCAGGAGCTTTCCCAGACAGCGGGCTTTATCGCAAAGGCAAAGTTGCCCACAAAAACCAACACAAAAAGTGGAATTTATTTTACCCCGGATAGAATTCAGGCTACACTCCAATACACAATGAAAAACCCAAATTGTATGTAAAGTGCTCCCTGATAGCTGACTTTGGGGTAAATTTGGCCAAAATATGAATGCACATCTCCATTCTGGAGGAGATGCAAACGAAAAGCTGGTTGTGAAAAACCTCTGGGTTTGGGGGGCAACTTTGAACTCACAGTAAAGCCTTGCAGAAACCCACTCTAAAGCCTGCTGTCTAGGAAAGCTCCTGATGCATGCAGTGAATCTATTCACAAGTGATGTTTGTGCAGTCTTTAGGATAAAAACCAGCAGAGAAAAGGGAGGAATGGGAGAAGCAAGAGTAACAAGGGAACGCTGCTCAGAAAGATTCTAGTTGAGGTAGATGGAAATACCTATGGATGAGTTATTATGGAACCTGTTCAACTTGTGGGGCAGGATATTAAAGAAACAGGGTTGCTGTGTGCAGTACACCAACTTTCTCCCCCTATCAGCAGAAGTAAAATGAAATTGCCTCTGCTGCTGGCTATGGAGAGCTGGTATCTCACAGCCTCTAATCAGGGAAGATATGAAATTTCTTATCTGTTAAGTAAAATGGTGCTGCGCTTCAGTCCATCCAATTATTTTTTCCAATAAGGGTAAGTGAAAGTGTGGGGAGGGCTGACTGACAGAGCAGGGGCCAGGCAAACTTATTAGAGTCAGGAATAAGCTGGCAGTGTAGGGAACTGCTGCACCTGTCTTCACTCCCCACGCACAACCCATTAGCTAGATAACTTGCCCTGAGCACTTAATTCATTGGAACAAGTCAAAGAGCCCATTACAAATCGGAGCATGTCAGGCTAGAGAGTCACAGAAGAGAATGGGCTTTAGCACCATCGGGGTTCTGATAAAAAAAAGTGGGTGAGAGAGCAGGGCTGACCAGATCAAGAGATCCCTCTGCAGGTGGTCTGGACCCTTCTGTAACTGGATTCTGGATTACCTCAAAGTAATAGGAAAAATTATTAGGGAAGGTATTGCTTGGAAGGACTTTAGGACTCCACGTCTTATGAAGATGGCTTTGGAAGTTGGAGGATTTCCTTATATCCCCAACTCTTGTATTCCTCAAATCCCCCCACCGACACTGCACCTGCGGGAGCAGCTTCTGCCACCATCTCCCTTCCCTGGGGAGAAATCTGGCTAGCTGTTCCCAGACTCAACAAAAACTGCAAGAACCACCTTGAAATATAGGATTCACTGATGGTAGAAGCAAACACAAAAGAAGCCTAAGTAGATATACCAATACATTTAATCCTGAGGTTTTAATAAACATTTTAATAAAGATAAAAAAATATAAATTACATCTATGCATATAAACGTTAACTTTAGAAACATGGAAGTGTTTTTTAAAAACATCTATGGAGATGCACATAACAATCCAGTGGAGTCCTGATGGAATAACTGGCTGCAAGTTTGTAAGTTATTTCTATACTCATGATCAAAATAGGGCGGGGAGATCAGGCGGGGGGGGGGAGTCAAGGATGGACCAACCTTCCCCCCAGACAATCGTTGCAATCCTCTTCAGCGTGCCAGCATTCTGAGCAGCATGGCTTGCCCGAGACCGGGACTCATTTTCCCAGCCTCCAGGAATCCCACAAGGCACTGTGTGATGAGCACAGTGCTTGGGGGATTCCCCTGGGAGTCAGGCACTCTAGGCGCCCAACTTTGTGTATGCTCGGGCTGCATGCATACTCACGACCCCAGTGCTGGGTTAGAGACCATGGGGGAATGTTCATATATTCAGTGGTGAGGGCAGCAGGGGGAGCAGCAGCAGCAGGTTAAAAAAAATAAAGTAAAAAATTTTCATGTTGCCAAAATGTAAGGGGGTGGGGGTCGGGCGGCGGCATGTTCATTTAATGAATACAGACTCTTGCTGATCTTCCTGTGCCCCTGAGTATTAGAATATCAGTCACCTCCTTCATTTACACAGATTGTTTCATTCCTTGATATTTTTTGTGTAGGCCTTATTTACAATGTTTCCAGGGCTGGATTAAGGGCAACGTATGCCCTAAGCACAGCCCAACAATGGTTCCCCTCCTCGTCCCCCTCCATTGATTAACTGAGAAGACATTAAGACTCAAGCAAATTATTTACTTATAAATAAGTAACATCCTCTAGTTTTTTTAAGGTAAAACAAAACAGTTCCGCTGCCTATAATAAATGGCCACAACAGAAGGAACGTCAAGTCAATTCAAGGAGGGAAGGAATGTTTCCTGGAGAATGGAAGGAATGATTGAGAAAAATATTTCATCTTCAAGGTCAGACATCATAACATACGATCATCTTTTACGTGAAGTTTTATCAATATTTTGTACTGTTCTTTACAGTAATCTTTCACAAATCAATGACTTTTTACTTCAGATACATAGTTTAGTAGTTTCTCAAAACTTTAGTTGCCCACCGAGTCAAAGAAAACGTTTTTTAAAACAATGCAGGGTCCAACACAGCAGATAAAAACAATTACCAAAAATTGACTAAAGTTGAGTGTGGCAGTGAAATGCAAGGTGGCAAAAGAAATGCAAGGTGACAATAAGGGAGGCAAAAAGATTGTTTGAGGAACATTTAGCCAAAAGTATCAAGGGGAATAAGAAAAACTTATTTAAATACACCAGAAGCAGGAAACCTGCTAGGGAGGCAGTTGGACCATTAGACAATGAGGGAGTGAAAGGGATTATTAAGGAGGATATAGAAGTTGCAGAGAAGCTAAATGAGTTCTTTGTGTCCGTCTTCACAGCAGATGATACTGAGCATATGCCTGTTCCTGTACCAGGCTTTTCAGGGATGGAGGCTAAAGAACTGAGCCAGATAGAAGTGACAAGAGATGATGTTCTAAACTGTCTTGAAAAACTGGAAACTAACAAATCGCCAGGGCCAGATGACATCCATCCAAGAGACCTCAAAGAACTCAAATGTGAAATTGCCAACCTCGTTGCCAGAATATATAACTTATCCCTGAAATCAGGCTCTGTACCGGAGGACTGGAAAGTTGCAAATGTAACACCAATTTTCAAGAAGGGATCCAGGGGCGATCCAAGAAATTACAGGCCGGTTAGCTTAATGTCTGTTCCAGGCAAATTGATGTAAAGCATCCACAATGATAAAATTGTAAAGCACATAGAAGGGCAGGCCCTGCTGAAGGAGAACCAGCATAGCTTCTGCAAAGGTAAATCTTGCCTCATCAACCTTTTGGAGTTCTTTGAGAGTGTCAACAAGTGTGTGGTGATCCAGTTGACATAGTATACCTGGACTTCCAAAAAGCTTTTGACAAAATTCTTCATCAAAGACTCCTGAGGAAACTTAGCGGTCATGGGATAAGGGGACAAGTACATGTGTGGATTGCTAAGTGGTTTAAGGACAGGAGACAGAGGGTAGGGATAAATGGAGAGTTTCCACAATGGAGGGAAGTAAGAAGTGGGGTCCCCCAGGGATCTGTCCTGGGACCGGTGCTTTTTAATTTATTCATAAATGATCTAGAAGTTGGGGTAAGCAGCAAGGTAGCCAAATTTGCAGATGATACCAAACTTTCAGATAATGAAATCCAAAATGGATTGTGAAGAGCTCCAAAAGGACCTCTCCAAACTGGGGGAGTGGGCGACAAAATGGCAAATGCGCTTCAACGTTGGCAAGTGTAAAGTGATGCACTTTGGGACGAAAACCCACAACTTCAAGTATATGCTCATGGGATCTGAGCTGTCAATGACTGACCAGGAGAGGGATCTTCGGGTCATGGTGGACAGCTCATTGAAAGTGTCCACTCAACGTGTGGCAGCTGTGAAAAAGGCCAATTCCATGCTAGGAATCATTAGGAAGGGGACTGAAAATAAAACTTCTAATATTATAATGCCCTTATACAGAACTATGGTGCGGCCACACCTAGAGTACTGCATACAATTCTGGTCACCACATCTAAAAAAGGACATTGTAGAACTGGAAAAGGTTCAGAAGAGGGCAACCAAGATGATCAGAGGCCTAGAGCACCTTCTTTATGAGGCAAAGCTACAACACCTGGGGCTATTTAGTTTAGAAAAAAGACGACTGTGGGAAGACATGATAGAGGTCTATAAAACCATGCATGGTGTGGATAAAGTGAAATTCTTCTCCCTCTCACATAACACTAGAATCAGGGGTCATTCCTGATTTGACTCAATGTGCGGCAGCTGTGAAAAAGGCCAATTCCATGCTAGGGATCATTAGGAAGGGGATTGAAAATAAAATGGCTAACATTATAATGCCCTTATACAAAACTATGGTGCGACCACACTTGGGAGTACTGCGTACAATTCTGGTCACCACATCTTAAAAAGGACATTGTTGAACTGGAGAAGGTACAGAAGAGGACAACCAAGATGATCAGGGGCCTAGAGCACCTTTCTTATGAGGCAAGACTACAACACCTAGGGCTTTTTAGTTTAGAAAAAAGACGACTGCGGGGTGACATGATAGAGGTCTATAAAATCATGCATGGGGTGGAGAGAGAGAAATTCTTTCCCCTCTCACACAACACTAGAACCAGGGGTCACTCCATGAAATTGATTGCCAGGAGGTCTAGGACGGAACAACAAACGGAAGTACTTTTTCACACAACGCATTATCCACTGGTGGAACTCTCTGCCACAGGATGTGGTGACAGCCAACAACCTGGATGGCTTTAAGAGGGGTTTGGGTAACTTCATTGAGGAGAGGACTATCAATGGCTATTAGTCAGAGGGCTGTGGGCCACCTCCAGCCTCAAAGGCAGGATGCCTCTGAGTACCAGTTGCAGGGGAGTAACAGCAGGAGAGAGGGCATGCACACAACTTCTGCCTGTAGGCTTCCAGCAGCATCTGGTGGGCCACTGTGTGAAATAGGATGCTGGACTAGATGGGCCTGATCCAGCAGGGCTGTTCTTATGTTCAGTGAAAGAGTTAAGGGCATGATGGCTAGGGGGAAACCTCTGTGGTGCCCGCCTTCCCTTGATGCCCTAAGCACGTGCTTATTTTGCTTAATCGTTAATCCAGGGCTGAATGTTTCCCAGACTGTGGGAAATGCCTATAATTGGGCAGCAGTGATATAGAAAGATGTTGAAAGGCATCATCTCATACTGTGTGCACAGGGGCAATGGTAAACCCCTCCTGTATTCTACCGAAGAGAACCACAGGGCTTTGCGGTTGTCAGGCGTCAACACTGACTTGACAACACATTTTACCTTTATTTATTATACTCATGATTATTTAGCGAAAATAGAACTGTTATGAAATATTAGTTCCAATCATCTTTAGCACTGTTCATTAAATCAATAGTTCCTTTTCCTTTAGGATTTCTTCTTGGACTAAGAGGTTGCTTGATTTAGGTGATTGTGTTTTAGGTACTGGATAAAATATTATATCAAGTAGTTGAACCACTAAAAACTTCCTTAACCTTCACCGACTCATTTTTTCATTTTCATTTCATTTTTTCATTTATTACATTCATTTCTTTCTCTTCTTCAACCATAAGAACATAAGAACTTGCTTGCTGAGTTGCTACAAAGACAACACAGGACTGACTGGGTTGTTCAACTGACTGATGAAATTGAGCATAGGAGCTTGCTGATGCTAACAGGCTGCTTGCTCGCAATAAAAAGGCAGCTCCTGAAGCAAGACAACCAAAGCAATGATTGGCTGATGCATTTTGGTTTTGGCAATGCATTTTAAATATACAAAGTACCTGAACATATGTATTTTAGATACAGAATACAGAAGTATTCGAAGTACATATTTTAAAATACATGTATTTTAGATACTGTCCAGCTCTCAACTCTGAAAAGGCCATCTCCATGCTAGGGATCATTAGGAAAGGAATTGAAAATAAAAATGCTAATGTTATAATGCCTTTGTACAAAACTATGGTGTGGCCACATCTGGAGTTCTGTGTACAGTTTTGGTCACCATATCTTAAGAAGGATATTGTAGAACTGGAAAAGGTGATCAACCAAGATGATCAAGGGCCTGGAGCACCTTCCTTATGAGGCTAGGCTTCAGCATCTGGGGCTCTTTACTTTGGAAAAGAGGCGACTAAGGGGAGACATGATGGAGGTGTATAAAATTATGCATGGAGTGGAGAGATGGACAGAAATTTCTCCCTCTCTCACAACACTAGAACCAGGAGTCATCCCATGAACCTGAAGTTTGGGAAATTTAGGACCGACAAGAGGAAGTACTTTTTCCACACAGCACATGATTAAACTATGGAATTCCTTGCCATGGGATGTGGTGATGGCCATCAGCTTGGACAGCTTTAAAAGGGGCTTAGACAAATTCATGGAGGACAGGTCTATCAATGGCTACTAGTCTGCAGGCTATAAGCCACCTCCAGCCTCAGAGGCACAATGACTCTCAATACCAGTTGCAGGGGAGCAACAGCAGGAGAGAGGGCATGCCCTCATCTCTTGCCTGCAAGCTCCCAAGAGGCATCTGGTGGGCCACTGTGTGAAACAGGATGCTGGCCTAGATAGGCCTTGTGCTTGATCTAGCAGGGCGTATGTTCTTATCATGCCATGGGATAGTATTTTGAGACATTATGAGGCTTTTCTCATGAGCAGCCAACAGTGGGCTAAGGCAGTCAAGCCTGCTCTTACCTGCTCATGAGAAGCAGCAGGAGGCAAGCAGTGGCTGATGCTTCTGCCACAGCAAATGCTCCCGTTCCCCCATTTTTCTGATTGCCTGCCAGTTCCGGCTGCTTGCAGCCAGGGCTGGCAGACTACAGGGCTCCTGGCCGGCACTGGGGGATACCCACAATGCACTGCACACTCGCATGGTGCATTATGAAGTTCCAGGTGGGGGGGAGGGTGGAACACATTTCAGCCCTCAAACCTCTGTGCTGTCAGAGGTAGTGGAGGATCATCTGTGTGTGCATTCCACGCACCCGGCACCCTCTTGTGGATCAACTGTGGGGAAGGTAAAGTAACAAAACATTCCCCTCACAGATGGTGAGAACGGGTTCATTGTCAAATTAACTGAAACTCAATCCAGATAATGTGGAAGTGCTCTGGGTTGGTAAAACAGATTGTCCAAGTGGTGAAGTAAATATGGTCTAGGATGGGATCACATTCCAGCAAAAGGTAATTTTGCAACTTGGGGATGTTTCTGGACCTGACCTTGTCTTTGGAGGCACAGGTGGTGGTGGTGGTGTGCAGAAGTGCCTTTTACCAGCTACTGGTGGTATGCCAGCTATGGCTCGACTTGGAAAAGTTGGAACTTACCTCAGTCATTCATGCTTTGTGGACATCCATATTGAATTACTGCAATGCACTCTATGTGGGGCTGCCTTTGAAGATGGTTTGGAAACTTCACCTGGTCAAGAAGCTGCTACAAGGATGCTGGTGGGTGTGAGTTGCTTCAGGAGTGTTACACCCATCTCATGGCAGCATCACTAGTTATGTGTCTGCTTGGAGGCTAGATTCAAAGTGCTGGCCTTAAAGCCCTACACAGCTTGGGGCCAGGTATCTGTTGTGTAGTATCTTCCCCTAGATAAGGTTGTTAGGCATACTCACAACCGGTCACTTTATTGGCCCGACCTTGGGCCTGAAGGAGCAGGAGACAAAGGAGTTTTAGAAGCCTTCTTCACTCAGACAAGACAGCAACGCACTCTGATCAGCTTGCACTTAGAAAACGGAAAGCTAAGCCACACCCAACCAAACAGAAAGAGACAGGACATATATACTACATTCCCTGCTTTTAGATTAATACAACTCTTTGTTGATTCCATTGTAAAACACTGTAAATACTTAGAGCCAGAGGTTCAAGCACATGATTCCCATTGGGGGCAAGTCTTTACCAGTTCCCCGTGACAAAATCATCATATCTGATTGGACAATGTATAACTCTGCCACTCCTAGTATGTAATACAGTCTCTTGAGGTACCTGGCTCTTCTGAAGCTTCAGATAGATAATCCACCACTCTCTGGTGCTGATTCCGAATTGGCTTAATCTGGTGATTGCATATAGTTCTGTGGCACCAAGTCTGAACTGTCTGCACATGACCCAGTAGTAGATAAAGCACAATCTTTTCTTCAATGTCTCCTATTTCTCCTCAATATTGTTCTATGCACACTCACGGCTCATCCCTTCTGGCTGTGACAGTGGCTGGTATCCAAACTGTCTTTGTCTGCATGTAAACCTTTTCACTGACCTGAAATGGTGGAAGGGGAGTGGTCCCTTTATCACAGTACAACTTTTGCCACTGTTGAAGTTGATGTAAATGCGCTGATACTCCAGTAGTAAGTGTAGGGGCCGATACTTTTGATGTAGCCAGCAATGTGCTGTGTAGAAGTTTCCCCATCAGCAGCTGAGCTGGTGCAAAAGAAAGGCCCATTACAGGCATATCCCTTTAAAAAATAAAAGCAAAGCCAAATGTGGATTTGTGCCATCCTGCATTGCCTTCCTAAGCATACGCTTGACAGACTGAATCATACAGTCCACCAGCCCATCTGACTGAGGATATTTGGGGCTTGAATGAGTCAGGATGAGGTGCCACTCCTCAGCAAACTGTTTCATCACCCTGCTTGCAAAAGGCATATGTTCTGAAGTAATCTCCTTTGGGTTACCATGATGGGCAAATATGGCTTTCATCTGTGCCACAACTGTAAAGGCTGATTTAGATGGAGAACTTCAGGATATTTAGAGTAGTAATCTGTTATTAGAAGATAGGAATGATGCTTTAACTCAAAAATATCTGCTGCCACCTTTAACCAAGGAAGATCCGGAATCTTGTGAGGTATCCTAGGCTGCCTATGATTATTGGCTGCAGTGCCTGACGTTGTGGGCAACTGATTGTCTACTGTTCTATGTGGGCATTCATATTTGGCCAGTACATGAGGGAGCGGGCTTTAGCTTTTGTTCGCTGAACCCCTTGATGTGAAAGGTGCAATAATTCAGCATCTTCTCTTGTGCACCTTGTAGAATAATAATCTTCGAGCCAATCATTAATAAGTCATTTTCAATCCTAATTTGATCTTTCAAGGGCCAATACACTTGAGCTCAGGCTTAACTTGTTTCTGCTTCTCTGGCCAGTCATTGAAATGCTGAGCCTTAAGACTTTGAAGAATTGGGTCGACATTAGTACACTCTTGCAACTGATGGAGTAACTGGTCACCAATAGGATCAATCTCTTTAAGCCAAAAACAACCTTCTCATCTAGATCTACATCATCATCATCATCATCATATGAGTTGGATGGAGCTGCTCTTGACAATGTGCCTGCTATAAACATATCCTTGCCCTTAGTATAAACAAAAATATGACATATGTATTGAAGCTGCAAGCAACAGCATCTGTTGCAGTCTAGCTGGGTCTTGTCCAATGGGTTTAGCAAATATGGCTTCCAATTGTTTGTGGTCCGACTGAAGAACTGGTGCACCAAACACATATTGAAGAAACTTTCTCATAGCAAAGACAAGAGCCCAGAGCACCTTCTTAACTTGTGCATAATTCTTTTCAGCCATGGTCAGGGCCCTCAAAGTATACACAATGGGCTGGTCTTTCTGAAACAGACATGCACCTAAGCCATCTTTGGATGCATCTGTCTGAACATATAATTGTTCCTTAGGATCAAAAAATTGAAGCACTGGGGCCATTGCAATCACTGACTTCAGGTTATCAAAGGCTTGTTGATGAAATAACATCCATTGCCAAATAACATCCTTCCATAAAAGGGCTTTCAAGGGTCCTGTCAGAGAAGATTCATTAGGAATGTACTGAGAAACATATTGTATCATCCCCAAAAGTCTCTGAACACCCTTCTTATCTACTGGTGAAGGCATTTGTCTTATTGCTTGCACTTTGTCATCATCAGGCTGCATACCATCGATAAAACGTGTCCCATGTACTTGACTTTATCAACCAAATACTGAACTTTAGTTGGATTAAACTTTATACCTCTTTGCCATGCTCTTATCAGAACTTAACAGAATTGCATCATATTCTGCCTGTGTTGAAGCCACGATTATGTCATCTGCTATAATGTGTGTACCCCCAATATATCACCAAAACACTCAGTTTTTCTGCTGGAAAACTTCACTTGCTGATTTAATTCCAAAGGGTAGCCTATTAAAATGGTAACACCCCATGGAGTATTGAATGTATACAGTTCAGAAAACTCTTTATCAAGCTGGACCTGCCAATAACCATCTTTCTTATCTAAAATTGTAAAAACAACAACCACCCTCTTTCCCGCCAAATTCTTTTGCACATCTTCTATAGTTGGGATAGAAAAATGTTGCCGTTTAATAGCCTTGTTCAAATCTCTAGGATCAAGACAAAGGCGAAGTGAGCCATCCTTTTTTTGAGTTATGACAAGGCTACTGATTCATGTTGATGGCTTTGTAACCTTAGAAATAACACCCATCTTATCCAGATGATCTAAAGTATCTTTGAGTTTGGTTAGTATATGGAATCTTCCGACACCCATGAATCACTGGCAGTACCTGAGGATTTACATAAATATGACAAGATCCTGGGAACTGACCAAGCCCCTCAAAAGCATCAGAGTATGTCTTCAACAGGTCATCCTTAGTGGCCACTATAGGAGTCACTTCATGCACTTTCCTTACAAGATCAATTGCAAAGCAGGCTTGTCTGCCTAATAAAGGTGGTTCATCATCTCGTGCAATATAAAACATTAAAGTCGTATCATGAGAACCAGTCTTGCAATGTGATGTAATTGCACCCCTAGGCTTGATCCTGGCTCCCCCAAAGGCCCCACTTGATGGACACTTGATGGTAAAGAGGAGAGTATGTTTTCAGGCATGGTATTTGTCTTGGCTCCAGTATCAAGTTTACGTGACACAGTCACACCTGCTATGTCAACAGCAGTGAACCATGGTGAATCCCCTGTAGTTTGAGGTGTTGCTACCATCCCCACAAACAGGGAATTTAAACATTTTTATTGTTGAGGTCACCATGTACAACTCTTTGCAAAATGATTTCGCCCATCACATTTGTAGCACATCACTCCAAAAGCTGGATAAGCCCTAGGCTTATGCATGCCTCCACACCTGTTGCAAGAATAATACAGCATTGACAACTTGTCTCTTAAAGCTATTTGCTTTACTGAAGGCTTCCTTGCCTTCTGCAGTAAAGGGGCTTGCATTTCCTTCTGGCCTGCTACATGCATATTAGCCACCTAATGGTGCAGCGGGGAAGTAACTTGCCAAGGTAGCAAGAGGTTGCTGGTTCAAATCCCCACTGGTAAGTTTCCCAGACTATGGGAAATACCTATATCGGGCAGCAGCAATATAGGAAGATGCTGAAAGGGAGATGGCAATGGTAAACCCCTCCTGTATTCTATCAAAGAAAACCACAGGGCTCTGTGGTCAGCAGGAGTCCACACCGACTCGACAGCACAACTTTACTTTATTACATGCATGGGAGTCGGAGTCTCAGTGGCCATCGCAAGTGCTTGTGCATGAGTAAGGAGCTCTGCAAATATCTATTGCTTGAGAGAGCGGAAGATCTGAATGCCCTAACAATTTTTCCTTCAGTTTGCAATCAAGAATACAGAAAACAATTTTATCTCTTATCATTGGGTCTTCTGAGGCTCCAGACTCACAATCTTGTGCTTTGCTTCTTAACTGGGTAACAAAACTATCAATTCCCTCTGCTTCAACATATTTGATCTGCCAAATTGATAACATTCAAACACTGGGTTTTTCATTGGCTCACAATATGTACTAAAAGCTCTCAAGGCTTCTTCCAAGGTCTTCCTGGCAGAATCTACATAAACATTCTGCAAGTTGTTATAGATTTCCAATGCCTTATCACCAATACAATGCAGAAAAACTGCAACCTTATACTCTTCTGGTTTATCCTCTGAATTAGTCACAGTCAGACACAGATGGAACTTTTGTTCCCATCTTCTCCAATTTCCCCCCACGTTGCCAGATAAACATTCATTCATTCAATTTCTATACCGCCCTTCCAAAAATGGCTCAGGGCGGTTTACACGACACAGAGAAATAACAAATAAACATAACTTAGAAGGGGGCTTAAAAACTTCCATTATTATCATGTTTCGCCAATTCTAGGCCTCCCATGCAGAATACTTCAAACTTGCTAAAGGTGCAGGCCCACTTCTGACACCATGTAGTATCTTCCCCTAGATAAGGTTGTTAGGCATACTCACAACCAGTCACTTTATTGGCCCGACCTTGGGCCTCAAGGAGCAGGAGACAAAGGAGCAGGGGTGTAGCTAGCCCACCGGCGGCCCGTGTGCGGCCGCGGCGGGCGCCCCGATAGCCCCGCCCCCTGCATCTGACGTCAGAGGCAGGGGATAGCCACACCCCCACGTCTGACGTCAGACACGGGGGGGGGTGTCTGGCTCCCGAACGGAGCCTTGAGGCTCCGTTCGGGAGAAGCAGCTTAACTGCTGAAGGGGCCGCGCAGCCCCTTCGGCTGTTAGACGAACGCAGCCCAGGAGCGGCTCTGGCCTGCAGGGAAGAGCCACTTCTGGGCTGCGTTGCAAATGTAGGACAAGTCTTAGCTCCTGAAGGGGCTGTGCGGCCCCTGCTTGGGAGCTAAACTACCGCGTGTAAGGGCCACGAATGGCGGCTTCTGATTGGGCATGGCCCGGGTTCTTTGAACCCGTTCGCCCAATTATAGCTCAGCCCCTGCAAAGGAGTTTTAGAAGCCTTCTTCACTCAGACAAGACAGCAATGCACTCTGGTCAGCTTGCACTTAGAAAACAGAAAGCTAAGCCACACCCAACCAAACACAACCTAATCTTAAAGAGACAGGACATATATACTACAGTTGAACCACATTGACCCATATGAACCTGCCAGGGAACCATAAAAGGGCACCATACTTGGCATTATTCTTAATGCCAAGTATGTAAACCACCCTGAGCCATTTTTTGGAAGGGCGGTATAGAAATAGAAACAGAATAGAGAGAAATTCTTCTCCCTCTCACATAACACATGAGCCAGTGTGGTGTAGTGGTTAGAGTGCAGGACTAGGACCAGGGAGACCGGAGTTCAAATCCCCATTCAGCCATGATACTAGCTGGATGACTCTGGACCAGTCACTTCTCTCTCAGCCTAACCTACTTCACAGGGTTGTTGTGAGGAGAAACTGAAGTATGTAATACACCGCTCTGGGCTCCTTGGAGGAAGAGCAGGATATAAATGTAAATAATAATGATTTACTTCCTTTTGGGTTGCATACCCATTGGAATGGATTTTCTTCTTTTTTGTATAAATGGACATACCTATGTGTCTTATTCTCTTATTTCTTATTTAAATTCATCATCGCAGGTCCTACTCATCATCCCACAATTAGCAGGTTGGTAGAGACTAGAAACGGGGCCTTTTCAGTTGTAATCCCCCAGCTCCAAAATGTCCTCCTAGAACAGTTTCACTATCCCTTAAGGTCCTTAAAAAGCAGCTGAATACCCATCTTTTTAGAGAGAGATTTTAAATTAACTACAGCTCATATCTGGTGGGTTTTTGACTTTTTAACTGGTAACTTTTAAATTTGGTTTTAATGGGTTCCTGTTTTTAGTAATGTTGTTAATTTTGTATTGTTTTATATTATTTTATTTGTTTTATTAATTTTGGGAGCCACCCTGAGCAGTATTGTACTGGAGGGGCAGGTTATACATATTTTAAACAAACAAACAAACAAACAAACAAACTGGAGTTTCCTGTTTAAACCATATCCCCAACTCCTTTCATTTTTCAGTAAATAATTTGCATTTTCTTGGTTGACAAATGTCTGGATGTAAGTCCAGCAATGAATCAATTTGGCTCCCTTCAGTAGTAAGCATTTTTCTTTTTTAAAAAATCTATAGATTACAGCCTCCCTTACCTGCTTACTCAAGAATAAAACAAAAATATCTCTGGGCTCCCAGCTAGCTTTTTCAAATGGGGGGGGGGAAGTGGGGGAATAAATGTCCCCACAATTTGGAGAGACACCATAAACATTCCCACTTGGGAAAGATACCCCATGATGTATCCAAAAGCTATACCAAAAGGAGTGGTATAGCTATGCAGTTTACCTAATCGCTGTCTCTAAAGCTCTTAGCTCTGACTTACAGCATCTACCTTCTCTCCTCTTTCAGCCCTACTCAAAGCAAGGCTAAAGATAGAATTGGGGACAGCACTATTAGCCACCAGAGACTTTAGAACTCATTAGTGTTCCAAGTAGCCAAATCAGCCTCACTTCCTTTTGCTTTATATCACATTTCTAATCCTCTTAACATACCATCCCCACTCTGTGTCACAAGGGTGCTAACCCCTAGCAAGACATAACTCTCCTGGCTGAGAAGATAGCAAGATTACCCTCACCTTCCCTGGCCTTTTGTGTACCTGGCTATTGTGTAACGCAGGCATTGTCATGAGTGATGTGGGGAAGAGAACTGTCAAAAGAAACCTCTCTGTGTCACTGAAATGGCTTTGTATTCTGCTGGATCTTTCCATGCTGCACCCACAAACCTTGTGCCTTGCCTCCACAAAGTGCCTCCTCCTCTTCATAAGCCACCCCTCTTCCCATTTTAACTCTATGGACTTGGAATCATGAACGTCTTCTTGAGTGATTTATCTCCCCACCACCACCTTTTCCATATATTGGCAGTGCTTCTCGTTCTCCTTCTCCTTCTCCTCATTATTCCACTAATGACTTCTACATTCTAAAATAAGGCACTGAAAATCTGCAGCAATACTATTGTGCAGATCAACTTCTGCTGCTGCTGTGCAAACAGTTCTTTATGCAACTGGAGCTTAAGCAGCATCCTAGCCACAGCCAGTGAAGCATATGATTCTGCTTTGCCTTACTTGGTTTATATTTCCCATACTACAAGGGAACAAACATGGACTGTGCTACTGTTCGCAGTTTCTAGAGCAGTGGCAGCACCATAAAAACAACTCAGAATGGGGCACAGAAGGGGCAAAGTGCATTTCTGGGTGGGCAAGCTGTGTCCCACATATTAGATTATTGAAACAGAAACAATTCTATATTTCACATCTGGAAATATTGGGCATCTCATCCAGAACTTATTTTCACTGAAATAAAATCCTGTTGAGTTTATAAATGGGGAGGGGAAGAGCAAACTACTTGTCTGGGGTGCTTGCCCATCCATGCCCCCCTCTTTCTGGGAACTGCCTCTCTTTCTAGGAGCAATACACAACCCATAGCACATTGTGTAAGTGGGTAGTGTTGGTCTCACTGCACTGTGCTCAGCATGGAGCTTTGCAGTGGCTGGTGTAGTGGGGCTAATGTTGCTGCACAGATGTATTATCTAGCACCAGCATAAGTTTATAGGAAGCTGCCGTATACTGAGTCAGACCATTGGTCATTGAGCTCAGCATTGTTTACTCAGACTGGCAGCGGCGGCTTGGTAGGGTTTTTGACATGAGTCTTTCCTGGTCCCAGATATGCCCGGTATTGAACCTGAGATCTTCAGATGCTCTACCACTGAGCTTCAGCCCCATCTCTATGGGGGAAAATTGTCCTTTTGTTTATTTATTGGATTTTTGTAACATACGGTTCTTTAGTGTATAACAAAAACACAATTTTAATGTTTTTGATTAAAATACAATCTAAAAATACATGATCAAATAAAAGCCCAGCCAGTAACACACAGAAAACAAAAGCAACAATAGTCTATAAACGAAAACATCAGCAGACAAATGCCTGTCTGGGGGGTGGGGGGTGGGGGGAAGTAACACTGAGAAATGGCCAAAAACTAGACTTCCAATGGGGATTATATTCCATAATTTAGACACTGCTACTGAAAACGCCTTGTACCAAGTCACTGCCAAACACACTGCAGGACCAGGAACAGAAACTCACCTGAAGATCTTAGTGTTTGGGCAGGTTCTTATGGAAGAATGTGGTTTACACTGTGCTCAGACTGTTGCAATGGAGATCCACACACAGTGCAGATATTCATAGGATTAAATGACAATTTTCAATAATCTGTGCTGTAATGCATTAAGGCTGTGGTTCCCAAACTGGGAGCCTCCAGATGTTGCTGAACTACAGCTCCCATCAGCCCCAGCCATTGTGGCTGGGGCTGATGGGAGCTGTAGTTCAGCAACATCTGGAGGCTCCCAGTTTGGGAACCACTGCATTAAGAGATTTCATGGTGATTGTGGCAAAGTACCTGGCAATGGCTGGCTGCGTTGCATTAATGTCATAGAGAGAGTGAGTCAGGCAGAAGACCTTTGCTACTGGCTGACTTACCTAAACCCTAGAGAAAGGCTTTGCAAGCAAAAAGGTCCAAAGGATAGATGGGTAGAAACACCTAGAAAGGAACAGGCAATGAGACAGAGACCTAAGGAGGTAGAGGGTAAAAAGCCAAGGTCAGAGGAAGGAGTGTGAAGGGAGAGAGAACTGGCAAAGGAGAGATGCCCATGAGCAGCAGCAGAAGAAGAAGTGAAGAAGGCTAAAGTTTGTACATTGAACTTAAAGCGACAAGCATTAAAGACCCTTCTTTGTGATGACAGAACTCTTGATGTTGCCCCATTTTGCTCTTTTAAATTCATTCCTTGATAGTGCTTTTGAACCTCTTAGTACACTGCTTTGATCCTTACAACTGTGACATTGCATTGATTGTGATGTTTTATGCTGGGATTTTTAACTAGATTATTAGCTGCTTTGAATAGAAACTAGGGAAAAGCAGAGTATACATATATCAGAATAAAGGAGTAAATTAAATAACCGGCCACATTTGTTGCTGATGACTCTGGTATATTCTGATTGTAGAGTTGGCTTTTCTGCTTACTGAACCTCAATGCCTGGCTTCACATTAAACTCACCATGTGAAAAACAGCCAAATGTAGTCAAGCTCTACCTGTTGAGGATTCAGAAGGCTGGAGGAGGTCATAAGCAAACACAGAGAGATCCAGGAACCACCAGCCACCTTTCTCCATCTGTTGTTTATCTTTACTTATTTCTCTCCTTAGTGGCTGGATTTCTCTAAGCTTTGGGAGAGGAGAAGCAGAGAAGCATTATCTTAGCAGAGGTAAACAATGAAGAGAGAAGGTCAGCCAGCAGCAATTGCTCCCTTGTATGTTTGCATATGATTCTCTACAGCTTTCTCTGCCTCTCTCCAGAGGGGCCTTTTCAGAGGGCAGAGCTTGGCTACACATGCCTACTTTCCATGTGTTGGATGTAATGTGTAGCTAGGCTCTCACTTTTTGCACAATTTGTATATTCAAATTGAATGTTCAGTATATTCATTTGAATTTACTCTAGATTTATAGATCTGTCATCCCTTGTACAATTATGTTGTACCATTTGTCCCAATATAAATGTTAGGTATATATGACATTAAATTCCTGACTGAGTTCTGCCTCTTTCACTCTGTGTGTGACCAAGGACCATAACTCAGGATGGGCCTTCAAAATAAGTGCTGATTTGGTTCTTAGTGGCTATCACTGAGTTCTATGGGACAAAGTTAAGGTAGGCACAATAGTCTCAATATGAAATCGTGGTTGACATCCAGAGCAACCTACCACTGATGCACCAGGAAGACGCATCCATTCTACAGAGAGCTTTCCTAGATTCCGTTTTTGTCAGTCCTGATAAGAACATAAGAACAGACCTGCTGGATCATGCTCAAGGCCTATCTAGTCTAGCATCCTGTTTCACACAGTGGCCTACCAGATGCCTCAGGCATACAGCATTTCAGTGGTCTGTGTCACCTGAAAAAAATGGCCCTGAGGATTACACAGCCTTTAAGGACATGTTTTCAGGTGGCACAGGGCACTTTTGGAGGCAGTGCAGAACATGAAAATCCGCTCCCCTCTCCCCCTGCTGTGCACCTGAGGCTGCACAGATGCAGCAGTTAGGGATATGCACGGAACCGGCTGGCCCAGTTCAGTTCGAGCCCAGACTGGACTCAGACCTCACTGGATCAATTTGGTCTGGCACCCCTTCGAACCCCCCCCCCCATTCAGTCCAGGGGTGTGTGTGTGATTTTTTTCTTAATTTCTTGCCTTTAGCCCCTTCAGGGGGCTTCCTCTAGGCCGTGTGTGTGTGTGTGTGTGTGTGTGTGTGTGTGTCTGCAAAGCATCCCCCTCCCTCCGCTGGCCTCGGTCATCACCACCGCGGCCCATTTGGCCACTTTATTTGGCCCATTGGGACCTCTGTAAGTTGGCACAGCGGCCATTTTCTCTGCCACCACACGTGCACAAATGGCCTCTGTGAGGCCTGGCATGGCCCAGGGCCTCACAGAGGCCATTTGCGCATGTGCAGTGGCAAAGAATGGCCACCGCGCATGGGCAAACGGTCTCTGTGAGGCCCTGGGCCATGTGAGGCCTCACAGAGGCCATTTGTTCATGTGTGGTGGTGGAGAAAATTTGTTCATGTGTGGTGGTGGAGAAAATAAAGTGGCCAAATGGGCCGCGGTGGTGATGACCATGGCCGGCGTGGGGAGGGGGAACCTTCACAGACCCCCCCCACAGCCTAGAGGAAACCTCACAAAGGGGCTTTTATACACACACACACACACACACACACACACACACACACACACACACCAAACCATGGGGGGGTCAGTCCAAAGTCAGACCAAATGGGGGGGGGGTGTTCGGGGTCGAACCTGTTTGCACATCTCTAGCAGCAGTAGTAGCAGCAGTAGTAGGGGAACTCTCTGTAGTGTGTACACTCATCTTCTTGGCATACAACCTGTAGGTTACTCTGCATACCAATCAGTAAAATATGTTTCTCCTATGAAATTGCAACTTTCATGAAGAATTTACTAGGCTTGTGCATTTAAATTCAGGTACAAAACGTTTTGTGCCTCAAAATGGCAATTTCAGAAGTTTTGTAACCAAAATGAAGTCAAGAATTAAAATTAAAAAACAGAGATTTTTGTTTCCAAATCGAAATGACTGTGTTTCGGACAGAATGCTTTGTTCTTTGGGAAAGCATTGCAATTGAAATTGACTTCTCTGACTCTCTCCACTCCAGCTGAGGCACTGAGTGATTAGCAGAAGATAAGATATGCAAAAAGCTGGCAGAGCTTCCCCGTTGAGCATGAATGGTTTAATCAGGTATGTGTTGTATTCAGTGTGATTGAAATGCAAACTGACCTTGCAAAGGGAAGGGATTTGGAAGACAGCATTTTGAGACAGAAATACCCAAATATCTTTGGGAGCTCAATGCAATTCCAAAGCTCTTGCTAAAAGCCATGGTATAAGTTGTGTGGATAAGCTTTTCCAGAAGCTGGTTAGGAAAGTTCTGAAATTACACAGGTTTTTCTTTCCAAAGGTTTAGAAAGAACCTCTTGACTTGTTCAGGGGTCTTTTGAAGAGGTATTTTGTTTTTGTTCTGATTTTTATGAGTGATAGTGGTGTCTAAGTTTTGTTGCCCAAGTTGAGCAGTCTAATGTAATTTAGGCCACAATGTAATTTGGTGGGACATGATGTCTAAGCCAGTGGTTCACAACTTTTGCCATTGCAGGGACAGGTCATCCACATGGGACTATAGAAGTCAAAAGTGGGGGGGGGGATACCCCTGTCAATCTATTGACATCCCCAGGAATCTTAGTTGCTTCTCTCTTTCTTGTAACCATGATCCATGGTTTTGCATTTTCTTAAATGCAGTGATGATGAATCTCAACAATTCTGAACAGTAGGCTGATTTGTTTGGGCTACTGCTCACTCCACTTCAGTTAAATGAACATTTGAAGCTGTTCCATAGTACCAAGGCAGTTCATTGTTCTATCTTACTATCTCAAGTGACCTGTGGTCACTGTTCCATGGGGAGGGTGGCCCGAAGTGAGTGGTGGTGTAGTGCACATAGGGTGCCAACCACTCCCATGGGATGCTAACCCATGGGCTGCTGGGTTCTGTTGTTTCTGAGGTGTTCTGAATGTAGATTCTTGAATGTAGAATTCTATAATGTAGAATGTAGATTCTGAATGTAGCACATGAGATTTTCAATGACAAACAATGAATCCACTCTCATATGCTACCAGAGAATCTACACTCAAAACACCTCAGAAACAACAGAACCCAGTACCCCATGGGTTAGCCACCCACGAGGGTGGTTGGCACCCTATGTGCTCTACACCACCACTTGCTCTGGGCCACTCAGGTGCCCCCCAAGTGCAGTTATGGGGTTGCTGAAACCTCCATTATTCCCTATGGGGAAGAACCTTAAAGACAGGTAAACTCCATTAAATCTCTAAAAATCAGCCCTCTGCCTGATTCCTTTGAAATAATTCTGGCAGCTTCCTTGCCCCCACTGGGCACTACCACCCACCCTACTCTGCTCTGGGCCACCCCCTTTCCCCCTGACGTGAAGCTATACTTTTGCTGAAACCTCCATTATTCCTTATGGGAAAAATCTTAAACTTCAAAAATTCATCAAAAATCAGCCCGTTTCCCAATTCCTCTGAAATTTGGATGGTAGCTTCCACCCATTGGGCTCTACCAACCCCACCCACTATTTCCCCCCCGGGGCCATTTTTTAAAATCCAAAACATTTTGGATTCAGATTTTGCAATTTCAAACAAATAACAAAATTGGGGTGTTTCGGATTGGCTGATTTCAAACAAAGAACAAAATGGGGGTGTTTCAGATTTGGGCCAAAAACAAAACAGAAAAAAAACCCCAAAACACACAGCCCTAGAATTTACTCAGGACTGTTAATTTTAAAATTTGGGGTTTGTTTGGTTGTTGTTTTGTTTTGTGCTGTGATTTGCTTGTTGTATTTTGTGAATTTTTATTGGGTGTTTTTTTAATGTTGTGATGTGAGCCGCCCAGAAAATGGTTTTTTATAAGGAGGCTAACAAATAAAGTTTATTATTATTATTTATTCTTATTAAAATCTTTCCTCTTATTCTTTCTTCCACCAATCTTGCCCTACTTCAAGATACAACTATTTCCTTAACAATCTACCAGAATCTTCCCTGATTCAATGTTCTTGACCTGCAACCAAAGCACCACTGTTGATGGCTGTGCTTCTTCTTTATTGTGTATCTATGGATTTTTCTCCCTTTTGTCTGACAAGTTTACCATCTTCTCCATGCCTGCTGGAAACCCCTTTTCCCTGACCTGCAGGCAGTAGCTAAATTCCGCCCTAGGTTTCGATTCTGTTATTTTTGTTTCCAAATAAAATACACCACATAGCCATACAAAATTGATTCCACTTCACATCAAGACATGTAGTTGTTTAAAGGAATGGTAGGTTAATATTTTTCAGCCATGAGCCCCTTTTGGGACAGGGAACAATCCTCTATTTTCTTTTTGGAATATAAACCACTTTGAGAACTTCTTTCTTGAAAGGTGGTATAAAATATTCTTAATAGTAATAATAATAATGCATATATATATATATATATATATATATATATATATATATATATACCTTTATGCAAGCATAAGGACCTGAAGTTTTCTCTCCTAAATATCCCTAACTCCCCCTTTTATAAGCCCAATCAATACAGTGGTTTAAGGATTTGTACCTTTTAAGAAACTGCTTCTGGTACAGAAATCTGTATTTGCCTGAAGATTTTAAGATGCTTTAGGGATTATTCTCATTTTATTCAACACTTTTGTAGTGTAAATAAACCACTGATATAGCAGAGTAATAGAATCCATGCTTTTTTTGGTCATTATATGCTGTGTTATTTCCATATTTCAGGAACCACGTGAGTCAGACCACTGGTCTATCTAGCTCAGTATTGTCTTCACAGACTGGCAGCAACTTCTCCAAGGTTGCAGCCAGGAATCTCTCTCAGCCCTATCTTGGAGAAGTCAAGAAGGGAACCTGGAAGCTTCTACTCTTCCCAGAGTGGCTCCATCCCCTGAGGGGAAAATCTCACAGTGCTCATGCTTCTAGTCTCCGATTCATATGCAACCAGGGTAGACCCTGCTTAGCTAAGGGGACAAGTTATGCTTGCTACCACAAGGAAAGGAAAGGTTGTGCTGTTGAGTCGGTGT
Source organism: Hemicordylus capensis (assembly GCF_027244095.1). NCBI lineage: Eukaryota > Metazoa > Chordata > Lepidosauria > Squamata > Cordylidae > Hemicordylus > Hemicordylus capensis. The sequence continues at coordinate 50,355,689 of NC_069657.1, forward strand.
CAACTCCTGGTGACCATAGAGCCATGTGGTTTTCTTGGTAGAGTACAGAAGTGGTTCACCATTGCCTTCCCCCGTGCAGTATGAGATGATGCTTTTCAGCACCTTCCTGTATCGCTGCTGCCCGATATAGGAGTTCCCCATATTCTGGGAAACACACCAGTGGGGATTTGAACCAACAGCTTCCTGCTATCTAGGCAGGTTGCTTTCCCGCTGTGCCATTAGGTGGCTACACTACCACGAGACCAGCATATATTTGAAGCCAAATAATATTCATGTTACCTTGGTAACATTTATGGATTATTCACAATTTAAGAGTCTGTCCTTGATCTTAAGAGTCTGTCCTTGATAAGAAAGCTATTTTATCTGAAGCTGCCCTTTTCTGAGTAAGAGCATTGGTCCATCAAGGCAAGTATTGTCTATGTCTGCACTGATTGGCAACAGCTCTCCAGAGTTTTATACAGAGGATTTTCTAGCCCTATATGGAGATGTCAGGGATTGAACCTGAGACCTTCTGCATGCAAACTCTACTACTGAGCTAGAGTCCCTTTCAGTGTTCTCTTTAAGGCATGTGTATGTGCGTGCGCACACATTTTTGTTTAATGAATGCTCAATTAATTTTAGATCTTGCTCAGGTTGAATCAGGAAGGCCCCACTCTGAATGCACATGTGCACACATGTGCCTTGATACTGCCACCCAGAACAAAATTCATTCCGCACACACATGAAAAAAAATTGGAACACTGGTCCCTTCCTTAAGCAAAACGGTGGAGAACTTGAGCCTCCTGGTGTAAATACCAGGGCATGCATCTAGTTTCCCAGAATCTAGTTGATGGATTTAAAACTATACAATCAACTTGTACCCCCAGATTAATGCAATTCTTCCTATATAGTTCATCCCCAAATCATCCACTTCATGCCTATATATATTTATTGTTAGATTTATATACTTCCTTTCATAAAATTATCCCAAGGTGGTTTACAAAAGTTCATAAATCATATTAAAAATTATTAAAATCTATTAAAACCATATGACTCCAGTCCCCTGCTGAGCAAAGAGGCACCTTTTAAAAGTGGAGATTTGCTTATCTTTAGCAGGGGGAGAATAACTGGCACTATCCAGCCCCAGCACAGCATCCATCCGTGTAAGCATCCTGCTCTGAAAGCCAAGCCTCAACATGCCTTTTACTCAGCACTTTACTGTGCTGTCTGGCCTCTTGAAATAGCGGGTTTACACCTCCAAAACTCCCCACTCTCCCAGGGGTGTAATATATTTTCTTTAGAATTTTTTCGGGCCCTGCCATGGTTCTGTTTAACACAGGTATGAACACACATATTTAAAAGAAATTTCTTTTATTGGTCCCCATCAGTACACGCACAGGAAATGCAGGACACGTTGACATCCCTGAGGTGCATGTGCTCAATCCCCCGTACCTGCACAAAAGAGGGGAATATTTTAATACTGACAGGTAAAAACACAGGCAAACAAAGCAAGGCAGATTAAATCCCCTCCAACTCACCAGCTTGTCAGTTTCCGCAATGGGGTCTGGTTCTTCAGGCTTTGTAAGCACAAGGCCGTCCATGGTTTCCTCCTCCTCACCACTTTCAGATGATGAAGTAAAGCACACAGCCCCACAGTAAGTGGCCCATGGTTTGCTGGGGCTTGGGGTCAGACAATCACAAGATGCCCAGTCTTCGCTCAACCTGCAGCACTTATACTCACAATAGGATACCCTTGGCCTGGATGAGAAGTAAGATTCGCAGCCACACTCATCTGAATAAGTATACTCTCCACATGAGCTATCACAGCAACGCTCGTCGCACCATGCAAACTGCGGTCTGCTCTTCACCCATTTTTTCTTCTTCCTATGCTGCTTTTGTTTCACAGGCCCTTCTGTTTCAGAATCTGATGAACACATGTTTCCCACTTTGGAGGCAGTAGCTGGAGGCTCTCCGTCTTCAGCTTCCATGGGGGTTACAAGGTTGGTGTTACAGCGACCGCAATCACATTCTATTATTATTATTATTATTATTATTATTATTATTATTATTATTATTAATTCAATTTCTATACTGCCCTTCCAAAAATGGCTCAGGGCGGTTTACAAAGAGAAATAATTCTAGTTTACCATCCTCATACATTGGCTCTGCTGCAAAGTTAGTTTCTGGAACCTCACCAGCAATAAGGTCAGCCGTCTGGTGGGTTGTCATACCAGTGGGGGGAAGGACAGACTCCGCAGTTGCATAGGCCTAATCTTCGTGGGTGCCTGTGGCAATGATGGGTCAGTGAGGCACGGTGGAGTCCTAGCATCAGCCATTGTCTCTGTACAGCTGTAAAATGATTTCCCTCTAAACACACCACCCCTAGTCCTGTTCGTAGAGGGATCACTTGACCCCGGTTCAGCCAATAAAGTTACACAAAATGGCCACCCGGTCATTATCACGCCTGCGCACACGGACCTTTATGGGGTCTGAAACCTGTTCCCATTGGTCCAGGGTGGCTAGGCATGTTCGTAGAGGGGTCACATGCCCACCTTCAGGACATGTCTGGACATATTCTGGGGGGTAGGAGTGGAAGGTGGAGGCCAAACTTCTGGGGTGAGGGCGTACCCCTACTTCTGACCCTTTCTGGCCATGTGGGGGTCTCCTCTGACCATTTCCGCTGACGTATTTCCGCTGACGCATATCCAGTGACGTATTTCCGGTGACGTCAGCGCATTTTGACAGCCGCACACCCTGCCCCCTGTGACATCACTATGACATCATCCTCCCACCATGTGCATTTGTTTGTAAACAAAAGCACATGGCTTTTGACAGCAGGTATGTACCTCTACTACTAACTCCATTTTGAACCTTTCCTGTCTCCCATAACAGCATACTGTCATACAGGTAACCTTGTTCAGGAAAGACCCAAATAGTGTTAAATGGCCAGGCCATCATGCAAATGGATTCCCCTCCTGTCTAAGAGTCTACCACTATCAGGGGTAGGATAAGGTCTTTGAATCTGGTCCTCAGAACCTTCAACCAACATTCCACCTTGATGTCTGCTCAAATTAGAAGGAAGATTTTAAAATATCACCTAGCTACAATCTTTCTTGTTCCAGACCAGGAAAACACTGAAATATTTCCTTATAAAAGCTGAGCAAGCTTTTTGTCTGTAGTTGAGGGTTGTTCTGAATCTCTGCTTCTAGAGCAATGACTTTAGCATTCACCTTTGTTGGGCTCTCAGATGAGTCCATGTTGCATAGCTCCAGAGAGTGTGCGGAAAGCTACTCTGCTCAGCTGGGTGGAGGAAAGCTCCATGATGCAAGCTTTTTATTTCTGAATTCCAGCATGACAGCTAAGATATTTAGCCTCCTGACTTAACAATATTCCTGGATCAGAATGAAACTGACTTGTTTGCTTCTGAAAATTTGCCTTTTTACCTCTCCTAATGCCTGGAAACTGCCTTTCTTTTATATTTACTTACATAAACTGGATTTTTAAGTGTTTTAAACTTACTCTGTGCTGGAATTACTCAGTTCAGCCTTACCCATGCCTGCTCTGAGCCACACACTACTTTAAGAGGTTTTGAGACCTTTTGATAAATTTTTGAGGTTATCCCTGTTTGGGGATAAATAGGGAAGACTTTAAGAATTTCTCCCACAAGGGAGTGGTGGCAGCACAATTGATTGGATTAAAATGGAACCTGGGGCACAGTGAGGCCAGCTAGACCCCCACAGGTCGACCTTGGCAGGTGGGGCTTGCAGCGGCTGAGTTCAACAGTGGACCCAGCAATTGCCTTGGTCATCTGGTTCCTGTTTTTGCAGACTTAAACAGAGTGCTGCTCACCTGCTGCGGACAAGGTAGGAGCTCACTTGCCCTCCAACCCTCCTGCAAATGGTTATGTGAATGATGCTACTGAGATTCTTGGCACATGAAATACTTCCTGACTACCCTAATGACTGGCATGTGGCTCGTTTTAGTTAACTGGTGGCTGCCCATTTTAAATACAGTGGGAGTGTGCTGTTTTTTCACTCCTCTCACTGAACTTCAGGGAAATCAGTAAAACAAGAATTTTGAGCTCTGCAGTGATTCTCTAATAACTTCCCGACCATATATTACAACTACTAATGGAGTTGGGATTTGACTGAGGTTAGAAAAATTGTTTTCTTTTTCCCTCTGAGGGAGATGACTTTCTTCCAGTTCTGGAAGTTTATCCTCAGAGTCTGCTGACAGAATTATTGGGACTTCAATCACCAAATCACTTAATCCAAAGTAGTCCCATTGAAACGCCTGGCTCTGATTTGGAGGATTTGGTTGAGGACTGCCATTCTAGGGAGTTGGAGTATCTTTCCATTCTGACTAATGCTGCTTACATTGGCTCAAAGAGAACATTGGACTGAGTGAAATCTAATTTCTGAGAGCTGAAGCCCAATTCCTGTGATGAGATTTCAGCTGTCTGGTAGAAAGGGTCATATGTCATTTTCTGGCCCTTTAAAATGTTGGGGCATTTCACCTGTAGGCCTGGCAGTGATTGACAACTATAAAATATGAGCACAAAGGGCTAAAATGGCAGCCTGAGATATTCCTTGGTGCTATCTGATCTATCAAAAGAAAGAGGATTAACCCCCCCATCTCCTCACCCCCACCAACTTTTAAAAACAAATGTATTTAGCACATGCTTGCACAGGTGGTTATGTACTAATCAGGAATGCTTTTTTTAGACACAAAAAGCATTTGTGATTGTTCACATAACACATTCACAGGGTCCTGCCTGTGCAAAATGATAAAGAAAACACACACACACATTTGTGAGGTGAGGAAACATTTGTGAGGTGAGGAAACAAACTGGAGCAAGTCAGATGGTGCAGACATAGGGGCTATTCTGATGATCAGCAAAAATTGGGCTAGCCTTCGCTAGCCTGATTTTTGCTGATCGTCAGAACCACTGGGCTCGCAGCCAAGCCCAGTGGTTCTGGAGCGGCTAACTCGCTCCTGTAGCTCGCCCCTTAGCCTGGGTTTGCGGAGCGAGTGCTCCGCAAACCCGGGCTATCTGCTTGTGAGTAGCCATGCCGCGGCTCCGCGCCATGGCTACTCACGAGTAGACCCCTGACTGGGAGGTGAAAAGCCACCTCCCGGATCCGGGGGTCTCCCCCGTATGCCCTGCACGCTTGTGCAGGGCATACTGGGGCTTCCGAGCTCCCCAGCCCCCACCAGCTCCGACTCGGAGCTGGCAATTGTGTGGGCGGCCGATCTGACTGCCCAGGGCTCCCTCCCCGCTCATGAGCGGGGAGAGCGGACTTAGCCCGCTCTTCCCACTCACAGCCCCAAACCGGGTCTCACGGATCGTGAGACCCAGTCCATAGGCTGCATTCTCAAAATCATGGCAATCCTGGTTAAGGAGTTAACCAGGATTTTCAGCAGAGCTGGTTGTGAGAACAAGGATTTCCCAGGCAATCCTGGTCAAAGTGCTGTGGTTAAACTGCATTTAACCAGGACAGACAACCAGGTTATGGCTCCATTCTCACAATCACAACAATTCTGGTTAAAGCTAATAAACAACAACAACAATAATAAACTTCATTTGTTAGCCACCCCATAACAAATTGCTGCCCCCATAACAGGATTGCTGAGTCCCATGAAGCTGGTTGTAAGAATGAAGATTTCCCAGGCAATCCTGGTCAAACTGCTGTGGTTTAACCACATTTAACCAGGATCTTCGTTATGAGTGGTTTTGATCACAGTGGTTTGAACAGGATTGCCTGGAAAATCTGTATGCTCACAACAAGATCTGCAGGGCTCAGGCTCCTGGTTAACTCTTTAGCCATGATTGCTTTGATGGTGAGAATGCAGCCATAGTAGTAATGCAGGTGAGAACAAATCATTTTGGGCAAGTGTGAGGCAGCTAAGAACAAAGGAGGAGTGGCTGGGCTCACACAGTCATCAAAAGCAGGGTAGGAGGCAGGCTACCCTGGTTTAAATTATTGTGTGAACTCACAAAAATACCTCTAGTCCTCCAGCCCAGCTCAAAGGTGGTAACCCAGCTTTTTTTACCCTGATCTTAACCAAGGTAGGAGGAGAAGAGAGCTCTCCTACCTTGATTCTCTTATTGTGTGAACCTACTCACCTCTTCTACCCAGCCACAGAGAGACCCAGCAGACCCTCCCTTGCATGGAAACAGAACTGTGGCTACCGGGGCTGCCATCCATGTGTCATTCTGCAAAACACACATTGGGGCTATTCTCACGATCAGCAAAAATCAGGCTAGGAGAGCCTAGCCCGATTTTTGCTGATCATGTAAACCACCGGGCTCGCAGGCAAGCCCGGTGGCTTACAAGTGGCTTGCCCACTTTTGTAGCCCTCCCATAGTCCGGGTTTGCGGAGTGAGCACTCTGCAAACCCGGACTTCCCGATCGTGAGTAGCAGTGGTTACTCGCGAGTAGACCCCCGAAGGGGAGGTGAAAAGCTGTCTTTTGGCTCCGAGGGTCTCCCTAGTATACTCTGCGCACTTGCACAGGGCATACTGGAGCTTCTGGGGGCTGCATGGCCTGAGATGCTCCCCAGCCCTCGCCTGCTCCATCATGGAGCCAGCAATCATGTGGGCGGCCGATCCGTCCGCCCAGGGCTCCCTCCCTGCTTGTGTGTGGGGAGAACAGGCTTAGCCCGCTCTCCCCGCACACTCTCAAGAACTGGGTCTTACTGATCGTGAGACCCAGCTCTTTATTTATGTATTTCTATATTTATGTATGTATGTATTTATTTGATTTATATACTGCCCCTCCAAAATGGCTCAGGGTGGTTAACAACAAATAAAAACAATTAAAATCAATTAACAGTTAAAATCAAAACTAAATCAATTGAACAATTAAAATAATGTAAACATTAAAAATAGCATTAAAATAATTTAAAACCAGCATTAAAAATTTAAACCATAAATCTAATTAAAAGCCTGGGTGAATAAATGTGTTTTCAGCACCTTTAAAAAAGTTGCCAGAGATGGGGAGACTCTTATTTCAACAGGGCGCACATTCCAAGGTTCAGGGGCAACAACAGAGAAGGTCCATTCACAAGTAGCCGCCAGATGAGTTGGCGGCAACTGCAGGCAAACCTCTCTAGATGATCTCAACAGGCGGTGGTGCTCATAGTGAAGAAGACAATGGGCCGGGTCTCACGATCAATGAGACCCGGTTTTGTCTGGTGAGTGGGAAGAGCGGGCTAAGCCTGTTCTCCCCGCTCACAAGCGGGCAGGGAGCCCTGGGCAGCTGGATCGGCCGCCCACACAATGGCCGACTCTGAAACGGAGCTGGCGGGGGGTGGGGGGAGCGGGGACCCATGCGGCCCCCGCACGCCCCAGTATGCCCTGCACAAGCACACAGGGCATACTGGGGAGACTCCCGAGCTGGGAGGCTGCTTTTAAGCCTCCCGGCCGGGGGTCTACTCATGAGTAGGCACTGCGTGAAGGCGCGCCGCGGCTACTCACGATCGCAAAAAGCAGGTTTGCAGGAGTGCTTGCTCCGCAGTGAGCTTTTGCCAGGAGTTCTCGAGTGGGTTAGCTGCTCCAGAACCACCGGGCTCGGCTGCGAGCCCAATGGTTCTGATGACCAACAAAAATCGGGCTAGCCTCTGCTAGCCCAATTTTTGTTGGTCGTGAGAATAGCCCCATTCTCTTAAATTCCCACAGCCTAAGCTGTTTAGGGCTTTATAGGTAATAACTAACACCTTGTATTTTGCCTGGAAAGGTATCAGCAGCCAGTGTAATTCTTTCAACACAGGAGTAATATGGTCTCTCCTAGATGATCCAGAGACCAACCTGGCTGCCGCATTCTGGATCAACTGCAGTTTCTGGACTATGTACAAATGCAGCCCCACATAGAGCGCATTGCAGTAATCCAGCCTAGATGTTACCACCACTGTTTTGAGATTGTTCGTCTCAAGAAATGATAAAAAGCACCTCTGGCCACCGCCTCAACCTGGGACACCAAGGAGAGGTTTGGATCCAGAAGCACCCTCGGACTGCATACCTGTTACTTCTGGGGGAGTGTGACCCCATCCAGAACTAGCATATCAATATTGTCTCCTAAGTTCCGACCATGCACAATATGTACCTCAGTCTTATCGGGATTCAGCCTCAGTATGTTATCCTTCATCCAGCCCATTACTTCCTCCAGGCAGGCATTTAGAGAGGTTATGCCTTCTCCCAATGAAGTTGACATGGAGAAGTAGATCTGGGTGTCATCAGCATACTGATAACATCCTGCACCAAATCTCCTGATGATCTTTCTCAGCGGTTTCATGTAGATGTTAAACAACATTAGAGACAATATGAAGTACTGAGGGACACCATAGGAAATTTAAGATTTCGAAGAACAACCATCTGGAATCTGCCCTTGAATAGGAGCGGAACCACTGCAAAGCAGTGCCTCCCACTCCCACCCCCCCTCAGATGCTCCAGAAGCATACTATAGTCGATAGTATCGAAAGCCGCCGAGAGATCCAAAAGAACCAACAGAGTCACATTCCCTCTGTCAATTCCCAATTGGAGATCATCCATCAGGCCGACCACGGCAGTCTCCACCCTATAGCCCGCCCAAAAGCCAGTTTGAAATGGGTCTATATAATGAGTTTCCTCCAAGACTGCCTGGAGCTGGGAGGCCACCACCTTCTCAATTACCTTGCCCAGCCATGGAAGGTTGGAAACAGACCTGTAATGGCTTAACTCTGAGGGATTAACTCTAAGATCCTGTAGCTGGAGCCGCTTCAGCAGGACTGGGTCCACCTCCTGCTCTTTCATGGCCAATCAGAGGGTAACTGCAGATGTCATGATGTTTTCCAGTCTGCAGGCACAACAAGGCCTGCTGGGAAGCCATTCCAGGCTTCAGAGGCTTACAGCTTCGGATTTCAACAATAGGCACTGTGCCTGGCTTACTTGTCGGGCTGACTTTGAAAACAGTCCAGAAACTGCAGCTGGTACAAAATAGGGTTGCAAATTATTAACTGGGACTGGACATTTTGAGCAGATTATGCCAGTGCTTCATCAGCTGCACTGGCTCCCAGTCCGTTTCCAGGACCAATTCAAGATGCTGGTTTTAACCTTTAAAGCCCAAAATGGCTGAGAGTGCACCTTGTCCCATATGTCCCAACCAGGACCTTAAGATCTTCTCCAGGGGCCCTCCTCCAGGTGCCCCTGCCAAATGAGGAGAAGCTGGTCACTTCTCCTCTGGAGAAGAGGGCCTTTTTGGTGATTGCACCCTGTTTATGGAATAGCCTCCCCAGTGAAATTCATCTGGCTTCATCACTTTGTTCTTTTAGACGCCAGGTAAAGACCTTTTTGTTCACTCAGGCCTTTTAAATTTTGATTTGATTTTAATTGATTTTAACAGAAATGTCTTTTAAATTGTTTTGTATTGCATTTTGTATTTTCTCCCCCACCCTTTTTGTTTGTTTGTTTGTTATGAATGAATGAGGCTATTCACACAATGGGGCAATATCGGGCTAGCCTCCGCTAGCCCGATTTCGCCCCATCATGTGAATCACTGGGCTCGGCTGCAAGCTCAGTGGTTCCTAGGTGGATAAGCTGCCTAAGTACCCCTGCCTAAGTACCCCTGCCTAAGTACCCCTAAAACCAGGTTTGCGGAACGAGCGCTCTGCAAACCTGGTTTTACAGATTGTGAGTAGCCACGGTATGACTCCGTGCCATGGTTACTCATGAGTAGACCCCCAGAAGGGAGGCGAAAAGCTGCCTCCCGGCTCCGGGGGTCTCCCCCGTGTGCCCTGCGTGCTCTCGGAGGGCATACTGGAGCTTCTGGGGGCCGCACAGCTTCCGAGCTCCCCAACTCCTGCTGGCTCCGTCACGGAGCCGGGAATCGTGTGGGCGGGCGATCTGGCTGCCCAGGGCTCCCTCCCTGCTTGTGCGCGGGGAGCCCGCTCTTCCCATGCACCCTCCAAAACCAGGTCTCACTAATTGTGAGACCCGGCTCAATGTGTTGTGTTGTGTGTGTTTTTAATCTCAAGTTGTGTTGTAAGACACCCAGAGAATGATTTGTTATGGAGAGGCTAACAGATAAACCTGTTGTTGTTGTTGATGATGATGATCATTTCCGGGGTTTGCTGACTATAACAGAGGTTCTGACCATGTGCTGCTAATGGAGTAGGAACTCTCTAACCCTTTAACCCACCCCCAAATGACTGTGTGAACAGGCCTAGTTGTCCACATGGGCCTAGGTGTTCACAGGAGCACCACTCAAGTGCTCCTCATCGCACATGGTTTCTTTGTGGGTCAGCCACTCATGATTTGGACTCCCCATTGATTGTTTCTCTTTGTCCATCCTCTTTCACTTTTCTCAGGATCCCTTGCACATTGCCTAGTGTTTATTTGTCTCCGTACAAATAAACTGAATCTAGATTTCTAACACACTCTGATTCTTGATCAGTAGATGCAGACCAACCAAGGCAATATTAGAAAGGGAATGTTCGTTCCATCTGCTGCTGCAGCAATAATGCTTCTCCTGCAAATTGCCACCCTGGATAGCTATACAAAGGGGTTTTGCAAACAGTTATCTGAGCAGTAAATGCATATTTTGATCTCATTTGTTATGCATTGTCCTCATTATTTCTCTTCTGTTCTCTTCTGCCCTTCCGCTGCAGGGATATTGCAAATTCTTTGCACTAAGCGGCAATATTTTGTATATAAGCAAATGTGACTTGCATAGGTCTCTCTGTTCATTTCACCTGGATCTCTTGAAGATCCAGAAATGGAAAACGTGGCTTTTAAAAAACCAAACAATTCTGTTTAGATCTGTGTTACTGGTGGTTCTGTTGCTAAAAGAAAACATGGCATGGCGAAGGCACAAATGTTTTGTAGAATGTAGATCATTAGGTAAAGCAGTGAAAAATGCATACTATAGTTATCTTCTGGAGCCATCCCTACAAATGATGGTTAGAAGCCCCCAAACATGTAACTGGTTCAGGGCCGGCCAGACCCTGCCATGAAGCAGGATGAAGCTGGTCATTTCCGATAGCCAAATTGTGGGTTAGTTCTCAAGAGTGACACAGCAGCCCAGCCAGCACCCATGCCATGGAGAGCCTGCAGAGAAAGAAAGGTGAAATGCTGGGAGGGAAGGAGGGACTCCTGCTAACTGAGCAAAAAGGCACCTTTCAAAGTGGTGATTCTCTTCCATTTAGCAGGGGGAGAGCAACTGGCCCTCTCCAACCCCAGCACAGCATCCCTTCAGTGGCTGTTGTTGGTATCTACCTTGTGTGGCTTTTTTAGATTGTGAGCCTTTTTGGACAGGGAATCATCTTATTCATTATTTATTCATCTTTCTATGTAAACAGCAATGCACACTTTTGTTGAAAAGTGGTATATAAATATTGGTAGTGGTAGTGGAGTGATTTTATCAGGAAAAAAGGAGAAAGGGAAGAAAAGGGCAGGGGCACAGCAAGATTGGCGGCAACCCCAGGACAGGATGTGATGGCAGGTCTTCCCTCCCCTGCTGCCATTGGGCCAACAGCCATGTCCCTCCCACCTGTGTCAGCACACCAATGCAGGGGGTGTTGCAGGCGCCAGGCACAGACGTGTGGCCTGTTGTACACTCCCGGCTGCTGAGGGTAAAGGAAGCACCCAATCAGTGAGTAAAGCTCCCACCTTCACTGACTGGAGTAGTGGGACAGACTGCATATCTATGCCTGGCGCCTACAATGCCCCTTGGATTGGGGGTGCTGACACAGGTAGAAGTGACATGGATGGTGTGGGATAACATGGCCAGCAGTGCACAGTGGCCTTGGCAGTAGGGGGGCAGTGAGGGGGCATCCTGGCAGCCCCTGGAACATCCCCCCCACCGCTGCAGTCCAGGGACATTTCTTGCACTGTTGGCAGCACCACGGTGAAAGGGAGGAGGAACCATTTAGTGCTCGACTTCAGGCAGCAAAATGTCATGGGTTGGCCCTGAATTAGTCTGTAAGATATTTCGATCAGGTGCAGAATTGATTTTTTTTTTTAAGGGATGCAAATGACAAATGAAAATAAATTATTCTTGTTCACAAAGTGTTAGCATTTCTGGGCTGGGGAGGATCCTCCTTTGCAACAAAAGAGTTTGTTTTTGTCAGATTTTGCCTTGCTTGGCTCCCTGAAATACAGCACTCCCCATCCTGCTACTATTGTTGTCTCCAGGCTAGTGAGAGTTTAGAGGCATGTTTACGGCGGCTTTGTCAGTTTGACAGTAGTGTTTTTGTGATGGCCTGTCAGCTCCTGATAACAGAAGCATCCTCACGCTTTGGAGCACAAGCCCCAGCATAATAAATCCCAAGCTGTTGTCTAAGGTTGACTGGTGAAGAGAGATGAAATCAGTACCATGCTGCTGTGGGTTTCCAGGTGAACCAAGGAAGGCAGTCTGCAGAAAGTTGGTGGCTTGTGAAATCTCGATCCCTCTGCTTAATCCAGCTGTGCAGATTTACTGTAGCATTTCTGGCCTTCTGGGACTGAAGACCGGCTGGGGAGGAAAAGAGAACGGAAAAGATGGGAAATAATTCCCTAACAGGGGCACAAGATAACCATAGTCAGAAATTTTACCCTAAGATCACAGTTGTGCACCAGATTAATTGTTATGATGCGCTGAACCAAACTGGGATTCCTGCTAAGGATGTGCAAAATGTTTTTTATTCGAAATGGGCCATTTTGAGCTTGAAACAAAATGCCCTTTAAATAAAGGGCCTGTTTTGAGCTCAGAACAAAACAACCCCATTTCGAGTTGAAATGTTTCGACATTTTAAGCGCCATTTTGGAGGCCTTTTCTCCCCTTGCTGAATGATTTTCTGGCATTGGCTTCTGATTGGCTTGCAATCTCCCTGCTATTTGTTTGGCTTGTTATCATACAAATCAAGTGTTGTAATGGGCAACTGTGCCCCCATTGGCTGGGGGAGGGAGGGGCCCCAAATGGAAGGAATTTCCAAATATATTCAAACTGGGAGGCAGAGTGAGCCCTTATAATGTGTTCTCTCTAGCAGAAGGATACATCAGGACAGGAGAGGAGGAAGGAAGGTTTGATTTTGTGGTTTTCTTTTCTTAGCACAGTATTATATGTTGTGCTGTTGCTGCTATAACTATATGGTTTTGCTGGATCTCAGATTGACAAAGGCAGAACTTGGTGCCTTCCTTTCTTGAACTGTGGCTTGTTTTGTTTGTGAGATAGTGTTGTGGCGAGAAATGGACAGTGGCAGCTCTGTGTGTGTGCATGCGTGTGAGATATTTATTTATTTATTTATTTGGTGGTGGTGGTTGCTGGGATGAGCTCCATGTCTAGCATTGAGACTAACTTGTGCTTCACTCATTGCTCTGGTCTGCTCTGCAATCTATATTGCAAGGTGTACTCAGTCAAAATGTGGCTGAAGTTGCTTTAGCTGAGCTTATGGCTATGCTTGTTCCTAAGAGTGCTGCTGTGGCAGCAATTGCAATGCTATGATGTAAGAAGTCATAATTGTGTGAGAGAGAGCAACTTGTGCCAGTGATGTTACTGCAGCGCAGTAGTGGATCCTGGGTCAGTGATACTTTTTTGGCCATTTTTAGACTATGTTTGAAATGTGTGTGCTGTGTTGGGAAAGACAGATTCCCTTTTACTGTGTGCTTCTGCAGTGTTTTTCGAGGCAGGGTTGCAAAATGCATTGCAAATTGCAATGCAAAACTTTTGTGTGCAGCTTGTTCTAGCCATAAGGAACAATGGGAAAACCGGAAGCACCCCATTGTTCCCTATGGTTAGCTCCTAGGGACACCAACGAGGTTTGGGTGTTAGGGCATGGTGGTACCTTCTACCAGCACATCTATTCCGAACACATTCCTAATTCCTTCTATGGTTTATTGATGATCCGAGAGTTTAACAAGTTGAAGCATGCTCTTCTTTCTCCAGTGTTTCCTGCTTTATCTGCAGCTCAGGATATGGTGGCCAGATGCTCTTTTACCACAAGACAAGAGCAGCAGCCATGTTTATTCCTAGAGAGAAACTGCTTGAATATTTATAATCTGCCAGTTCAAGGACCAGAAGATTCTCTCTAGAGCACAAGATTTCATTCAAAGATGGGATAAGTTGGGCAGAATGAGAGGGAAGCTGCATTTGTCTGTGCACACATGCTGGCAGATGAGAACATTTGGTTTCTAGCTCAGGAATGTTTGATTGCTGAAAATGGGTCAGTTTAGACTCTCCCAAGTCTGTTATTGCAGCCCTGATCCAAGGAAAGACTAATGCTGTTAAAGGCAGAGAAGAGTGCAACAGCTGTGGGAAGAGAAAGACTTCTTTTCTTAGCAGCCAAATCTGCTGTGAGCAGAGGCAGAGGGCAATAATGGATGGATGGATGGATGGTGCATGAGAACGGGCGTAGCTGGGGAAAGGGGGCCGTGTTCACCTCTCTCCCCAGCAGCCCCTCAGAGTGAGGGAGATAATGAAGAAAATAGGGAGGGGTGGAGCTGAGGGGCCCTCAGGAGCTGGGGGCCTGGATTCTTTGAACCCATCCACTCAATTATAGCTACACCCCTGTGCATGAGACAGAGATTGAACCAGCCCTAACCCCTTGCTTAGGACTGTAATTCTTGAGTTTGTCTTGTGGGCCTTCATGGAAAGCTGCAAGTAAAGTGCTTGAGAACAGAAGAGTAGGGATGTGCATGGAACCGGGTGGGGGTTGCTCGAAGGGGTGGGAGGGTAGAACTTTAAGGGCAGGAGAGAGTGCACTTACCCCTCCCCCCACTTTCCCCCCTGCCGGCACTGGAGTTGTGTAAAATCCCTCGGGGCGGTAGCATACCTCCGTGCCGCCCCTTCTGCTTCTTTGGCCAGAAGTGGTTGGAAGTACCGAGCACACGTGCACACACTGGGCGCACGCTCGTGCACTTCAGACAGGCTCGCACACAATCACAGTGTGCGTGCACACCCGGCATGCACACGCGTGCCCGGTACTTCTGGCCACTTCCGGCCAAAGAAGCAGAAGAGAGGTACTCTGCCGCCTCGGGGGATTTTACACAACTCCAACACCGGTGTGTGGGGGTAGGGGGAGTGGGGAGGTGCACCTCCCCCTGCCCTTAAAGTGCACATCCCTACAGAAGAACTGGATCAAGCCAAGCTTGATCCCGGTTGGACAGTTTTACTTTACCCCTGCTAACTGGGCAAGAGGCACCTTTTTAATGTGGTGATTCTTTTTATTGAGCAGGGGGAGAGCAACTGGGCCCTATCCATCCCCAGTACAGCATCCCTCCAGTGGCTGTTGCTGGTGTCTATCTTACGGGTTTTTTTTTAGATTGTGAGCCCTTTGGGGACAGGGCTCACATAACTGTCCAACCTCCCATCTTATAGTATTTATTTATCTATTATTTTTCTCTGTAAACTGCTTTGGAAACTTTTGTTGAAAAAGTGGTATATAAATATTTGTTGTTGTTGTTGTTGTTGTTTCCTTCTTCCCAAAGTAGATTGGATCAGATGAACATTGGACTTTTTAAAGACAAAAGCTGGGAATGGGGCAGACGTGTGAAAACTGCTAAGGTAAATGTTTCTGTTAAGGAATATTTGCATGAATATACTTATCACTTATTTTACCTTTAATGCTCCCTTGCAAATTCCATTGCTGTTTGGGCCCTTCAGAACCCACATGTTACAGGCACTCTTTTGCAAGAAGGCAACTATTTCGGTGCTGCGTTCCCCACATTCTGGAAGTGCTCTGTTACAGGATAAATATGTCTCTGATCCCTCAGGGACATGTTTCTGCTGTAACAGTGCACTTCCAGACATTTGGCTGGGATGGGGTGGGGTGGGGGGAGGTTGCAATCCTATACCCAACTACCTGGAGTTAGCCCTATTGAATTCAATGGAACTGGCTCAGTCGTGTCGGGGTGTGTGTGTGTGTGTGTGTGTGTGTGTGTGTGTGTGTGTGACTCCCTCCTCGTGTCTCCCCTCTAGACACCCATGCTTCTGGAGTGCAGAGAAATCTCCAAAAATAGTTGTGGGTTTGAACAAGAGTGCCTACACTGTGGAAGTGGGGGACTAGGGTGGGGCTAGGAGTGCATGTGTGCTGTAATTTGAAGCCCACAGGCAGCATTAGGGTATCAACCAGTATGTCAGAGTCTTTTCAAGGATGCTGAGTAACGATGCTAGCAAGAACGACACTGAATAGAAATGGACACATGACACATGCTCTTACTTGTATTCAAACTATAACTTGGCAAACAGAGACATCGTCTCCTGCTAGCCATTCGGGTAATTAGCATGAGGAACTTTCTCAGTATGATTAGTGTTGCCAGCTCTCCCAGGAAGAAGCCTCCAGTCATTGCCCATTTACATATATTAATTAATTTAAGAAATTTAGTTTAATTTGTATGCAAATTCTAGATTGGACATTGCCTATTACTGAGGTTAAGAAAAAGAGGCCAGGAGGCAAACAAAATACACTTCAAATCAGACATATTGGTTTTAAAGTGTCCACATGGCAAGCCCAACTAAGATAGGGACAAATGTCTACATGGCTGGTGGGTGTGTGTGTGTGTGCACTTTTTCTCCGGCACCCATAAAGGAGTCACTGGCCAAGGCAGAAGGCTGGGAAGGACTTGCAAGCCCAGTCAGAGATGGACTACAGGGTTTGAGAGACAGGCAGGTCAGTTAATGGAGTGACATGGAGTGGAGGTCCAAAACCAGCCCCTCAGCCAGGGAATTGTGGGAGTCAGAGACAAGACTACATTGGCCAGCAGGGCCTGGACTTAGGAGTCAGTAACCTGGAGTATTGCTCCCCTCCCGGCATGGAACCTGCTGAGGTTCCATAGTTTATGGCTTGGAACAGGGGTACCTGAATGAATGGCTTCTCCCATATGAGCCTGCCAGCCAATGTTCCCTCTAATAGGGATTCCCAGATGTTGTGGACTAAGTAAAGTGAAGTGTAGAATACAGGAGGGGTTTACCATTTCCTCCTCCCGTGCAGTATGAGATGATGCCTTTCAGCATCTTTCTATATCTCTGCTGCCCGATATAGTTCCAGCGGGGATTTGAACCGGCAATCTTCTGCTTGTTAGTCAAGCATTTCCTTCTGCGCCACTTAAGGTGACTACAACTCCCATAATCCCCAAGCAAAAGCCATTGCAGCTGGGGATTCTGGGAGTTGTAGTCCGCAACATCTGAGAATCCCTGTTAGAGGGAATACTGCTGCCAGCTTATCTATTAAGATGTTCAGCGAAGGCCAAGAAAAGTTTAGTTGGGACATGGTGCGGGCCTTTTTGGTGGCCATGCCTCTGTGATGGAATTCCATATCAAAGGAGGTCCACCACGCTCCTTCTCTGTTGGCATTCTACCAGGCAAAAACTTCGCTTTGTAAACAGGCCTTTGCCACATAGACCTTTTGGTTTCTCCTTGTTAAAGGCGATTTCATAATGGAATGTTTGATCATTCTTTATCTGCTGACCTTCTCGGCTGCCTTTTATCTGCCCTTGCCCTGGTTTGGATATTCTTAATATTGTTTTATTATTTTAACTGCCTGTGTTTTTGTAAGCTACCCTGAGCATCTATTAAATGGAAAGATGAAATATACATTTCAAAAGCAATAATAGCACACATCCTAGGCCCTGCCTCCATAGAGGAGCCTGTTTCCAATTACACTCTGTTCCTGAGACAGGCACCCCGGTGGGGCTGTTATTTCTCCTGCTACCTCTGGCTTGGTGGTAAATGCAGGATCTCAAGAGCTGAATTGCTGGGGATATGTCATTGGTGTCTGGGAATTTTTATGCATTTTTTTGTTTGTTTCATATATTCTGCCTTTTGCCCATCAGGGAGCTCAAGTCGGTTCCCAGGCAATCAACCATCCAGGCAATGACCAGACCCAGATGTGCTTAGCTTTAACAAGATGGCTGCACCATGTACTCTCAGGCCATTGGCTCACATACTATGCAGAAAGGCACCTACACACACGACAGGTGTGCTTGCTGCTTCTGCAGCACTTTAAAGCCCATTGAGGCACCTTGTGAAGATGGAAAGGCTCCGTGTCTATTAAGGAGTGCATCCCTTCGCTGCTACTCCCATTGGGAATAATGAGAGTCTGCTGCTTAAGCAGCAGCTCACTGCATGGTATGTCAACCACCGTAATCATATATAACCATATAAAGCTGCCTTATATCATCAGACCAGTCTTCATAGGAACATAGGAAACTGCCATATACTGAGTCAGACCATTGGTCTATCTAGCTCAGTATTGTCTTCACAGACTGGCATTGGCTTCTCCAAGGTTGCAGGCAGGAATCTCTCTCAGCCCTATCTTGGAGAAGCCAGGGAGGGAACTTGGAACCTTCTGCTCTTCCCAGAGCGACTCCATCCCCTGAGGGGAATACCTTGCAGTGCTCACACATCAAGTCTCCCATTCAGATGCAACCAGGGCGGACCCTGCTTAGCTATGGGGACAAGTCATGCTTGCTACCACAAGATCAGCTCTCCTCTCCTTCCATCCAGCTCAGGATGGTCTGTACTGACTGGATCTCCAGGATTCTATTGACTCTCACCTTCTATATGTGAAGCATGTGGCCTACCACTGAACTATGGCCCAGTCCCCAAATGATGTCTCCCTCAGAGCAAACTCTTGCTGGCCCTGGAAACAACAGCAGAAGCAAGGCAAGGAGTGTCTTACTTCAGGGAACCAAACAAGGCAAGGATCTGAAGAACACAATCGCAGTGAGGTCATTCACACAGTCAAAAACTGGGTTCTACCTGGGTTTGAGAGGTATGTGTGCTCCCAATTTTCAATTGTGTGGAAGCAAGATAAGAGGAAAACCTGGGTAGAAATGATTGTGTGGAAGCAAGGTAGGAGGAGAAGTTACTCAGGTTTTCCTCCTACCTTGCTTCCACACAATCACTCCTACCCAGGTTTTCCTCCTACCTTGCTTCCACACAACAAAGTGATCCTCACGATCGCTGCAGGAGGCTACTCCCTTCTGTGGGGAGGAAGCCTGAAAGTGCTTACCTTCCCGCAGACAATCACTGCCTCCTCTCTAGATGGCTAGATCGGCCACCCACAGGACTACCGACTCCATCACAGATCAGGTAGGGGCAGTAGGGATTGGGGGCCACCTGGCCCCCAGAAGTCCCAGGATGCCTCACACAAGTGTGTGGGGCATTCTGGGGAGACCCCCGAGGCCAGGAGGCTGGTTGTAGCCTCCCGGTTGGGGTTCTACTCACTTGTCGTCACGGCGCAGGGACATAGCATAGCAGCACATGATCAACAAAACAAGGTTAATGGAGGGGGTTAAGGGGAGGGGTTGGTAGGCAGGCTAGCTGCCGGGGCACAATGGAGGGGAAATGAGCTGTACTTCCTTAGGCCAGTTTCCCCCCATCGTGAGAATAGCCTCAACCAAAAATTGGGAGCACATACAGCTCTCAAACCTGGGTAGAACACAGTTTTTGATTGTGTGACTAAGCTCAGTATGTACCAAGCAATTCTCCCTTACCCCAGTCGTACAATGATAACATTTTGAGAAAGAGAAAAATCACAGATGTCCCATATCTTGGTGGCAATTTTTAATTGTCTCTCCCCATTTGAGCCCACTCACTGTTTGCATTCTGTGGTGTGGTCTCTACTCCATGTGCCCATGCTGCATGAGGTGAGGACATCTGTGGCATTTGTGTTCTGCAGTTGCTCTGAGACCATGGAATAAACTTCCTGATGAGGTTCACAACTGCTCTGTTCTTATAGCATTTTTAAAGAGGACACAAAACATGCCTCTTCCAAAAGGCCCACAGCTGCTGAGTGGGGACTTTGGCCTTATCTTGCTGTTGCTAATGATTGCATTCTATTTGATTATGGGTTTATTTATTTATTTTTATTCTTCTAGTTTTATTGTTCATTTTCTGTTGGAAGCAACCTTGATTCTTGGAGGGATGAGGGTATAAATGTTTTACATAAATTAACATAATGGAGGTTAACGTGGGAGACATTATAGAAATGGTGGCTAGCACACATTGCAGCATTGTTTGTTGATGGCTGATACGACATGCAGCATCAGATCAAAGACTGAAGCAGATTTCATTACAGGAAGAGTTCTATTATGTCAATTTCTCATAATAGAACTCCTGCTATAACTAAATCTGCTTGGATCTTTGATCTGATACCACACGTCCTATCAATCAGCCTTCAAGGCTGATATTGCCTGTCTTGATGTAAATCCCCACAGGAGGTGGGAGCCATTTTCTGCAGGGGCTTATCTGCATGAATTCTCTGGAAAGCCTCACTGGTGTGAGAATAAATCAGTGATTAAATAAATCTCATTGTTGGGTGATTTCCTATAGATGTGGTATGAAAGATTTTCAGGAGATATGTGAATGATGAGAAGGCAATCACCTTCTGGACCAGTTGAGAGCTACTTTTCCTGAATGCACTAGCTGGAAGAGGTGGTACACAATGTTCATCTGTCATGTTTCACCAGAGCCGCTAGTAAGTGACAACAAGCCTCAGTTTGTCTCTCTTGAGTTTAAAACTTTTATGAAGATGAATGGTGCGCGTCACATCAAATCAGCACCATCACAGCCAGCAACAGCTTAGGTGAAAGATTTGTTCAAACAATGAAACGAGCCCTGCTTTTCTCAGAGGGAAGAGCATCTGTTCATAAACACTTGGCTAATTTCTCATTATCTTATTGAAACAGCTCATGCCATCGCAAGAGGAGTCCCCGGCATGGCTAATGCTCCGTTGACAGTTGGGAACCTGTTTTGATTTACTGAGATCATGGAGTGTGATGCACATAGTGTTCAAATTTGTCCAGGTACATCAACAGGGGAGATAGATGAAAAATAGTGAAATACAATAACTGCAGGCAGTATTGCTTGCAATTGGACTACTGGGGCCAAATGGGTACCTGCCAAAAAAGGCAGCAATATACTTCCCCCTCTGGAAACATCAAAAAGTCTTGCATGCTGGAGATCTGTTGATGAACTTTCATCAGGACTGCAGCTCCTTCATTAAATGAACAATAATCATCTGTTACCTCTGGGCTTGTTTGGATCAGAGCTTTGCCCTCCCCAGCCCTCACAACATGCTTTGGAGCTAAGCAAATGCCGGAGAGGCAGCATTACACATGGAAAAGAAAAGGAATGAAGTGGGAAAATGGAATGTACCACTTCAGATTTCAGGTGGGGAATACCATTTCTGAACTTCCCCCACATAAAAAGTCCCCATAAGCAGAAACTTTGCATATCAAGGAGAAAGGCCATTGCTAGAAAGGCTAAAATCTGTGTAAGGGATAATTGTAGCCTATTGTTTTACTGAAGCTGTCAATGAAAGTGAATCATTTGTAAAGGAAAAAGGTGCTCTAAACTGAATAAGAGAATAAGGAGAACATTTAAAAAAATATGGATGTAGATTAGTGGTTGGGGGAATAAATGAAGGGGTAAGAGGGAATAGTGACCTGCACTATAGAGACGTGTGGCGTGTTGGAAAGAAAAGGTAACAAATGGAAGGAGAGATCCATTCTAAATTAGATGAACAGGCAGATGCTCACTGAGACGCCTCAGAATTATTGATGGATTATTGATCTGGAGAATGTAGCAAAACTGGATCGAGTGAAACACTACTTTTCTCAAGAATAACAGCAATTTCAGTGCAACAAAATGCTGTTGATATGATCAAAGAACCGAGGAGAATGAGACAGACCTCTGGATACCATGAAATTCTGGATAACTGCATGTCAAAGATTAATATTGTGGGCATAGAATAGCTCATGTCCAGATAGTTAGCATTAGACTGGAATTCAGTTTTTACATATCTGGTGAATCTCCAAGGATAAACAAGAATCAAAAGCTTAGTAGAAGCAATATCATAGATCTTCTGATAAAATGCTGGAACAAGGACTTTAATCAGCCAACTAAAACAGAACCTGCTGAAGCCTGAATAATACATATTTTGAGCAAAAATTGCTTATTATTGACTAGACCTTAGTATAAAAGGGCATAGATGTTTACACAGCTTTCAGGGAGGAGACTAAAGTGACAGTGCTGGAATTAAAGAGAACTAAAAATTGCAGTGCAGGAACCTGTTATTTGGATTCACATTTGTGTGATGAATGGTGGAGTATTGATGGTTGGGACTCACCTTTGAGTCTAACCTGAGAGTGTTTTATCCCAGCATTTTTCATTTTGCTTTCTTATTCCAGCATGGGTACATTTTGTTGCTGCTGTGGCAGCCTCTCTCGGAAACTTTGAACCGCCCATGGCTTCTGAGAAAATGACACTTTGCAGGATTCACCTGAAAATCCTTCCATTTCCTTCTCACTTTTTTAATCCTCTGACTCACTTTCTGTTTTCAGCAAATCTGCAGCATTTTTATCCCAACTGATAGCGTCAGTGATGCACACAGTGGGTTTCGTAGGCAGCTGGCTGCCTAGTTGCCGAGAGAACATGCTGTGTCTGGAAGCAGGTAACTGCAAGGCTTTGGGGGATATTTCAATGTGGTGGTTCCTTAATAGGAGAGGAGATGCTGGCCAGTGGGTGACAGCCTAGAAGCAGGATCATCTCTGCAATAGAAGCAACACAAATGGTGCACCAGAATTCAAGGGATGCAATCTGAGGCGGTGGGGCTCTGTGAGGGGGGGGGTCCATTTACCTGACCAATAACTAGTGAGAGGAAATTGCTTGGACAACTCTACTAATACCTTGGTCTCTATGGCTGGGTGCCACACCACAGTCAAATCACTGTTGATGGCCTCCATTGGAGGACCGAGAGCAGTGGTGTAGTGCTGCAGGGACGGGCAGGGATGCAGTCTTGGTACTTTTTCCCCTCCAGGGTCTCTGCAGGGATGCAAAGCCCTTGGCTTTCTACATGCAAATAATGTGCTGCTCTTGCTATCCCAGCAGTTTATTACCATCCTTCCTGTCTTAGGAACATAGGAAGCTGCCTTATACTGAGTCGGAGCATTGGTTCATCTAGCTCAGTATCGTCCGGCAGCAGTTCTCCATGATTTCAGGCAGGAATCTCTTCCACCTGGAGATGCTGCCAGGAATTGAACTGGGGACTGTCAGCGTGCAAGTCCCACAGTGGGCTAATGTCAGAACATTCTAAAACAAATGACAGGGAATGTCTAATGGCCATTCGGAAATTCCATGCATTCCTATGGCCATTTGGAAGGAACCCGTGCATTTCAGTGGGCACACCTTGTCATTCATCCTAGTCCATGCCCTAGAGTCTACATGATCCTTGACTTCATTTAACAGAACCCCCACCCAATTATTGCATCTGTCTAAATGAGGGGTGTGGCTATCAGGCTGGGTGTGGCTATGGGGGCTGTCAAGGAGAGTGCCTGCACTTCTGAATTAGGGACTACATCACTGGGTGAGAGACAGCAGCAGCCACAGATGATTAAAGAAGCTAGGGACAGGAGTGACAAGGGTGGCTGTCCATCGGGAGTCGGAAGGTGGGTCTGATGTGAACATCATCACCACTGGATATTATCCCTGCCCTAACAGATGAAGCAGGAAGCTGGTAAGGCCAAGTCCCACCCCTCTCTACTCCCTGCCTTGCCTTGAAGTGAGGATTTTCTTCATCTGAACAGCGAATGGTGACATGGAGTTACAGTAGAATTTGCAGCTTCGGTTTCATACTTGAGCCAGGCTGCAAATGACCCTAGCAGTGGTAAGGGGGATTGGAACCATTCAGAATCATGCCTTGGAGCCTCAGCTTGGTTGGACTGATTGCTTCCCTTTCCCTGACTGTGTGCATGGAGGGAGGGCTATATGCACGAGAGCTGCATTTTGTGACCTGTCTGTGTGCCATTGTATGTATAGGATATATAGGCTGTTATGTATCTTGGGTGCATGCTGTCTGTTGTCTGTTGTAAAAGGGGACTCTTCATGAAAGGAGTGTTTTCTGTCACCCATGCACTGCCTGGACTAGTCTCAGATGTGTACAGTTCTCCATATCTTTAAAATGGTAAACACATGTGTAATCGATGACCATATGCTAGGAGTGTGCGTGTTTATTATCTTGTGGCCTGTGGCCTGTGGCTTGGCACATTCCTTGGAGCTGTGTGCTCTGCATATAGGTCATTTCCTATTTTCTGATTGTTGCATAGTTGTACTTTGGATTATGTGGGTGAACTAATCTGCCGTCATATACCTAGAGATTATGCCATATGACAACATGCAGGGAGGGGGAAGAATTGTCATTTTTTAAACCTTGCATAGGGTGACGAAATACCTGTAACTGTCATAATAGGGTAAGCAGTGAGGTTTCCGAGAAGATTAGCAGCACTTAGTATACAGTATTCAACCTGAAATGAAGGACAATAACTCTCTAAGGCCTGATTCACACAAACAGTCACATGAGTCATATGGAGACTGCTTGAAATCCAAACCCCTTGGAAGGTGCTTCATGTGGAGAGCAATTCTATACATAGTCGCCACACAAATGATCTGACAATTTCACTATGCCTCTTCAAACCAACAAAGCAAATTGTTTGCAGTGTCGTAGAGGCACTGGCATATATCCACAAGGCAAACAGCTAGGCGCAAATGACTAACCTAATGGCCACCAAACAGCTTCTTGCTCATGCAGAGGCATTGTTAGACCATAGAAACATCTGCATTTTATCAGAAGCACTATACTACCATTGGCCCTGATCCAGTACGCATTATAATGAATGGAGACTGGACTAGGCTGGGTGCTGCTTAAAAATAGCCATGGGGCAGGGGATACTCCAGTACTGGAGAGAAATGCAAAATCTTAAAAAAAAAAGTAAATGTTATTCATAAAAAGGACATTAAAATGAGAGTTGAATTTGAGTGGGGACAAGATAGTAGTTTTGCAGGTGTTTGCTGCATGTTTTCTTGTTTCCTTTTTAAAAGGATGCATGAGTTCTCCTGCACTTCAGAGTTACTCCTCAGAGAACTCACTCTAAAAGTAAGTACAAAAATGAATTAAAATTAAAGTTAAAGTTTACATGGGTGGGTGGCATGATTGCAGCATGCTGGTGGATGGTGATTGGTTGTATTACTTTGTATTAATAAATACACGATGGGGGTGGACGTTGTATTACAAAATGACATTGTAATACAATGCAATAGGTGCTAATCACTAGGTGTACATCTGTTTAGCAAAACATCCCTGCGGGGATATTACATTTTTTCAGTGAGAAGATGTTGCTGTTTGAGTAGTGAGAAAATGTGATCAACCTGCAACAGAAGCACTAGACTGTGAAAAGATTTCTGGATCTGAGGAGCATCTGTGCCTCTATCTTAAGCAACAAAGCTTGAAACATGGCTACAGGACCATTTTCAATATACAAAAAAAAGAAAAAGAAAGAATTGTGGATCTTTGACATACTATGGGGATCAATATTCCTTCTAACAGGGTTTCCCAGATATGGTTCATTACAACTCCCTGTATCCCCAGCTGCAGTGGCCTTTAGCTGGAGATTATGGGAGTTCTAGTCCACCACATCTGGGAATTCCCGTTAGAGGGAACACTGATGGGGATCTTTGGAAAAACTATGAGTTTGTTAGAGTGCCTGTTTCATGGAGTTTTCTGGGACTTGGTGTATGTGTGTGTACACACACACACAAGCCTATTATTTCCAGTGGGCTGGAAATAATATATACATCATTCTCTCATATATATATATATATATATATATATATATATATATATATATATATATATAATTTATATACTATATATATCTATATCTATATGTATATGTGTGTGTGTATATATACAGTGGTCCCTCTACTTACAAAATTAATCCGTTCCGAATGCACATTTGTAAGTCGAAAAGTTCGTAAGTCGAAAAGCGGTTTCCCATAGGAATGCATTGGGAACGGATTAATGCGTTCCGGAGCCTAGAAAAAAGACCCAGACCCCCAGTAAGGCTTGCAAACTGCACAGGAACATTTCTTTTCAAGAATAAACAGGCAGTAAACAGGC
Source organism: Hemicordylus capensis (assembly GCF_027244095.1). Taxonomy (NCBI): domain Eukaryota; kingdom Metazoa; phylum Chordata; class Lepidosauria; order Squamata; family Cordylidae; genus Hemicordylus; species Hemicordylus capensis. The sequence continues at coordinate 50,381,576 of NC_069657.1, forward strand.
AGGCAAGTCAAGGAAACCGCATGTAAAATTCGTAAGTCGAGGAAACCCCATCTAAAAATTTGTAAGTCGAAAAAACCGCATCTAAAACCGGATCTAAAACTGCCGTTTGTAACTCGAAAAATACTTATGTCGAGTAGTTCGTAAGTCGAGGGACCACTGTATATATATATATATATATAGAGAGAGAGAGAGAGAGAGAGAGAGAGAGAGAGAGATGCTTGAGCCTTTAAAAGGGTCTTAGACAAATTCATGGAAGACAGGTCTATCAATGGCTACTAGTCTGGTTGCTGTAGGACGATCTCAGAGGCACGATGGGCCACCTCAGAGACGTGATGGGCCACCTCAAAGGCACGATGCCTCTCTATACCAGTTGCAGGGGAGCAGTAGCAGGAGAGAGGGCATGATGTGCAATGTACCAGCAATGGTGTGAATTGGGCTGGGTTGCTGTTGACACACAAGGCAGCCCCTGACCCTGCCCCTGCCCCTGCCCCTATAAGTAGGGCCTTCTGGCTGCTTAGCAACACCCAATTATGGAACTCCCTGCTTTGGGAGGCTTGTCTTGCACCGTGTGGCTGACATACTGTGCAACAGTACGCCAGCCTACTAACATGGTGTGCAGGCAAGTTGGGCAAGTGTGCAAATCGAGCAAATGCAATAATTGTGTGAAATGTGTTACACAAGAATAAGCCCACTGGAAATAATGGGCTTACTCCTGTGTCACACAATTTGTATGATTCTTGTATTTGCACTGTGTGCACAGTTGTGCAGCTTGCATGCACACCACATTACTAGGCTGGTGTACCCTTGCACAGTATATCAGCCACAGTTCCCTGCTTCCAGTGATGTGAAAATCCATCTCTTTAAGGTGGTTTTAATTTGTTGTAATGTATTTATGCCGTGCCATTTTAGTGGATGATGTTTTCTCTTTCTTGTTTTAAGTTTAATTTCTGACTTTTTTCCCATCGTTGTAAGCCGCCTTGTATGTGTGGTTTTTTTTTTTTTTTTTAAAGGCAGGATATAAATATTTTCAATAAATAATAAGTAGCAGTTGCCTTGCCTGAAGTTGCCTTGCCTCCGCAGCAACAAGTCGACTCAGCCCCAGATTCTCTAGGGTCTGTCAGAAATCTCAACATTCTTTGCTTTGTGATGGATGGAGAGTGCAGCAAGTATGCCTGCTCTGAAGTTTCTCCGCTAGACTTTCCATGTTATATGCCATTGTGTTTGTTACACACAGTTCCCCTGAGTGTGGTACTTCATCCACTTGAATAGGCACCACTGACCCAGTATAGATGGAGGTTGGTAGAAATGCAACATACTCATTACCACTGTGAACTTCCTTCTGACTCAGGTCTGCCCTGGATCAGCGGGCTACAATGAAGTAAGTGTGCTTGTTAAGGCATTCAGGGGAACGCAAGACTGCCATGAGTTTCCTCTCTCTCTCTCTCTTCATGTCAGCTTGGAGCATGGTTTAACTTGGCTCGCATTACAAGTAGATGTATAAAAGCACCTTCTGTTATCCTCTGATGTATGCGTCCCCTTCAGGCTAGCTTTCACTACCACCGCCCTCAACATGGCAAGAATCAGGGAGCAGGACTGCAATATGTGTTGTAGCTCTAATACAAATATGAATACATTTGTATACCACTTTGCAACCCAAGTTCCCAAAGTGGTTTACATATAAATAATTAAATTAAATTAAATTAAATTAAATTAAATGGTTCCCCGTCCCCAAGGGGCTCACAATCTAAAAATTAAACATAAGATAGACACCAGCAGCAGTCACTGGAGGGATGCTGTGCTGGGGATGGATAGGGCCAATTGCTCTCCCCCTGCTAAATAAAGAGAATCACCACTTTTAAAAGGTGCTTCTTTGTTCAGTTAAGCAGGGGAAAAGTTGCAAATTTTGACCCTGCCCACAAATATTGTTAATGGTATGTGTAGCCTTTTCTAGTTGCTTATCGTTGCAAGGCAGAGAATAAAGGTAACAAATGGCATTGCATTAGCTTAAACTGAAGATTAATTTGTGACTTTCACCATGTACAGCCAGTTCCAATTTACTTTGCCCATATTACCTTGTGCTTCAAGATTCATGGTATTTTCTCAGATCAATTTTCCATCTTTCACAGTTGTGTAAGGCTTGGACTGTACTCTGATAACTGTCTGCCTTCTTCCTCCTGTTGTAAAATTCCCATTTGAATAGCAAAATTTGATCTTGCCTGCCACAGCAGAACAGGGAATTTGCAGCTATGTTGTCTGGGATCATATAATAGATGACATTGCTGTTTAAAAGTGTTGCAGGCCCAAGAGAAGGTAAAATGATTATTTCTATTTTTAAAAATGAGGAGGAATCATCAGAAATTGTGGTGATGGGAAATAAAGAGATGCAGTCTTAAGCAGACATTGTTAGAGGTGACACAACAAGAATGTGGATCAATCACCTCTCAGTCCAGCTCCTTAAATACAGAACCAGTGAAAGCTGACCAGTTAACCTACTGGGAGTGCATCAAAGTGAATGCATCCTAAAAGATGTAGATTAGCTGATCCCGACTCTGACGTCTTAGTAAGTACATAGTTATGCTTGCACAGCCTCTGTAAAAACATAAGAAGGGTGCTGCTGGATCAGACTACATCTCCATCTAACCAATAATAATGTTTTCCACAGCAGCTAACCAGATAAGAACATAAGAACAGCCCTGCTGGATCAGGCCCATCTAGTCCAGCATCCTGTTTCATACAGTGGCCCACCAGATGCCTCTGGGGAGCCAACAGGCAAGAGGTATGTGCATGCCCTCTCTCCTGCTGCTGCTTCCCTGCAACTGGTATTGAGAGGCATCATGCCTCTTAGGCTGGAGATGGCCCACAGTCACCAGACTGGCAGCCATTGATAGACCTGTCCACCATGAATCTGTCTAAGCCCCTTTTAAAGCCATCCAAGCTGGTGGACATCACCACATCCCATGGCAAAGAATTCCATAGATTAATTATGTGCTGTGTGAAAAAGTACTTCCTCTTGTTGGTCCTACACTTCCCGCCCTTCGGTTACATGGGGTGACCCCTGGTTCTAGTCTTGTGAGAGAGGGAGAGAAATTTATCTCTGTCCACCCTCTCCACTCCATGCATACTTTTATACACCTTGATCATATTTCCCCTTAGTTGCCTCTTTTCCAAGGTAAAGAGCCCCAGATGCTGTAGCCTAGCCTCATAAGGAAGGTGCTCCTGGTCCCTTATAATTTTGATTGCCCTCTTCTGCACCTTTTCTAGTTCTACATTATCCTCCTTAAGATATGGTGACCAAAGCTGTATGCGATACTCCAGATGTGGCCACACCATAGATTTGTATAAGGTCATTATAATATTAGCATTTTTATTTCCAACCCCCCTCCTAATGATTCCTAGCATAGAATTAGCCTTTATCACAGCTGCCATGCACTGACGACACTTTCAATGAGCTGTCCTCCATTACCTCAAAATCTCTCTCCTGGTCAGTCACTGACAGCTCAGATCTGATCGTCACAGTATATGTGAAGTTTCTGTTTTTTGCCCCAATGTGCATCACTTTACACTTGCTTACAATGAACCACATTTGTCATTTTGTCACCCACTCACCCAGTTTGGAAAGATCTTTTTGGAGTTCTTCACAATCCATTGTGGATTTCACTACGCTAAATAGATTAGTGTCATCTGCAAATTTGGCCACTTCGCTGGTCATCCCAACTTCTAGATAGTTTATGAACAAGTTAAAGAGCACTGATCCCAGTACCGATCCCTGGGGGACCCCACTTCCTACCTCTCTCCATTGTGAAAACTGTCCATTTATTCCTGCTCTCTGTTTCCTGTCCTTCAACCAGGTACTGATCCACACATGAATCTGTCCCCTTATCCCATGACTGCTAAGTTTACTCAAGAGCCTTTGGTGGGGAGCTTTGTCAAAAGCTTTTTAGAAGTCCAAGTATACTATGTCAACTAGATCACCTTTATCCATATACCTGTTGACACTCTCCAAGAACTCCAAAAGGTTAGTGAGGCAAGACTTTCCCTTGCAGAAGCCATGCTGGTTCTCTTTCAATAAGGCCTGTTCTTCTATATGCTTTTGTCCTTAAGTATGCTTTCCATCAATTTACCCGGCACCAAAGTTAAGCTGACCAGGCTGTAATTTCCCGCATGCCCCCTAGATCCCTTTTTGAAAATCAGAGTCACATTGGCTACTTTCCAGTCCTCTGGTACAGAGTCTGATTGTAGGGACAAGTTTTATATTTTTGCTAGGAGATCAGCAATTTCACATTTGAGTTCCTTCAGAACTTTTGGGTGGATGCCATCTGGCCCTGATGATTTGTTAATTTTTAGCTTTTCGAGACAGTTTAGAACATCTTTCCTTGTCACCTCAAATTGGCCCAGTTCCTCAGCTGCTAAACCTAAAAAGCTCCATTCTGGAGAGGGTATATGGTCAGTATCCTCCGCTGAGAAGACAGATGCAAAGAACTCATTCATCTTCTCTGCAATCTCCTTATTCTTCTTAATAATCCCTTTCACACTCTAATTGTCTAAGGGTCCAACCACCTCCCTGGCAGACTTTCTACTTCTGATATATTTAAAGAAGTTTTTGTTATTTCCTATGCTCCTCAAACTCTCTTTTTGCATTCCTTATTGTCTTCTTGGATTTCCTTTGCCAGAGTTTATGTTCCTTTCTGTTCTCTTCATTTGGGCAAGACTTCCATTTTCTGAAGGAAGTTTTCTTCCCTTTTATAGCTTCCCTGACTCTACTTGTTAGCCACACTGGTGACCTCCTGAACTTGGAGTTACCTTTCCTCCTTCTTGGTATACATTCCAACTGTGCTTCTAGTATTGCAGTTTTAAATAAATTCCATGCTTTTTTCCAGATATCACTGGAAATCCCAGAAGTGGGACATGTAGACCAACAGCCCTCTTCCACTGTTGCTTCCCAGAAACTGGTATTCAGCATACTGCTACTGAATATGGAGTTTCTAAAAGGTTGCAAAAAGTAAATATAGTATTCATATGCCAGATTAGATATAACACTATGTAGGGGCAATGCAAGACAGTTTGCTGCCTGAGGCAAAGGTAATTATGACACTCGCCATCTGACACTCCTCCATCTGCTGGATGGTCAGCATTCTCAGGCCATGCTGCTGAAGCTGTAGCAGCAGCAACATGCAAGCAGACTCAAACTATGCCATCAAGCCAGGCAGTGGTAGCAGAGGTATTCCTAGCTTGCACTGGTGGGGGGGGCGCAAAAAGACCCACCCCAGGGGATGAGGAGAGGGAAATGAACAGCCTACCCAAGTGGGGTGTGGATGACTCTTGGCAGTGAGCAACAGGGTGGCCTATGGCAGGGATTCTCAACCCTAACCAAAGGCCACTGGGGCTGGGAATTATGGGAACTGAAGTCCAATAATATCTAGGGACCCAACATTGAGAATCCCTGGCCTACGGGGTGGAACATGTGGTGACCACTGTTCCCTGTAGCAGGGACCTCCAGATGTCATTAACTACAACTCCCACAATTCCCTGCTGCAGTGACCTTTGGTCTACCTTGGTCAGCCTGATGGATGACCTGTATCAGAGAATCGACAGAGGGAGTGTGACTCTGCTGGTTCTTTTGGTTCTCTCAGCGGTGTTCAGTACCATCGAACATGGTATCCTTCTGGATCACCTGGAGGAGTTGGGGATAGGAGGCACTGCTTTGCATTGGTTCCATTCCTATCTCTCAGGCAGATTCCAGATGGTGGGACTTGGTGATGGCTGCTCTTCAAAATGGGGGCTATTATATGGAGTCCCTCAGGGCTCCATTCTGTCATCAATGCTTTTTAACATCTACATGAAACTGCTGGGTGAGGTCATCAGATTTGGTGCAGGGTGTTATCAGCATGGTGATGACACTCAAATCTATTTCTCCTTATCATCATCATCAGGAAATGGCATTTACTCCCTAATGGGCTGGATGAGGGATAACAAATTGAAGCTGAATCCAAGCAAGATGGAGGTGTTCATTGTGGGGGATTGGAATTTGAGGGATGAATTAGATATTCCTGTGCTGGATGGAGTTACACTCCCCCAGAAGGAACAGGTATGCAGCTTTGGAGTGCTCTTGGATCCAGGCCTCACCATGATATCTCAGGTGGAGGCTATGGCCAGGAGCGCTTTCCATCAGCTTCTGCTGATTCAACATCTGTGTTCATTCCTTGAAGAGAACGATCTCAAAACAGTGGTGCATCAGCTGGTAACCTCCAGGCTTGACTATTGCAATGCACTCTACGTGGGACAGCCTTTGTATGTAGTTCGGAAACTTCAGTTAGTCCAAGATGCGGTGGCCAGATTGGTCTCTGGGACAGCCCAGAGAGACCATATTATGCCTGTTTTAAAACAATTGTACTGGCTGCCGGTATGTTTCTGAGCAAAATACAAAGTGCTGGTTATTGCCTTTAAAGCCCTGAATGGCTTGAGCCCTGGCTACCTTAGAGAGCGCCTTCTTCAGTATGATCCCCATTGCACATTGAGGTCATCTGGAGAGGTCCAGTTACCACCAGTACGTCTCCAGTTACCACCAGTACGTCTGGTGGTGACTCGGAACTGGGCCTTCTCTGTAGCTGTTCCTGGCCTATGGAATGCACTCCCGACAGATATCTGCAGTTTAGGCTCACTGTTGGCCCTTAAGAGAGCCCTAAAGACTTACTTGTTTGGCCTGGCCTTCCAAGGTTTTTCAATTGTTTTAAAGTATTTTTAATTTGCTTTAAATTGTGTTAAAATTGTTTTCATATTGTTTTAAGTAACGTGTTTTAAATGGTGTTTGTTTTTATGGGGTTTTTTAACTAGTTGTGCTCTGCCCAGAGCCTCTGGACAGGGCAGTTTATAAATGTAATAAATAAATAAATGAGTAAGATAAGCGGTTTTGGACAGTGTATACATCTAATTACATAGAACATACTAACACAGTATGTATCCACAGCTCTCTTTTTATTTTATATGCATGCACTTTTTTATTTAATACAGATCAATATCTTTTTTTAAAAAAGTATAATTTGCAGGAGGTAGTTTAAATAAATGCAGTCTCTTTTTCCTGGACATTGATTTGCTTTTTCAGCATACTCTGAAATTTGATACCTGTGAACAGAAGTGAAGATTTTGGTTATTTTCTTTGCTCAGATGTTTGAGCCACTTTCTGTGACAAGGGAGGCAATTCTTATCATTTAAACTGGCATCCTCTAGGCATATGACCCCTGCTAACTGGGCAAAGAGGCACCTTTTACCATGGAGATTCTCTTTATTTAGCAGGGGGAGAGTAACTGGCCCTATCCACCCCCAGCACAGTACCTCCAGTGACTGTTGCTGGTGTCTATCTTGTGTTGTGTGTTTTTTAAGAATGTGAGCTCTTCGGGGACAGGGAGCCATCTTATTTATTTATTATCTCTCTGTGTAAACCGCCCTGAGCCACTTTTGGAATGGCGGTATAGAAATCGAATTAATAATAATAATAATAATAATAATAATAATACGAAGAAGAAGAAGAAGTGTAGGAAGGGGTATTTCTTCTCGCCAGCCTGAGCTCCCCGCTGCTTCCCGCTACCACCATTCCCTTTCACCTGTTAACAACTATACATTGGTTCCACAGGTTCCTTTCTACCACCATTTCTCCTTCTAAGCTACCTTTCAGTATGTAGCTAATGAACAGCAGGAAACAGTTCGACAAGGGCAGCCATAAAATTAGTGATGTGGCAAAGTTCACAGCTCTGCTCATAAATTTCATTTTCAAAGACACGAAGCGTGAGATGAGAGGCCATAAAACTGAAGAGCCAAAGCTAGTGTCTGATTGAAGCTCCGTCTCTGTGTAGAATTGCAGGCCGACTCTGTCCACTTGCCAGTTGCCATGGGGACATAGCAACAACAGGGACTGGAAATTGTTTTCGTCCCCACATTGGCCTAACAGGTGAGTGTGATGCTTCTGTCCAGGGAACTCTTAGGTCTGTCCATCACCGGCAGATACAGAAGCCCAGGGTTTTGTTTTATTGATTCATTCACATCAATGATATAAAGAATTGAAAAGTTCCCATCTGGAGCAAATGCTGCCTTGGGCTGTTAGTTAGAAACACAATCAATACCCACTAATAGTTCTAGCACTATTGCAAGAGATACCTGGTTGAGGCAATTAATAGAAGACAACATTTTTGCACTGAAACGCTGGGCTCTTTCATTACTAGTCAGAGGACTCACTAACAATGGGGAGTTTATAGGCCTAAAACTGCCACTGAACTTCTGGGGGACAACTGTATTTGTTGTCCACCTTAAAATAATTTTGCATTATGCTAACCTTCTTATGCCCAAAGAAAATAGTATTGCAGGACTATTAGTTTTTCCTCCGCTTTGTTCTTAAAGAAGTGGGTAGAAGTTGTTCATAATCGTGAAATATCTGCTAACTGAGCAAAGAGCACTTTTTAAAGTGGTAATTCTCTTATGTTTAGCAGGGGGAGAGCGAGTCTTCCTGTCCAACCTCAGCACAGCATCCCTCCAGTGGTTGCTGCTGGGCGTCTACCTTATGCTTCTGTTTTTGATTGTGGGCCTTTTGGGGACAGGGAACCATATTAATTATTTATTTTTCTATATACAGCGGAGCTTCCATTGTTTGTATGTAGTTTAGAAACTTCAGTAGGTCCAAAATGTGGTGGCTAGATTGGTCTCTGGAGTTTCTTGGAGAGAGGCCGGTCTTAAAACAACTGCATTGGCTGCCAATATGTTTCCGCGGAAAATACAAAGTGCTGGTAATTACCTTCAAAGCCCTAAATATCTTAGGACCGACCTACCTGTGCCTTCTTCTGCATGATCCCCACCACACATTAAAGTCATCAAGAGAGGTCTGTCTCCGGATGGTTACCCTCCGGCAGGGTAAACTCACCTTCCCCCAAATGAGTGATTTTTTTGCTTGGGAAGCGCGGACTGTGCTCCCAGATGAGCAGCGCTATGTGGTGCAGTGCACAGCTCTGGAGGCCGAGAATCCCACAATGCACCGCGCGACATGCGCAATGCATTGGGGAATTCCTCTCGGGCTCTAGGCACCTGTCTCTGTGTGTGGGAGGGCTGGAAGCAGCCTGTGGTTGCACACAAGCAGGTAGTCTGGGCTTGCGGAGCACTCACTCCCTTAACTTTGGCTAACAGTCCAGCTAAAAAGCTGGACTAGGCAGTACTGCCCTGCCAGGATTGGTCCCAATACCTGTGGTTCCAACACTCAGCCTAACCCAGGCTGGACTTCCCTAGCCTGAGTCAGGCTGCACGTGAGAACAGCCTCTATGAGTATCTGAGTGGTATTTTTTCATCTCTAGGCATGTTGATTTCTTGGTGTGCAAGGCTGAAAGATTCAGTAGGGCAAAGTAATATCTTTTATGATATCAGTCTCTGTTGGTGAAATCATATTCAGGCTTTTAAGCTGCACTGAACTCTTCATCTACCCTGTAGAGTTTGTGTAACTTGAAAGCTTGCACACTCACTTAGGCAAAGGCAGGTTCAGTAAAAAGTATAGCTTTATCCATGTTGTATTTTTATGAGTGTTTTATTGTTCAGAGAAAGTCTTTTTTCAGAGTTGCTCTGCTTATAGTTTTGAACTTGGAGGCAGAATATTTTTGCTTGCCTGCAATAGCAGTTTGCAGCATGATTTATGCCATAGTATTTGCAGCTTAAGAGGCTGATTGGATAGGAGGTTTTAATTCTGAGTTCCAGGAGATGCCTTATTTAGGTTGATCAGTTGCAGGATCACCCTCTCGTTTTGGCCTGCTTAATAACAACTCATTTTCTGCAGGTCACTGTTTCCTTCCTTACTACAGAACGCAGCCATTAATTTCAGTGGTCCCAGAAACAGCCTGAATGAAAGCGCGCCTTTTTGAACCTGACATACATCTGCTGGACCCGATACCTCCTATTTTATTCGATCTCAACTTGTCAACATTCCAGAGGACCCAAACTACAGGTCTTTTCTGCTGTTCCACTATCATTAAGAGCCATTTGTGAGATGGTATAAATTATTTGGCTTGACAAAGGATATCTGGAGAATTTCCAGCAAAACCCTTTATCCCGCCCCACATGAAACAAAACAATTTGCAGAAATAGAGAATTACTAGTCAAGAGATCCCCCCCGCCCCATTGGTGTGACTTGACATTATAATTGTAACAAAAATGCCCATTCAGGTTCTGATTGGAACATTTTATCGGCTTATTACATCTATATCCTCTATGGAGCCCAAAGGAGCATGCATCAGTCTCCCAGATCCTGTCTCACCCAGGCACTAATTATACCCAGCTTAGCTGAGCTTTGAGAAGGTTACTGCTTGCAAGGCTGTCCTTTGGGTGGGGTGAACTGGGCAACCCCCAGCCCTGCACTTGGACAGGTCCTACGCTCGCCACACTGGTTGAGCAGCCTGCCCTCTCTTTCTCCTCTCCAGTGGAACCAGCAGCTCCACATTGTGCACGCACACACACACACACGACAGCCATATCAGCATCGAGCCACAGTGGCAAGGGAGGACGAGAGTGAGAGAGGAGGCGGGCCACTCAGCAGCAGCAGGAGAGAGCAGAGCAGGCAACAGGTTGTCGAGGGAGCTGAGGGAGTGGGTTGTCATTAGCTGGTGAGCTGGAGTGCCTGTGCCCATCTCGGAGCATGCAAAGGGGGAACTGGGCTCATTACTCGTGGCCCAGCCTGCGGGAGGAGGGTTTGTAAGGTGCCTGTGTCAGAGCAGAGGGGCTGGGCAGGAGCACAGGGGGAACTGGGAAGCAAGCAAGCCTGCGCTCATGCGCACACGCGCACACACACACAGAGCTGAAGAAAAAAGAACAAACACGTAGGAGCCCGCTTTGCATACAGCAGGCAGATGTGTAGAAGAGAGATGCTTAACATGCTGCGTTCTTCCTCCACCCTTCCCCACACACATGCTGGGAAGGTTCTACACATGATTAAAGTGCCTAAAGCATGCATTACTTTTATAATACTAACAGTGTTCCTGAGAGCCAGCCTGATCTAGTATCTTGCAGGGTGGGTTGGATGTGGAACAATCAGATTCAAATCCTTCTTTGCCGCTAAGGTCTACTTTCCCTTGGAGTTCTTTGGCACGTTACTCTCTTAACCTATCCTTCCTCACAGGGTTGTTGTGAACTAGAATAAAATTAACTAGCGCTCCAGAAATCAATCAGGACTCAATTGGAGAAAAGTGGGGCCAACATGTGACATTTATTTGTCTTCCTAAAACGTTTAGATGCATGTCCCTTTCACTCCCCAGACACCAAACAGATTCTGCGGTTAGGCGAGAATAATATTAGTGAATCCCTTCCCTGTGCATCTGAACATAAGATAATCACATACATCTGCATTGCTTCTTAAACAGAAATGTGTTGTATGAAGAAGTTGTGTAAGTTAAGCAGTCTCTAACAGGATACCAGACAAACACATAATTGGTTTTAACTGACTATGAAGCTATTCCCACAATCAGTAGAAAGCGGGCTAAGGGAGCCTAGCACACTTTCTACTGATCGTGGGAACCACCGGATTGGCCCCCTCCCCTTAAATCAGAGCGAGTGCTCCATTGACCTCATTTTCTTTTGCTCGTGTGCTGCTGTGGCAAAACATAAGTAGACCCCCGACCTGGAGGCTGCAGCCAGCCTCCTGGCCTCGGGGATCTCTCCAGAATGCCCCACGTGCTTGCGTGGGGCATCCTGGAACTTCCGCAGGCCAGGTGCCCCCTGATCCCCGCAGCCCCCACCGGCTCCATGATGGAGCTGGTAGTCATGTGGGTGGCCGATCCAGATGCCCAGGATTTAGAGGCTGCTCGTGTATGGCGAGAGCGGGTTAAGCCCACTCTCCCCACACAAACCCTCCCGGTGCTTTACACGTGTTGTGTGAAGCGCCTCTATGGGGCTATTCTTACGACCAACAAAAATCGGGCTAGCAGAGGCTAGCCCAATTTTTGTTGGTTGTCAGAACCACCGGGCTCGCAGCCAAGCCCGGTGGTTCTGGAGCAGCTAACCCACTTGAGAACCCCTGGCAAAAAACAGGTTTGCGGAGCGAGCGTTCCTGCAAAGCTGCTTTTTGCGATCGTGAGTAGCTGCAGCGCGCCTTCACTTCCAATTCCATCATTCCATTTATGGGCTGTGAAATTTGAGGAAGAGTTTTTGGCATTTTTCAGGGGAGCCAAACCTACTTCACAGGTGGGTCCTGGGTCTGAAAAAGCTGAAGATGACTCTTCTTCCATCTTCTTCTGGGTTTTTTATTTAGTTTTTATTTCCCTGCCACACTCAACAGGATTGGGTGGCTTTGTGCAGATTGGTTTGTGTGTTTTCTCTGAATTCTCCCACCCACTGAGAAATGGCAGGTGGGTATGTAGGACGGGATCTTTTCGGTTGTGGCACCATAGTTGTGAAATGCCCTCCTGAAAGAGATCCATTTGTCCAGTCACTGAGCACTTCCTGCCACATTTTTTGATTGATTGATTGATTAATTGATTGTTAAATTTATATACCGCCTTTCATTAAAACAATCCCACGGCGGTGAAGAGACAGTTCTTCCACACAGCACTCAGCAGGGACCCTGCAGGGTGATGGAACTAACTGTATCTCGACTGCTAATTTCTGTTGTTAGCAACTCTGGATATATTTTGTTGTTAAGCTTTTACCAAGATGTATTAGTCCTCTTGGGGGGTCTCTTCTAGGGAAGGAAAAGTGGGGTATAGATGTCTTGTATTTATAAGGTTAAGAAACATAAACAAGGGCCCAGTGAATAGTCTGAGGGCACATGAGAATATTAAATCAAGCTAAATTAAATCTAGATTATTACCAAGATGTATTAGTCATCTTGGGGGTCAGAAACATAAATAAATGTATAAGCAAGGGCCATGAGTAGCTGCACCTACTCATGAGTAGACCCCTGGCCGGGAGGCTTAAAAGCAGCCTCCTGGCTTGGGGGTCTCCCCAGTATGCCCTGCACGCACAGGGCATACTGGGGCTTGCGGGGGCCGCGCGGCCCCCACTCCCCCCACCCCCCGCCAGCTCCGTCTCAGAGCCGGCCATCGTGTGGGCAGCCGATCCAGCCGCCCAGGGCTCCCTGCCTGCTCATGAGCGGGGAGAGCGGGTTTAGCCCGCTCAGCGCCCTAAACCGGGTCTCACTGATCGTGAGACCCGGTCCTATATCTTTGTTTTGTTGTTGTGAACCAGACCACCAAGAACTGATAGATGGGGTGGCATAGAAATATAATAGATTGTGTGGGTTGGAAATATGTTAACTTACATATTGAGATGTTTCTGCTAATGCACATCTGCATAAATATACTTGTTACTGTAGAATCCAAAGGAAAGAGTTGTGGTATGCAAGGACAAGGCAGTGGAGTGGAATCAGGAATATTAATAGTTTAATGAAATAGATAGTATGTACAGAGAGGCGCAGCAGGGAAGCAACCTACCCAGAGAGCAAGAGGCTGTTGGTTCGAATCCCCGCTGGTGTGTTTCCCAGAATATGGGAAACTCCTATATTGGGCAGCAGTGATAGAGGAAGGTGCTGAAAGGCATCGTCTCATATTGCATGGGAGAAGGCAATGGTAAATCATTCCTGTATTCTACCAAGAAAACCACATGGCTCTGTGGTCTCCAAGTGTCAACACTGACTCCACAGTACAATCTTTCCTTTCTTTACAGAGAGGCAAGTGCAAACTGCTTTGCTGTGTTCTTGCTGCTGGCTGCTTGTGTTAGTCTTGCCTCTACTCCAGGACTGGAATACAAAGCCCCTTCAAAAGCTGGCCTGGATCAAGGAATGGGTTAACCAAAAACACTAGTTATGTCATCACATTCTTGTTTGTTCAGTTGCTGTTTGGGCCCTCAAGGGTCCAATACTTGACGGTTAAATACTGTGTGTGTCATGATATGTGTGTGCGTAGGAGGATGATACTTTTTGGAAGGAGAGTTATGCAAATGTGTATGTTTGTTTGTGTGTTTTACATATCATGTATATTGTATTGAAAAGTTAAGGAGGTCCTACAAGTGCTGATTCACCCCCAGACCTGTCCCCCCCCCCGCCCAAGTAGGGTCAGCCCTGACTGCTTGCCTACTTCAAAGTTCTTGTTTCCTGTTTGTCAAGCACATCATGGCTTGAGCAACATAGAGGAATATGTTCTCTCTCAGAGAAAAAGAGAAATAATTGGCTTTAATAAATATCTGGTTAATATTGCCCATCTATTAGTACTGAGAATAGAATAGAATAGAATAGAATAGAATAGAATAGAATAGAATAGAATAGAATAGAATAGAATATGTGGACCAGAAAGCAAAACTAAGACTAGTTTTGAAATTACCTAGGTAGCAACTTCAGAATGTTTCTGATGCAGTAAGCTGGTCAGATGCAAAGAAAGAAATCTATGCCTTGCACAGTTGTGTAAAATAGGGAACTTCAGTAAGATAGAACAACATTTCCTACCTTTGTAGCACAAGCTGTATCTGCAAAAATCTCCATTCTTTATTGCATCTGGTCAGTCTATCCATGGTCTACTGGGTCTACTGTGATATGCCTGACGGCAAGGTTGAGAAGGCAGAAAAGCACTAAGGACTCTGGAAGCACTCCACAGAACAAGTCAGAGGAAGTGAGGCATTCTTGTGAGTCATTGATGTAAATGTGGATGATTAACAAAACCATATGGAATACTCGGTGTGAAAAGGGATAAGGAAAGGGCTTGTGTGGTTGCTATAGGTCGTAAGAGAGGGGAGAAGGGAATAAACTTTTTTCCAGACAGAACATCCTGTACTGTTTTTTCGGGTTGTTAGTTTTCACGAGCAAGGGGCAGTCTCCTGAAAACTAACAACCCGAAAAAACAGCAACTTTTTAATGCCAGATTTATTTGTTTGTTTGTTTGTTTGTTTGTTTAATCAAACTTCTTTACCGCCCAAACTTTCATCTCTGGGCAATTAACATAAAACAATTAAAACACATATAAAAATTTAAAACAATTCAACAATTTGAAATCAACCATAAAATTAAAACAGACAATTTTAAAAACCTGGGAAAGCTCGGGTGAAAAGATGGGTTTTCAGATGTTTTTTTAAAGATTGCCAGAGATGGGGAGGATCGTATCTCAACAGGGAGCGCATTCCACAATCTCGAGGCAGTAACCGAGAAGGCCCCTCTCTGTGTAGCTACCAGACAAGTTGGTGGTAACTGGAGACAGACCTCCTCAAGTGACCTCAGTGGGCAGTGTGGCTCATAGTGAAGAAGACGCTCTCTTAGATACCCATGGTCTAAGCCGTTTAGGGCTTATATGACGTTATAGCACTATATCGCAGTGATTAAATCCAAAACAAAGCACTGGAAATGTGAACGGCAGCCTGCTGTCAGTGTAGGGAATGTGGTGTCACAACACAGGAAGTGCGGAAGCACACTTCAGAGATAGGTTGTGACCCCGTTGCAGGGTGTAATCTGGAAAGCGCCATTCACTTATAAAAGACACAGGGCCCCCCCAATCTAGATAATAGTCATGTGCAATAATTAATGCCTGTGGTAATAACTATGTATAACATGCCTTGAGAGCAAATTACCCTGCTAACTGAGCTAAGGGGCACCTTTAAGTGGTGATTCTCTTATATTTAGCAGGGCAACTGAATAGGAGAACTGTCTCTGCCTGGCCCCAGCACAGCATCTCTCCAGCGGTTGTTGCTAGTGTCTGCCATTTCCTTTTGAACGTTCTTTTGGGAAAGAGAGCCATCTTATTCATTCTTTCTTTCTTTTTCTATGTCAACCACTTTGAACAATTTTGTTGAAAGAAGTAGTAGCTGAAGCAGTAGTAGTAGTAGTATATGGGGATTGTCAGCGTCTGTCAGGAGTCAAACTCCAAGAAGTCAGTTTTCTGTGTCCCAGGAGTTCCATCTTAGTGTAGGGGCCAGGGGCAGATCCAGGGGAGGCATGGGTTAAGTTCTAAAAACAGTGATGATGAAGGATCAGAAGCAGAATCCAAGGCAGGTGCTTACAAAGGCATGTTATACAAAGGTATAAAAAGAGGGTGCAGGAGCCTATCATGGAAGGATTATCTCATGACAAGACATACTGTTCAGGCTAAAGGCTGTTTACATTAATGGACTGGTGGAGTTGGATTGGTCCTTGGGTTTTCTGCAAGGTGGGAGGGCTTGTATTGCAGCCTAGGTGGTACCCAGGAGAAACACCATCCTGGTGGTGAGGCAGATGCAGTGGCCACATTCACACATAATGTGGAACTGCGAGTCCGATAGACCTGCGGTTCCACTCCCCAACCCACCCCCACTCTTCTGTACAAATTCAGGCATAATGGAGAGCAGGAAGCCTGCAGTCAGCGAGTCAGCAATAGTGCAGTTAGCTAGACTGCTTCCTTCTTGCATGAAGGACAGCCCGCACAACCACTCATGGCCAGAGAGAAGGAGGAGCTTCCTCCCTCAACTCCGGTTGAAGGGAACAGAGCCTGTGGTTCTGAATTTGGATGCAATGCAGGCTGCATTGGACAGTTTATACTGTCCCATCCAAAAATAAACACCATTTAAAACAAATGGCTTAAAACGGGTTGAAGTGACTAACTCACTACAACCCGTGGGTTCAAATTCGGGTTCCAAAGAGAAAACCTTGGGTTTCTTGCATCGCAGAACCAGAGTTGCACTCATTCAGATGTAGGTTTGGCAACCTCTGGCCCCTTGAACTCTGGTTCCGCGTTATGTGCGAATGTGGCCAGTGAGGAGTTGTCATCGAGGCATGGCTGGCATTGCTCCTCAACACCTTTAATTTGACCCTCCTTTGTGATGGGACTGATTCCTCTGTGCTGGAGTGCAGATGATCCAGCAAGTACCTATGATGGTGTGGCTAGAAATCAACCCCAGCCTGTGCTAAACAGCAGTTGCAGGTAGATCAGTCTCTTGGGAGTGTCAAATGTTTGTTGTCAGCCCAGCACCTAGCACAGTGTGAAAGCCAGGGAGGGACAACAAGCATGTCAAGGTTATTGTGTACCTTGAGGGAACATGTGTTTGTGGTTCCACCTTCCTTTTTTCTTTTTAAAGCACACGCCTACACGCTCTTTATATATTGTGCTGTAGGAGTGAATTTGGAAGCGTGATCAGAGTGAGGAGTGAAAAGCAGCTTGACAAGTGGATTTTGAAAGGGCATTCCTATCAGGATCTGGCTGCTGCACTCCCAAATCTTGAGTGCAGCCAAGTCTTGCATGGCGAAGGGCTTTTAAGAATGGCAGGGTCAGCTTAGTCAATCCAACACTTTCTAGGCAGTTGAAGTGAGGCTAATATGATCAGTGTAGCACAAGCTGGAGAGTGAACATGCTGCTTGTTTCGGAACGAACTGAGAGTGATGGAAGAACCTGCTGAGTGAAATTACAATAATCGAGCCAAGCCTTGTGGCCACGTGGGCTTATGTTGCTCTTACAAGGTCACTGCAATATGCTGTCAATAAGGGCAAAGCCTATGCAAACTGTACTACAGGAGGGAAACCAAACAGACTCATACTTTGTCCTCCGAATGCCCGAGGCTGGGCATTTAATAGGCACAAACCATTAACAGAATGATTAAGGGAGCATCTTTCAACTCCTCTTCCAAAGAACCTAAGGCAAATTCCTGCTTAACACAACAGAAGTATTTGCCACTTGTACCTGGAGATTTGCTATAAGGAATACCTGAAGTGTGTGAAATGGAGATACATTTCTGTAACCATCTGGTGGATATGCATCAGGGAGCTCTGGCCAATTGCATGTCTCCCTGCTTGGATCCATGTGGTTATAGGCATCCATCTTCCTTTCACATCCCACAGTGTTCAACAGGAGACAAACAGTGTCCATGTTGCCAATATGTATTTGTCATTGTGTGTGTGTGTGTGTGTGTGTGTGTGTGTGTGTGTGTGTGTGTATATATATATATATATATATATATATATATATATATATATATATATAAACTATTTCTGTTCCTTGGTGTACATTCCTTCATACACATATGGTTGAGAACCTCGATTCATCATGTGGAAAAATTACATGGTATAGATATAAAATGCTTTATGAATACACCTTAAACATAAATAATTGCAATTGGGAAATTGCAAGGAATTGTGGGAGGAATGTAAAGGAAGCAAATGAATCTTTTCAGAGCTTTGCCTCCTTTCCTTTATTCTAATGATCTCTGCAGTGAGAGACTGGGTTCAGAGGAGGACACTTCTTCTGATCCTCGTCCCCGCTCCTGCGGTTGCTCTAGTAGGGGCTCTCTGAATCTTGGGTCCCCTGATGTTGTGAGCTACAGTTTCCAAGCCACAATGGCCTTCAACAGACCCAAAGTTGAGAATCCCTGGCTTAGGGGATAGAGGGATGAAGGAAAGAAACTGGAGAGAAGGGAAGGGAAGAAAATTGGATGGAAGAAAGGAAATTGGAAGCCCTTTGGCCTGTGGGCTTCCCAGAGGCATCTGGTGGGTCACTGTGTGAAACAGGATGCTGGACTAGATAAGCCTTGGGCTGTTCTTATGTTCTTAACATGGGTGCAGAGCCTAAGTCCTCCACAAGAATGCACTAAGGGGGAGCTCAATTTCCCTTCACTTTTAAGCAAATGCAGATAGAGAGGGAAGCTATTCTTTGTATAGACTGAGCAGCAGGAATTAAGCTGTGCTCATTTCCTGCTCAGGCAACAGAATTCCTTTGCCCTGGTAGGCCCAGGGCTTATGCCTCTATACTGCCTTATGTTGCTAAGGATATTCCTTGGGGGCAAGAAGCAAGTGTGAATGTACAATCCTTTCCTGGGACTGGTTTTGAGGGTTTGGAAAGAGATGGGAAGTTGCTCCAGCCCATTTCTATTTTTCTGTGAGAGTAGGGGGTATCTACTATTGGTATCTGCTACTGGACACCCTTTCCTACTCTGCATCCTTCCATTTAGGCCCCTGGCATGTCTGGATGCAGACATCCTATCACAAATATAGGGTGTGAAGTGATGTGTGAAGCAACCTTTATGATAGAGTCTGGGAAGTTTCTCCTATCTGGAGTTCCAATGCCTTTGCTAACAAAGAAACTGCTTCTTTACAACACTGCACTATGTTATATCTATAATTCTAACTAGATATTATAGATATTAATACTATCTAGATCTAATTTCTGTAACTAAATATTTGTATCTATAACTAGAGTTACACACATTGTGTTTGATTGAGTTGCCATCCAGGGTTCTTCCAGACGGTGACTGACATACAGAGCAAGGATGCTCAGATGCAGCCAGAGAGCAGCCTAACAGAACTTCCCAACTAATTGCACTGGTACACCAGCAATTCTTTTGACAACCTCCTCTTTCCCAAGAAGCCCTCTGTGCCATCCAAAAATATGTCATTGAGGGTTGTACAGCCCTCAGGGACATATTTTTGAGTGGCGCAGAGGGCTTCCTGAGAATTAAAAAATTCCACTTCCCTGCTGCACTTCCACTTCCAATTCCACTTCCCTGCTGCACTTCACTGCACTGAAATTCCACTTCCCCAGTGCAGTTAGTTGGGAAGTGCTCTCAGGCTGCTCTTTATGTCAGTCAGTGATAACAGAGTCTTTCTAATGACTACAGTTGAAGGAAGTAGGAACATAGGAAGCTGCCATATACTGAGTCAGACCATTGGTCCATCTAGCTCAGTATTGTCTACACAGACTGGCAGCGGCTTCTCCAAGGTTGCAGGCAGGAATCTCTCTCAGCCCTATCTTGGAGAAGCCAGGGAGGGAACTTGAAACCTTCTGCTCTTCCCAGAGCGGCTCTATCCCCTGAGGGGAATATCTTACACTGCTCACACATCAAGTCTCCCATTCATATGCAACCAGGGCAGACCCTGCTTAGCTAAGGGGACAAGTCATGCTTGCAGAGGCGTAACTAGGGAAAACGGAGCCCGGGGCAAGCACTGAAATTGCGCCCCCCCCGTCGCACCCCCCCGCTGCCCCCCCAACATACATCTGACTGACACACATGTGTTTTTTCCTCACAACAACCCTGTGAAGTTGGCCTGTATCTCAAACATCAGAATTATGATGCAATAATGATACATACTACATTATACTTAGGTTTTTCCTCACAACAACCCTGTGAAGTTGGCCTGTATCTCAAACATCAGAATTATGATGCAATGATGATACATACTACATTAGGTTTTTCCTCACAACAACCCTGTGGAGTTGGCTTGTATCTCAAACATCAGAATTATGATGCAATGATGATGATGATGATGATTATGATGCCCCTCCCTCACGCCCTGGTTCTGTTCCTGACTTTCCCTTGTGAGTGACTGTATTTTAACAAACCGAAAACCAAGGACTCCAGAGTAATTCAAGGGACTAGGGTGATAGTGCTAAAGACTCCTTATTCATGCCATCCTTTTTAATCCACTTTTTGCCACTTTTTGAGCCACTTTTTGGCGCCCCCCCACGTGACCCGCTGGGGTGGCACCCGGGGCACATGCCCCCCCTGCCCCCTATAGTTACACCCCTGCATGCTTGCTACCACAAGACCAGCTCTCCCATCTCTCGACACACCTTGGTGCTGCTTCTATCTTGGTAGAGATTCAGTCACTTTTAGCTCAGGTGACTGGTAGAACATCTGTTGAACATATCCTGGGACCCCTTCTTGCAAGGCTAGCCAATCATGCAGTGTGTCCCAATTAGGCCATCTCCCCAGGGACAAGGATGATTTTTCACACCAACTGCTCTTCCAGATGGTGATACATTCCTATTCAGTGCAAATTATGACAACAAATAAAACGAGAAATCCACACTATGTACAAGAATGTCGTGTAATATTCTTAGCACCATATGCTGGCAACCCGTGAATAAAATGTGTTACCCACCCCTTCAATTAGAATAAAAGGGTTTTGAAAAGAAACAGTTTATTCACAGATTGCCAGCAGATGGCACTAAGAACATAAGAATAGCCCTGCTGGATCAGGCCCAAGGCCCATCTAGTCCAGCATCCTGTTTCACACATTGGCCCACCAGATGCCGCTGGAAGCCTACAGGCAGGAGCTGAGGGCATGCCCTCTCTCCTGCTGTTACTCCCCTGCAACTGTTACTCAGAGGCATCCTGCCTCTGAGATTGGAGGTGGCCTATAGCCTAGTAACAGTTTATAGACCTCTCCTCCATGAAGGTATCCAAACCCCTCTTAAAGCCATCCAGGTTGTTGGCTGTCACCACACCTTGTGGCAGAGAATTCCACAAGTTGATTATGCATTGTGTGAAAAAGCACTTCCATTGAAAAAGTACATTCCATGAAAGTACATGAAAGTACATTCTATGAAGTACATGAAAAAGTACATTCCAGAGCCAGCATGGTATAGTGGTTAGAGTGCTGGACTAGGCCCGGGGAGACCAGAGTTCAGATCCCCATTCAGCCTTGAAACTAGCTGGGTGACTCTGGGCCAGTCACTTCTCTCTCAGCCTAACCTACTTCACAGGGTTGTTGTGAAAGAGAAACTCAAGTATGTAGTATACCGCTCTGGGCTCCTTGGAGGAAGAGAGGGATATAAATGTAGTAATAATAATAATAATAATAATAATAATAATAAATAATTTGCTGGTCCTAAATTTCCTGGCAATCAATTTCGTGGGATGATCCTTGGTTCTAGTGTTATGTGACAGAGAGAAGAATTTCTCTCTATCCACTTTCTCCACACCATGCATGATTGTATAGACCTCTATCATGTCTCCCCACAGTCGTCTTTTTTCTAAACTAAAAAGCCCCAGGTGTTGTAGCCTTGCCTCATAAGAAAGGTGTTCTAGGCCCCTGATCATCTTGGTTGCCCTCTTCTGCACCTTTCCCAGTTCTACAATGTCCTTTTTTAGATGTGGTGACCACAGTTGTACGTAGTACTCCAGGTGTGGCCAAACCATAGTTTAGAATAAGGGCATTATAATATTAGCAGTTTTATTTTCAATTCCCTTCCTGTTGATCCCTAGCATGGAATTGGCCTTTTCCACAGCTGCCACACATTGAGTCAACACTTTCAATGAGCTGTCCACAGTGACCCCAAGATCCCTCTCCTGGTCAGTCACCGACAGCTCAGATCCCATCAACATATACTTGAAGTTGGGGTTTTTCATCCCAATGTGCATCACTTTACACTTGCTAACAATGAACCGCATTTGCCATTTTGTTGCCCACTCACCCAGTTTGGACAGATCTTTTTGGAGCTCCTCACAATCAGTTTTGGATTTCACTACCTGAAAGCATTTGGTGTCATCTGCATACCTGGCCACCTCACTGCTTACCCCTACTTCTAGATCATTTATGAATTCATTTTAAAGCACTGGTCCCAGTAAAGATCCCTGAGGGACCCACCTTCTTACTTCCCTCCATTGTGAAAACGCTTCATTTATATCTATCCTCTGTTCCCTGTCCAGTAGCAGAGCCAGACTATGAGCAGCCTGTTCCTGCCTGCCATCGCAACCCCGCTCACCCAGCCCCCGCCTGTGACATCAGATGCGGGGGGCGTGGTCTGGCTCCTGAACAGGGCCGTGCGGCCCCATTCGAGAGTTAGAGCCAGGCCGGTGCTGCGTTTGCAGCGTGGCCAGGAGAGGCTCTTCCCTGCCTTAAAGGCAGGGGAGAGCCGCTTCTGGCCATGCTGTGAATGCAGTGTTGGCCATCCAACTCCCAAACGGGGCTGCATGGCCCTGCTTGGGAACTAAACCAGTACCCAGCATCTAATGTCAGGAGCGGGGGGCGTGTAGGGGCTGCAGCCCGGGTTCTTTGAACCTGTTCTCCCAATGGTGGCTCCTCCAGTGTCCCTGTCCTTCAACCAGTGTCCCTGTCCTTCAACCCTGTCCTTCAACCAGTGTCCCTGTCCTTCAACCAGTCCATACATGTACCTGTCTCCTTATCCCATGACTGCTAAGTTTTCTCAGGAGTCTTTGATGAGGAATTTTGTTGAAAGCTTTTTGGAAATCCGGGTATACTATGTCAACTGGATCACCTTTATCCACACACCTGTTGACACTCTCAAAGAACTCCAAAAGCTTAGTGAAGCAAGATTTACCTTTGCAGAGGCGATGCTGGTTCTCCCCCAGCAGGGCCTGTTCTTCTATGTGCTTAACAATTTTATCCTTCAGGAGGCTTTCAATCAATTTGCCTGGAACAGACTTAAGCTAACCGGCCCATTGTGTAATAAGAATATTACACAATGTCTTTGTACATAGCATGGATTTCTCATTTTACTTATCATAATTTGCACTGAATTTGGAATGTATCACCATCTGGAAGAGCAGCTGGTGTGAAAAATCACCCTTGTTCCTGGGGAGATGCATTGTTCTATGGCCTCATTGGGACACACTGCATAACTGTCTATCCCTGCAAGAAGAGTCCCAGGATCTATCGTTCCACAGATGAAGGGGGAGGCAGTCCTGCCCCCACTGCTTCACTCACCCGTGCACCCCATCACTCACAGTTACAAGGAGGCTTGTCTGAAGAGGGAAGAGTCCTCCTCATGATGGCAGGCACATCTGTGATTGTGAGGGTGAGTTGATCCACTCTCACAATCATGGATGTGTCCACCATCATGGGGAGGCTTTTCCCTCTTCAGACAAGCCCTATTAAAATTGTGAATAGCGGGGCATGTGGGTGATTGACGTGGTTGGGGAAAAACTACCTCTCCTTTCACCCCACTGTACAGTGGGGCTTTCAGATAATGCCTGAAGGAGGCTACTGAATCCTTACCAACTGCAGTAACAGCACCAAGGTGTGCCACTTCCTTTAACTACTGCAGTCATTCGTAAGGTTCTGTTTGAGTAGTACCTGGGGACATCTAACATCCTGGCCAGCAGGGGGCAATGGTGACATAGATATAATTGCTGGTATATTTTATCAGGTAGCCTAATTCCCTCACTGATCAGATTTGCACCAGTCACTAGGGACCAGCTGAAATGATTTACTGTACTCTGTGGTCATCTTTCATTCTACACCCTATGGCTATAGTTCCTCAGCAGATATTGCCTGCTAGTAGGTTATTTTACTTTCTTGCTTGTTTATGGATTAATCTGAATAGCTAAATGCACTCCCTAATTGCAGTTTACAGATTGTAAAGAAACTACATTTCTGTTCTCCAAATGAGGCTGGCAAGAAGGGCTAGCTGACCTAGATAATAAAATAAGCCCATTCTTTTTGTAATTAATATGTTTTGGAAAACTCATTTTGATGCTATGGAAGACAATGCTTTGCTTCATTCACTGGTGTTACATTTCTGGTTATTTAAAGGCTTATTACTGTTTATTTGTTCTGATCTATATGTAAAGTGGAAGAGACATTAGGCTGAATACTCGCTCCCGAATCCCACATTACATTGTTTTGTGGTCAGTTTGAGATAAGAGGGTTCTTTAGTGTTATTAATTAGTGCTTTGTGGAGTGCATTATGTCAGAAGTAAGACAAATAATAGATTAATAAAATGCAGATAGTCATCTGAATACAGTGTTCAAGGCTAATCATGCTATCTCTAAAAACGATTTACTGGAAAACAAAAGAGAGATGCCAGACCTGGGAGATGAGAGTGAATATTTCTGTATGCAGAGAAAGTACACTGTGGAGCAGGGGAGGGGAATGAGATTGTTTATGGAAGATATGAGTAAATTGGACATGAGAGAGAATATACAAAATGAAAAATGGAATGGTAAAGAGAAAGTAAATTAGTCTCGCCAATAATAACAGAACAAGGGAACATTCAGTACATTTGAAAGACAATGTTTAAAACAGATGAAAGAACCTTTCATGCATTGCATCATCAAAGATCTTTGCATCAGGCTTGGGTCAAATTCTGTCACTCGAGCTTTTTGTGCAGCGCTCCCGCTAGATAAATAATATCATTACCGAATTATGTGGAACCAGAGATGCCTTCTGTCCGGCCGCTACTGAATTGAATACACGGTCCAAGGTATTTTATGCTTTCTCAACAATCTTGATGTTCAGCACTCTGCAGTATCTTGAACTGAAAATTCAGTTGGTTATACTACTGTGAAAGTTCAGTAATTGCAAGACTGCTCAGATGCTGCCATATGACTAAGGACTGCTTCACATATGACAAGTTCCTTGCACAGATTTCCCTTCCAGTTCATGCTCCTCACATCCCCACATATGAAGTGCTGTGTACCCTTTATGTACACCACAGTTTGGGAGGTGTTCATGGTTTATTTTATAGTATCCACCACAAAGGCTTGACATGAATCCATACTTCCACCCAGGGGCGGAGCTATAATTGGGCGAACAGGTTCAAAGAACCCGGGCCGTGCCCAATCAGGAGCCGCCATTCGCGGCCCTGACATGCCCCCCGTGTCTGACGTCAGACGCGGGGGCGGGAGTTTAGCTCCCGAGCGGGGGCCGCGCGACCCCTTCGGGAGCTAAACAAAGGCTGGCACTGTGTTCGCAGCACCAGCCTAACTAGCTCCTGAAGGGGCCGCGCGGCCCCTTCAGGAGCTAAGACTGGTGCTGCGTTCGCAACGTAGCCCAGAAGCGGCTCTTCCCTGCAGGGAAGAGCCGCTCCTGGGCTGCGCTGCGAACGCAGCACCAGCCTTCGTCTAACTGCCGAAGGGGCCACGTGGCCCCTTCAACAGTTAAGCTGCTTTTCCTGAACAGAGCCTCAAGGCTCCGTTCAGGAGCCAGACCATGCCCCCCGCATCTGATGTCAGATGTGGGGGTGTGGCTATCGGGGCGCCTGCCACGGCTGCACACAGGCCACCGGCGGGCTAGCTATGCCCCTGCTTCCACCCAGAGGATCTCTTACCCCTGGACTTTGGGGCTAAAGTCCAGAGCCTCCACAGCCCTTGGGGCCCCCCAAAATTTTCTTTAGTCTGTCCTGGGTGGTGTCTAGTGATGTGCACGGTCCGGAGAAGTCCGGAACGGCACCGAAGGGGGGCCTTGTTTTTAGGGCGGGGAGGGCTTGCTTAGCCCTCCCACCTCCTTGCCCCCGCCAGCGCCCGTATTTCCTAGTATAGGGGCGCTGGAAACCAGCCACCCCCCCCCGCCGCCGCCACGGCGGCGGCGAAAGAACTCCCCAAGCCAGCCCTCCCTCCCAGCTAGCTGGCCGCCCGCCCGCCCTCCCGCCGGCTCGCTCACCGTTCACCGTATAGAAAACGACAGGAGCTCCGGCACAGAGCTCCTCTTGTTTAGAAGGCCTCCCGCAGAATGGTGTTTTGCGCGCGCGCGCATGCGCGCACCGCAAAGCACACCGTTCGCCGGAGGCCCAGTCTACCCGCCGGGAAAGGGCCGGGTAGACCGGGCCTCCGATCGCTGGGTAGACCGGGCCTCCGATCGCCGGAGGCCCGGTCTACCCAGCGATCGGAGGCCCGGTCTACCCGGCCCTTTCCCGGCGGGTAGACCGGGCCTCCGATCGCTGGGTAGACCGGGCCTCCGGCGATCGGAGGCCCGGTCTACCCAGTGATCGGAGGCCCGGTCTACCCGGCCCGTTCCAGGCAGGTAGACCGGGCCTCCGGCGAACGGCGTGCTTAAGGGCATACCCCCCACCCGGACCCGAACCAGGCAGGGCCGGACCGGTCTGGCAGTTCGGCCATTCTTTGGAATGGCCGCCGGACCGGTTCGGGCACACCACTAGTGGTGTCGTTGCCTGGCGGAGCATGATGGTGCTTAATTTGCAGGGGAGAGGCGGCCTCCAAAGGCCTTTAGGTCCAGGCTCCACAATTACCCAAGTGCACCTCTGCTTCCACCATGTGCACCTGCAGTAAAAAACACAGTGCCACCTTAAGTGGCACAGTGGGGAAATCCTTGACTAGCAAGCAGAAGGTTGCTGGTTTGAATCCCCGCTGGTACTATATCGGGCAGCAGCGATATAGGAAGATGCTGAAAGGCATCATCTCATAGGAACATAGGAAACTGCCATATACTGAGTCAGACCATTGGTCTATCTAGCTCAGTATTGTCTTCACAGACTGGCAGCGGCTTCTCCAAGGTTGCAGGCAGGAATCTCTCTCAGCCCTATCTTGGAGAAGCCAGGGAGGGAACTTGAAACCTTCTGCTCTTCCCAGAGCAGCTTCATCCCCTGAGGGGAATATCTTGCAGAGCTCACACATCAAGTCTCCCATTCATATGCAACCAGGGCAGACCCTGCTTAGCTATGGGGATAAGTCATGCTTGCTACCACAAGACCAGCTCTCATACTGCGCCAGAGATGGCAATAGTAAACCCCTCCTGTATTCTACCAAAGAAAACCACAGGGCTCTGTGGGTACCAGGAGTCGAAATCGACTTGATGGCACACTCTACCTTTACCACAAAGGCTTGTCATGAATCCATACTTCCACCATGTGCACCTGCAGTAAAAGACACAGTTGTGCGTTCATCACAAGTGACGGTGTGAGGTACACACAGTTTCCTACATGGAAATCATACCTCTCCAAGAAGATTGTCATGTGTGATGTACCTTTTATTATTTAGGATTAAAGCCCTTTCCAGACAGTAGAGCCTCTTCCATAATGACAATAGTGCTTTTCTTTTGTACTATACTGGTGCTAGTAATTTCCAGTGCCATTCCTGTTGGCATGTAGGAAGGAGGGGAAGGAGAGCTGGTCTTGTGGTAGCAAGCATGAATTGTCTGCTTTGCTAAGCAGGGTCCACCCTAGTTTGGATTTGAATGGGAACCTACATGTGAGCACTGATCCCCCGAGGGGATGGGGCCACTCTGAGAAGAGTACCTGCATACTTGCAAGCAGAAAGTTCTAAGTTCCCTTGCTGGCATCTCCAAGATAGGGCTGAGAGAGATTCTTGCCTGCACCTTGGAGAAGCCACTGCCAGTCTGTGTAGACAATACTGAGCTAGATGGACCAATGGTCTGACTCGGTATAAGGCAGCTTCCTATGTTCAAATGTTCCTATGAGGCAAGCTTAACTTTGCTTCTGAAAGGAAAACTTCATTTAAGGAGACCACGTTTTAAAACAAGTTGTTCTAGTAAGACCTAATCTGCCGACTTTCCTTTCACTATCCCTACAACTGGACTAAATTTTGTCCGAATCAGTTAGAAGGTTCACAAGTTAACCCACTTGCACCTCAAATATTCACGCATCTGCCATCTTGAACTGGGGTGGATGACCACCACAAACTATGCCATTGAAGTGTCCTATGCATCCCTACTACTGTACCCAATTTGGTTCATATTGGTCTAGGCATTGCGAAGTTGATGGGGTGGACACATGTATGGACACACACACACACGGAATGCTGGGTCATCTCATAAGCCTACTGGAAAGAAGGTTAAAAATGATTAAAGTAAGAGAAGTGCATGAAGTGATGAGTAATTTTTATTTTATGCATGACGTGGATGAAGACATTGTGATAATAGACCTCAGACCTGTGCAAGAAAGACGTTCCTTCTAATGCTTTTAGAAGTGTATCAGTTTTTAAAGACATCAAGCTAGAACAGCAAAACTTGCCACACTAATAATAAAATATAAATAAATTAAATTAAATTAAATTAAATATGCATTTACTGCCTTTCAATTTTAAAAGTTCTCAAAGCAATTCACACAGGAGAAAGAATGAGTAAATGGTTCCCTATCAGCAAAAGGCTCATAGTCTAAGAAGAAACACAAGAGAACAGCAGCAGTGCAAGCCCTGGAAGGGACATTATGCTGAGATGAACAGGGGCAGTCACTCTCCCTCTGCTCAAAATACTTAAAATATTTAGATATTCTGCCTGTTGGCTCCTAAACACAATCAGGTGCAATCCACATCCTAATATAGTCAAGGAGGGGAATTGCATTGATGAATAGATCTATATTATACCCAGTATCATGGGCTTACTGAAGACCAAACTAGACATAGCATACTTGCACATCTCATTGCCCCAATGCTTTGTTGTTGTTTTGTGAGCCCCTGGTGGCGCAGTGGTAAAACTGCCACCCTGTAACCAGAAGGTTACAAGTTTGATCCTGACCAGGGGCTCAAGGTTGACTCAGCCTTCCATCCTTCCGAGGTCGGTAAAATGAGTACTCAGAATGTTGGGGGCAATATGCTAAATCATTGTAAACCGCTTAGAGAGCTCTGGCTATAAAGCGGTATATAAATGTAAGTGCTAAGTGCTATTGCTATTAATGAAAAGCAGCCTTGGTAGTCTGCTATCAGAAGAAGAGCAGCAAAGGAGCTGTTGAACCCCTCCCCTTCCTGCCATTTGTCTGCTCAAAATCACCTACTCTCATCAGCTGCTTTCCTTCCCATGGGGAAAAACGTAGGCATGCCCATCCATATCTTTTCCCCTGCAGGAAGGAAAACAACCTGGGGTGGTGGATTTTGAGCAAACAAACGGGAGGAAGGGAAAGGGTTAGGCAACCCCCACTCCATTGTTCCACCCAGTTTCACAATAAAGTGATATCAGAAGTCCCTGGAACTAGAACTGGGAATCCTTGTGTTTAGCCATCAGGCTGGCTGCAGTCTGAAATGTCTCTGAAGGCAATAAGAGTCCCCAAGTTCTGGCTTCACTCCACCCACACAGGTAGACATTGGGCCCTTCTAAACAGGAAGGCCTATAAAGGCTTCCTGTTTGGGCTGGGTCCTGGCTTGGTCAACTGTTGTCTCCTAGGTCTGGCTTCTGACTTGTCCTCTGGCTCTCCTTTCACTGCTGCCCAGTGGCCCCGCCCTACCACTGGAGGCTGCTTTTCATTTCATTTTACAGCAACAAATAAACATGCAGCTTCCTGATCCTGAGTATTTTGAAACCGAAAGTATTTCTCCACTTTTAAAAAATGTGAGATAGATATATATATTCTCTGAAGTTGAGCCAACGAACAATAACGCTTAAATTATAGCCAGAAGAATAGATGGAAATTTCAAACAGTTTAATAGGCTTCATGGTTGGCTTGCTGTGGCTGCTGAATATCTGAAGGGAAACCAATCCCCTGGCAGATTCTCCTTAGAATAACCTCTTCGCAATCGCTTCAGCTTACCTCTCTGTTACTCTGAAAGAAGCTGTTACCCAACTGGTCCCAGGTGCTGTGTAATTGGCACCTTTCCAGCCCCAAGACAAGTCCAGAGTGTCACAGAAAAACCCAGAATGGCCAATTTGTCATCTATTAATGTGACTCTCATTCCTCTCTGTATCCCAGAGCTATTGTATTGATACCAATTTGTCCCTAGGGCATCTTGTCTCCCAAGTCTTTCAAGTACATTTCTTCTCTTAATCTAGCCCCCTCGAGGTGTATTTGTGAATGAAGTGTGCCAGAAGACAGCTGGCTTTAGATTTCTCCCTGTACTTTGGTGCTATCAGTGACAGCCCTGGCTCCTTTTGTCATGTTCATTATGCTGTAGTTGCCAGTCATTCCTGTTCTGGTTCTCAGTGGCTTATCACTTCTAGGAGGAATACTTGCTTAAATGCCACAATTTATCCTGTACCGCAAGGGTGATGCTTTTGTGGTAATAGTTCATATAGGTTTATGGACATCCTGTTCTAGAGATTAAAATGGGTGAAAGTGTTTCAGATGTGGTTCAGAATGCGGCAGCCAGGCTGGTCTCTGGGTCATCTCGGAGAGACCACATTACTCCTCTGCTGATGGAGCTTCACTGGCTGCCAATAGGTTTCTGGGGAAAATACAAAGTGCTAGTTATAACTACACAGAAACGGGCTTTCTTGGTCGCTGCCCCGAGATTGTGGAATGCGCTCCCTGATGAGACAAGATCCTCCCCATCTCTAGCAATTTTTAAAAAACACCTGAGAACCCTTTTTTCACCCAAGCTTTCTCAGCTTTTAAAAACTCTCTGTTTTTAATTTTATGGCTGTTTTTAAACTGTTGCATTGTTTTAACTTTTATATGTGTTTTAATTGTTTTTAAAAATGTTAACTGCCCAGAGACGAATGTTTGGACGGTATAGAAGTTTAATAAACAAACAAATAAATAAATAAATGGATGGCAGATTCCCCTCCCACTATTACTTTCTTCACATTTGGCGAATGTATTGTGAACACTGAGGGAAATATTTTTGCCCTAATATGGTAGCAAGTTTGGGTCATAACAACTTAAAAAGTTCTGGTTTGGGTGATACATCCAAACTTCCATCCCACCATGATACCATATTAAAATGACTATTTAATTTTAGATCATGTGTGGAGGTGTGGCTCAGAAACCTCCCCATGCAATTAGGGGAAGGAGAATGACACTCTTGGAGGAAGAGGGAGACATGGTCATATACATACTGTCTGAACTGGCCCCAAAATATCTGAGAAGAATATTCAAAGCATGTCCAGAATGCTAATTCCCTTACCAGGCTGTGGTGTGTCCTAAGAATGAGATACCCTAGAATGTCAGGTCAGGGAATCCCAAGATAGTGGTGGATGTTACTGAGATGTCAATCATGTAGTCGCTAAGAGAGGGTGAAAACTGCACTGTCTTGAGCTGGAGAAAGAAAATATTTTTTCCCCCTGAAGGTGATTTGAAAAGGGGATTGATGCTCGTAGTATGAACACTCACCTCAGTTTTATCTCTAGTAAACAGGTATCGTAGGTTTTTATATTTGAAAATGTTTTGTCTCCAAGGAAATTTTTTACATTAGTGGAATTCTTAAATTGAATTTCCATTAAGGATTACATCAATAAAGCATAATCATGTGAGCATTTTGCTTAAGATTTTGTTTCACACAATCATCATAATCAGAGTAGGAAGCATTCTACCTTGGTTGGCATGATTGTGTAACTCATGAAAATCCCTACAACCCAGGTTGCTCAAAGCAGGGTAGTCCAACTTTTGTACCCAGTTCTTAATCAAGGTAGGAGGAGGAGAGAGCTGTCTTACCTTGCTTTTCTTGTCATGTGGATCCACTTCTATCCAGCCACTGGGATCCAACAGGCCTTGAAATAATAGAACACTGCAGCTACAGGGGCTGCCGTCCATGGATGTGCCACTCTAGAAAGCATACTCTATGGTCCTGTAGCTGGAGCAGCTTCAGCAGAGCTGGGTCGGCCTCCTGCTCCTTCATGGGCATGGCCAATCAGAGGGCAGCTGCTGATGTAATGAGGCTTTCCAGTCTACTGGAAGTGCAAGTTATGCTGGGAAGCCATGGAAACCTTGGAGGACTATCAGTTCCTGATTTCACTGCCAGGTGCTGCTTAATCATGTGTTTCCTGGGTTTGCTGGCCCAAACAGTGATTCTGCTTCTGTACTGCTAATGGAGTAGGAGCTCTCTAACCCTTTAACCCACCCCCAAATGGTTGTGTGAACAGGCCTAATGTCTCCCTATCTCATCTCATCCTATTTCCCATTCCTTCTTTCCTTGCCATAGTATTAAAGGCTCAGGTGAACCTTAGCCAATTCCTTATATTTGAAAACATTCTAGAAAGGAGACCCTTGATAACTTCATGTTGCTCTGTGCAATCTTATTTTTAATAGATTTTGTCCTCTTAGGGGCAATATTTGCCCCTCAAATATCCAGAGGGGCAGGTTGAGGCAGTGGCCAGAAGTGCCTTCTATCAACTTTGACTGATACGCCAGCTGCATCTTTCTCTTGAGATGAACTACCTCAGAACAGTGGTACATATGCTGGTAACCTTCAGACCAGATTACTGCAATGTGCTCTATATGAGCTGCCCTTGTATGTAGTCCAGAAACTACAGTTGGTCCAGAATGTGGCAGCTAGGTTGGTCTCTTGGTTATCTCGAAGATACCATGTTACGAAAGAGCTACACTGGCTGCTGATAAGTTTCCGGGCAAAATACAAGGTGCTGGTTATCCTCTATAATAAAGAGCCAGGTGTCTGTCCGTGTCTCCCTCGCCTGGCGTGTGTCTGTGTCTCCCTCGGCTGTTCTGGGCATGCGCAGAGCGCATGCCCAGAACACGCCGAGGCAGACACAACCGCCAGCACCAGGCGGACATGTTTGGACCGCTGGAAGCGGCGGTGAAGCAGCAACAGGAAGCAGCGGCGAATGGGTCTGATGCCGGCCGCGGCGGGCTGACAGGGCCCGGTGGTGGCGGCTGCTGCGATGGGGGGGGCAATGGCGGTGGCGATTGGGGCCCATGGCAGCCGTGGCAGAGCTGCCGCCGCGGCCGCCAGACAGGGTGTGGAGGCAGCGGGGGAAGCCAGACGGGGTGAGGAGGAGACCGGCGGCAGCACGGAGGCCGATGGCGAAGGGCCTGGCCCGGCCGCGGAGGGCGGCGGCGGCCCGGCTGGAGACTGGGTCGCGGGGGGACAGAGGCGGCGGCGGGCCCGGCCCGGCCCCGCTGCAGAGTCCACAGGAAAGGTAGAGGTAGAGTCCACAGGAAGAGTCCACAGGAAAGGTAGTCCACAGGAAAGGCAGAGTCCACAGGAAAGGTAAGGCCGGCGGTGGCGGGGGGGGCCTTGCCCAGCTGGGGAGACTGGCTGCGGCATGGAGGCTGGAGGCGGCGGGAGGGGGAATGGTGGCGGGGGGCCTGCAGCGCACAACTCTCCTAGCGCCTGTTAATTTAACGGGCCTAAAATAACTAGTAACCTATAAAGCCCTAAATGGCTTAGTCCCTGGGTATTTAAGAGAACGTCTAGTTCATCATGAACTCCACCGCCCATTGAGATCATCAGGAGAGGTCCGTCTGCAGTTGCCACTGGCTCGTCTGGTGGCTACTCGGGGACTGGCTTTCTCTGCTGCTGCCCCGAAGCTTTGGAACGCACTCCCTGCCGAAATAAGAGCCTCCTCATTTCTGCCAACTTTTAAAAAGTCTTTAAAGATGCATCTGTACCCAGGCTTTTAATTAAATATTGTTTTAATAGTTTTAACATTGTTCTAAAATATTGTTTTAAAAATTTAAATTGTTTTAATGTTTTAACTTTTTTGTTGTCATTTATTTTGTTTTAACTAATGTTTTAACCTTTTCTGTTGTCATTTATTTTGCTTTATTGTAAACCGCCCAGAGATGTAAGTTTTGGGCAGTATAAAAATATGTTACATACATACATACATACATACATACATACATACATACATACATACGTGGTATCTCTTTTGTCTGTTGGATAAATAGGTGGCATCTCTTTTGTCTGTTCTTAAGTTCTACTGAACTTAACAAAAGTAAGGATACTGGCCTGTCTGCTTTGCTGGCCCTGTGGCTCCCCACAGGCAAGTCTGGCACATGCATACTGTGGAACTGCAGAATGATGCTCCAATCTGGGAAAAGGTGATAAGGCATTTAAATCTGGTGTTCTAGCCAGTGCAATGTTACCTTTATTCATATAGTACCAGATCATTCGCTTACTCAGCTGTAGTTTCTTGACTAGAAGATCAGGATTGCCTGATGAACGTATGAAGTTGCCGTATACCAGATCAGCCCATTGGCCCATCCATCTTTGTATCATCTACTGGCAGTGGCTCTCTAGGACCTCAGATAATAGTCCCAGCC
Source organism: Hemicordylus capensis (assembly GCF_027244095.1). Taxonomy (NCBI): domain Eukaryota; kingdom Metazoa; phylum Chordata; class Lepidosauria; order Squamata; family Cordylidae; genus Hemicordylus; species Hemicordylus capensis. The sequence continues at coordinate 50,415,902 of NC_069657.1, forward strand.
CTATCTGAAGACATGGAACATAAGAACAGCCCTGTTGGATCAGGCCCAAGGGGCTTCTCTAGTCCAGCATCCTGTTCACACAGTGGCCCACCAGATGCCTCTACATCTGGTGGAGATGCCTCCACCAGTGGCCCACCAGAGCCCACAAGCAAGAGGTATGTGCATGCCCTCTCTCCTGCTGTGGTTCCCCTGCAACTGGTATTGAGAGGCATCATGCCTCTGAGGCTGGAGGTGGCCCATGTCTTCAGATAGGGCTGAAGCAGCACTTCCACTGCTGCCACTGCCACTGCTGCCACCACAGGGCCGCTCCAAACGTGGGGCCCAAGGCGATCGCACCAGTCACCCCATCCTAAAGATGGGCCTGTCCACTGCTGCCGCAAGGCTTCCCGGCCCAAGCGAGGCTCTGCCTGGGGCACTGACTGAGGAGGAGTGGTTGAGGCTGTGCTGCTGCTGCTCTTGCTATGGCCACCTCCAGCAGCCCCAGAGGGAGAGCTGAGGGGCCGCTAGCTGCTGCCACCATGGAAGAGAGCACCTCCCCAGGCACACCAGTTCCTTTCTTCCCCCCTTCCAGACTTGCCACAGGATTCCCTTTTGCTTCCCCATTTAAAATATATATATATATATATATATATATATATATATATATATATATATATTTAAAATCATGTCACACACACTCTACAACTCCATTGGCCCAAATAGAGCAGGAGGAGGGGCAGATAAATGCGTTTCAGTGAGAATATGGACACTCCTGCCTGGAAAATATGTTTCAGTGGACGGAAAATATGAATGGCCACCAGCTTACAATGAAGCATTAAACAACCTGTTACTCCTGTTTTGAAATCGTGGCACTATTCTGTCACGATTTGCAACGCATTAACCGTTGCAAATCTTGTAGTCTGGAAAACGCCCCGGAGAACCAATATTCTGCCTGTATTTTCCCACAACAGGAGCATGGGGGAGATTTAAACCAGGCAATGGTTTCAGCAAGAGTGTGAAGCACTCCCTGCCAGCAGAAGTATACCGAGGTAATTTTGGAGCCTGGACCTGAAGGCCTTTGGAGCTGCTCCCCACCCCCCCGCAAGGCCTTTAACATATTCCCATCCCACATATTTCTTTCTACACTCCCCGCTCTGTCTCTAAAGCACTCAGCACAAGTACAAACACACTAGGCTGCCCAGCACAGTGCGGGCCAGCGGTGACCTGACCACACCACCCAGGACAGACTAAAGAGGATTTGGGGGGTCCCAGGGGTTGTGAAGGCCCTGGACTTTGGCCACAAAGTCTGGGGGTAAGAGCTCCACTGCCTGCCAGCTCTGCTATTCCAGTCAAAATTAAGGTCTCCCACAGCAGGTTTGAAGTTAATTTCAATAAAAGCCAGGAGCTCCAATCACAGATCTCCTACATCATATATGTTCTGGTGCTTGCAAACATCGCTTTTGTTTTCCAATTTCACCTTATGATGTTGAGAGTTTGGGGGCTTATGTCTATTGCCAGCTGGAACTGACTGTGGGAGAAGAAATACCCAAACTATTGCTCCCATTCAAATATCCAGAGCTTGCTAAAAATACGTAATAATGCTTAATAGAAATAAAAATACAGTGTGATGACCAGAGACATTCATTCAGCTTGTACGTTCAGTAGCCAATGCTCTTAACAGAATACATAATTAGTCAAGGAGAGGATGAGTGGCAGGTGCCAAAATAAGTTTCTCTTTTAACTGTCACTTCTTGAACAGATCATCTGTCTGAGAAGTGACAAACCTTTTTTTACAACTTCCTGACTGTGCATTGTATTCTCTGCTAGCTACATTTATCATACATCAGGATCTGATCCAGACAACCTGGGTTTCATAGAAAAATATAACTTTAGAGTTGGAAGGAACCTTGTTCAGTGCAGGAGGAGTTTATAAAGTCCTTCCTTTTGTTACATTCTGGGGGTTGCATATTCCTTTCAGGATTTGACTACACCAAAAGTCTGACACTTCTACTTGCATCTTCTTGTTGTTTGAGGGCCTCTGGGCCTTTCTCTTCATGCAGAATTCCCTGGACAATTATGGTGAGTTGTCCTTTAGTCTATCATTTTGATGAGTCTTTAATATTTGATCAGGACTTTTTGTCATTAGTACAGTGTGATGGATGAATCCAGTATCCAGATGGCTGGCAATATAAAAGTCACACAGATATTTGCTATGACTCACAGTAAGGATTATGTTCAGGGCAGTAAATACCCCAAAAGAAAGAAAGCTGACTGCTGCAACCTGTATACAGTGATGGGAAAGTAACTATTTTGCATCAATCGCATACATGACTCATCTGTGCATGCGCTTGCTCACATTTTTTGAATATTTATTTATTTATCCCCAACAGATGGCTGTCCAGCATCTGCTTAAAGCACTGTGACACAAACACACCCTAGAAAATAGTTGGCCAACTAAAGGTGCTCACTAGATGGTGATAATCCTAAATTACATTTAGGTTTAGTTGTTTATTTCTTGCTTTCTCTGTCCAGGGATTTCCACCCACCCCCATTTGTATTCGGTCATCTGAGCCCAGAACAGACACAGGTTTACCAGTTAAGTGAGAACTAAGCCTAAATTTTGGCTGAAATAAGATGAGAGATGAAAGCAAATACTGATTGCAAAAAAACAAAATGTGAAATGTAATTTTAGCCCGCTGTAACTACAAATACATTTTGTCACAAAAGGAATGGAATCTTGGCATTAAGCAATGTTCAGCCTCCACCAGATATGGCAGACATTCAGAGATGAGGCTGTATGTTCATCCTAAGAAGGGCAATCCTGACAACACCTCTCTGCTTGTCTTTGTAGGTCCAACTTGACTCATGGATGGTATGCTGTAAAAAGGTCTTTTGGGTTATCCTAGTTTCTGACAAGACAGAGATATGAAGAGAGTCTCTTGGATAAGTTGGACCCAAGCCATTTAGGGTTGTTAACCAGGATCTTGTACTGAGCTTCCAAAGTTGGCAAAATGGTTTTCCCCCTGGGGTGGTCCTTCATGAGACCAGGTGAAGCAGTCACCTCAACCAGCAGCTTTTTGGGTTTGGGTGGCAAGATGCCCCCTTCTGCCTCACCTGCCTCAGTTTACTGTCCCCCATCAGAGCAGCTCTTCAAAAAATGGTGACATACCATCACTTAGTAAATAGCTGCTCCTTTCCTCCTCCTCCTGACCTCCTCCTCCACCTCGTCACCCCTGCTGCCCGCTGGGTGGCACACATACCCTTCTCTGCCTCCTCCATTATTTGCCACTGTGCTGATTATGAGAAGGGGAATGAAACAAAATAACAAACGAGGAAAGATCATTAGAGTACTGGAGGCACTCTGTAGAGCATCAAAATATTATATTGTCCATTTCACAGAGTACTGTAGAAAGGGCACTGGAGATACTCTGAGCATTACAGCACTCTTAATGCCAATTTGTCTTCTGCTTCCTTCCCCTTCACATAATTAGTTCAGTGGCAAATAACAAGAGATGTAGAAGAGGGTGTGTAGCATGTGGTGGCAGAAGCAGAGACAGAGGGGTGTGTGTGTGTGTGTGTGTGTGTGTGTGTGTGTGTGTGTGTGTGTGTGTGATCGTCACTACTGCTGCTTGGAAAAAGGAAAGTGGGGAAGGACCTTTGCCTCAGGTGCAAAGAGGTCTTAGACCATATCTGATTTCCCCTAGAAGCACACATCCTGTATTGTGCTGGGAGCCCTCAGGCATCTACTCTATGCAACTCTAGCTTTCTCAGAATACGTGAGTGAGCTGAAGTGGGTAAGATCCCTGTGGTGACAGCACAGCTGCCACTTCATGTCTTATTCCTAATCCTGTACATTTCATTTCATCTCAGGCTCCAGCGATGTTGTAAAGTTTCATTTCCAGAGGCTTTTCTCCTGCCAAGAGCTGTTACAAGCTCCCTGGAGCCCTGTCTTTCAGATGCTGAAGAAGTTTCATACAGCTATTCAACCATGGGGGGTGGGGGGGGGTCTATCCTCAAACTGGTGAGGTCTACCACAAGTTGCCCTGGTCTTTGCTAGTCTTAATACTAGGGGTGAAGCTATAATTGAACAGATGCAGGAGCATAACTATAATAGGGCAAGGGGAGACAGCTGTCTGGGGGCCTACTGCCTTGGCCCCCCCCAGAGGCAAGTCACACGACTGACTCCCCGAGCTGCACACCCATCAGGGTTTCCTTCAGTTGTATTCATCCTCCGAAACTGATGTGAGTGTTAAGACCTGGAGCTACCAGAACAGCAGGTCTTTCTCTAGTACCATCAAATGACTTGCATCGTCCACAATTTACAAAACCTTTTTAAAAATCACACACACACACACACACACACACAAATAATAAATTTTACTATGCTTTTTGTTACCACTATTCAGCCTCATTTAAGATTTCTTTACTTCATGAGCTGAGCTTCAGTTGGGGGGGGTCATTTTAAAATCTTGTCTCTGGGCCCATTCCAAACTTGCTACGCCCCTGAACAGATGGGTTCAAAGAACTCATGCCCCAAGTTCCTGAGGGCCTCCCAGCTCCACCCCCTCCCTATTTTCTTCATTTATCTCCCTCACTCCGAGGGGCCACTGGAGAGAGGGGTGAACACGGGCCGCCTCTTCCTTAGCTATGCCCCTGCTTAATACATTTGCTAGTCTTAAACATTTACCACAGCCTAAACAGCTGTAAGCCACTACATGATAAAGAGAAATTTTGCTCTGTTAAAGGCAAGTTTACTTGTCATGTTTGTACTCTGCCTTCTCTCTAAGGAGCCTGAAAGGAGCTATTTCATTTTATCATTACAACAACCTGTGAGGATGATTAAGCTGAGAAATTGTGACTTGCCCCAAGGCTACCAGATGAACATCATCACTGAGCTGAGGTTGGAATCATTATTTCCAACTCTCTAGCCACTATCCTACAGTGGCTTTCATAGGCAAGGCAGTTTCTAGAATTCTTGGGTGTCACCTGGATACCAGATGACCAGAAATAAATTGATGAGCAAGATAGAAATTGTGAGGGGGAAATACTAATGGTAATGGGGTGAAGTCTCTGTGTTAATGGATCACTAATTGGTTCATTCTTCTGAGTTGTTTCTGTCATTTTTGAAGATCTAAGAAAGTTACTATTAATTCATTCATTCATTCATTCATGAATTTGTTATATTTGTATACTGCCCCAAACGTGTGTCTCTGGGCATTTACAACATTTAGACTCCCCTGGTCTTGATATCCCCACCACTTGCTTCACATCTGTTGGCCAACAATTAAAGTAAAGCAAAGAAAACAAGTAGTTATGGTGAGAACTGATCTGTCTACTTTCCTTTCACTATCCCTACAACTGAACTAAATTTGGTCCAAATCAGTTAGGCAGTTCACAAGTTAGCCCACTTGCACCTCAAACATTCACTCATCTGCCATGTCGAATCGGGCTGGATGACATCATTACAAACTATGCCATTGAGGTGTCCCTATATATGTCCCGACAACTGTACCCAACTTGGTTCATATTAGTCCAGGCATTACAAAGTTGATGGGCAGTGGGGGTGGGACACACAAACACATACACAGAATGCCAGATGAGCTCATAAGATTACTTTCCTTAAGGAAAGTATGCTAACAAGTACTGTGAACTGAACGTGCTTCTGATTTTTATTATTGTATAATAAAAGTAAAAGCTTTAGGAGACTTAATGTGGCCCCTTGTTTATGAGTATTATTCTACTATCTATATTCTGACATAGATACCGCTTGCATCCTTTGCTGGAAAAGGAGTGAAAATGTTGTAAGTTCTCAGATCTAAGCTGACCTACATCTTAGGTTTAGCAAAGTGTGCCTTTTCTTGTAAAGGATCTGAGCTCTGAGCTTTGCTTTGATCTTGCAGTTTAGGTTTTCTGAGGTTTATTTTAATTAGCTTGCAGAGGAGCTGTCTTGCAAAGTGCTTTGCTTTTAATTAGCAAGCTCGGTTCTCAGAAAACTTTGCTTTGTTGCTTTATTGGTCATCAAATTATTTAGGAAACCATGTTGAAGGTGGAGCTGACCAAAGCTGGTGATCAGAGATTAAAGCTTGTGTCTTCTGCTTAAAGTGGGAGAATTGGTAGTTTGCATGAACTCGATCCCTGACATTTGGCCCAAGGTCACCAGGTCAGCTTCATGGGTGAGCAAGAAGTTGAACCCCAGTCAAAGTCCAACACTCTATCCAGTATACCATACACAGGCAAGATTCAGAATATGATGGAATTATTTTATAAACCATCCTAATTATGGCCCTAAGGTCGGCCCATGAAATCTGGATCAGGCTACCATAGGGCCAAGGTAGATATGATATGGGAGTTTCATGATAGTTAACCCTCATCCCACTGCACCATGGCCCTTTTCCAAATTAACTCTCTCCCAGCTATTTTTTGAAAGAAGGATGGAGGGAGTTCATGGAACTTCCTAATCACTTCTAGCTTGACCCATAGTCTAGCAAACTACTCACACATCTGCTTACGTATACACACATAGGGCAGGGGTGGGGAACCTTGGCACTCCAGCTGTTGTTGAACTACAACTCCCATCATCCCCAACCACAATGGCTGGGGATGATGGGAGTTGTAGTTCAACAACAGCTGGAGTGCCAAGGTTCCCCACCCCTGACATAGGGAATGATCCAGCCAAGATTAAGCACTTCCAAGTTCCATGTATTTCAAAAGAGGAGTTAAGCGTGGATTTAAATCTGTCCCACGGAAATAACTTTGGCTGGATCCTGCCTATGAAAAGCCCCACTACTGTGGAAAGGCTTGTCTATGCTTTATGTCTTGAACTTCAGCACACACTTAATTGTTTGGGGAGTGATTATGTTTTATTTTCTTTTTAAAGGCTGGTTAGCCTGGTTTCAAGAACACAATGGAATGGAGTTATTACCCCTGAAAATTCCCTTCGATTATTTGTGGCTTCTACAGCATTTTCCTCACTAGCACTAAATTCCTGAGCTAAGCTGTCGATCCACTTGTTACTTTTTGGCAGGAGTTCAGGCGCCTAGTTCAAAGTGATCTATTTTTTTGGCTGCCAATAATGCAGTGTTAACAAATTTGTCATTGTGTATTTATCTGTTGCTATGACTGTTGCTTGATGAAGAATGCAAAGCTTAGCACATGTTGGCAATGGTACTCTTGCTGTCAAATATAATACTTGCCACCTCCCACTGCTGCAGGAGAACTGCACAACGCTAGCACTGCTTTTTACTCATATCTTTCCTATCCATAGAAGGCGTCATTTTCCCAAATGGAACCAACCCAAGAGCGGTGGTGTCATCTACAAAGGCGATCAAATAATAAAGCAGTACATTATGTGATATTTGCAATAATGAGATTGAGTTTTTCTCCAGCTTCTTGTGTCCTTCTCGGAGATCTTACCGCATCAAAGTACAATCAGGGGAGCACTTTACTTCTTCCCTTTTTATGAGTCACTTTCAGTCATTCTCAGAGATTGAAAATGAGGTCCAGCAGAGCAAAAGATTCCGTGCAGTGTTGCTCTGTATGTGGACACTAACAACTTCCTCTTTCCAGCTATTCCTTTTATTAAGAATGTACGTTTCTTCCAGCCCACGTCTCCTTTCCTCCTGTGCATGTGATTCAGTTTTGTCTCAGATTGTTTGAGATTTCTAGATGTAGTCAGGCGGAGAGATGCTCACCTTTGTACCGTTCCCTTTTGCTTTTAAAGCATTACACTCCAAAATTAGCCCATTACCAACTTTAATTGTCATGGACATCCTCAGAGAGATAATACGGGGGAAATGCTTTTCCACTAGGGTTCTTTTGGGTCTTGGGGAAGCAGAGGCAGCCCTTCCAAGGGGCTAGGTGAGGCGGTCACTTCAGGCAGCAGATTATTGGGGCATCCGCAGGGTAGCAAAACGCATTTCTGCCCTTGCTTTTTAAAGGGGGGGGAAGAGGTTGCACATAAGGGGGAAATTGGCATTTTGGTATCCTGCCTCAGCCACATAGAGGCCTTGAGTTCAGTGCACCTCACAACACAACATCCATGCATTTACCTTGATCTCGCATTTGTTCACACAGAAGATGCAGAGAATCCAAGAATGTGAGCAAGAGCACAAGAACAGGCCAAGTTCACTCAGATCAAGGGTCTGACCAGTCCAACATTCAGCCTTCCCACAGTGGCCAACAAGATGCCTTCAGGAAACCCAGAAGCTTCTCAGGACCTGGTCTAGCATACTGTTCCTGGAGGTCCTCATTCATGTATTCCTTCATTCATTTGAGGGGCCTGTACGCAGGTTCACTTGTCAAATGAAAGCAGGTTCAGTCATTCACACAAAAACATGTACCTGTGTATGGACATCTGCATACTCATACAACATAATGGCTGAATAGAACTCATGCATTCACCCAACCCTCTTTGTAAGTCATCTAGGTTAATGGCCATTGCCACTTCCAATGACAGTGAACTGTGTATATTAATTACACACTGTGTGAAGATGTGTTTTCTCCTTCCTGTCCTGAATTTGCTGCCAATCAGTTGTGGAGTCACGGTCAGCATATACGAATATGTAGTGCTCGCACAAAGATTCTTATGTCACATCCCTTGATTTTCCCTGGGACTCTTTCCCAGCATATCTGGTTGTGCACTAAGGCATGAATCAGGAGTGCATGGGCAGCTTCTGTATGGATGTGTCCATTGGATATTCGCTGTGAATGCCATGTATTGCTACTAAATCCAGGAAGAAAGGCTGGCGACTCTGCTAAGGCATATCTACAGAGGTTTGGGAAGGCTAATCGCCCTCCCCACACTGTCCCCTTCTCTGGATAATTGCAGAGCTTGCATGTTAATTCAGCAGATGTGTGTGGCTCACATGAAGGAGATTGCAGCCACATTTAATTGATGAAAGCAACTCTAGCAGTTTTTGCCTGGAATGCTGTGTGGCCCGGATGATTCTATTCTGGCAACACTACCATTTGGATGGCCTCTCCATCCATACCCCTTGTCCTTTAGAATGCATTTTCAGCAGCTTATCACTAATGTACTAAATGGATGGTTTTAAGTAATTAGCAAAACTGTATGTGAGAGATAACTCTTCTGGATGGGAAGTAATCTCTTTTGAGCTGTCTGGTAGGCTTTGGGGAGTGAGATTCTGATGAGCACAATACAATCATCCTTCGCCAAAGGTGGTTTTCCCAATCGCAGTTTTGAGTATCCACGACTGGGAAATTGTGACTGGTCTCACCAACCGTAATCTGAGTATCCACAGTTTGGTGAGATTCTTTAGTGATTTGGGGGCAGGGGGTGTTTCACATTTGGGGGGTGTTCAGAGGTTCAATCCACTCATTCCTCTTGCTGACCTTGCCAACTCCCCGCAATGTAAAGTGATTTTGAATGGTTTGTGGGGGTTCAAAATGCATTTGAGTGATTTTGGGGGGGTTCAAAATTTCCCAGAGATTCCATTTGCTCACTCCTCTTTCTTATTCTTGGTGCTTTTAAGGGATTCCGGGTGAGTTTTGGCAATTTTTTTTGTATTTCCCCCCTTTATTTTTAGGTCTTTTTGTGGCCATAGTTCCCCTAACCCACTGATTCCCATTGATTTCAATTGCTCGCCCGGTGCAAATTTGCCAATGGTGAGGTTTTGCCAGAATGGAACCCTAGCGGATGGCAAGGGATGACTGTAGTTGTTTGGTTTTATGTAACCCGCTTTCCAAACATAGGCCCCAGTCGCACGTAATGTCAAATCTTGGGTTAGAGGTCGGAATCCCCATTCACTGAATGGAACAGAGGTTGGAATTCGTGTACATCCAAACATGTGAAACCTCGGTTTCGTGACAAAAGAAACCTCGGTTTCATGGTACATCTGCTGGTAACCTCTAGGCTGGATTATTGCAATGCACTCTATGTGGGGCTGCCTATGTACATAGTCTGGAAACTGCAGTTGGTTCAGAACACGGCAGAAAGGCTGGCCTCTGGGTCATCTAGGAGAAACCATATTATTCCTATGTTAAAGGAATTGCACTGGCAACTGAAACATTTCCGGGCAAAATACAAGGTACTGGTCATTACCTATAAAGCCCTAAACAGCTTAGGCCCTGGGTATTTAAGAGAATGTCTTCCTCGCCTTGAGCCTCACCGCCAGCTAAGATCATCTGGAGCGGTTCACCTGTGACTGCCGCCAACTCATCTGGCAGCTACTCGTGAACGGGCCTTCTCCGTTGCAGCCCCTGGACTTTGGAATGTGCTCCCTGTTGAAATAAGAGCCTCCCCATCTCTGGCAACTTTTAAAAAAGCACTGAAGACACATTTATTCACCCAGGCTTTTAATTAGATTTATAGTTTTAAATAATTTTAATCCTGGGTTTTAAATGTTTTTGATCTTTTAAATTATTTTAATTTAAGAGAGGCAGGTTTTGTGTGGTACAGAAATATTGAAAGAAAGAAAGAAAGAAAGAAAGAAAGAAAGAAAGAAAGAAAGAAAGAAAGTGACCTGCGGTTTCCCTCTCCAAACTCCAATTTGAAACTTGGGTTTGTAGTGAGTTTCACTGCTCCAACCTGAGATTTGAAGGCAGCAGCATTAGGTCCAAATGCTAACACCACCCTAACTGCAGTTTTGTGCTGTTTCTGGAACCAAAATCTTAGAAAGGGTGACCCATCCACCCAGGAATGCACCCACTCCATGCCTGCTGTGCTTCTCGCTGGTCGTCTCCCTGAGCACTGGTCCTGTCCCATCTCTGCGCTCCTCAAGCCGTTGCCTGGCAACAGGGGTGCTGCCTTGACCCATCCCCAGCTTCTAAGCCTGCCTGTCCATGGGAAAAGTCACTTTGGGGGATGCCTGCTTTCCACTGTGTCTCTTGTTTTCCACCTCTGGAAACCAGAAAAGAAAGGGGATGGGATGGAAGGACAGGCACCATGTGTGTTGGTCACCAGAAATGAATCGATAAAGAAGTATGTTCACAAGCACATGCAGTTGTGGTGGCACCATAAACCAGGCAACCCGATTAGATTGCTGCAAGGATAACATATGGCAGGGCAGTGATGCCCAGTGTGTCTGCTTTAAAAGGCAGCCCCACACAGGAGCTCTTCAATGTCTCTACTCTATTTTTTGTTTAATAAAATTGGGGAAGGGGGACCCAGCCCCTTCCCCTTGGGTGCAGGAACACACCCTATGGCATTATTCATGAAAAGAAGTGTCCAGGGCTACAAAGGGATTGGCCTGAATTGCTAAACTGCCCCGAGTCATTATTGGAAGGGCAGCAGGGGCGTAACTAGAATAAGGCAAGGGGAGACAGTTGTCTGGGGGCCCACTGCTATGGGGGCCCCCTAGTGGCAAGTCACATGACTGACTCCCCCAGCTGCTTCCCCCACCCCCGGGCTTCCTTCAGTTGTATTCATCCTCTGAAATTGATGTGAGTGTTAAGACCTGGAGCTACCAGAACAGCATGAAGCTATCCAGACGAGCAGAAAATAGGGTTACCTCCTGAAAGCAGGTAGAACCCTATTTTTACCTCATAGCAAACAGACAGGTACATGTGCAGACCCAGCAGGGAGTGTGAGCGACACACGGTTAACATTTTAAGGTTCGTCAGCCCCAGGTAGCATTGTTGGTCCTCCAGCCCCGCCCATGGCAACAGCAGTTCCCTGAGTGGACGGGGCAAGCATGTGACCCAAGGAGACCACTCAGAGGGCTCCAAGCTGCAGTCCCTCTTTGCTGCTCCCTGATTGGTAGCTCCAGTTAACCCTTTCCTGGCAACTGCAGCATTGTCAAAGGCATTGAACTCCGTCCCCATGCCCAAAACACCCTGCTCACAACAAGGCAGGAGAGAGAAGAGAGCTGCTGCAGCTGCCGCTGCCAACACAGGAAAATCCAACATGAACACACACAAACCCCAACACACACCCCAGATCTAGGAGGGGACACAGCAGATGCCCCCTGGAGCAGTTGCCAGATGCTGGTGAGAGCAGCTGCCAGATGCCCCACAACTAGACCAGGCACTAAGCTGGTGGCAAGGGCGATGAGATGTGTCTCCTGCCACCCCTGTCCAGTTGCACCCCCCCCCCGATCACAGTGGACGGATAGACAAGCAGGCAATGGGGAGTGTGCACCTGCCCTCCTTGCCACATGTGCCACCACCCCCTTCACTCTTGCTGTGGCAGCCCCCATCGCCCCATCCCACCATACAACAGCATGGTTTGGGAAGGCAGAAGGGGGAACCTGCCCCGCCCCCTCACCCTCCCCACAGCTGTGGCCTCCGTGCCACCCCCCATCCCACTGTATAGTGTGTGTAGACGGTAAGAACACCCCTTGCCCCCCCCTCCATAGCCAAGTGGCGACTCTGCCTCCCCATCAATTTGCCGCTGCCACTCCCTGGCAGCCTCCCAAATAACAGGGAAATCAATCTGCAACCCATTTTGGTCCTCTGTGCATGCACAGAGGCCACTCACGTTACCAGGCGAGTGGGTGTAGGAGCTGCTCTGCCCGCCGCTGAGCCTCCTGTGGCCACAGCAAGCCCCCCGCTGCTGCTGCCATTGCCACCATGAAGCTGAAACACTTTGCAAGTATCCCAGTCACCATGTGCGCACTGCTCCCCCCCCCCGCTGCGGCAGTGGTGGGCAAAGCAGGAGCGGCTGCTGGGCTGACCATCCGCCTCCGTGACCCTTGCATGGACAGTCTGTCAATCCAGTGGTCACAGTCACTCCTGTTCCACTACCACCACCCCGTCACCACGGGAGCCGCCATGAAGCAGCAGGGAGCTCGGAGGCTGTCAGGCGAGCGGGTGACAGTCCCTGGCAGTAGCAGGGGGAATCAAGGACTGCAAGACAGAGATAGAAAGACGGAGGACAGAGAGCATGAGCGAGAGAGTTCGGGGGGGATAGCAGGCGAGAGAGTTGTGGGGGCAGTGAGAGAGAGCGAGAGAGTTGTGGGGGCGGCGAGAGCAGATGAGAGAGTTGTGGGGGTGTCAGAGAGAGTGAGAGCATTGTGGGGGGGAGAGCAAGCGAGAGAGTTGTGGGGGTGGGATGCCACAGGCTCAGTGCAAGACTGCACAGATGCTCTGTGCAGGGTCAGCTAAGCTGGATGGACCGGTGGTCTGACTCAGTGGAAGGCAGCTTTCTATGTTCATATTTTCCCTTGGGCTCATTTGGAAGGTGCCTGCCACTTTAAGGAAGCTCAGTGCTGTTTGCTGGACAAGCTTTCCCCAAGCAAACTTCTGCTTGCTTTGCAGCCCACTCTGGTATGCAGGCTCTATGGTAGCTCCAAATAGGTAGCCTTTTGCAGCGTTTCGTGGCTTCACACGAGTACTGGGAAAGGGTAGGCAACTTCCCCTGCTTGCTAAACCTGGTTTTAGAGGAGGGGCTGGGAACTGGGTGACCCTCTTTTGACAGAGCCCTGTTTGAGAGCTTGCCAAGGTTTCACACGGGAGCGCTAACCCCGCCTTCAGACCTCAAGCCCTGTTTTTGCTGGTCGTGAGACATGGTCCATGTCTTTCTCTAGTACCATGAAATGACTTGCATCATCCACAATTTACAAAACCTTTAAAAAAACAATTTAAGATGATATTCTATTGTGGCACATAGGCTATCTATCTATCTATCTATCTATCTATCTATAAATTTTACTATGTTTTTTGTTACCACTATTCAGCCTCATTTAAGATTTCTTTACTTCATGAGCTGAGCTTCAGTGATGGGGGAGCATTTTAAAATCTCTGAGCCCACTCCAACCTTGCTACGCCCCTGAAGGGCGGTATATAAATCAAATAAATAAATTAAATTAAAATTAAATAATAATGTGTGAAGATGCCCCTTCTCCAAAGGGCCACTCTTTCGTGAGAGTGAAATGTCATGGAGACACCTATGCACTCTCCAAAGAAGAGGTACACAAGGATGGGGTAGAATCACTGATAATATGCAATGATAGCCCTTCACCCAAGGACCACTTTCTCATGAGAGTGAAAGGCCATGGAAGCATGCATGCGGGCCAGACAGCAGATTCCGCCCAGCCTGATTGCTCCACACAAGCAAGCCGCAGGGACGGGTACCCTGCAGTGCTCCCTCTAATCTTTTTCATCAGTGAGCGGAATGAGTTTTGTTCTGGGCATCAGTATCAAGGCAGTGTGTGCACATGTGCATTATTAGGTGCCACTATAGATACAACATACACACACCATAAATATGGAAGGAAAGAAGTGTATTTTAAAAGTCTCTTCTATTTATAAAATTGGTTTTTAACTTTCTCTCACTTCACACTGAAGTATAATAAAAACAAGCAGCATCTAAACCAAGGCATATGTAAAAATAAGGCAGATGCAAAGCAGAAAGATTGCATATATTAAGACTATGTGTCTAAAAATAAGTCAATCATAAAACAAGGATATTTTTTAAATATCCTTGCAGGGGTCATCTAGCTCAGTATTGTCCACCCAGACTGGAAGCAGGTTTTCCAAGGTTACAGGCAGATACAGCAGTCATAAGAACATAAGAACAGCCCTGCTGGATCAGGCCCAAGGCCCATCTAGTCCAGCATCCTGTTTCGCACAGTGGCCCACCAGATGCCGCTGGAAGCCACAGACAGGAGTTGAGGGCGTGCACTCTCTCCTGCCATTACTCCCCTGCAACTAGTACTCAGAGTCCCAGCCTTATCTGGAGATGCTCTTGATCATCTTTTTTTACTGAGAGTCCTTCTCCTGCTGCCTTGTCCAAAAGGTATATCCCTCTCTCCTCAACTCTGTTTTGAGCCTATTGGTTTATTTGTGAAAGTCTCTGGAATTGCCATCAGATCCCATAAACAGAGTGGATGGAAGCCACTGCCAGGTTTTTATTATTATTATTCTAGGCGAATGACTTGACTGCATGAAGAGCAGTGCTCTCTCTCTCTCTCTCTCTCGCTCTCTCTCGCGGTTTCTCTAAAAAAACCCAAAAAAACCTATTTACTATTAGAGAAGAATGTTAAGTAAGGCTGGCTAGCTTTAACTTGTAATTATGTATGACTTGTGGGGAAGCTCTTAGCATTTATCCAAAATAGGACACTGATGTTTGGGCTTCTTGTAATACACCCCCAACTTTGGTGGTTGGAGCTTTGGGGTGCAACTTACATGGAATTGTGTGTAACAAAACTTTGATGGTCCTTCTTAGGAGCAATCTCCTTTCAACCTCTGTTTGTGGGGAGTCAATTTGGAGCAGAGAAGTGGTGGGAAAGGGGGTCCCCCCCAGTACTAACTGTTTCTGATCATGTTGTATAGCCTCTGTGTATCAGCTTTTTTACTGACCATGGAGCCATTCCTCCCCCCTCACCACATCCATGGCTCCCCATGTCCCTGCTCCTCTCCTCTCCGACAGTGAGTGAGCTAAAGTGGCCGCCGCCACCATCCCAACACCCACAACTGCCACCTCCTCAGAGGCAGTGGCTGCGGTGCTGGGTGGCGGTGGTGAGTGAAGGTGGCCACCGTCCAGAGCCTGCCTCTTAAGCCTGCCCTGGACCAGCCCACTCACACTGACATTCCCCCCACCTTGTGCCATCTCTTTCCCCCTCCCAAGCCTGCAAGATTAAAGGCAGAGAGCCCTTAGCCGAGGGCTCCTCCTTCGCCCCCTCGCTGCCACCTCTTCCCACTGCCTCTTCCCACCACGTCTTCCCACTGCCACATACCAAATACCTGCCAGGTGCCTGGCCCCCCTCCTGCGCTGCCTCCTCTCCTCCTTCCTCGGCTGAGTCTCCTACTCCTCCACCTCCTCTTTCCACTTCCAGCTCCAACTGCAGATCTTGTCAGAAGGTTCACGAGAGGGGATTTTAAACTCTTGCGAGACTTCCAATGAGATTTTCAGCTTCCAAATGGAGCCAGAGGTGGGAGGAGGAGGAGGAGGAGGAGGAGGAGGAGGAGGAGGAGGAGGAGGAGGAGGAGGAGGAGGAGGAGGAGGCCTGGATTGGGAAGAAAGAAAGAGAGGAGGAGGTGGTGGTGGGGAGACCAGGATTCTCATGAGATTGTGTGGCTGCCAAAAATAACTGTGTGGGGGGATGGAATTTTATGCACAGGTGTGCAGCAGCACAGCTTAGAGGGAATGCAGGTACTCTGGCAACACCTTTCCTTGTCTTGGTGACTGCCATGAAGCAGCAGTCCAAGCAGGTCCTCTGCCACTCCAGACATCCACTGGCACACATCCATGTTATTTTTCACCCAGTACAGTGACCCTACTTTCCTAGGATCACTGATAATCAGGGCTCCCTTCTCCCGCAATTTCCCGCAGTGGCTGGTCTGCATACTCCACAACGCTGGTGCAAACCCAGGAAATGTTAGTGAGAGTAAAGGTCTATGCCTGGTCCTGGTATTTCCCTAGTCTCTACACACTGTATCGCCTGGACACATGGAGCGGCCATGACTCCTTGGGAGTATGAAAGGGTTACCTGGAGAGGAGGGGTCACAGTGTACAAGTTCTATTATTTACCAAAGAAAATGGGGCCCCACATAAGTGGGGGCCCCTTAATTTGAACGGCCTAACTTATGAGAGTGCAGTCCAATGGAGGACCGAAGAGCTTGGAGCCTCTGGTCCTCCCCAGTGGACTGACCCTCTCATGAGAGGACTAGTTCCTGGGAGGCAAACTGACAAGGTTGCAGGAGTGTGCTTCCTAGACTGCTTTGCTGGGGTCTGCAATTGCGAGAGCATCCTTGGTCAAGGTGGACCAGACCCCAGGATCCTATGCCCTCTCTCATATATATATTCAATCCTGTGAGGGAAGTAATCATGATCCCTTCCTGGAGTAACAGAAAAATAATGCCTCTTGGCATCTCTCCATTGCCAGGATTTGTGCTTGTGCAAGACTGTTTTGGTAAGGGGCTCTTACAAGGGTGGCAGTGCAATAGATGTCAGGAGAAGAGTTTGCATGCCATTTAAAGGGATTTAAATGCCCTTTCCCTGCCGAGGGTGGGCAGTCCATTCCGAAAAGGTACAATCACACTCATCATGTCCCCTTGAAGATCACAGCCAATGGCTGCTGCCCTGCAGACATTTTGATGCCTTGCTCACAGTCTGGTGACACAAGCACTATGGGACTTGCTGGGATGTGGATTTGGTGGACAAGGAAGAGGGAGGGGCTCCCCTACCCTCAAACTGGAAGTTGCCAGGCTACGGTTGGATGAACATCTGCGATACGATTCATGGTTACAAAAATTAACCTCAGGTTCACCTACCCATGGTTTGCCATTACGTGTGAATGCGGCCTAAGAGTCCTTTTAGCTTCTCTGGCAAAGGATTTTTTGCAAGAACTTTCCCCAAGGTCTTGCCTTTGAAGAATGACCTCTTGGCTTGCATAATCAGGCTTTGGCCACCGCTGGTCCTGCATGTTTACATTTAATTAGCACAGCCAGCCTGAGTCTTGCTGCAAGTTGCTTGATAAACAAAGCAAACCAGAGGCCTGGGAGTGAGCATCACCCTAATTCAGGCCCAGTGCCAGCTGAATCTGAGCCTTCAGAAAGAGCTGTTAACAGCAGTGCTTGGAGGATCCTTATCTTGCACATTCAGCTGATAAGATTGTTATCAAACCTCATTGCTGACAATACTGAGAAAACGTGGGTCATGACCTTAAAAGTACCAGAGGAAAGAAATGAAGTGTTAGAGCATCTGAGACTTTGACCACGGGCTACATGGGTTGACCAAGGCTGGTACTTAATCTAGCAAGCAATCTCATACTGTATATGTTCAGCTAGTGGTGACTGGTGAGAAGGTGCATTGGTACTGTGGAAAGAGGAAAGCATGCCCTTAGTCATAAGATTTGTAATTATCATAAAGCATGTGCAGACATTAGCTAAGAAATAAGATAGAGTGGCGGAAGGAGAAGTTGGCTCTGCTAGCACTATGCATTGGTTCAGGGTGCTGATGTCAACAGGGACTGTGAGCCAGCCAGCAGCTGTGCTCAGGGGCACAGATCCCCCCACCAAAATATTTGAGGAGTTCCCCCCTCATTTTACGGACCGCCCCTCTACCAAACTTATTTGCTTGTTTGTTTGTTTAATGTATTTGCATCCCACCTTTCCAGTGCAATACTGCTCGGGGTGGCTCACAAAGATTTGATAATGAGGTTTTGTCCATCACTAATAACCTGTCTTTACCCTCTCCCCTGCAAAAAATTAAGTGAGGTGTTGTTCCTCAAGCTTTCCCTCTGTCTGCATCTCGGCTCTGTTTATGCATAGTGCTGTGCTGTGCTGTGCCCTGCCTTCAATATCCCCTTCCAATGGTTTCTGGGAAGGATGGCCTTTCCACTTCCCGCTCCATTTCCCTGCAGGGGTGGCCAGTGGCCTCAGCTAAAGCTTCTTCACCACCTCACTAGCCATTGCTGTACTCATCTCCCAGAACCCTCCTCCAGCGCAGAAGAGAATGCTGGTGTGCAAAAACAATCCCTGTGATGCTAGAAGGATGAGGCCTTTGGATTGGCCAGACTAGATTCAAGTAGAAATATCCTGGACTTCTGTTCTTCCCTGGCCAACAAAGTAGACCTTCTTGCCTGCATCTTGCAACAACATATAACATCTTGGATTTGTAGGAAACATTCTTTGCCTTATCAACAGCGCAAGCCCGTCATTCTGTTATCTTGTTCCTATGAAATTATCTCATTTCTAGTATTAGACAAGACAGCTGTCATCAAAGGCCTGGGCTGAAAAGATTCTGCCCATTTGTCTCTTTTTCTTTCTCCATTGTACCTAGCACAATGCAGCTGATATCCCAATGGAACTACGTGGATGAAATAAAACAGTCCCTCATTCATCCAAGATCTTAATGCAGAAAAATTATTATGGATAAGAAAAGCATGTCACCTATGGGCAAGCGTATCTCCTAACATTGTGAGTCTCTCTCTCTCTCTCTCTCTCTCTCTCTCTGAGTGCCCGACTCTTGTCCTAAAAAGATAACTTTTTGAATGCAAGATAATGTGTTGAACAGAAGTCTAGGGTTTCTGGGTCATTACAGCAGTCTACAACCTCTTCCTGGCCAATGTATTGTATTACATGTACTTGAAGAGCTAAAAGGTTTTTTGATTAGGTTATTATCTACCTATAATAATTGAAACATAAACTCTTACACTGTACTGCTTATAGCAAATAGCTATCCTGCAGAGAATGGACACAATTAGTCTCATCAGGGATAGCATTTGAGAGCACTTATGTTGGGCATGGAGTGTCAGAGAAGTGTGGTGTTAAGAGGGCGAGGACTCTGTGCTGGGTTAGTGGTGAGGAAGTGCAGGGTTTAGGTCTACTGCAGAGCGGCAGGTGGGTCTGAAACATGAGGCTGGGAACCTCATTGTAGCACATGCTCATAGCAGAGGTCGTCTCAGATTGGTTCTGCGTGTGCTTTGCATATAGAACGCCCCAGCTTCAATTCTAAGCATCTCTGGTTTAAATTTTCAAGTAGCAGGACTTGGAAAGACCTCTGTCCAAGCTCTTGGAGAGCAGCTGCAAGTTGGAGTAGGCTGGCCAATGGTAGGCTGGACACAAGACAAATTAATGTGTCCCACAGACCTGACCAAAGGTTCGAGAAGCTGCTAGAGAAAGTATGCCAGTAATTGCTGGCTCCCGTTGTGTACATAAATAGTCTCCATCATTTCGTAGCCTAGTCTGATAATGTTAGATTCCAGTCTTTATTCTGGCATTTGTTACTCCAGGTCATATTGACTCCAAGACTAAATGGGCACGTCTCGACTTCCGAGCCATCTCTCATCAGTGGTAATGTTCTTGGTCCCTTGTTGTCATAATCAAGCTTTCCACTCTAGACCTAGGAGTGACTCCTGTGAAATGATGCTCTTATTCTAAGAGCTTGAGGACCAGTGGTTGCCCTTCATTCTGTGAGTTGGACTCATATATTCTGCCTGGTCCTGACAGGGGGTGACAATGAAATGACTCAGGGCATATTAGCATGTGACATGATACCGCAAGTGTGCCTGAGCATATTGGGAGATATTACAGAGCTTCCTTGTCCTCATACCTTGGAAACAATGTGCAAGTGTGTATCCTTGAGAAGATGGAAGAGGCAGTAGACCCATCGTATTACTCCACTAAAGGCTATTTCACACATGATGCACCACCAAACCTGGATTGACTTCTTTATTTGACAGGAGCTCACAGAGAATCCTGGCTGGCTTCCAGATGTGTGCCTATATCATACACCTGCTGGACTTGGCAACATTCACACTTCATATGTTGGACTTGGTAACATTCACACCAGAGCCCCTGGTGGCGCAGTGGTAAAACTGCCGCCCTGTAACCAGAAGGTTGCAAGTTCGATCCTGACCAAGGGCTCAAGGTTAACTCAGCCTTCCGAGGTCGGTAAAATGAGTACCCAGAATGTTGGGGGCAATATGCTAAATCATTGTAAACCGCTTAGAGAGCTTCCAGCTATAGAGCGGTATATAAATGTAAGTGCTATTGCTATATGTTTAGGTGCAAACTTGAAATATCTTAGGGAATAATTGAGAAGAGAGGCTTAGTGGTAAAGCACATGCCTTGCACGCAGAAGGTTCTGGATTTGATCCCTTGCAGATCCAGGTAGGGCTGGGAAAGAGCTGCTGCCAGACAGTGTGGACGGTACTGAACTAGATGGACCAATGTTCTGACTCAGTATCAGGTAGCTTCATATGTGCAACTATAGACGTAACATACAAACACATGTAATGGGACCCCAATGCTATTCTTAAAAAAAATAATAATAAAGAAAACCCAAGTTTCAGGAGGGGGTAATTTTAATTGGAGAAGCAGTGGTTCATGTTATTTCTTCACTTCAAATGGGTCTGCAAGCAGGTTCCTTCATGACATTCCAAACTCTGAAAAGCATGCATTTTGAACCCCAGAAGGGAAAAGCTGCTTGAAAAATTGCAGGAGAATGAGGGGGGAAAGTGGAGGATAATGGTGGACTGGCCTTTCCTCTGGGTAGTTCTTTTACTAACAAGCAAGCGGCCCCCTGGCTTCGCTCTTGTGCTGGAACTTTAAGCAAAGCTTCTTGCTAGCTCCCTTATCTTCCTCTTAGTCTCTCCCCTCCAGAGAGGAAGGGGTTACAGCTTCCAAATAAAATAAGGCATTTTAACTGAAATTACTAACTGGACTAATTCAAATTTATCCTGTTTGAAATGTGTGTGCCTTTCATACAGAAATATTTGTTTTTATTCTTTAAGAATTCTGCGATTATTACTTTATCTTCATGGACAACCTAACATACGCAGCTTGGAAACCAGGTCAGTCCAAAATAATTAAGTAGCTCCACCACTCTATAGTCCTTGTGCCAATTTTTGTTTGCTGTTGGTTGGTTATTTTGTGTTTTACCTCCTTTCCTTTCCTTTCCTTTCCTTTTGGTGAGTGGTAGAAAGCCACCTAATGGCACAGCGGGGAAGTAACTTGCCTAGGGAGCAAGAGGTTGCTGGTTCAAAGCCCTGCTGGTATGTTTCCAAGACTATGGGAAATGCCTATATCAGGCAGCAGCAATACAGGAAGATGCTGAAAGGCATCATCTCATACTGCGCGGGAGACAGCAATTGTAAACCCCTCCTGTATTAGTAGTGTGCACGGATCGGTTCGGAGGCCATTCCACTGGCCTCCGAACCGATCCGGACAAGGGGTGGTTTTGGTTCGGGAGGGTTGGGGGGGGGTTCCATTAAGGGCGGGGGGGGCTTTACTCACCCCTCCCGCGCTTTGCTGCTCTGGCGCCATAATTATTTTTAAAAATGCGCCACAGAATTGCTCGCCACTCCGGGGCTCCTTCTTGACTTCAAAATCGGGCGGCAGGATACTTCCCTGCCGCCCCCGAAGCCCCCTCAAGCCATTTGAGCTCTTGAAATCTCGCCCGGACCGAGTGCTAAAGCGCTCGGGCGGGCGGCGGGGAGATGTCCGTCCATCCGCCCGCCCCCTTCCCTGCCTTCTGCGAAGTGCAGGGAGCCTTCTGCGCGCGCGTGCGCAGAAGGCTCCCTGCTTCTGCGCACGCGCGCGCAGAAGGCTCCCTGCACTTCGCAGAAGGCAGGGAAGGGGGCGGGCGGGCGGACGGACATCTCCCCGCCGCCCGCCCGAGCGCTTTAGCACTCGGTCCGGGTGAGATTTCAAGAGCTCAAATGGCTTGAGGGGGCTTCGGGGGCGGCAGGGAAGTATCCTGCCGCCCGATTTTGAAGTCAAGAAGGAGCCCCGGAGCGGCGAGCAATTCTGCGGCGCATTTTTTAAAATAATTATGGCGCCAGAGCAGCAAAGCGCGGGAGGGGTGAGTAAAGCCCCCCCCCCGCCCTTAATGGAACCCCCCACCCCAGTGCCGAGCCGCAGGTCCGCGGTCCGGTGCACACCCCTATCCTGTATTCTATCAAAGAAAACCACAGGGCTCTGTGGTCGCCAGGAGTCGACACCGACTCGACCGCACAACTTTACTTTTAGAATGGCAGTCAGTTCTATACAGTTTATTCCAAGTAAAGCTTTAATGAACTCGTTGGGGCTTACTCCCAAGTAACTGCTATATGCATAGGATTGCAGCCCAAGAACATATCCCAGAAATGTTTATATTGTGAGAAAGGGAGAAATAAGGCTTCCTTAAAAAAAAATGTACTGTGTGTGCATATTTGTGAGAAAAAAAGGAAGCTAGTGGCCTCTGTGTGTGGCCAAATACACTGATCTTTCCAAGTGGTGTGAAACTTGTAGGCAGGTACTACCTGCAAATAGGTGCTCCAGATCACACACATACACACACCACCACCACCAGTTGATCTTCTTGTCTTAGTCCTGCATGGGGTGAGAGGGCTGAGATGGGAGAGAAGTGGAGGCAACACTGATAGAAGATGGGATGGATCTAATGAAGATAAGAGGCATGGGGATTTGGGAGAGAAGTGAGGTGGGTTGGGGGGATTGCTATTTCCCACACTGACACCTACAATTAACCACTCTAAGGGCAGGATTCCTTTACTTACAGCCAACAAGGGGCAAATTAAGCCCCAAATTAGCACTAAATAGTCAGCTGCCATGTTCTGGTGTGAATGATGGATATTTTGGGACAAGTAAACGTTACAGATGGAGGAAACCATAGATTGGTTCTTTCTAACCTGCCTACTATTAGCCCTGGCTATGGTTACCTCAGCTCCCTTCCTTCCCCCACAACTCCCAGGACCAAGAGGCAGCAGCCTGTGCCACCACTGCATGCAACATGTAGTTAGCCTCTTAGGCATACGTCTAGCAAGTGTGATGTACGAAGCAAAACCTGAGAGATATGGAACCTAAGAATGATTTAGGAGTGTTGAAGGAAAGATTAGGTGGGGGCATGAATATGAATACCATTAAGTCCCTGGGATTTAGTATGGAACACTGTTGAGAAGGCTGGATTGAAAGCATGGACCCCTCAAGGGGGGTGGCGGGAAGGGGCAGAGCAGAGCCCCAAAACAGATTGAATTGACCTCCATAAGTGTTCTATAATTTTTGCTTAGATCAATTGCTAGAACTTAGAACTTAGAGTTTAAACTTCTTAGTTCTTAGAACTTCCTGTTTAAAATGCAACTGTATTGTCTATGTGATAGACTCATTTAAACAATATTCAACGATATAGATTATAATTGATTATTTGACCATTAAAAAAGCAGATACAAAAACGTGCCTTAATAATTGATAGCATGCAGAGGCACAGCTATCATTGAGCAAGGGGGGATGAGTGCCTGGGGGGCCACGGATGTCTACGGGCTGCCGCCACCTCCCCTACTCCTTGCACCCCAACTTGTGCTTGCTGGCCACTCTTCAATGTCACCAAACCAGTGCAGCTGTCTGCTGCCCCCATCCTAGTGAGAAACAGTGGCCCCTTTAAGGCAGGCCTGTTCTCATTGGCATCGTCATCAGGTTGCATTGGACCAGAGCGTGGCCATCCAGGCAGGCACAAGGTGGATGGCAGAGAGGCAATTGGTGGCAAAGGCAGGTAGAGGTGGGCAGCAGCAGGTGGTGAGGGCAAATGGTGAAGGTAGGTGGAGAGGGGGCAGGTGGCAAAGGCAGGTGCAGAAGGGCCATCCTCAAATCTTGTCCCACCCCACCCCCCCAACCTTTCTATAGCATTCATTACATCCTACCTTGGGCCCTCCTGCCTTAAAAACACAGCTGGGGTCCCTGGTTGGGAAAGTGAAAGCAAAAATTGGGTACAGTTAGTAGATGCTATTGTGTGTAAAGGGAATAGACTAGCTGTTGTCTGATAATTGGTTGAAACATTAGAGTAATAAGCATTTGCTGGGAGGGGGTAATTTGTGAGCAAATGAGGGTTGTCCTGAAATTGTTTCCCTCTCGCCTAATTACATGGCTGTACATCATTAGTAATTTCACTGATTTCAGAGAAATTGTCATGAATATATTGGACCAGAATCCTGCCCTTGTATTTTACTAGAAGAGTAGCTGATTTAGTCCATTGCAGCAAAACAGCAAAGAATTTTGTGATATCTTGAAATGGGCAGTCGCCTTCACACATCTGATGAAGCAGACTCTTGCCTAAGAATGCTTGGGAACATAGGAAGCTGCCTTATACTGAGTCAGACCATTGGTCCATCTAGCTCAGTACTGTCTACACAGACTGGCAGTGGCTCCTCCAAGGTTACAGGCAGGAGTCTCTCTCAGCCCTGTCTTGGAGATGCCAGGGAGGGAACTTGGGACCTTCTGCTCTTTGCAGAGCGGCCCCATCCATCTTACAGTGATCACATGTAGTCTCCCATTCAAATGCAAAGCAGGGTGGATCCTGCTTAGCAAAGGGGACAATTGGTGCTCGCTACCACAAGACCATCTTTCCATGCATAGATACAGGTGTTCAACTGAGATACAGCAATCAGTCCAAGATTAATTTATTACGAAATTACCCGTAAGATCACTGAGCTACTAGAGACACAATAGCAGAAAGTGCTGTCTTTATTTGATTTTCTGTTGGCATATCTATCTTTCCCAAGGAAAAAAATCTCTATATTTCCATTTTGGGTACTCCTATGTCTAGAGCACTAGGTGCCACTTAGTGCTCTCCCATCACTACTACTCATCTCCCATCACTCCTACTCATAGTAGGACTACTCATACTACCACTACTCCCATCACTCCTACTCATAGCAGCAGCAGCAGTAGTACTGCTATTTCTTCTTCTTCTTCTTCTTCTTCTTCTTCTTCTCCTTCTTCTCCTCCTCCTCCTCCTCCTCCTCCTCCTCCTCCTCCTCCTCCTCCTCTCTGGACTACATACTAAACCACAAGTATCAGAAGAGAGAGGTGCCACTGACAAGAACCAGACTTGTCTGGTTTTTGTGCAACTGTTACTGTTTTGAACTATGCCAGTCATGCTGACATTGCTGGTTGTGCCAGTCTCAGGGGTGGCCCTTCCATGAGGCAGAGTGAGGCAGTTGTGAGGCAGAAGGAAGAACTGCCACCACCCTTTCTCACTCTTCCTCACCCCATTTTCCTCTCCTTGCTCCACTGGGGCACACCTCTTCTTGCCCCACGGCCTCCCAATGCAAGCTAGATACGCCCTTCACATCAGTGCCGAGGCAGAGTCTGAGCATGCTTGCATTTCACCACCGCTGCCCTGGCAGCATAGCCTGAGAATGCTGAGCATCTCCCTACAGATGGGGTGCGTCATATTGCCCATCAACTTAGGCAGCAAAATGCCTTGGACCACCCCTGGCCGCCAGCCTACTGTTTGGATTAACAGCAATCAGCACAAGGATCGGCACAGTCCCTGTCTGGCTTTCAGGAACTGACTGACATACTGTGCAGCACCCCATAGGCATTGTCAGCACTGCTTGTGACATCTGTGTTCACACAGTTGCACAACAGCACTGTTATGCAAATACTGGGATTTCACAAATGCAGTTGTGTAATGGTATGGCTACTGGAAATAATGGCAAATTCCAGCATTTGCACAACAGTAGTGATGTGCACGGTCCGGAGAAGTCCGGACCGGCACCGAAGGGGGGCCTTGTTTTTAGGGCGGGGAGGGCTTGCTTAGCCCTCCCGCCTCCTTGCCCCTGCCAACACCCGTATTTTCCAGTATAGGGGCGCTGGAAACCAGCCGCCCCCCCCCGCTGCCGCCGCGGCGAAAGAACTCCCAATGGTACTGCCAGCCCTCCCTCCCTCCCTCCCTCCCAGCTAGCTGCCCGCCCGCCCGCTCACCCGCTCACCGCTCACCCGATAGGAAACGAGAGGAGCTCCGGCACAGAGCTCCTCTCGTTTGGAAGGCCTCCGGCATAATGGTGTTTTGCGCGCGCGCGCATGCGCGCGCCACAAAGCACGCCATTCGCCAGAGGCCCGGTCTACCCGCCGGGAAAGGGCCGGGTAGACCGGGCCTCCAATCGCTGGGTAGTTTCCAGCGCCCCTATACTGGAAAATACGGGCGCTGGCGGGGGCAAGGAGGCGGGAGGGCTAAGCAAGCCCTCCCGCCCTTAAAGGCATACCCCCCACCCGGACCCGGACCAGGCAGGGCCGGACCGGTCCGGCAGTTCGGCCATTCTTTCGAATGGCCGCCGGACCGGTTCGGACACACTACTACACAACAGTAGAAAGCAACCTAATGGGGCAGCAGGGAAATGACTTGACTAGCAAGCCAAAGGTTGTCGGTTCGAATCCCCGCTGGTACGTTTCCCAAACTATGGGAAACACCTATATCGGGCAGCAGCGATACAGGATTATGCTGAAAGACATCATCTCATACTGCGCGGGAGGAGGCAATGGCAAACCCCTCCTGTATTCTACCAAAGACAACCACAGGGCTCTGTGGTCACTAGGCGTCGGCACCACCTTGACGGCACACTTTACCTTTACTTTTACACTGGCATAACTGTGTGAATGCTGTTGTTATGAGCATGCAGCAGCTCCTGTAGTGCTGTCACGACATTGTATGTCAACCTCATGAATAGAATTACCAACTAAGACAGCAAAAACTAGGGTACACAGAGAGCTATTTTTCTCCCTGTCTCACAGCCTTAAGACTTAGGATAACCCAATGAAGTTGTTCAGAAGTAGGTTCAGGACAGACAAAAGAAAGTATTTCCTCATACAGTGCACAATTAATTTATGGACAGCTAAAGTGGAACATCCACATTTAGAGGCAGTATATATATTTTTTATTAGCAGATGTCTGGAGGCATGGAACAGTGGCTTACACACTGTGTGGTATCCCATCGATGGAAGGGTGGGGTTGTGCCCACTGGTTCTGTGGGATTTCAAACCATGTCCTCACTGCTACCAAGTTTGCCGAGCCTCCATGGCTCCTAAGAATTGTGTCACCACTATAGTGATGCTGCTGCCATTGGGGTAAATGGGAGCAGCATCACTGCAGCGGTGATGCAATTCTTAGGAGCCATGGAGGTTCTACGAGCCCGGTTCTACGAGCAATTTGGAATCACATGGTGGAACCAGCACATGTACACTCTGCTCTGTCATTGGCAGGGACTGCAAAGTATGTAAGACATCAGTTCAGCTATTACTCTCAAATGCCCTGCTTATGTCCCAGCATGTGCTGATCAGAGGTCTACTGCACTGTAAACAAAACAAGGTTCCATTCAGCTGTCACAGCTAACTGCCGCTGATGGAGCTATCCTCCAGGAATTTAACTCAAGCCTTTCTTAAAGTTCTCTCAGCTAGCTGCTGTCAGTATATCATCACAACTCTTGGTAGTTTCCAAGGATATCTATCTGGCGATTGGAGTTGGAATACTGAACAAAATGAACTTTATTTTGATCCAGCGCGGCAACCCTCATGTTCTTATATTTCAAATGCACTGAATCAGCCTTCCTCTGTGTGGAAGTTCCCCTAGGGGGTCTTTTCTTTTGTCTTTCCTCAATAAGAAAAAACAATGTGATTGTTCAATACCATGGAGAATAAAACATTTTCTACTCAGACTAAAGGGCGGCGGGGGGGGGGGGGGGGAGAGATCAGACTAAGAAGTGAGAGAGAGTGGGAAATGTAGGCATCCCTTATTTTTATTGCCAAGAATTTCGGTGGAGGTCTCCTCATTCCCACCTTCCTATACTATGCCATCACTAAGGGGTGGTTCTGTGGGATGATTGGCAGGGACCCAGCAGTCCCAGAGGGACATCATGAGTCTTCCTCTGGAAATTCACTTGCCTAGCGAGCAAGAGGTTGCTGGTTCGAATCCCCGCTGGTACGCTTCCCAGAATATGGGAAACACTTATATTGGGCTGTAGCAATATAGGAAGGTGCTGAAAGGCATCAACTCACACTGTGCGGGAAGAGGCAATGGTAACCCCCCTGTATTCTATCAAAGACAACCACATGGCTCTGTGGTTGCCAGGAGTCGACACCAACTCAAGGGCACAACTTTACCTTTACTTTACTCCTTTGTGGAGCCTTCCTTGGGGTGTAGGATATGGAACAAAGTTGTTTCCTGTAGTTTGGACATTAGCCCAGTGGGCAGATTTATGAAGAAACTGCTTTGTACTGGAATCAGGCCCCATTAACCCTTCTAGTTCAGGATCCTCTCTAACTAGCAGCAGCTCTTCAGCATTTCGGACAGGCATCTTTTCACAGACCTACCTGGAGATGCCAGGACCTGGCTTGAACCTGCAGCCTTTTGCATGGTAGAGCAGGCGCTGTACCACAGAGCTCCCAAATCCATCCCCATCCCAAATGAATGGCATATGGACAATTGCATTTTTGTTTTTTAAAAAAATGGTACCGAAACCTTTCTTTTCAATTAAGTCTGTCTACTGATCAAAAATGATCTTGTTGCCCAATCCTGTGCAGTTTTCTCAGAGGTAAGTTCTGCTCTCCTTGGTCCTTACTCCTTAGTAAATTCCACAGGCTTTCAGCCTTATGGCTCGGGTCTGCTCAGAAATGCATCCCCCTGCTTTCCAGTGGGGTTTATTCAGCAGAAAGTGTGCACAGCATTCCCGCTTTAGTTGAATAGTTGACTTTTAATTTATATGCTTGTATATTATGTAAATCTTTGTAAGGCTATCGAAGGAGATGTGAGATAACATCCAGATGAGGAAATAAACAGCATCCCTCAAAATCTTAGCAACACACACCTTCAAATCTTCACACGGACACACACCAGCTCAAATGATTCCACTGCTCAATCTACGCCTTGAAATCGATTAGAGATCGCTGCCCTATTTAAAACGCAATCTCTATTCAATAAATAATATATATATAGATATGCTTATTCAAAACATGATAAATGGTTCAGAAAATGTGAAGATCTGAGCCGTTTGGAACCTCCTCCAGAAACGAAGAGACAATAAAAGCGGGATCACATCTCGTTCCTTGCAGGGGTGGGGAGCTTCGCCTGGCAGCCGCCCCCCTCCGCCAGCCGCTGACCAGCAAAGAGCCGCAGAACCCGGGGCCGGGGGTGGGGGTCGGGGGCGCGGAAATCAGATCCGGAAGAATGCAGCGTGCCTGTGTCTTCGGAGCGGGGCGCGGGGTGGGCGGGGGGTGCAGGAGGAGGCGCAGGCTGAGCCTCGGCGAGCGGTGCAGTGAGCGGCGTGTGCTCCTCTGAGCGGCGGGGGTCTCTCGCCCGCAGGCGAAGCGAGGCTTTGCTGCAGCTGGAGGGCTCAGCGCCGCTCGCTCTGCCTCGCTCAGGCGCATCCCCAGCTGTGGCTCCGCCTGCGCTGCCGCCACCGCGGCGCTGCCTCCCAGCCGCTGCCCAGTCCGCTCGCCGCGCCTGCCTGAAGCGCTCCCTCCCGCCCCCGCGGTGCCAAGAGGCGAGGATCGGCCGTGCCCGCCCCGGGACCATGCCGACGGCGCCCGGCTTCCTCCAGCCCGCCCGGTTCCAGCTCGGTGGGTGAGCAACCTCGTCGGCTCAGGTAAGGCTCCGAGCGCCTTGCTTCCCTCCAGCTGAGCTCCTTTCGGGTGCCGTCCAGGAACAGACCCTCAAAGTTTCCATCTCCGCGCCCCCCCCCTCCCCACGCCCCGGCTGTTGTGCACCCCCCTCCCCCAACGCATCTCAGCTGGGGAGGGGGGTGGCTGCAGGGGGAGGCAGCCGGGCAAGGGAGGGAGGGGGGGAAGGGCTGCTGCTTTCTTGGGCACTGTTTGGGGGGCATTTGGAGCCTCACACAGCGAGTCGGGTGCGAGTCCCGCGGCCCAGCGCCCTGACGCCACGGTGATGGGCGGCGGAGTCAGTCTCCGGGCTGGGTTAGGCTAGATCGGACTAAGCTCCAGGGCACTGGCGTGGCGGGCAGGAGAAGAGACGCTGGAGTTGCTGCCGCCCCTGGGAGTTGCCAGCGCGGGCTGCTCTGCCCTGCCCTACCCTTTTCCGGACGACTGCTACGCAGAACCACCTGCTGTCTGTCCTGGGTTCCCCGCGGGTGCCTTAACTTCTCCGAGCCACGCTGCTTTTCCTGAGCGCTGGGTCGGCCACCTGCAAAGAACCCCGCGGGAGAGAGCTCTGGCCGGGCCCCAGGCGGGAAACAGGAACAGCCCGGCGGTCTATAAGAGGAGTGTTTGCTTGGAGGAAGTCAGTTCCGCCGACTTCAGTGGGACGCGAATACATAGAATGGCATACAAGTGTGCAGCCTTACAGGCGACCCTGGTTTAGTCGAAAGCAAACCCCAAGAATTTGACTAGCATCTAATTTCGAAGCTAAGCGTTCAGAGGTCCCTCAACTCTGCCAGCGAACAGGCTATTCGGAGCTACTGAAGTTGGAGATCTGCGGTTGTGGCCGGACTATTGCATTTCTCTGAGGACGGCAGGACATAGGAAGATAGGAAGCTGCCATATAGTGAGTCAGACCATTGGACCATCTAGCTCAGTATTGTCTACACAGACTGGCAGCGGCTTCTCCAAGATTGCAGGCAGGAATCTCTCTCAGCCCTATCACGTTTGTTGGTTCAATAAAAAAATCTTGTCCTATAAAATCTTGTCCTATCCCGGAGGTGCCAGGGAGGGAACTTGGAACCTTCTGCATACAAGGATGCAGATGCTCTTCCCAGAGCAGCCCCATCCCCTAAGGGGAATTTCTTACAGTGCTCACATGTAGTCTCCCATTCAAATGCAAACACGGTCAGCAAAGCAGACAATTCATGCTTGCTCCCACAAGACCAGCTCTCCTCTTGTGCAGGACAAAGTAACTTCATATATGTTCATATATGTGTGTCCTTGAATTGGAGGTGGGGGGTTCTGGTGGGGGGTTCCTTGGATGAGTGGATAGGTTTCTGAGTCCTCCAATGAGAGTTATCCTCACGAACACCTTGCAGGGAACGCCAGGTAAAGATATGATGGCTATTTTGTAGCTAACTGGGAATCTGAATGCAGGTCTTCATTATCCAAGCCTAACCCCCTGAACCCACTCACCCACTCCTGTGCCCACTGAACTGCAGTGCCTCTGTGGTGTCCTTTGGCTCTACTCAGCTGGTAGGTGCCACCTGACTGACTCCATGCTGTATTAGATGCAGGCTCGAGTCACCACCTGGATAATTGCTTCTGATCACTGCTCAGAGGCTACCTGGACGTAAAAGCGGCAGCTCTGGATGCAAAAGCCACAGTCTGGTAATACTTTTAGGACCAACCAAAATGGCACAGAAGTCACTAGGTGTAAGCCTTCCTTGGGTTTTCTCTCTATCTATCTCTCGACCCAAGAGGGCTCCCTTAGATTGCTATGCCCTCTTGGTACAGCAACCAAGGGAGAAATCAGGATGAGTACACAAGCCAGCTGCTTCTCTATTACAGGCTTGGTGCAAAGGAAAGGATAGCACCCAAAACAGTTTGCTGCAATTTCAGCTTCCAGCATATGCTATGTTGGTCTGCTTGTGCAGCACAAGATCCCAGAATTGACACCCTGCCAGTCTCAGTTCTGGGATCAATCCCTACATGGCCATTCATCCTTCAAGCTACATCAGCTTTGGGGGCAGAGATGATGGTAGTTTTTCAGAGGTAGTTTGAAAAGTGTGTGTGTGTGTGTGTGTGTGTGTGTGTGTGTGTGTGTGTGCATGTCTGTGTGTGCACACGTATTTCTGGGTGCAATTGGGGGGGTGGCTTCATAGCCCACATCTGTTGTTCCAGTTTACGGCACTGGCATGCACTGGGTTTAAATTAGCTTTTTGCTTAAATTAACGTTGGCTGAGATGTTTGTTCATTTTTAAAAATGGCTCTATTCCACTTTCTGTCTGGCATGAGCAGCCACACATGCACACAAACCGTGTGAGAGGGACTTGGGCATTTTTCATGTCAGATGAGAAAATGCCACATAAGTGCCTGTCCTGCAGTTTCACTTCGGTGCTGCCTGCCCCCAGACAGTTCTGTAAAGGACCAGCAGCGTACAGCTTCTGCAAAGCCCTGCCTTGTGGGAATCCAGTCTGAAGATGTGAACCTCATATGTGGATGAGGTCAATAATATCACTCAGGGTTTATGGCCACATTTTTGTGCCATTTACTCCAGGAAAATTAAATTTTCCTCCCAGGGAAGATGCTCTCTCTTCCTATGTGTTACCCTAGGTATAAGCTGTAGTTATCCCAAGGGCAGACCCCTACTTACCTCTGCTTAATTATCTTGCATCACTGTTTAGAGGTAGGCATGCAGCTACTTGGAGGACAACCCATTATATTTTTGATACAGTATCCAAAGGA
The DNA here is from genome assembly GCF_027244095.1 of Hemicordylus capensis. NCBI lineage: Eukaryota > Metazoa > Chordata > Lepidosauria > Squamata > Cordylidae > Hemicordylus > Hemicordylus capensis. The sequence goes on from NC_069657.1 coordinate 50,448,395, forward strand.
TAAAACCTAGGAAGTCTCCCTGATTGAACTTCTTAGTCTCTTCCTGGCAGTCCAAAGGCTCTATTTTGATGCTGTGTTGACAAATGTTCATGCATGATGTGTCTTGCTATATATGACGCACACCACACACACACACACACACACACACACACCCCATGCCATTTCAGTCCACTTTTGAAAGCAGGATAGGATCTTTTCCTGGGATGAAAGTGTCTCCCAACTGCACTCTCATTTCTCTGCCTAATTCTGACTTCTCAGGCTGGTTGCCCTATTGTTACATGCTGATTCATTGATTAATTGCTGGTTTAAAATATGGAGTTCACATCAGGATTTGTTAGGATTGCCTGCCTGTGAAAGGAGGTTGGCTTTAAGTCATCTGCCAGAGTCTCTTCATTTAGGCAACATGTCTAAATGGGTTTTTCTAACAATTCATGGTTTTCTGCCTCGAAACCTCTCTTTTTTGGCATGGTCTTAAACATAGCATCTATGTTCAGTAATAATAGGCTGATTACAGCAAAGTTAAAAGCAAGACAGTTAACTTACTTTAAAAAAATTTCACATCAATTGACAATGTTAAGTTTGTTGAAGAGTCCAGGATGCACTAAGCTCATGCATCTTGCTGTAGATGGGATGTGCGGGAAAGACGGGATGTGTGGGAAAGCACGAAGCAAAGCAACAGAGGAATGGAAACCCATTTTGCATGCCTCTTTGGTAACAGGCCTATAAATGGTCACAGTTCAGAGTTTCCCAAAATGTGGGTCATAATCACATTGAGAATGCTGAAAGGGAGGCGTGAGGTCACAAGCTCACAACTGCGGCAGGCGCAGCTAACTCAGGCTAAAGTGGCAGGTGAAGCATTGGAGCTGGGGGAAAGTAACATGGGTAGAATAGGAACTGAGTAGTAGGGTGCTGTTGTGGTGGTACAGGGTGTGCAGTGGGAGAGGAGAGGTGGAGGAGATGGGGAGCCTGAGGTATACTCAGGATAAGAGGCATGGTAGACCTTGTAACTCTGGAAGAAAGATATGACTTCATAAAGATGAAGGCTACTTCATTGGTGGCATTTTTTCCTACATGAAGATGAGGACCAGCTTTAGGGGTGTAGGAACCAGTGTTCCCTCTAAAGCATGTGCACATGCATGTGCTCGCAAGTTTTTTTTATGTCTGCTCAGCTAATTTTAGATCCCACTCAGTTTGAATCAAGAAGGCCCCATTCTGAAAGCACATGCGCACACAGTGCCTTGATACTGTGGGGTGACAAAACTCATTCCGCACACAGATGAAAAAAACCCGAGAGAACACTGATAGGAACAGAGGATGCTGCCATATACCAAGTCATACTAGTCCCTCTAACTCAGTATTGTCTACACTTAATGGCAGCAGCTCTCCAAGGTTACAGGCAGGAGTCTCTCCCAGGCTTACCTGGAGATGCCTTCTGCATGCAAACATGCAGGTGCTCTTCCACTGAGCTATGGCTCCATCCCTGAAAGGGAATATCTTACCGTGCTCACAAACTCATCCAAATGCACACCAGAGTGGACCCTGCTTAGCAAAGGGGACAATTCATGCTCACAAGGCCAGCTCTCCTCCCCTAACAACCCATACAGCTTGTGCATTTGAACAGAGCAGCATGCTTAGGGAATGCCATGCAGGGGAGCTGCAAACAGGGGTGGGGACCACGCTTTGGGGAGTGTTGTGCAGGAGAGCCACTTTCTCGCAAGGGGAAGCACCAATTTCAGTTTTCGCAAAGGGCACCGGCATCAGGGGCGTAACAAGGCTGGAGTGGGCCCAGAGACAAAATTTTAAAATGGGCCCCTTGCTGATACACACACACTCACTTCACATGTGACTTACCTCTGGGGGGGCCCTCGAGGTGTGGGGGCCCCCAGGCAGCTGCCTCCCCTTGCCTAATAGTAGTTACGCCCCCGACCAGCATAGATGCCAACTCTAGGCTAACCAGGCCTACATAGCACTATGTGCAGGAACATAATGTACGCTCTTAGAAATGATGTGTAGCATAAGAGTTTGTTTTGCCAGAAATACACAGATCAGGCAGCTGCTGCGTGCAATTTCTGATTTGTGCAATGTAATGAAAAACAACTCTTCGGCCATTTTTCGTACAAGACAGAGTACATGCATCAAAGTGGTGGGAGGAGTGGGAGGCCACATTTTGGACCATAAGGGCCAAACTGGACACTAAATGGAAAAGGGCATAATAAGCCCTGGATTACCACCTCACCAAAAAGAAACAGCTTTGGGAGAGAGTGATGTGAAGTGACAGGAGGTGCTTAACCCTTTGCCCATCTGCTCAAAATCGCTCACACACCCTCTCATAGGATTCCAGATGCAAGTATGAGGGGGGGAAATCCTTTTTTTTTTTTTTTTTTTTTGTTCTTGTTTTTAACCCTGCTGAGGGTAGAGAGAATAGAAGGTGATCTGGGGCAGAAAGTGGAGTCCAGAGAATGACTAAGCACGCCCACCCCACAGCTGCTCTTTGTAGAGAGAGATAAAAGATATCATAGAGATTCGTTATACACATTTGCACATAATGTCAAATGTGGCTCTCAGAAAAACTGCATTAACCCCTTTTTTTCTTTTCTCTCTTATGTTCTTATTTTTTTTAAACTTTGCGCTAACCCTTTTCTAAAATTACATCACTTTGCAAACTCTCATCTAATTTCCTCTGCCTGTTTCAGCCTTTCTTGCTACTGACATCCTTTCTTCTGTAATGTCTCTTTTGAGCATTTGGAAAATTATTTCCCCAGAGAGATGTATTACAAGCACTTTTACAAGACAAATCTCTGATTGTCAGTTTTTGCTTTATTCCCTAGAAGTTTTACGTCAAAGCGGCTGCCTCTGAAGGTTTCAGATCTGAGAGACATAAACGTTCTGTTGGGTCAATGCTGAAGGTTGGGCTCCTCTTCACAGATAGAGGAGACCACCAGTCAATCCAAACCAACCAGTCCAAATCCTACATGCCAAGGAAACCTACATTCTATGTTTAAGAAAATGTATTAGCATATTTACATATATTCATTTCACATTTTCTGCCTCTCACACTTCACATTTGAAGTACCTGAATGTGGAAAGTGAGGAAGAAGGTGGGGAACCCATGGAAAGCACCCTGGCTAGTAGTGGTGAAGGGTTTAGGGAGTTGTACAGAGAACAGATTTGGCCATTAAAAGCCATCCCCAGGCATCCTTGGTTCACCAACCAATGGCCCCATGTTTCCAAGCTGTTCTGTTCATAACCACAATGGCATATTTAAAAGCATGGGTATCCTGTGGAGCAGGGATTCCCAACCTTAGGTCTCTAGATGTTGTTGGACTACAACTTCCATCATTTCCTTTGGCCATTGTGGCTGGGGATGATGTGAGTTGTACTCCAAGAACATCTGAACCCCCAGGGCTGGGAACCCCCAAGCCTGTGGAGGATACATGCAGTCAGCTTATTTTATTTACATTTATATTTTATATCCTGCTCTTCCTCCAAGGACCCCAGAGAAGTGTACTACATACTTAGGTTTCTCCTCACAACAACCCTGTGAGGTTGGTTAGGCTGAGAGAGAAGTGACTGTTCCAGAGTCACCCAGCAAGTATCATGGCTGAATGGGGATTTGAACTCAGGTCTCCCCAGTCCTAGTCCAGCACTCTAACCACTACACCACACTGGCTCTTATAGCTTAGAGTGCATTGAAGGATGGAGCTCTGCAGAACCAGCCTTATCATCTCCCACTTCTCTCACCATTGTACCTATGCTTTTATCAGAAGGAAAAACAGAGTCTAGATAATTTGGAAGTTTCATGTTTCATTTTTAGTCAGGGGAATTATAAGAAGTTCAATCAGGCCTTGCTCTGGACACAGATAATGTGTGAAGGCTTATGAATGTATTATTACTTTAATTATATTTTATTACATTTTGAAAATGCAATGCTATAATGAAGTGCAGCATCCACTCAACAAAATTGTATATAATAAATCTTCCCAGAATTTTTAAATATCTCAAATATCTATAAATTACAATGCAGTAAAAACATTCTATTTTAACCTTTTCGTGTCCCACTTAAAATTCCCATCAGTTATGTTGGGTTATTGGTTGGGAACACTAACAAATTCCTGACATGCCCTGCTGACAGCTTTCTCTTTCAGAATGTGGAGGTAGGAACATTTAGACTGGCTACTCTTGACTTGATTCTAACCAACAGAGAAGAGTCGGTCAATGAGGCTGAAGTAATAGGAATTTTGCAGAAAGTAGCTATATAGCCATGTAATGAAGAAATTCTTGATCTTATGGCAAGCTAATGGTGAGCATACTCAAACATCTATCTTGGATTTCAGGAGAACTTATTTTAATAAGTCCAGAGAAATACTAGATAGGATTTCATGGCTAGATAAGCTAATGAGGAAAGGAGCCCAGGATGGGTGGAAATTCCTGAAGAACGAGTTACAAACATTGCAGTCACAAACAATTTCAATGAAAATGAAAAATGAGAGACAACTTTTAAAAAAGCAATTTGGCTGCACAAGAAATGTTGTGATGAGTCAGGTGGTGGTGGTAACATATATATTGGGGGCTGCCCCTGATAACTAGATAGATAGATTTAGATTTAGATTTAGATTTAGATTTAGATCAGGGCTGCCTTATAAGTTCACAGCAACCCCTGCATGATTCGCCTTCACACCATTGCCGTTATACTGCACATTATGTTGGCCAATGTCAGGAGTGCAAAAGCTCCGAACAAGCTGAAGAGGGCAAGGAATGCTAAGAGCAACAAAAAGATCTTTTCCCAGTTGTGTTTGAAGTAAGAAGAAAAGGAGGACAAAGAAAATGACAGACCCACTCTCAGTAAGGGAGGTGAAATGTTACTGAGTAACAAAGAAAAGAAGAGCTGCTCAACTCCTGTTTTGACTCATGGGAACATAGGGAGCTGCCTTCTACCGAGTCAGACCCTTGGTCCGTCTAGCTCGGTATTGTCTACACAGACTGGCAGCAGCTTCTCCAAGGTTGCAGGTAGGAATCTCTCTCAGCCCTATCTTGGAGATGCCAGCAAGGGAACTTGGAACCTAGATGCTCTTCCCAGAGCGGCTCCATCCCTTAAGGGGAATATCTTACAGTGCTCACATGTAGTTTCAAATGCAAACCAAGGTAGACCGTGCATAGCTAAGGGGACAATGCATGCTTGCTACCACAAGACCAGCTCTCCTCCCTTTTTGTCTTTCCGAAGAGAAGAACTGCATTCAATCTCATGAAAGCAGCATAAAGGAAGGGAGATGGTCTTGTGGTAGCAAGCATGACTTGTACCCTTAGCTAAGCAGGGTCCATCCTGGTTGCACATGAATGGGAGACTAGAAGTGTGAGCACTGTAAGATATTCCCCTTAGGGGAAGGAGCCACTCTGGGAAGAGCATCTAGGTTCCAAGTTCCTTCCCTGGCATCTCCAAGATAGGGCTGAGAGAGATTCCTGCCTGCAACCTAGGAGAAGCCTCTGCCAGTCTGTGCAGACAATACTGAGCTAGATGGACCAATGGTCTGGCTCAGTATATGGCAGCTTCCTATCTTCTTAAATGGTGGGAGGTCAGGATTGCAGTTCAAGATTGATAAGAAGTTAGTCAGGCAACAGCTAGCTACCTTATGTGTCAAGGTCAGATTAAGGGACAGATTAATTGCACTCCAAAGTACTAAGAGAACTTGTTGATATACTCCCAGAAACTCTTGCTATAATCTTTGAGAAATCCTTGAAAACAGATGAGGTGCCACAAGAACTGAAGATGAACTAATGTTGTCCCAGTCTTCAAAAAGGAGGAAAAGGAGGATATTGGGAATTAGTAACCTCTGATTCTGACTTTGCTACCAGGGAAGATACTAGAATAAGATAGATACTAGAACAGTCCATAAGCATCTTGACAACAATGCAGGAATTAGTAGAAGCCAGCATCCTGCCAGACTAATTTCATCTCCCCCTTTGAATAGGTTACTTGCTTAGTGGATTATGAGAATGCTGTGGAAGTAATCTGTATATTTAATTCTCTAATTTAATTCTCATACCTGTAGCTAAACCTGTGCATGGCAGCTCTCACGAAAGTTGGCGAGCAGAAGCACCTGATTGGGCAGTGGGGATTCCATATGCAGATAGGGGGGAGGAGCCTGTGATGGTCAAGGTCAGTTGGAATGAAGCTTTTATTGGTCGGAAGATGTTCTTGAGTGTAGAGGAGAGGAATATATATGTGTGTGGATAGTGGGCAGGGGTCTGCAAAGAGAGGAGTCATGAGAGAGGAAAGAGCCCCTTCAGGAAAAGAAGGCTGTCGTGTGAATTAGATGAAGAAACAAGATGAACAAGATCTGTTAACTCAGGAAGGGAGAGAGAAAAAGAGGGATGGGGAAGAGAGAAAGAAGGAAGGACAAGGGATGGGCCCAAGCCTGTCAGCGACCTGAGGGGAATGAGCAGCCATGGCTATGCCTATTGGCAGCCAGGAAGGGCCCAGTCAAACAGTGCTGCTGTTTGGGGCTACTGAGGCCATTGGCAGAGGGAGGCAAGCAGGCAAGGGATGGGCCTGGGCCTGTCAGTGGCCTGAGGGGAACAAGCAGCCGTGGTGGTGGCAGCAGTGAGGAAGGGTCTGGTCAACCGCTGCTGCTGCTACCCCTGTGGGGAGGAGCAAGTGCGGGGCTCGGGTGAGGGTGGGGATGTCTCTGGGGATAGGGGGCTGCAACTTAGCCAACAGGCGCCTGCAACACTGCAGCTGTGATCAAGAGGGGTGAGGGGGATGGAATAAAGGAATGGAGGAATGACCAAGAGGGATGGAAGCAATGGGATGGAGGATGACAAGCAGGAGTGCGGCTCATGTGAGAGTGGAAAGATCTCTGAGGTGAGGGGGGCTGTGAGTGAGGGGGGCTCTTGGGTGAGGGGGGCAATCAAGTACTAGCGTGCAGATGCTCTGCGAGGGTTAAGCTAGTTTATCTTTATTTCAGCAACACATTTGACAAAGTTTCCCATAATATTTTGATCATGAACTAGCCATATGCAGGCTAGATTATAATAATGGCAGGTGGATTCACAATACTAAAAGAATGCTCATCAATGGCTTATTAAACTAGAGGTGTGTTTTGTAGGGAACAGCATAAGGCACTGCCCTGGGCCTGGTACTCTTCAGCATTTTGATTGATGACTTAGACAGGGTATCCTCGTCAGTTTTTCAGATGATACAAAACTAGAGGGATAGTTAACACCTCAGAAGACAGAAATGCTTTAAAAAAATGAATAAAAGGCCCTTGATAGAATGGAAAACTGAGCTGAAAGTAACAAAATGAAATTCAGCACAAACAAATGCAAAGTTCTGCCCTAAGATTTTAAAAAAAGAAATCAAATACACAGGTAAAGGATGAGAGATACCTGACTTGACAGTAGCATATGTGGGGGGGAAAAATCCTGGGATTGCAGTCAGTCATAAACAGAACACAAGTGATGTACCTGCAAAAAAGGCTAATTTGATTTTAGGTTGCATGAACAAAACCATAGTTTTCAAGTCACAAGAAATAATAGCTCCACTGCATTCCATGCTAGTCAGGCATCATCTGGAGTATTTTGTTCAGTTCTGCGTACAACACTTTTTAAAGGATGTAGACAAATTGAAACAGGTTTTGAGGAAGGCAGTAAAGATGGTCAGGGATCTGGAAAACAAACCCTGTGAAGAAAAGCTGGAGGGACTGAATGAGGTCATTCACACAATCAAAAACTGTGTTCTACCCAGGGTTGGGAGTCATGTGTGCACCCAATTTTTGGTTGTGTGGAAGCAAAGTAGGAAGAAAATCTGGGTAGAAGAGATTGTATGGAAGCAAGGTAGAAGGAAAAGCTAACCAGGTTTCCCTCCTACCTTGATTCCACACAATCACTTCTACCCAGGTTTTCTTCCCTCCTTGTTTCCACACAATCAAAAATTGGGAGCACACACAGTGACCAAACCCGGGCAGTACACAGCTTTTGATTGTGTGAATGACCTCAGTCTGTTAAGCCTGAAGAAAAGGCAACTAAGGGACAGATAACACTCTTTAAACACCTGAAGGGCTGTCACATAAAAGAGAACAAAGCCTTGTGTTCTGCTGCCGCTGCAAAGGTCAGAACTAGATTTAATGGGCTTGAGTTGCAGGACGGTGTATTTCTCTATATGAAGAATAATCCTCATAACCATAAGAATGGTTCGACAGTGGACTCAATTATCCAAAGAAATAGGGGCTCTCCCACACTGGAGGTTTTCATTCAGAGTCTGGGCAATCATCTGTTGGGGACACTCTAGCTCTGGATTTCCTGCATCAAGTAGGAGGCTGGATTGGATGGCCTACAATGTCCCCTCCAACTCTATGATGCTTTGGGAATAAGCCATAAAAACCTGTTTTTTGTCCGCCACCCCCCCCCCCAAACTGCGCTATTTTTTGAGCAGTCCTATTTTCTTATAAACAGACATTTCTTCAGCAGATTGATTCTACTACTGGAACTATCCAGCCATGCATCGTGGCTAAATTCCTACATAATTAAAATAACAATTTTACATCTTATGCTCTTTGGTTGTTGTATCAAAAAGATGATGGTTAATGGTAGGATATGGCGGACGCGAGGCGGGAGAAAGCAGAGGAACCTACCCTGATACTGGGGAGAGCCTGGCCATCACATTGTGTGTCTTATCCGCCATCCCAGTTGGAGAATGGCAGCCGTGTCACCATGGCCAGTTTGGGCCAGGAGTGGTTCAGTCAGGAAGTAACAGCCGATTCCCCGAATGGGGCCAAAGTCTTGAGAGATTTTGGGGAGTTCTTGCAAGATCTCGGGAGGACCAGATCTCATTCTGGCCTGAAATCCCACAAGAATTGCTAGAGCTGTCAAGATCTATATAAAGGTGGACTTGCCAATGATGAGGGGCCAGTAGCCGAGGAGGGCCTGTGCTGGCAAGTGCCCAGTGACCCAGCTAGAGAAAATGGAACACTACTGGGGGTTGTGTGACTATAATTAACCCCCTTTTTATGGTGTTAACAAAACTTCTGAGGCCTGTCTAGAAGAGGCTTGAGTCGCCTTTGTTCTTACAGCCCAGGTGCATGTGAGCATGACCAGAGGCGTATCTAGGGGGAAAAGCGCCTAGGGCAAGCACTGAAATTGCGCTCCCATCCAAACATCTGACACCCATCTTTCAGATAACTTTACCATAATATCAGCTCAAAAATACAAGTCAAGCTCATTAATCTTTTAATATTTCAAAAACTATTTAGCAGTGAACGTAGCCAGACCAAAAAATGCTGGAAAACGACAAATTTCAGTATGCTGGGGCTCATGAAGTACCCAAATACTATGTGGAGGTGTACTTGGAAAACTAATATCTAATTCTCTACTATGCATTGTAGCATCACTATTACATAAGTTTTAAAAATAAATGGAGGATTTGACTTTTCCCAGATACTCTGAAAATAATTAAAGGATGTGCAGAGTAAACTGTGTCACTACTTGGAATATATTCTAGTATTTCAGGAAAACAGTTAAAATGAGAGAAAGAGAGCAAGAAACTCCCAGTGGGCCTTAATACTAAGGATTTCACACTGATTCAAAGACAAACTCACCATTAATAGCCGTATTATTAAGACATCACATTTAACTCACTTATCACAAGAAGCAAAGTAAGAGCAAATGAATACAATCCTAGCTCATAAGCTTCAGCTCAGTATTCACAAGCCCTGATTCTCTGTACATAGTGCCAAACTAAATATGTGTACAGTGACTTATATTCATTGTGGGTTTTTTTTTAAAAAAAATTACCTGTAGCCCCTTCGGGGGGCTTCCTAAATGCTGTGGGTGGGGGGTCTGCAAAGGTTCCCGCTCCCCCTGCTGGCCTCTAGGGCCTCGCAAAGACCATTTGAGCATGTGCGGTAGCCATTTTTAAAAATAAATTTTGTTTTTAAAAAATGGCCGCTGAAAACAAAATGGCCACTGCGCATGCTCAAATGGCTTCTGCGAGGCCTGGCATGACCTAGGGCCTCACAGTGGCCATTTGAGCATGTGCAGTGGCCATTTTGTTTTTGGCGGCCCTGTTTTTTTTTGTGTTTTTTAAAATTAATTTTTAAAAATGGCGCCCCCCTTCAAGTGGCACCCTGGGCAAGTGCCCTGCCTGCCCTACCCTAGATACGCCCCTGAGCATGACAGTTAAATTTACCTCCATCTATATCACCTCTACTACCAGTTGTAGTTCTAAGTGGCCTCTCTAGTGACTGGAGAAAATAGTGATTCTGTGCCAAAGACATCTGGGTTCCATGAGTGAAGCACACCTTTGCAGGGAAGGTTCTCTTCCTTTGTACATCACAGTGGTACTTGAGCATGAAGTCTCTAATCAGTATACTGTTGGAACAGAACTCTATATCATTTGAAATGTCACTTACCTTGGCCTTAGTAGGTTCTAGGAAAGATGGATGCATGCAAATTTCTCTGTCCTCACTGAGGTTTGCAGCTTCTTCTGATTTAGTATCATCTCTGAATCTCATTAGAGTCTCCTATTCCAATCTCCAGACTTCTAATGAAGATCCTACATCAGACCAACCTAGACACCTCCCACACCTCCATTCCATGCTGTTTATCTGTATACCTCTTGCTTATTTACAGTCTCTGTCAGCTTTTCAGTGTTTGTCTCTTTGCCAGGACCATAACTGTGCCTAAACAAATGTGTTTTTCAAGTGAGATTGCATGAGGCAGCAGAGTTTCAAATCTCCAAGTTGTGGTGTTGTTGTTTTTTATCACTTAATGTTTTTCTAACACCTTAAGACTTGCTGGGCACTTCATGGAAATAAGCAGAAACTCTCACTCTAAGAGCTTGCTTCTTACATTATGTCAACCAGCAGAGGAGAAAATAAGCAGGAAAAAAGGAGGAAGGCGAGAGGAAGGACAAAGACATCAGTAATAAGATCACACAGTTGTTCAGTGCAGCCTGGTCACAGCATGATGGGTCCATTAAAAAATCCATATCTGACATCTCCTGGCATCTTTTCCATCCCTTCATCTTGCCTGCCTGTGCCTGGCAAAACGGCATACACCTCCTTGTCACCAAGCCTTCCACAGTAAACTGCATGCTCCTGCCAATATGTGTTGGCGCATATCAGAATTAGAAAGGGCATTCAGCAAGCACTCTCTTTTGGAGTGGAGCTGTTTGCAAACAGCTGCTTTTTCTGGGACTGGAAGATGAACAGGAAACAGAAGGAATACTGGGGGCTCTGCATCTCTTTTCTATCTCTCAGTGTCTCTGTCCCTAACTGGAGACCCTTTTTGGAAGAGATGCTGCTGAATTCTGCTCAGAACAGGAAGAATTTTAATTTTATTTTGGCAATAGAATTAGCCCTATTCACATGATAGGTTCAACACTCATACAACAAATGTACTGTGTAGACAGGTACAGCATGCTCTGTGCAGGAATAGTTCATCACAAGCTGTATTGAATGCAGGTACAGCCGTACACTTCCTATTTGTACTATGCATTAGGGGTGTGCGAGCTGGCTTGGCTCGATGGGATCAGGGCTGAACTGGACCGGCCTCAGCTGGTCCAAGTTCAAACTGAACCGGACCCGGTTCAAGCCAAGGCGGCTCGGAATTCTACTGGTAAAGGCAAATCTTGTGAGGATTCCCTTTTACCAGTAAAGCGGGGGGGGGGGGGCAGGGGAGCTTCTGTAAAGGTAGATCAGGCGGGAGGCAAGTCAAAAAGTGCATTAAAAGTGCTGCCGCCAGTGACTGCTGCTTCAGTAGCAGCCGTGGGGGGGCAGCAGGGTGGCTCCCCCCACTCCCACCAACCTCCCTTTGAGTAGCCCAGGCCAATTTGGGCCTGGTTCAGGCCTGGTTCGGGCCTCTGTGCAGATGTAGAAGACACTAAAATGGCCTCCACGAATGCACAGAAGCCACTTTAATGACCTCCACACCTGCCCAGAGGCCCAAACCAGGCCTCAAACGGCCTGGACTACTTGGGGGAGGTCGGCGGTGGAGGAGAACCACTGTCGCAGCCAGCTGTGGCATTTTTAAGGTACTTTTTGACTCCCATCTCGCTAAATCCACCTTTAGAGAAGCCCCCTTGCTCTTTACTGGTAAAGGGGTATCCTCACCAGATTCTACTTTACCAGTACACCTCCAAGCCCTTTCGAACCAGCTCGGTTCAAACCCAAACCGAGTCCGGTTTGATGGTGCACAGAACTGGGCCAGGGCAGGCCGAATCCATTTCAGATTCGAGCCAAACCGGCTTTTCCAGTTTTGTGCACATCGCTCCCATGCATTTGAGGAATCTGTATGCAGGTTCATTTTTTAAATGAATGATGGTTGGTACATTCGTTTACACATCAAACATGTACCTGGGTGTAGACATCTGGACACAGGTGTAACGTAATGTCCCAATAGAGCTTTAGTGATTTCATGTACAATGGACCTCTGTGGGGACAGAACAAAGTTTCACTAGAGCCCTGTGGGTTCTGCTGTGTGCCCCAGTAGTTGCAGGCCACGTCACGCATACAGAGAAGGCTTCTTAGCCAGTGCTATGATTGATGTCTCATAGGTTGTTATGTAGGACGATGACATGAACTGGATTCTGGAACAGGAGGGCAGACCTTGAGAAGACTTTTCATTAGAAAGTCAGATCCACAAAACGAGGTGATTCCACCCATTTTTAGTTTTAAAGGCAGTTCTGTTATCTGCAAAATAAGACAGGATTGGCTGACATGATGTGCCGCATCTTGTCACTGTAACCCTCTGCCCCAAGGCTGCTGTGGACTCATATGCAGCCCCAACATTGTGATGAATGGGGGAAACTGCAGTAGCACTATTTGCACAACTAGTCATTCTGGTGGCATGGCTGCCTATGAGTTCACAGTCAGGGGCGGATTTATCTTTTCGCCTCCCAAGGGCAGCCAAGGATCTGCCACCCCAGGCAGGGGTGTAGCTATAATTGAGCGAAAGGGTTCAAAGAACACGGGCCCACCCCTTTCTGTTTCCTTCATTATCTCCCTCACTCTGGGGGGCCGCCAGAGAGAGGGATGAACATGGCTCCCTCTCCCCTAGCTACGCCCCTGGCCAGGGACAAGAGAAAGAGGGCTTGGTGGAGAGGGAAACTTAATTCTGATTTTTACCCTTTAAAATGCCGCTGTGTAGTGGTGGAGGCCCCACCCACCTCCTAAACCATCACAGGAGATGAGGTCAGGCACTGGAGGACAGAGGCGAAAGAAGTCCTTTCTCAAGCCCAGCTTACTCGCAAATGATACAGAGTGGGAGATTTCGGGGCCCTGCGCACACATGCACAGAGGCCCGAAATAGCTTGCTCTGTGTTATTTGTGAGTAAGTCAGGCTTGAGTGAGGACCTCTTTCGCTGCCGTACTCCAATGCCCAACCTCACCTCCTGTGATGGGTTTAGGAGGTAGGCGGAGCCTCTGCCCCTACACAGTGGCATTTTTAAAGGTTGGGGAGGGAAGAATTAAGTTTCCCTCCAAGATGCCACTCCCCAAGATTTGCCGCAATAGGCGGCTGCCTATACTGCCTATGTGGTAACCCGCCATTGTTCACAGCCCTCCTCACTGTAGATAGTCATGTGACCTGTAGAGTGACAAAAATAACTCTAATCATCCTTAATGAACATAACTTCTCATAAAAGAATGATTAGCAGATGGATAGACATATTTTAAAGTCTGTCAAAGTCATTACTATGACCTATAATTAGGATGCTCAGCATCTCACTTGGTGATGATGATGCACTGAATCACAGGGTAGGACTTCTAATGCAAAATGTGCTGTTATTATTATTTTTTTTAAGAATCCTTTTAAAAATAATCCATTATATTTCTAGCCCTAATAGATCTGAGGGGAAATATTTGGAGGGAGGTGTCTTCCAAGATCTCCTGTATTTAGCAGAAGTTCCATACTGTTCATACTGTATGACTCCATACTGTCTCCAATGCTATTAACATCTACATGAAACCGCTGGGAGAGGGTGATTCAGGGTGCTATCAGTATGCTGATGACACCCAAATCTATTTCTCCATGTCAGTTTCATCAGGAAATGGCCTAACTTCCTTAAATGCCTTCCTGAAGGCGGTATTGAGCTGGATGAGGGAGAATGAACTGAGGCTGAATCCAAGCAAGACAGAGGTACTCATTGTGGGAGGTCAAGATTTAGGAAGTAGTTTAAAACTGCCTGTTCTGGACGGGGCTGCACCCCCCTGGAAAGAGCAGGTACATAGTCTGGGAGTACTTCTGGACCCAAACCTCTCCCTGATTTCTCAGGTTAAGGCAGTGGCCAGGAGTGCTTTCTATCAGCTTTGGCTTATTCACCAGCTACATCAGTTTCTGACAATAAACAACCTTAAAACAGTGGTGCATATGTTGGTAACATCCTGGCTTGACTACTGCAATGCACTCTACATTGGGCTGCCTTTGTATGCAGTTCAGAAACTGAAGTTAGTACAGAATACAGCAGCCAGGTTGGTTTCTGGGGTTGCCTGAAGAGATCATATAACACCCATTTTAAAAGAACTACACTGGCTGCCAATATTTTTCCAGGAGAAATACAAAGTACTGTTTATCTATTATATTAATTCTCCTGGGTGTGCCTTGGAATGTGCATCCCAGAGTCTAGCTGATTGGCTGGGCGGCGGAGGCGCCTGATTGGCTGAGGCACACCCAGGAGGATTGGTCCCTGGTGGCCCGGCCATGGAGGCCAGGCAGCGGTGGCGGGCCCGACCGGAGGCAAGGCACCCATTGGAGGCCTGGGCAGGGAGGGAAATGGGCAGCCGGACTTCCCTGTTCACCACCCGGGAGGAGGAACAGCAGGGCCCTTTTCGGATACCCGCCACCCAGTAAAGAGGACCTGTGGAGGCGGTGAGGTCCGGCCGAAAATGGCCACCCGCCACAGTAAAATGCTCAGTGTGGGTGGAAGGAGAGGGAGGGCAAGAGATAATGGGACAGGAGGGAGGGGGGCAAGAGATAGTGGGGCAGGAGGGGGGAAGGAGGGTGAGAGAGAGGTGTGGGAGGGAGAGGGCAAGAGAAAGAGTTGGGTGGGAGGGGGAGGGAGGGCAAGAGAGAATGAGGCAGGAGGGAGGGGTAGGGGGCAAGAGAGAGTGGGGCAGGGGGGGAGGGAGGGGGAGGGAGAGTGAGGCAGGAGGGAGTGGGGAACAGTCGGCCCCAAAGAGCACACAGATGCTCTGTGCAGGCCAGCTAGTTACCTATAAAGCTTTAAACAGTTTGGGGCTGAGGTATTTAAGAGAACACCTTCTTCATCAACCCCACCACCTGTTAAGATCATCTGGTGAGATCCGGTCGCAGTTGCCACTGGTTTGGTTGGTGGCGACTCGAAACCGAGCCTTTTCTAGAGTTGACCTGGGCATGCTTCCTAATGAAATTAGAGTTCTCCCTTCTCTGAATGGTTTTAAGAAGGGCCTAAAAAAATACCTGTTTAGTCAGGCTTTTAGTTTATAGCTTTATAGCTTTGGTTTTAGAGCTTAAAATATATTTTAACTTGCTTTAATTATATTAATGTTTTAATGGATTTATAGTGTGAACTGCTCAGGGACATTTTTGTATGGGGCGGTATATAAATGTACTAAACAAACAAACAAGCAAACAAATAAATAAATCAACAGGGGGGCCTGGTCCTCTTAACATTTGCTGATGTCCAAATTAGGTACCATTTTAAAAGGTTATGGAGGGCATGATTTGGTTGGCATTGAATTGAGGTATGGGACTTGGATTGTATTAAGGGCCCCCTACCTTATCTTCATAATTTGAGCATTGTTGTCATTCAAAGTTATAAGGAGGAAAGCATCTCAAGCCAATAGAAATTATCTATCGATCTATCGATCGATCTATCTATCGATCTATCTATCTATCTATCTATCTATCTATCTATCTATCTATCTCCCTGTCATATTCTCATTCTTGCTAAACATGAGATACAAAAATTCAGATTTTTCTCAAATGCCTACTATTAACCTAGGTAACCAAGTTAAGTATTCACAAGAATGTTCAGCAAAAGAAAGATTTTTCCTTTAACTTTGAATAATAATTATTTTGTCCACTATCCTTTGTAGCTTTAAAGCATATTTTAGAAATTCAAAAAGATAAATGAAAATGTGCATGCAGGGTATGTTTTTAAAATTGACAGTAGAGTAACACTAAAAATAAATTGTAGCTGGTATGTTCTTTAAATACACGGTATTATTACTGTTACCCATGAGCAAAGCATTGTGGGTATTGTAAGACAATTATAGCAATAGTCCCTGTCATAGAGCATTCACAATTGAGGAAGTAATAAAGGCAGAACAATAGATATAGTAAAAATAGAGAATGGAATCAGGAGGTAGCAGAAGAAAGGTGACATTATTAAACATAAGGGAAAAGTTTCTCCATGAATGCAATATCTTTAACAAGTTGTTCTAGTAAGAACTAATCAGCCTACTTTCCTTTCACTGTCTCTACATCTGGACTAAATTTGGTGCAAATCGAGGTCCGCAAGTTAGATTTCTTGCACCTCAAATGTTCATGTGTCCACCTTCTTGGATCAGGGTGGATATCATCATTACAAACTGCACCATTGGAGCATCCCTATGTGTCCATTCATCTGTAGCATATTTGGTTCAAATTGGTTAGACTGTTCACAAGTTAGTGCACTTGCGTCTCAAAGGTTTACGTGTCTGCCATCTTGAATTGGGGTGAATGACATCATCACAATCTTCTCTGTTGAGGTGTCCCTTTGTGTCTCTACAGCTGTAGCAAGTTTGTTTCAAATCAGTTGAGTGTTTCACAGGTTAGCTCACTTGTGCTTCAAACGTTTATGGTTCCACCATCTTGAATCAGTGGATGACATCATCACAAACTACACCGCTGAGGTGTCCCTCTGTGTCACTCACTACAACTGTACCTAATTTGGTTCAAATCAGTTAGATAGTCCACAAGTTAGCCCACCTGCACCTCAAACGTTTACATGTCCACCATCTTGGATTGGGGTAGATTGTCATAAACCTGTCAGGCTAATCTAGAGCTGTATATCAGCAGACCAAGTGTGAAGTAGGCAAAGGATCAAAAGGAGAATGTCAGAGCCAAGCAGTAAGCAATTTCCAAACCAAAGCCAGTCTGAGTTGTTACAATATCCAGTTGGTCAAACCAAGTCCCAAGTCGAATTCCACAAACAGAGTCCAAAAGGTCCGGAGTCAAAGCACAGTAAAAAACAAGCAGGAACACAGCTGGATAGCTCACCAAAGCACAACATTGCTACCAGCAATGTGGCTGAGGCAAAGCCATCTTAAATAGGCTGAAGCCATGTGTTTTCAATCATGGGTCCTGAGTCAGCAGCTCTTCTTGTTGAGTGAGCCGTTCTGAGCATGCGCCTCCTTATCTCCTCCTGTCTCTTCAACAGACGCCTCTCTACAGCTGAGATCGGCTGCACCTCCTCCACAGGAACGGTTGTATTAGGCTCTGTTTCTTTTTCAACATCCCGTGAGTTGGTCCCGCTTGCCTCTGCAGCTTCTTGCCTTTGAGGTTGCTGCACTCTCTCCTCCGCTGTCACACTGCCTGTCTCCTCCTCATCTCCGGAGTCCGATAGCATGCCCATGACATAGATGGCATCATCCTGGGGTGTACCAAGGTTGGAGTGGGCCCGGAGACAAGATTTTAAAATGGGCCCCTCGCTGCCTTCCTCTCCTGCTCCTGGCCCCATGTCTCTGTTGCAGAAGAACATTAAGGACATGTGTAATACAGGTGAAACTCGGAAAATTAGAATATCGTGCAAAAGTCCATTAATTTCAGTAATGCAAATTAAAAGGTGAAACTGATATATGAGACAGACGCATTACATGCAAAGTGAGATAAGTCAAGCCTTAATTTGTTATAATTGTGATGATCATGGCGTACAGCTCATGAAAACCCCAAATCCACAATCTCAGAAAATTAGAATATTACGGGAACCAAGAAGACAAGGATTGAAGAATAGAACAATATCGGACCTCTGAAAAGTATACAGTGTACTGTGCTTGATTGGCCAGCAAACTCGCCTGACCTGACCCCATAGAGAATCTATGGGGCATTGCCAAGAGAAGGATGAGAGACATGAGACCAAACAATGCAGGATTGCTGAAGGCCGCTAATGAAGCATCCTGGTCTTCCATAATACCTCATCAGTGCCACAGGCTGATAGTATCCATGCCACGCTGCATTGAGGCAGTAATTGCTGCAAAAGGGGCCCAAACCAAGTACTGAATACATATGCATGCTTATACTTTTCAGAGGTCCGATATTGTTCTATTCTATCTATAACAACTGACAATAAAATTCAGCCATCCCAGGTCCTTGGGAAGGACTCGATGTCTGGATAAAACAAACCAGTCAATAATACCTGTCTGACTGTGTAAACAAGAAATAATAATAATAATTCAGTTTCTATACCACCCTTCTAAAAATGGCTCAGGGCGATTTACACAGAGAAATAATAAATAAATAAGATGGATCCCTGTCCCCAAAGGGCTCACAATCTAAAAATGAAGCCAATGGGAACCAACACGCAGTCCTCTGGGTGGATGAGATTTATGAGTCAATCAGTACTGCTATTTCTCATATCTTGGAAATCACCCTTGATAATGCAGCCTAAAATGACAATAGTATTATTTGCCACGGCATCACAAAGTGATGTACACAATAGTCTTTCAGTTCAAATCCCTCTTCAGTCATGAAGCTCATTCAATGAGATGGTGCCTATCACAATCCCTTGTCTTAATCTCCAATTTTTGTCAGGGCTGTAGCATGGTGGGATTTTTTAATTTAAAAAAAACAACAACCATCCAAATTTTTCATTTGGAAAAGGCAGGTGAAGGGATATCCAGGCAAACCAGTTTAAAATTAGCAAACTATCAGGAAGGATGCTAGGCTAGCTCCACTCTTCCCCAACCTTCAAGTATTGTGAGCCATTCTGGGAGCAAGAAACATTTTTTTGAGAGCTGGTTTGGTCAAAAATAATTGAACATATTTTCAACAACCACGGCACCATCAAATAACCAATCAATAAACCTTCCACCACCACCCCCTCTTTCCTTTCCACAGAGAGGAGCGTGACTCATTGCAAGTTGGAAGATAACTTCACATGGGTCATCAGGACTTGGAGGGAAGAACCCAATAATTTAAAATCATTTTTTTAAAGTTAAAATTAGCTCAGGCACCAACAATCAATCTCTCTCTCTCTCTCTCTCTCTCTCTCTCTCTCTCTCTCTCACACACACACACACACACACACACACACACACTCCATAAATGTGGGAAGCAGCGGGGGGAAACAAATCAAACACACACACAAAAACACACACACAGAGATAAGAGTTGTTTGACTTTCCTTTCCACTTGAACAGCTTGCTAGCTCCCAGTCCCAGCTCCGTCCTAACTGCACTCAGTTGCCAAGCAGGGGAGGAGCTCAAGAAGTCTTTCTGCTGCTGCTGCTGCTGCCTCTGCCACTCTTTTCCACTCGGACTGACAAAAGGGAATTGGGGAGTCACAGAGAACCTGCTTGGTGGGACTGCAGCTCACACTCCTGGCCATAGGACTGGAGAGAGGGCAAGGACTGGCCTTGGGTGCCCCTCAGAGGCTGTGGGCCAGGAGACATTCGTCTCCCTTTGTCTTATTAACGGTACACCCATGGCATCATCACAAACTACACCATTGAGGTGACCCTATGTGACCCTACAGTTGCAGCAAATTTGGTTCAAATCGGTTAAGCAGTTCACGTATGCATCCACCATCTTGAATTGGTGTGGATGACATCATCACAGATTATGCCATTGAAGTGTCCATGGGTGTCACTCACTGCAGTTGTATCCAGTTTGGTTCAAATGCGCTAGACAGTCCACAAAGTAGCCCGCTTGCACCTCAGATGTTCACATGGCCACCATCTTGAATTGGAGTGGATGACATCATCACACACCACACCATTTGGGCATCCCTATGGTCTTGTGGTAGCAAGCATGACTTGTCCACTTAGTTAAGCAGGGTCCACCCTGGTTTGCATTTGAATGTGAGACTACATGTGTGAGCACTGTAAGATAATCCCCTTAGGATATGGAGCTGCTCTGGGAAAAGCAGAAGGTTCCAAGTTCCCTCTCTGGCATCTCCAAGATAGGGCTGAGAGAGATTCCTGCCTGCAACCTTGAAGAAGCTGCTGCCAGTCTGTGAGGAAAATACTGAGCTAGATAGACCAATGGTCTGACTCAGTATATGGCAGCTTCCTATGTCCCTATGTCCCTACAGTAATAGCAAATTTGGTTCAAATTGGTTAAGCAGTTCACAAGTTAGCCCACTTGTGCCTCAATAGTGGCACAAGTTCACCATCTTGAATTGGTGTGGATGGCATCATCACAAACTATCCCATTGAGGTATCCCTGTGTGTCACTCACTGCAACTGTACCCAATTTGGTTCAAATGGGTTAGGCAGTCCACAAATTGGCCTGCTTGTGCCTCAAATGTTCACATGGACCCGCAAATGGATGATGCTGGCCACAGCACTGCATACCTGGGCTAAGGGGATTAGAAGCACTGAAAGAGAGTTCCTGATAGCTGAAATGAAAGCTGTTTGGATGTGCCTTGTGGGCCTTTATTGAACAGTATGATCAGAAAAGATAAATAGCAACTGACACAGAGCTATGAAGAACCTTGAAGATAAAACCACATCCTTAAATGTGCCACAGTTAAATGTAGTAGAGGCATTCAATGGGAGTAGCACAATCAGGACAATGGGCAAGGAAAATGGCTTTGGCAGAGGAGGCATGCTTGTGGCTCTCCAAGAGACCAAATGGATTTCACAGAACTGCAGAGATAAGCAGCGATAGAGGCTGGTGGAGGTTTGCAAACAATAACCATTAATGCATGCAATCAGCATACAGTTCACAAACACAAGCTGTTCTGAATTCACTGGGAGCAGCTGGCCTATCTTGTCCCATCCTTAGCAACAAGCACTTTATGAGGACAGAGATTTTGACAAAGTAATGCAATTCAGTTTCAATTCAGTTCAAAACTACTTTACCGGCATGACAAGTATAGGCACAGTATATATGAATATTGACAGATCCTTGTGTACCTCCCCAAGGTAGGACTGACAGCTCAGTTGTGCCTGGTTGTTATGCTCTGGACCCAGAGCCATACTATTGGAATTTATTTCTTGTTTACACAGTCAGACAGGTGTTATTGACTGGTTTGTTTTATCCAGACATCGAGTCCTTCCCAAGGACCTGGGATGCCAGAATTTTATTGTCAATGTTGTTGTTGTTGTTATAGATATCGTCACAGAATATAGGCTGTTCCCAATAAAGCTGCTTTTTGTAATTGGCTGATGGTGATTTCTGTGGCCCCTATGGTGTTGAGGTGCTCTTCAAGGTCTTTTGGAACTGCACCCAGGGCGCCAATTACCATTGGGATTATTTTGGTCTTTTTCTGCCACAGCCTTTCAATTTCAATTTGTAGATCTTTGTATTTGGTGATTTTTTCTATTTCTTTTTCTTCTATTCTGCTATCCCCTGGTATTGCTATGTCGATTATTTTGACTTGATTTTCTTTCTTCTCGACTACAGTTATATCTGGTGTATTGTGTGGCAGATGTTTGTCTGTTTGTAGTCGGAAGTCCCATAATATTTTTACAACTTAATTCTGTTCAACTTTTTCAATTTTATGGTCCCACCAATTTTTGGCTACAGGTAGCTTGTATTTTTTGCAGATGTTTCAGTGTATCATCCCTGCTACCTTGTCATGCCTTTGTTTGTAGTCAGTCTGTGCGATCTTTTTGCAACAGCTGATTAGGTGGTCCACCGTTTCATCTGCTACTTTACAAAGGCGGCACTTGCTGTTCATTGTGGATTTTTCGACTTTGGCTCTTATTGCATTTGTTCTTAGTGCCTGTTCTTGTGCAGCCAGTATTAAACCCTCTGTTTCTTTCTTCAAGTTGCCATTCTTAAGCCATTGCCAGGTCTTGGTGATGTCTGATTTTCCACTTATATTGTGCAAATATTGACCATGCATTGGCTTATTTTTCCATTTTTCTGCTCGGTTCTTGACTTGTTCTTTCTTGTAGGCCTGCTTTCTTTCATTGGTGTTGAATAGTTTCTCGTTCTTGACCATTTGAAGTGCATCTTCTTCACTGTCCCTTATATATTCTTCAAGGCCTCTTTTCTCCTCCTCTGCTGTTTGATGGACTTGCAGCTTTCCTCTTCCACCTGAGCTGCGAGGGAGGTATAGCCTATCGACATCACTGCGGGGGTGCAGAGCATGATTGATGGACATGATTTTCCTGGTCTTACAATCTAGCGTCTCTAGCTCAGCCTGGGTCCAGTCTATTATTCCTGCAGTGTATCTGATAACAGGTATAGCCCAGGTGTTTATGGCTTGTATGGTGTTCCCACCATTGAGTTTGGACTTTAGGATTTTTCTAACCCTCCTGATGTATTCACTTCCAATTTTTCTTTTAATTTCAGTGTGTGCAATGTTATCAGCCTGGAGAATGCCCGAGTATTTGTAATGTTCTTTCTCTTCCAGGTACTTGATGTTTCTTCCATTGGGCAGTTTTTTCCTTCTGTTTTTGTTATTTTTCCTCTTTTCATTATTAATGCAGCACACTTGTCTAGTCCAGACTCCATTGCTATATCGCTACTGAATATACGGACAGTGTTGTTGTTGTTGTTAATTTACACAGTCAGACAGGTGTTATTGACTGGTTTGTTTTATCCAGACATCGAGTCCTTCCCAAGGACCTGGGCTGACTGAATTTTATTATCAGTGTTGTTGCTGTTATTATTATAGATATTGTCGCAGAATATAGGCTGTTCCCAGTAAAGTTGCTTTTTGTGATTGGCTGATGGTGATTTCTGTGGCCCCTATAGTGTGGAGGTGCTCTTCAATTTGTTTTGGAATTGCACCTAGGGCACCAATTACCACTGGGATTATTTTGGTCTTTTTCTGCCACAGCCTTTCAATTTCAATTTGTAGATCTTTGTATTTTGTTATTTTTTCTATTTCTTTTTCTTCTATTCTGCTATCCTCTGGTATTGCTATGTTGATTATTTATTTTAACTTGTTTTTCTTTCTTACTACAATTATATCTGGTGGCAGATGTTTGTCTGTTTGTAGTCGGAAGTCCCATAATATTTTTGCATCTTCATTTTCTACAACTTTTTCAATTTTATGGTCCCACCAATCTTTTTGCTACAGGTAGCTTGTATTAATGATGATGATGATGATGATGATGATGATGATGTTTGTCTGTTTGTAGTCGGAAGTCACCAGATATAACTGTAGTCGAGAAGAAAGAAAATCAAGTCAAAATAATCGACATAGCAATACCA
Organism: Hemicordylus capensis; assembly: GCF_027244095.1. Taxonomy (NCBI): domain Eukaryota; kingdom Metazoa; phylum Chordata; class Lepidosauria; order Squamata; family Cordylidae; genus Hemicordylus; species Hemicordylus capensis. Next base: position 50,471,737 of record NC_069657.1, read on the forward strand.
GGGGATAGCAGAATAGAAGAAAAAGAAATAGAAAAAATCACCAAATACAAAGATCTACAAATTGAAATTGAAAGGCTGTGGCAGAAAAAGACCAAAATAATCCCAGTGGTAATTGGTGGCCTGGGTGCAGTTCCAAAAGACCTTGAAGAGCACCTCAACACCATAGGGGCCACAGAAATCACCATCAGCCAATTACAAAAAGCAGCTTTACTGGGAACAGCCTATATTCTGCGACAATATCTATAACAACTGACAATAAAATTCAGCCATCCCAGGTCCTTGGGAAGGACTCGATGTCTGGATAAAACAAACCAGTCAATAACACCTGTCTGACTGTGTAAACAAGAAATAATAATAATAATTCAGTTTCTATACCACCCTTCTAAAAATGGCTCAGGGCGGTTTACACAGAGAAATAATAAATAAATAAGATGGATCCCTGTCCCCAAAGGGCTCACAATCTAAAAATGAAGCCAATGGGAACCAACACGCAGTCCTCTGGGTGGATGAGATTTATGAGTCAATCAGTACTGCTATTTCTCATATCTTGGAAATCACTCTTGATAATGCAGCCTAAAATGACAATAGTATTATTTGCCATGGCATCACAAAGTGATGTACACAATAGTCTTTCAGTTCAAATCCCTCTTCAGTAATGAAGCTCATTTAATGAGATGGTGCCTATCACAATCCCTTGTCTTAATCTCCCTCACTGGGTGGTTGTGAGAATAAAAGTGGAAGTGGGAGGAGAACTGTGTATAAATCCTCTGAAGCTTTTTGTTCATTTGGACTAAAATTCTTTAAAAACTGGATTAATTAAGAAATAGGAACATGGTCAGCCAACCAATGAGATATGAGGCAGCCATCCCAGGCATTGGTAAAGGTGGTGGTGGCAGCATTTCATGCCTGCCACTGCCTCACTATCCACCTCACTGAGTCACCCTGCCTCTACCTGACCTGGAGGCGGCAGTGGTGGCAGCAGGGCTGCTGCTCTTGCTCCTCCTCTTCCCACTGATTCTCTCACACTCCCTGCCTTTTGAAAAGGAAGGTGGTGGGGATGGAGACTAGAGCAGCAGGAAGTGTGGCAGCCCATTGCTGCCACCATCAAGTCAGGTCGGGGCTGAATGGTCTTATGCCACTGAGACCCCACCTCCCATCATCACCATCTCCACCAATCCACTGCCAGAGGCGGCTGCCATGCCACACTTCCCTGGTGGGCCATCTCTATTCCTAGATCTTAATTTATTTGATTGTATAAAATATTTTTAGTCTGCACAAACCCAAAAGCTGCAGAGTATTTATACATAGAAACCCTGTGATGATATATATAATCTAAACTAAAAATTGGCTGTCAACTGTTACTATTAGCAACTCCACTTCCCACTTCCCACGCCACTCCTAATAGTTAACAGAGTTGTTGCTATGATATACAGAAAAGTCCCTGGAAGAACTTTGAAAAGTAAACTCAAGAAACAAGTAATCTAGGAGGTAGAGTGACTGAAGGAGACAAAGTAGGCAGTGGTTTGAGAAGAAGAGACTCGTAGGAAACATGGCAGAGGCATTGAACTGCAAAGGGTTAGCTGGAGCAAGTTTTAAAAGAGCAGGAGTCCATGGATAATCTCCATGCCAGAGGGGAAAGGGTACCTTTAATTATTTTGGAGGGGCCATAGCTCAACGAAAGAGCACATGCTTTGCGTGTAGAGGATCCAAAGTTCAATCCTGGCATCTCAAGAAAGGGTTGAGAAAGACCCTTATCTGAAATTCTGGAGAGTCTCTGCCAGTCAACATAGGTCAATCGGTGGTGGGACGGATTTGATTCCGATGCACCTCCAGAGGGTCGCACATAGCCTTGCGCCTCTTTCCATCGCCTAGCAGCCACCTAGTGCCTGCTTCTTCTTCCTCCTCCTCCCCTCTATTCCGTTCACTCACTCCCTTTCTCCCTCCCTCCTCCTCCTACTTATTTAGCTGAATGTGCTACTTTTACACCAGAATATGCTCAGGGAAAATTTAATTTTTTTTTTTAGTTTTTTGAAGAAATTCTGAATATCACCTTCCTAATGACCTACAGATACCAAATGTTGCATGTACGATCCTGCCAATTAAATTAGCTGAATGTACTACTTTTTACACCAGAATATGCTCAGGGTTATTTTTTTAAAAACTTGTATTTTAAAAAAAATCTGAACATAACCATCATATTTTAACTGTTATTATTCTCAACAGATTTTAACACTCAATAATCAGATCAATAATTCCAAAGCAACATCATGCCCCAAGAAAAGCAGATTTCCTTCCCTCCCATTACCCTCCACTCACCCTTTTTTCTTCTTTCTCCTCCTCCACCCTCCTCTTTCTCTCAGTCTCTTCTTTCCCCCTCCCCTGACCCCCCAAAGGACCCATGCTATGCTGCCTCATCATGGCGGGGGGCGGGGCGGTGTTCCTGGGAAGGAGGAGAGAAGTACGCTGGGAGATGACCCAAAGTGCGAAGGTCATCCCAGCTGCCCATCTAAAGCAAGCAGGCATCTATACTGGGCAGCAGCGATAGGCGATCACTTCAGTGATAACAACAAAGGCATCATTTAATACTGCGTGGGAGGAGGCAATGGTAAACCACTCCTGTATTTTACCAAGAAAACCACATGGATAGACAAAATGGAATGATTGTCGATGTAGTGCTGGATGATGGGCCTCTCAGGCCGGATGGTACTCAACATGCTACTGAGGAAGAACTGAGGATCTCTCAGAGTACTGATGGTGTTTATGATGCAGTTAGGCTAAAGCCTTTTGTATGTCTAGCGGCTGACGTTGCCATGAGAGAAAAGAAAATCTGAAGCTGCAAAGACAGAATTACAATGGAAACCTGGAATGTAAGAATCATGAATTTGGGAAAGCTTGATATAGTGAAAGATGAAATGAATCGACTACAGATTAACATCTTGGGCATCAGTGAATTAAAATGGACTGGAATGGGGCACTTTCAGTTAGAAAATCATACTGTTTGCTACTCAAGACATGAGAAACAAAGAAAGAACAGTGTTGCTTTCATAGTCTGGAAGGATATAGCAACGACAGTACTGGGGTACAATGCAGTCAGTGACTGTCTAATATCAATTAGATTTTGTGGACAATCCTTTAACATGATAGTTCTTCAAGTCTATGCCCCAATGACTGATGCAGAAGAAGAGGACGTTGATGAGTTTTATGCTCAAGTTCAATCTGAAATTGACAGAACATGCAAGCAAGATGTGCTGCTGATGGTTGGAGACTGGAATGCCAAAGTTGGAAATGGTAAAGAGGAAAACACAGTTGGACGGTATGGCCTAGGAAACAGAAATGATCAGGAGGATCACTTCTTAGTTTCTGCCAAGCCAATGATCTCTTCATTGCGAACACATTCTTCATATAACCAAAGTGGCACCTATACATATGGACCTCACCAGATGGAGTACACAGAAATCAAACTGATTACATTATTGGTGCAAGGAAGTGGAAGAGCTCAGTTATAACAGCAAAAACGTGGCTGGGGGCCGATTGTGGAATAGATCACAAACTGCTCATGTGTAAGTTCCAAGTCAAGTGAAAGCGGAAAAACAAAGCTATCCAGCTTCACGATATGATCTTGAGAACATGCCCACCTTTTTCAAGGAGAACATCAGGAACTGCTTTGAAGTTCTGAACCTCATTGATAGGAAACCACAGAGGAACTGTGGAATGAAATCAAAGAAGTTGTTAAGGACAAATGTGAAAAGAGACTGCCAAAGACCAAGAAACAGAAGAAAGCAAAATGGATGTTAGAACAGATGGTGGAAATTTACAAGAAGAGGAGAGAAGCCAAAGGCAAGAAAGAGAAGTCCATAATGCTGGGGAACGTAGAAGGAAAGAGAAGAAAAGGACGACTAGCAGCAAGATGGATGGACTCAATTACGACAACAATGAATGCACCACTGAGAGACCTTAAAGGTCAAGTTGAAGACAAATCATCCTGGAGAGAATCTATCTATGTAGTAGCTAAGAGTCTACACCAACTTGACGGCACTTATCAATTAGCAGTCAATCACTCAATCCTCCCTGTTCAATTGTGGCTATGCCACTAGTTGGGCCATTTCCTTAGCAGTGCCCATACTCTGGAATTTTGTGCCTAGGGAGGTTCCATTATCATCTTCACTGAACACATTCAGGAGCTAACTAAAATCAACTTAGTTTGGGCACCCATTTCATGGAGTTCATAGAGTTTGCAACTAATTTGGTTGTATTTTGCTTTGTTGTATTTGGCTTCTGTGTTGATTTTTATATTATTTGTTAGCTGCTCTGAGGACCTGATTTGGGTGAAACAACAGATTGTGACTTAAAAAATATATAACTACAGGAAGCCCATCAATATCCCAGGAGTTACATTCCAGGAATGTCCCGTGAACAGTGAATCTGCGATATTGGAACTCACTTCCTAACGAAATTAGTTTTCCCTTCTCTGAACATTTTTAAGAAGGACCTAAAACATATTTGTTCAGTCAGGCTTTTAGTTTATAGTTTTAAAGCTTCGGTTTTAGAGTTTTTATTGTATTTTAAAATGTTTTAATTAGGCTAATAAGAACATAAGAACAGCCCTGCTGGATCAGACCCAAGGCCCATCTAGTCCAGCATCCTGTTTCGCACAGTGGCCCACCAGATGCCGCTGGAAGCCACAGGCAAGAGTTGAGGGCATGCCCTCTCTCCTGCTGTTACTTCCCTGCAACTGGTACTCAGAGGCATCCTGAGTACTCAGTACTCATCCTGGTACTCATCCTGGTACTGAGAGGCATCCTAAAACCAATGTTTTAGTTGGTTTTATATTGTGAATTGTCCAGGGACCTTTTTGTATGGAACGGTATATAAATGTACTTACTTACTTAAAAGTAAAGTGCGCCGTCGAGTTGATTTTGACTCCTGGTGCCCACAGAGCTCTGTGGCAATGCGAGCAGCTAGGACATTTAAAGAGTGTCTCAACCACTCGTGCCTCCTCTGTAAGCCTCCCCATGTGCCTGATGGAAAATGGGGGAGTGGCCATTTAGCTCTAAATCTCCCCCACTCTGATGGCCCTTCTCCCCAATTCCCATGTGATGTGTGGGGAGGCTTGAGTGGCTGGGACAATTTTGTTATGGCAGGAGGTAGACCTGTGAATAAGTTAAACTACCCCCACAAGATAAGTAAATAGGTATACAGGCAGGTGGCCCATGAATAGCTGAAACTGAAACCATAGGAAATGAACCGACAAATATTGAGGGCCACCTGTATGCTGTGGAATCAGGGTGAGGTTGCTCCTCTCCATGCAATTGCTTGTGCCTTCATGAGGAGGCATCCTTCACACCTGAAGGACCGTACTCCTGTATAGGTTTCAGCTATTCATTTTTCTTGTTATTTTCCTAAGCAGACCCAGGAAGATCAACTAATATTATGTGGAGTAAATTGTGTTCTGATTTACATCTCTTCTAAGATCCTTTGAGGCCTTGTGAGAGTTGCTTTGATGGAGGTGATACAAGAAATGAAATTGTTTTTTCTGTATCTTGTCTAGCAGGGGGAACCAAACCATTTTCTGTCTGAAAACTGAAGCTGCAAATGTTCCAGTGCACACACACATATCTGGCAGAAAAACTGGCATCCTACTCAGTCATTGCACTGTATATGCATTCAGGTGTCTTGTACACATGTATATGTTTTTGTGTGAAAGACTGTGCATGTGCTCATTTCAAAATTAGTACAAGAGCCCCCAGATGCAGGGTACCAATAGGAGGTGTACTGCTGTGTGTGCATTGAACATAATTTCTTCTCAAAAATGGGAGGGCTGGTAAGAAGGAAGTTGAAAGGGAAAGTCAGGAGAGTCAAATCACTCCAGAAGGCATGGAACATATTTAAAACCACAGTACTAGAAGCACAGTTGGAATGTATACCGAGAAGGAGGAAAGGTATCACCAAGTTCAGGAGGATGTCAGCATGGCTAACAAGTAGAGTCAGGGAAGCTATAAAAGGGAAGACTTCCTCCAGAAAATGGAGGTCCTGCCCAAATGAAGAGAACAGGAAGGAACATAAACTCTGGCAAAAGAAATGCAAGGACACAATAAGGGATGCAAAGAGAGAGTTTGAGGAGCATATAGCTAGAAGTGTCAAGGGGAATAACAAAAACTTCTTTAAATATATCAGAAGTAGAAAACCTGCCAGGGAGGTGGTTGGACCATTAGTTGATTAGAGTGTGAAAGGGATTATTGATAAGGAGATTGCAAAGAAGCTGAATGAGTTCTTTGCATCTGTCTTCACGGTGGAGGATACTGACCATATACCATGTCCCAAATTGAGTTTTTTCAGGTTTAGCAGCTGAGGAACTGGATGAATTTGAGGTGACAAGGGAAGATGTTCTAAACTGTCTTGAAAAACTAAAAATTAACAAATCACCAGGGCCAGATGGCATCCACCCAAGAGTTCTGAAGGAACTCAAATGTGAAATTGCCGATCTTCTAGCAAAAATATACAATTTGTCCCTACAATCAGACTCTGTAGCAGAGGACTGGAAAGTAGCCAATGTGACTCCAATTTTCAAGAAGGGGTCCAGGGGGGATCCAGGAAATTACAGGCCGGTCAACTTAACTTCGGTGCTGGTAAATTGATGAAAAGCATTCTTAAAGACAAAATTGTCAAGCATATAGAAGAACAGGCCTTGTTGAAGGAGAACCAGCATGACTTCTGCAAGGGAAAGTCTTGCCTCACTAACCTTTTGGAGTTCTTTGAGAGTGTCAACAGGCATGTGGATAAAGGTGATCCGGTTGACACAGCACACTTGGACTTCCAAAAAGCTTTTGACAAAGTTCTCCATCAAAGGCTCTTGCGTAAACTTAGCAGTCATGGAATAAGGGAACAAGTTCATGTGTGGATTGGTAACTGGTTGAAGAACAGGAAACAGAGAGTCGGAATAAATGGGCACTTTTCACAATGGAGATAGGTAGGAAGTGGGGTCTCCAGGGATCGGTACTGGGACCAGTGCTCTTTAACTTGTTCATAAACTATCTAGAAGTTGGGGTGACCAGCGAAGTGGCCAAATTTGCAGATGACACTAAACTATTTAGGGTAGTGAAATCCACAATGGATTGTGAAGAACTCCAAAAAGATCTCTCCAAACTGGGGGACTGGGAGACAAAATGGCAAATGCGGTTCAATGTAAGCAAGTATAAAGTGATGCACATTGAGTCAAAAAACAACAACTTCACATATATGCTGATGAGATCTGAGCTGTCGGTGGCTGACCAGGAGAAAGATCTTGGGGTCGTGGTGGACAGCTCATTGAAAGTGTTGTCTCAGTGCGTGGCAGCTGTGAAAAAAACCACTTCCATGCTAGGAATCATTAGGAGGGGGACTGGAAATAAAAATGCTAATATTATAATGCCATTATACAAATCTATGGTGTGGCCACATCTGGAGTACTGTGTACAGCTTTGGTCACCGTATCTTAAGAAGGATACTATAGAACTGGAAAAGGTGCAGAAGAGAGCAACCAAAATGATCAGGGGCCTGGAGCACCTTCCTTATGAGGCTAGGTTACAGCATCTGGCGCTCTTTACCTTGGAAAAGAGGCGACTAAGGGGAGCCATGATCAAAGTATATAAAATTATGCATGGAGTGGAGAAGGTAGACAGAAAGAAATTTTTCTCCCTCTCTTACAACACTAGAACCAGTTGTCACACAATGAAACTGAAGGTTGGGAAATTTTGGACCGACAAGCGGAAATACTTTTTCACACAGTGCATAATTAATCTATGGAATTCCTTGCCATGGAATGTGGTGATGGCCACCAGCTTAGATGGCTTTAAAAGGGGCTTAGACAGATTCATGGTGGACAGGTCTATCAATGGCTACTACTCTGATGGCTGTGGGCCATCTCCAACCTCAGAGACATGATACCTCTCAATACTAGTTGCAGGGGAGCAACAGCAGGAGAGAGGGCATGCACATACCGCTTGCCTGTGGGCTCCCCAGAGGCATCTGGTGGGCCACTGTGTGAAACTGGATGCTGGACTAGATGGGTCTTGTGCCTGATCCAGCAGGGCTGTTCTTGTAATGTGTGAATAACTGCATGGCATACAGACCTGCATGTGCATACATGTGGTATATTGTGCAGTAAAATGCTGGCATTCCCAACATGCCAGGGCCACTGCTCCCAATCTGCCTGGGACATTAGCCCTAGGAGTGTTGTGAAAGAGCACACTTCCACAACTACCTAAACGATGCTGTACACCCAACCTGCCATGGCGGCTGCGCATGTGGAAGTCAGCTCAAGTAGTGTTTCACGAGAGCACATTTCCACAACTACCTAAAATGATGTTGTGCACTTGCACAGCTTTGTTTTAGGTAGTTGTGGAAGTGTGCTCTTGTGCAACACTGCTGGTGCTGCCTTCCACAAACACAGCAGTCCCAGTGGCTCAGAAATGTCGGTGTTTCACTGCACAGCATGTTGGCCAGTGTACACAGATTGTATGTGTGTCAAACATAACATGTGAAGAGAACTTAAGAATCCCTCCACTTAAGCATGCACATGTGTGTGTGTGTGTGTGCACGCACGCACGTGCACCCCCCCACACACACACTTTTCTAACTACTTTTCTAATAGCTGTAGAGCAGAGGTTCTGGCCATTGTGACTGGGGATGATGGAAGCTGTAGTCCAACAGTATCTGGAGACCCCAGGTTGGGAACCACTGCTGCAGAAGACAACTTAAAACTGGCCTACACAACTCATGAGCCGCTAAGCTGAAGGCAGTTTGCCAGTCATGCATTGTGGCTGCCTTGGGCTTGACAAACTCCCTGTTTTCACAGTTCTAGTCGTCGACTAAAAGAAGAGGTTTGTTAAGAGCTTGTTCAATTTGCTGGACTGCCTTTAGCTTAGTGAGTCACAAATTGTGCAGGCCTGGCTTACAAAGAGGTGGTGGTGCCTGTGAAAACTTAGGGAAAAACCTAGGGTCCATGGAATGGAGGAGGGGGGGAAATGAAAGACCTGTGAACAAAAAACCAAAATAAAAATAAAAATAACCAGCTCTCAACACAGATAAGAATAATCAAACACTTCTGTATAGCATGTAACAAAATACAGTGACAAAATACCAAATGAAATTACAAAATGCAATGAAAGAATGAGAAACCAGTATATCCAGGTGTCCAAACATAGTCCGAGATGTCTTCAAAAAGAGAAACAGAAGAGTGCATACAGTACAGGTAATGAGTCCTCAGATCCAGTTGGAGGAGACAATGTATTCAGTAGGATGTTGTAAATACATGTAGTTCAAATCTTGAATCCTGCATATGAAGAAAGCAAGCAACCTGCTCTGTAATGACAGATGATGAGTGGCGATGAGAGACAGGGCACACCAGGGAAAAATCGCAATGAAAGACAGGGCACATCAGGGGGAAATCACGACAGCTACCTCGGGATAAGGAGCTGTTTCGCCCTAGGCTTCATCAGGGGCGGGTTCCCATTAACACAGGACAACAGTAGAAAATGGCAAAATATTTTAAGTAGTGTTCAATGCAGTACATTGGATCTTAAATTGCGCCTCATCCAGCAGAAGATTATTTTCAGGGCCTACTGGACTCTATACCTTATGCGATTAAAAATGTCCTCAAATAGTATCTGTTGGAGATGCAATAATCCACAGGCCAATTTAACACATATGTTCTGAGAATGTTCCATAGCACAAGGCTTCTGGAGAGAGGTCACTATGCGAATTAACTTAGTGCTGGATTCATCTCTTGCACTGAAGGATCAAATGCAGTGTTGGGGTTTATTCCAACCAGCTGGGGACTAAAATACAGCTCTAAACAATGGCTTTGGCAGAGCCTGCTAGTTGCCAAGAGGTTGATATTGAAACTGTGGTAATCTCCCAATCCCCCTCGGTGCGAGGATTGGGTACAGGACCTGCTTAAACTTGCGGCACATGAAAAATGGGCCCTCTTAAAAGTAAATAAATTGGATAAATGGTCTGAAATTTGGGATAACTTTCTTAATCATTTCTTAGAATAAGAATCCTTCTGACCTATCCACATCTTCTAGTGCAATGGTGATTCTCCCTTCTTCTCTTCCTTTTTTCCTCTTCTGTTTTTCTTTCTTTCTTTCCCCTTCCTCTTCTTTCTTGGGGGGCGGGGCATGGTGGCAAGGTGGGGGGCAATTTGGGCATGTTGTTGCAAAATATAAATTGTTATAAAATGTTTAAAAACATTAAATTTAAAAAAAAAGAAAAACATTTATTATACAATCAAATTTCTCCAAGCATGTTAAAGCCTCAGAGTTCAGAGGTGAAACAGCTCCTTATCCCGGGGTGGTTGTTGTGATTTTTCCCTGGTGTGCCCTGTCTTTCATTGCGATTTTTCCCTGGTGTACCCTGTCTCTCATCGCCACTCATCATCTGTCATTACAGAGCAGGTTGCTTGCTTTCTTCATATGCAGGATTCAAGATTTGAACTACATGTATTTACAACATCCTACTGAATACATTGTCTCCTCCAACTGGATCTGAGGACTCATTACCTGTACTGTATGCACTCTTCTGTTTCTCTTTTTGAAGACATCTCGGACTATGTTTGGACACCTGGATATACTGGTTTCTCATTCTTTCATTGCATTTTGTAATTTCATTTGGTATTTTGTCACTGTATTTTGTTACAAGCTATACAGAAGTATTTGATTATTCTTACCTGTGTTGAGAGCTGGTTATTTTTATTTTCATTTTGGTTTTTTTGTTCACAACGGGTCTTTCATTCCCCCCACCCCCACCCACCTGTGAAAACTTGGCATCCAGAAGTGAGGAGGACTATACTGAATAAGCATCTCCGTTCTGCCTCCTGGCTTAATTGGGAGGTGCCTGGGATGAACTCACACTTTTGCATTACTCGTTTTTATTCATCAAATAGGTGATTGTTTTCCTTTGGACATCAGAAATCTTGCACTGAGGTTGTGCTTCTGTTGTGGGGACACTGCATTTCTATTAAGCACTCAAAACCCAGCCTTTGGTAACTGAGAAAACCTGATTCTCTTATCTCACATGGTACATGCATTGCTGTTGTGACTGCCATCTGGAATGTGGCTGCACAAGTGTCACTGGTGCCCATCAGCTATTGTCTGTGACACTTATAGTGATAAATGACACACAGCCCCTTTGCTAGGGCTGTGCTGTTTTGCGTGCTTAATTGGTTCATGTTTAAAATGTCATCAGTGCCTCTGCATTCCCCTGCTGTACTTTTTAAGGAGTCTGAACAGCAAGAATATCCTGTCTCCCTGCACTGCCTCTCTGTTTCAGGCTCCTTTACCTTGGCTTCTCCACCCCCACCCTTAAATGGCTTTGTGGTTTCATATTCTCTCATTGCATGAAATTAATGTTGTCAGACTAAGTCTCATCCAGCCTCATTCAAACAGGCAAACAAACATGTGAATATAGCATCGTAGTTGTGGACTGTTCCCCAGCTGCAAGTTATCACAGAAAAGACAAATTTGTTGAGATGAGCTCACAATCCAGCTAAATCCCAGAATCAGGCTGGGTCTACACCCCATCCAACCCCCAACCCCCACCAATGAAGTGGTAGAATCCTTAGGTGGAAGAGTGGACTGTACCATTTCTGACTGTAGTGGGAAGGGGGAGGTGTACAAGCCCACGTGGCATTTTCTCGAGCTGATCATGATTTGAAGGGTTGTCCATACCGAGCCTTTGTATTTCCCTTTGTCACACTGTAAAAGGCTTTGGGACGATTCACAATGAGAAAGCCCTACATAATTATACACTTATTATGTCATGCAACAATGAGACTATTCATTGAGAAACTGCATTGTTAATAAGCAAGGCAGTTAGTGAGAGAGTACTTTTGGAGATGGTTTTCCATAGTCTACTGTCAATATTTGGTTGAGTCAGGGAGATTCGGAGTCCAACTCTCCCACACACAAAAATGGTCCATATCCAGAGCTACTTTGAGAATCAGGCTGGAGGATAAATATAGAGCAACAGAGACATCTAGTGACCAAACAAAAATGGAGTTGATCCGTATCTCTTCTGTAATGCAATGTATTGTTTGTATTCTGGTTAAAGATTTGCTGACTTCGTGGCTTCAGTCTTTTTACTGAGAGCTAATAATCCATTCCATCTTCAGATCGTGCCTACCTTGTTATCTTGGAAGTCCACCTCATTCAGAGCCCCTTGCACTACAAGGTCCCCAGCTTTCACTTATCAAATAAAAAATGGCCAACTATAGTAGCAGATTGAAATGTTGAAGTGAGAAAAATGCCCTCCTTCCACCTTCTTGCTCTGGAACAACTCATCTGAGCCCAGGGATCAACTTCAAGGCAAACCTAGAGCTGTCATTGTTGGTTCATTGAAGAGGTATGGGAGGAAAATTCTTCTTCAAACTTTAGCTCTTTAATAGAGCAGTCATAGCAGTGGCCCTGAGCCCCAGTGTATGAGGTTACCTGCCCAGAGGTAGTGCCAGAAGACAGAAGCAATCACACATCCACCCTGCTCCAGAAAAGTAGCTTGCTTCCCACCCTCCACCTCAGTTGCTTGACCCATTCGTGTCCCTTTCTGGTCAGCAGAAGATGGAAACCTGAAGGTGACGCAACACTGAGCCCTTTCCCACAATCAGGGAGAAATGATCCATGCTGCAGGGGAGGAAGCCCTAAAATGCTTACCTCTCCTGCAGACGATCCTTGTCTTCTGGCTGGGTGAGTGGATCGCTCGCCCGGACGTTCACTGGCTGGGAGGCTACTTGCATGTAGTTGCCACGCGGAGCCGCACAGCATCAACACACGAGCACTAAGCCTTGTTTGAGGGTGCCCTCATGCCAAAAACCCGGGCTAATTAGCAGGCTCCCACTGGCAAAATTGGGCTGGGCTTCCTTAGCCCGGTTTTGCCTGCACGCGTAAATAGCCCCACTGTGTATTATAACTAACACCACTAGAGTCCTTCTGGTAGTGGACACATGTAGAAGGTCCAGTAGTAAACCAGATTATGGATCTTGGTCCAATAATAAATAAGATCACAGATGGAAAGGCAGGTAATAGAAAACATTGTGTTGCTCTTATTTCATTTTAGTCAGACTCCAATATACCTTTTCCTACTTTCTGTTTGTTTTAAACGTTTATACACTGCCTTTCTCAAGAGATTCTAGGCAGCCTACAATTCCAGGATTAAAATCGTAAAAACATGGCTAACATCTTGACTAGCACTCTCTGGGAGCAACATACCAAGTTTCCAGATTACTGCTATAGCAATAGCAATAGCAATAGCACTTACATTTATATACCGCTCTATAGCCAGAGCTCTCTAAGCGGTTCACAATGATTTAGCATATTGCCCCCAACATTCTGGGTACTCATTTTACCGACCTCGGAAGGATGGAAGGCTGAGTCAACCTTGAGCCCCTGGTCAGGATCGAACTTGTAACCTTCTGGTTACAGGGCGGCAGTTTTACCACTGCACCACCAGGGGCTATGTTGTTGCATGAGCATGAAAAGGGCAAGTTTTCACTGATCTCTCCTTCCCTCTGAAACCCACTGTGCTTCACAAAAATATGTTCCTGAGGGTTCTGCACACCCACAGAGCACTAGTTTGAATGTCAGCCAAAACTGCAATAAAACTGCAAAAAATGCATAGAACAAAGACAGCACACAGCTAGGCAAGAGAATTTAAAAAAGGGGGGGGGGGCGAAGCACAACCAGACAACATTTAATATTGTGTAAAGATATTGGTTGACATATGGCATAAGGGTATGCCGGCCCAGTAATGTTGCATGTACACAAGTTGTGCAACATACACAAATGGCATAAAAACAAAACATTGGACAAATGATGATACACAAGAGTAAGTCCACTGGAAATCCAGCATCCTGCTTCCCACAGTGGCCAACCATATGCCTCTCAACTGATTTGGATAATACCTTTCGACCCTGAACCAGCCCATGCAGTTAAGAAGAGGGACGCACAGACAGCACACCCATCTCAGCATCTTTCCCTCCTGGTGCTTTCATTTATTGTTGGGAGGAGCAATTTATCTGAAAGGGGTGCCACCCTCTTGCAAATTTTTAAATACTAGTTTAAACTAATATTTTAAAATGTATATCACCAGGATCATGTTAGGACAAGCAAGGAAAATGTAAGGATGGGCATGGTCTAGGCTCGTCCCCTTTTTCAATCACATGGGTCAGTTTTGGGGGAGAAGTGTCAACCGAATCAGTGCTCGAGAATACCCACAAGCAGGAAATGAAATGGACCTCTACCATCATTGCTCCCCTGCAACTGGCATTCAGAGGCATCTTGCCTCTGAATCTGGGGGTAGCATGTAGCCATCAAAACTAGTAGCACTGAATAGACTTGTCCTCTATGAATTTGTATAACCACCTTCTAGAGCCATCAAGGTAGTGGCCATCACCACATCTTGTAGCAGTGAATTGCATAGATTAATTGCATGTTCTGTGAAGAAGTACATGTTCTGTGAAGAAGCCTTTCCTAAATCTACTTTCAGTCTGTTTAATTGAATGCCCCCTGGTTCAAATGTTGTGAGGGAGGGAGAAAAATGTCTCTTTATCCACTCCCTCCACATAATGCATCTATAATATTAAGCTGCTTGGGCCTCACTCACACACTGATATGAAACTCCCAGACCAAACCACAAAAGACAGAAACATGCCATTTTTGCAGGTAGGTTCCAAACCTTGCCCAGACCACAAAAAAATTTAAATAAACAAATAAATAGATAGATAGATAGATAGATAGATAGATAGATAGATAGATAGATAAATAAATCCAACCCCCTGAAAAGAATCATTACTTTCCAGAAAATCCGGGTGGTGGGGAGGACAGGTGGGGACTCCCATTGGAAAGCATGGGTCATGAGACCTCATAGAGCTAGGAAAAGTCAAGAGTCACAGAAAGATAGGTTAAGATGCTTGCAAGCTACAAACATAGCTTCCAGACTTCACCCAGACTCAAAAAATCATCAGTCGTCATCATCATCATGAGCCCCTGGTGGCGCAGTGGTAAAACTGCCGCCCTGTAACCAGAAGGTTACAAGTTCAATCCTGACCAGGGGCTCAAGGTTGACTCAGCCTTCCATCCTTCCGAGGTCGGTAAAATGAGTACCCAGAATGTTGGGGGCAATATGCTAAATCATTGTAAACCGCTTAGAGAGCTCCGGCTATAAAGCGGTATATAAATGTAAGTGCTATTGCTATTGCTATCATCATCATCATCATCATCATCATCAAAAAATTCAGAAACCCAGGGAAATGCATTAATGCCACAGAAAATGTGATAGATAGCAGGGGTCATGAGAGCTCTGAGAGCTAGGAAAAGATTAGAGTTACAGCAACAGAAGGCATTGCAAGAATATGCTTGCAAACTGAAACCTATTTTACTAGTAATTTTGGAAACCCCTATCTTGTTTCCCTTTCTTCTAAACCTAATAACCCCAAACACAGTAGTCTTTCCTGCTCCAGCCCCCAGGTAATTTTGATTGCCTTCTTCTGCACCTTTCCCAGCTCTATATTGTTCTTGAGAGATGTGGTCACCACAGTTGTAACAATGTCTGGCATCCTAACTAATGAAGCACTCGTGTCAGGAGGGTCCTGCTGCAGCTCTCCCAGTCCTGCACACATACAGTTGTGCAAGGGAGCTAATACTTCTGAGTCCTGTTTGCACTCTGGAAATGCCCTGTAATCGCAGAAACACATCACCAAGGGCTAGCAACGTGTTTCTACTCTTACAGAGTGCTTCTGGAGCTCAAGCAGCATTCAGAAGATCTAGCCCCCTTGCACAACAGCACATGTGCAGGAGGACTGGAGTGTTTGTGTATGTGCGTGCACAAGGGCTCCTGCCACATCCCTGCAGACCCTCCTAATGCATTATTAGTCAGGATGTCAGCCAGTATTCCAAATGTGACCTCACCATGGATTTGTATAAGGACTTTATAATAATAGCTGGGTTGTTTTTTTATCCCTTTCCCAATAATCCCTAGCATGAAAGTTGCCCTTTTAATAGCTGCTGTACAGTAGCCCAATGTTTTCTTTGAGTTTTTCACCATGGTTCCAAGATTTCCTTTCTGGCCAGTCACTGACAGTCCCCCTCAGAATGAAGGTAAAGGTAGGATTTTTTACTCCAGTGTGTATCACTTTACACTTACTTACACTGAACCAGATTTGCTATTTTCTTGCCCATTCACCCAGTATAGAGAGATCCTTTTGAAACTCTTCACAGTCTATTTTGGTTTCACCACCCTGAAAAATGTCCTGTGCTTAAACTAGTTACCAGTCCATAAAAGGGACTGACCTCTTACCCCTTGACAACTTATTCAACAAGTCAGAAACTTTGTTGAAAGTTTTTCTGCAAGTTCGAGCATAGAGTGCCCAACAGCATTGCCTCTATCCACCTGCTTTTTGACATTCTCAAAGAACTCTACCTTCGGATGTTCTGAAGCAGCAAGAGAGGATGCAGCTGCTTCACCTTCTGTCTTGCTGCTCCACAGATCTCTTAATCTACTCTTCTCCCTCACCTGCAGCAATCACGATTCTCCTTTTGCTTCACAGCATGTGGGAGAGAAGAATGGGCAAAGAGGCCGATGAAGTTGCAGGGCAGGTAGCATCTTCAGCATTGCTTCAGTGTTCTAATTTCACCACTCTTCCCCCCGCCCCGCAATCATTGGCTGAAGTCCATGCCCATCACAAGCCCTAAAGCAAAGTCCAGCAAGGTTGTTGTGTAAAGATTTAAAGACAAAAGAATAGCCGGAAGACCTATGAAAATGTGAGGATGGCCTTTGGTCCTGAGCTTTTTGGCTGCTGTCCCATCTATAAGCCAATGCTTTCAGGAAGCTTTATGATCTGACTCGGCAAGAGTTCTGCACCTAATTTTGGTTTTTCACCATTAGGAGAGATGTCTTGGCAGTAAGCACTTTGCTTCTGCCAAGAAACATTTTTATCAGTGAGAATAAAGATTTGATTTCCATCTGGAAATTGGCCAATTTGACTAGCGAACCTCTAAACATCAGCACATGGCATCCCAATTCTCAAAGCAATTTAGCCTCTGTCAGATACAGAAACCCATCGCTGGGGCAGCTACTGCTGTTAGAAGAAAAGAAAAAATGGCATATTCAATCCTTCCTAGCTCTATTGAACTAGTCACTTCAGACAGGTGAATTAGCTCCCCTCCATCATAGACTGTCTGAACTCTCCTCAGCTCACACCCCCGCATATTGGGCTGATCCTGCCTTGGCATCACTTGCTCCCACAACAGCTGCCACCAATTCCTTCCCCCGGTACAGTTCTGAAATCCTCTTGTCCTTTAATGTGGTGCCTCTTTTAGTCTCTGGATTGGGTTAGAGAACCTTTTTTCTGACAGCAACTGGAAGTGGGATCTTGGACAAAGTGGGTTTTTGTTAAAGCCCTATGAAACATTTATCTTGGGGAGGAGGGTTAATAAACAGGCTTAATTATCTTGCCCATAAAGCAACAGGGGTGTGTGTGTGCACGTACATGCGTGTGTGCGTGCATGCGGTGGGGTGTTCCTTGCTCATCTTTCTCATGTTTCTCATGTTCCTCCTATCAGACATGATCAGGATCTCTCTAAAACAACTAGATGCAAAAGAAGATAGGATTCCTGACCTTTTTGCAAATGGATAGAAGAGGGAATGTTGGTAAAAGCACAGCATGACAAAACTGCATCTGTCAAAGTTCCCTCTTTATTGCAGCTTTCAAAGGCAGAGAAGCCTCACCTTCCTTTGTTTCTGGCCACCCAATAATCTCTCTTTTGTGTTTTAGGCTCTTATTGAGCAGAATAATACCAATGACTCCAGGGGGTACAGTCTGTGGCCAGTCTTATTGTTTGGAGAGCACTGAGCAGCCTGTGAACTTGACCAGAAAAAACTGTATCACTATTAACAAAATTTAACTCTGTGGAGGAACACATTCTACAAAAATAACAGCAAAAGCATATGCTTCCTTTTGTTTGGCAAATTGTTGTCATGGCTACATAAGTAGTTCTGAAGTCAAGTCTTCAGTGAAGGGGTGTGTGTGTGCACACGTGCGTGCATGCATGCGCGCGCACATGTGTGCATGCACATGCCATGTTTAGCGGAGCTAAAGCAAATTGTTCTGCTCCTTTAACTACTGC
Organism: Hemicordylus capensis; assembly: GCF_027244095.1. NCBI lineage: Eukaryota > Metazoa > Chordata > Lepidosauria > Squamata > Cordylidae > Hemicordylus > Hemicordylus capensis. Next base: position 50,489,889 of record NC_069657.1, read on the forward strand.
CTTGCTGCCTTCACAATGCTGTTAGTTTCTTCATTTGCCATGAACCTCACAAGATGCAGAGGCACTCTTACCCCAGACTTCAGGGCCAAAGTCCAGGGCCTCCACAACCCCTGGACCCCCCAAAATCCTCTTTAGTCTGTCCTGGGTGGTGTGGTTTGTGCCCTCAAGAACCTACATGTTCAAAATGATGCTTAACTTGCAGCGGGACAGGACCTCCAATGGCCTTTAGGTCCAGGCTCCAAAACTACCTAGGTGCACCTCTGACAAGATGGATGGATGGATGGATTGAATAGTTCTTTCCATTTTCAAAGATATCATTCAAGGGGACTTGCATGATCAAACAAATTAACAGCAATCCTAATAAAATTTGCAAAAATAACCAAAATAAAGAACAGGAAAAGTATAAACAATAGAGAGCCAGAAAATAAGCATAGTAAAACTCAGGTAACCTACAGGCCAACAGCCTATATTGAAGCAGTAAGGTCTTCAGGTGATGGCAAAATACTAGACATGATGGGGCCTAAATGGATCCCCTGGGGCAAAGAGTTCCACATCCTAGGTATCACAATGGAGAAGGCCCTCTCACACATCATACTAGAAATGTCCAAAGCATCACTTTTGGAATGTGCAAGAATGGTTACTTTGTATGCAGCTCAAAGTTACGTGGAAAAGAGCACTCTATCAATATATTGTTCTAACTTCTGGTGTATATGGCGCATAAGCGGAGGACAGAAGGAAGGTCTGAATGTTTACTAGACAGGGCAATTATCTTGTGATTGATTCTTAGAAAAGCTACTTAATCTTCCATTAACTTGGCCTATTATATCCAGCTGTGAGTGAGCCAAATGTCAAATTGGAATCCAAGACTCTCCGCTGAGACAAGCATTTACAGATTCAACCACCTGTAACTTCATTGCTTTGATAGAGGATTAACATGCCTCCCTCAGCTTCAAGATATGGAGTGCTACCACACAGGGGACATTATTAGTCATGGTGTGACCCTAGAAAGTGAATGACTCCAGGTTCATAAAGAGATGATGGACACTGGCATCAGTCCATTTCTGTTGTCTCACCTGACTGCCATCACTGTTCAGCCCTATCAATCTTTAATGTCAGTGTCTCCCTAGTCTATATGTTCAGCCCTTCCTGTGCTGTGAACCAGTACTTGCTGCAAAAATTGCACAGCCTGACCCTGTGGCTGAGAATACCAATGCCCTCCATCAGGTTATGGGGATGGATTTTAAATGAGAATGGATCATGGCTGCTTTTAGCAAATTTCATCTGCTTCAAAGCTGCTTCACTTTAAATTGAGTTTGATTTCTTATATCTCGGAAGCCTGATGCTGCGTAATAAAGCCCCAATTTAAACTAAATACACTTTAGCACGAGAAATGTCCAATGTGCTTTGCAGATCCATGGGTGATATGCTGGGTCTTATCTCTGCCAAAGTATATATGTGTGTCGTCTCCTCAGCGAACCCCACTCCTTTGGATAAATTACATCTCAGGCATGCCAGCAGTGTTGCAGCTGTTACCCAAACAGGAGGTCAGAGTCCCTGTCCGAAAAACTTTGTTCTCTGAATGCACACACTTTGTCACAGCATTGATGAGCTTTTGCAAATGTAAGAGACAAATGCCCTGAGCCTTCATAGTCCCCATCTTCCTCCTCCTCCTCCTCCTCCTCCTCCTCCTCCTCCTCCTCCTCCTCCTTCTCCTCGTCTCTTATGTCTCATGTGTCTCTGTATGTTGGGATGGAGAACTGACTGACAAGTTTGGAAAAGTCACTCATTAACGCAGGAAGCATCCTCCAGGCTTAAATTAGCTGAGCATAGCACCTAATGGGACCTTGACATCACTACGAGCTCCTCTTCCAGTTGCAGCTCCTGCTGCAGACACTAAATAATGAGGCTGTGTGGCTGTAGTTGCACTGCATAGTCTCTCTACACCAGGGGCGTAGCAAGGTTGGAGTGGGCCCGAAGAAAAGATTTGCAAATGCACCCCCCTCACTGAAGCTCAGCTCATGAAGTAAAGAAATCTTAAATGAGGCTGAATAGTAACAAAAAGCATTGTGTGTGTGTGTGTGTGTGTGTGTGTGTACATACACACATATATATATACCTATGTGCCACAATAGAACATCATCCTAAATAATTTTTTTTTAAGTTTTGTAAATCATAGACAATGCAAGTCATTTAATGGTACTGGAGAAAGACATGCTGTTCTGGGAGCTCCAGGTCTTAACACTCACATTGGTTTCAGAGGATGAAGACAACTGAAGGAAGCCTGGGTGGGTGTGCGGCTGGTGGGAGTAAGTCATGTGACTTGCCTCTGGGAGCCCCCAAGGCAGGAGCCCCCAGACAACTGTCTCCCCTTGTCCTATTATAGTTACGCCCCTGCTGTACATATTTATGAAACCTGTTTGTTCAGAGCGGGTCTCAAGTCTCATTTCTTCTCCATTGTTTTGGGCTCCTTGTTATCCAAGTTACACCTTAGGGTGCTGCTGAACAGGAACCTCTCCCTTTCAATTCTTGTAAAGCTAAACTGGTCTGTGTCTGACCAGTACCTGAATGGGTGACTACCTCAGAATGCCATAAGTGCTTTCATGAGTTCCATGATGGGGGAAAAGATGGGATCCATATCTAAATTTATTAAGGGGTAGTTCACACAATCAAAAGCAATGTCCAATAACTGGGAACCTTGGCTTCATGGGAGATGGGTGCTCCCACAGAGCGTGTTGTGTGAGAAGCAAAAAACCCTCCTGTTCTTATGTTGGCAGCATGCCAATGGACATTTAACCGATATTGACAGCCCACATTCAAATTTTGATTACCAATGTCAGTTAAATGTCAGAATGGCACACTGCCAAACCAAGATCTTAGGAGCACATGCCCTACTGGGAATCCCAGATTCCTGGCTACTACTATCTGATCCCCTGCTAACTGGGCAAAGAGGCACCTTTTACCGTGGTGATTCTCTTTATTTAGCAGGGGGAGAGTAACTGGCCCTATCCACCCCCAGCACAGTACCTCCAGTGACTGTTGCTGGTGTCTATTGTGTTATTTTTTAGAATGTGAGCCCTTTGGGGACAGGGAACCATCTTCTTTATTTATTATTTCTCTGTATAAACCACCCTGAGCCATTTTTGGAAGGGTGGTATAGAAATCAAATTAATAATAATAATAATAATAATAATAATAATAATAATAATAATAGTCAGGCAGGTGTTATTGACTGGTTTGTTTTATCCAGAAATTGAGTCCTTTCCAAGGACCTGGAATGTCAGAATTTTGTTATCAATATTGTTCTTGTTGTTATTATAGATACCATCGCAGAATACAGGCTGTTCCCAGTAAAGTTGCTTTTTGTAATTGGCTGGTCGTGATTTCTGTGGCCCCCACCTCAACATCATAGGGAACAGCCTATATTTTGCAACAATATCTATAATAACAACAAGAACAATATTGATAACACAATTCAGCCAACCCAGGTCCTTGGAAAGGACTCGATGTCTGGATGAAACAAACCAGTCAATAACACCTGCCTGACTGTGTGAACAAGAAATAATAATACTGGACATTGCTTTTGAATGTGTAAACCAGCCCTAAATAAAATTAAAATTCTCAGTCCAGTGCTTTAGCACCAAGCTGAAAATTTTGGGGGAAACATTGCTTTTATATCCCTCCTTTCGTCCATCATGGAATTCAAGGCAGCATGCATGGGGTTCCCAGGGCGTATCCCTTAAGTGTCCTCCTTCCATACTGCCTGTGTCTTGATGTCACAGTCCCTGCACTGTCAGCAAGGTGCCGTTCACATTTCCGATGCCTTCTTTCATGTTTTATTTCTGCATTACAGCCCTATAATGTTGCATCTGCGTTGCCAAAAAATAGCTGTATTTGCCCGTTGTAGGAGGCAACGGATTTCAACTTTAGTTTTAAATCGGCACCACGAAACGTCACAGTTTACACCACTTTTTGCAGTGTAAAGTTCACTGTCTGGAAACCACCCAGGTGGTCACCCATCCAGGTACTAATTTGCCTGATATCTGCTTAGTAACCAACTAAGCATATATAAGCCTGACTAACTGACTTCGTTAACTGACTAACCACCTTCAGCAAGGTAGCTGAATCATGTGCACTCAAACCATGCTCTGGGACCCCACGCATGCATGGGAACACCTTGTGTTGACATCACATGGCTTGAAGGGGTTGGTTGATGAATGAGTGCATCTGAAGCCCTTAATAAGCCCCTTGTAAAGAAAATCAGAGGGAAATGGTGTGACAGCTACATTGCTGGGATTCCCTCTCTTGCTCTCCCGCTGGGGCAGAGATGTGTCATCTTTAGCCTTTCCATTCCAGCTTAGCCACCTTGCTCAAATAGCCTCTCTGCTCAGATAGACCTGCTATACCCTCTGCCTTATGTGATAGCCTCTGCCAAGTGTTTGCAAATTGCCTCTACAGGGACCTTCGTGTTCTTATAATAATTAATAACCTGAAATCTCTGACCTCCTTCCTCCCTTGATAGCACAATTTGCAAGAGAAAAGCACTCAGGGCGGTAGCAGTCATATGAGTGTTTATTGCCATGTGGATCCATTTCTGTCACAGGGAACAATCTAAAAGAGGAATCACTGTTCTATAGACTTGCTGTGGTTATTGGAGGAAAATGCTTGGGAGACCTCCAGCCCACCACCTGCCAATGCAAGATTGTTCTTCTTATTGATTGGTACTTCAGCTTTATCAGCGCTAAGTGACAGGGGTTTTGCCATGACACCACAAACTGATACAGCTCAATATGGGAGAACATCCTGTAAGTCCTTACCTTTCTTGATATTCATTCCAGTCAGATATTAGGGTCGGACCAATTATCCATCTAAGCAATGGCTCTCGAAGAGCTCAGACAGAGATAATTCTTCCCAGCCTTGCTACTAAAGACCTTTATCACAGGTACATAAAAAGCTGCCTTATACCAACTCAGACCACCAGTCCATCTAGCTCAGTATTGTCCACTCTGGTTGGCAAAGGCTCTCCAGGGTTTCAGGTGGGAGTCTTTCCCAGCCCTGTTTGGAGATACCAGGTACCGAACCTGGAAACTTCTGCCTGCAAAGCAGATGCTGTACCACTGAACTACAACTCTGTCCAGAGATCAAAAGATCATGATCAGATCATGATCAACTCTGAATCAGCGATCAAGGGATCTTGGGACCTTCAACAGGCAAGGCATGTGCTTTCCTAGTGAATTTGCAAACTGTTCTAACATCCCATTTTTTAAGTGACCTTATCACCAGGAAACCCTGCCAACTTGGTGCAAAGAGGTGCCTTTCAAGTGGTGGCTCTCCTTTATTTAGCAGGGGAAGAGCAACTGTCCCTATTCAACCCTAGCATAGCATCCATCCCAGTGGCTATTGATGATATCTCTCCTTCTTTTTTCCAGTTTGTGAGCCCTGTTGGGATAGGAAACATTATTATTTTATTGTATTTCTGACTAACTTTGTCACACATGCAGCCAAAATAAGCTGTGTGTTGCAGATGCACTCTTGCTTCTGAGTGCGGGTGCTTGCATACAGGGGCTGCAATCTTCAAATGGAGCATTAATGGCATTCTTATCAGCCTAGCAGCAACATCGTCAACTCCAGAAGCCTTTCCACTTAAAACCCATGGTGAGGGTTTAAGCCTTAAGCCTTTCCACCAAAACAAAAAACAAAAAACCACCCATGGTGAGGGGTTTTGTGGGTATTTAGTGGTGAAGGAAACAAGCTCTGTACATAGCAGCACTGGCTGACTGACAACCAAACTAATGCAGTGCTGGCACTATAGGAGAGGGGTAATTTTCATATCCCACCTTCTCTTTGAAGCCCGTTGTTGCTCTGGAAAACATGTCCCTGGAGGTTGTGCAACCCTCAAGGGCATATTTTTGGGAAACAAAAAGATCGTTCACACAACCCTCAATCTTGTGCTCTGGAGGGCTGGAGTTGAGGCAGGCTCCGACCTGCCTCCCTCCAGACTATCAGCAAATGCTCTGAACTTTGCCTGTTGCATGCCCACACATGTGCTGGGGTGGCGATCGGCATCCTGCCGGCAGGAGGGGGGAAACTTGCGCTGGGTCCTCCACAAACCCAGAATGCAGTGCATGAGCAGCGGAGCAGCTACTTTTATTGCAGCTGCCCCTGCTGCCTGGCCACTCCTCCCCCACCCCACTCGGCATGCTACCGAAAATGGTGGTGGACCAGTAGGGAGTCCAGCTCCCCGCGGTGATCATGCACACGATCACCTACCAAGGTAGAACAAACCATAGGTTTGTTTTACCTTGGCAAAGCCCTGGGTAGAAGAGCTTGGCTGCCCAGGACTGGAGCAGCCGGGGCCACAGAGCTTGCAGCACTCAAGATGACATGATCTGCCTGGGGTAAGCCAGACAGCTAGTGTCAAGTGAATAGGTTCAGTGTGGGTTAGGGAAGGGGAGATTGACGAACAGCCACTGTTGTCTTTATTGAGTTAATCTTGGTGAGACCCAAATGGAGTAGGAAACAAAGCGAGTTAAAAATGGGAGCAGGGAAAGAAGAACCACCAGATATAGATGTAGGGTAAGCAATAGCCTTTCTCACACATTACATTCAATGCATGTACAATCTGTGTACAGTGTATGCATGAACAGATCTGCACCCATGTACAGTTATTCACATGTTATGTTCAGTGCATGTATTATGATACAATTCTCTTTTGTACCCTGCAGATCATGGGAGGGTTGTACATGGGTTCACTTTCAAAATGAACACATCTAAGTCACTCAAATAAAAATATGTACATATTTACAAAGACTGGTATATGCATACAATACAATGTCTAAATAGGATTAATGTGATTCAGCACCTTACCTGTTTGAAGAAAGATAGTGTTGAGGTAAAGTGTGGTGCAGGTGCAGAAATGCCTCGGAGTGTTCCAATTCATGTGTTTGACTTGGCTTGATGTTTCCCTATGTTTTAACTACCCCGTTCCAAATCAAAATCTTCTGGTAATGCTTTAATTTTCTTCGGCCATTGAGATAATCTCTGTGCTACATGGTGTAATATAGTTTCATCTGAACAATATTTTCATTAATTTGTGCTTTATTCTTTCATTGAGACCATTAAGAAAGTTCTCCAGTAAAAGCTGGCAGAATGTTGAAACCTGCTGTGCCTGGAAGAAGCTTTTGTGACAGCTCTGAATGCTGCTCTTTATCAGCCCTTCAGGCAGGCTTCAGTTCATGCAACAATTTCCCATCCATCTCAATTCAAGATAACGCTGGCAGAAAATTTTCATAAAACTAGCTCTTGAGGACTTTGCTAAAATATCAAATTTGTTTGAACAAGCAGCATTCCTCACAAATCCCTTATATTCATTGTGGGGTTCATATCCATGATTTAAGTGATTTCATTTAACATTTGATCTCTTGTTTTACCCAAATAAAATTTACATTTATAAAAGATCAATTAGCCATATCTCTTCTCTTCTTTCTGAAAATAGTGCAAAAAATGTGCTATCCATACACAAATGATGCTTAGCAATGTATTACAAACACACACACACACACACCCAACACATATACAGAAGCATCACTGAGTGCAATTCTGCTCCTGCAGAAGATAATGGAGTTGATAAAGATCAACTCAAGTTGATCTTTATGAAGTAGAATATGCAGACTTCATGTATCAGCTGTGCTAGATTTACATTTCTGTTTCAAGATTTGTAGTTTCTAAGGGGTAGCATTTTGGATGGCTAAATGTTCTGGAAAATTGTTGGGTGGTTCAAAACTGGTTTGTGCCATTTTTTCCAGAGCAACTCCCATCATGCTCTGTGTTTTCAGTCCTTCAGTAAATAAAATCCCATGTGGTAACAAGGCAATCATATACTACACAGCTAACAGGACTGGCTGACATAATGCATATTACATCAATCTAGTAACTTGGATCTATGGTGCGGCCACATCTGGAGTACTGCATACAACGTTTGGCACTGTATCTTAAGAAGGATATTGTACCACTGGAAAAGGTGCAGAAGAGGGCAACCAAGATGATCAGGGGCCTGGAGCACCTTGGTTATGAGGCTAGGCTACAGCATCTGGGGCTCTCTACATTGGAAAAGAGGCAACTATGGGGAGACATGATCAAGGTGTATAAAATTATGCATGGAGTAGAGAGGGGGGACAGAGAGAAATTTTTCTCCCTCTCTCACAACACTAGAACCAGGGGTCACCCCATGAAACGGAAGGTTGGGAAATTTAGGACCGACAAGAGGAAGTACTTCTTCACACAGCACATAATTAATCTATGGAATTATTTGCCATGGGATTTGGTGATGGCCGCCAGCTTGGTTGGCTTTAAAAGGGGCCTAGACGGATTCATGGAGGACAGGTCTATCAATGGCTACTAGTCTGGTGGCTGTGGGCCATCTCCAGCCTCAGAGGCACCATGCCTCTCAATACCAGTTGCAGAGCAGCAACAGCAGGAGTGAGGGGAAGCCCTCACCTCCTGCCTGTGGGCATGATGCCGGACTAGATAGATCTTGGGCCTGATCCAGCAGGGCTGTTCTTATGTTCTTATGCAACATTGTGCAAATGCAAAGTTTGTGCAAATTGTCTTACACAAGATTAACCCTATTACTTCTAGTAGGCTTGCTCTCACTTAACACCATTTGCACACATTTGGCCTTGGCACAATATATGCAAATTGTTCCTAAGCTGACATACTCTCGTACAATATGTCAGCCACTGTGTGTAGAAAACCAGGGGTCTTGAATCAGGCACTCCAGCATCCAGACCCAGGTACCTTACTCTCTGCACTCGTATATCAACTTGCTCAAGGAGGGAGGAAGCTGCTGGCACTGTTGCATCACCGCTGCTACAGGAAAGTATTGCAGTTCTCACATCAGCTGGGCCAGCTGATATAAGAGGCGAACAGCATTTCACCTAGTCCTATGAAAACGCCGACTGTGGCCTGGCTCTTTAGTCAGCTTTGACTGAGCTGCTCTGGGACTATCCTGCCCTGCTTGCCTCCAGACCGCCAGTCCTGACTGTATGTTACATATTGAGTATAGAACTTAGATTGTATCTGAAGTAGCAGCAAATAATGTGGCTTGTTGGTTTTCTGTAATATAGGGGCACTGTTGGTATGGAGTCGGTGGTGCACCTAGCTGATTTTGGCACCCGGACTGCTACTACAGCCACCGTTGCAAGCCTCCCCCCGTTGCCACTGCTGTGAGGTCTCTTTCTGCTGCTGCCACGAGGCCCTACCGCACCGAACTGTGGCTTTTCTGTAATTTTAGCCTCCATGAGTGGGGGCAGGCTGGTGAGCCAAGCAGGCCTCCCCCCTTGGTGGTGGCGGGTGGAGCAGCCACTGGGCCTGTCCGTCTGGTCCAGTCCGTCTTGCCCAGTGGCTGCTCCACCACCATGGGGAGTGAGAGGCCTTCTTGGCTCACCCCCCACCCACCCCACCCCAGCACACGGCAGCTAAAATTACAGAAAAGCCACTGTTTGGCACAGAGGCAGGGAAGAGGCGGAGTGGGTGTGGGGTGGCATCAGGAGGGCCCCCCCTGGTCTTTGGAGGGGCCCCCAGACCTTGGAGACCATGGTGGTCTGGGAGTAAGAATGCCTCTGTATGAGGTGGACACTTGTTTTAAAGATATAGCTGCATAGATATGACCTTCTGAAAGTGTCACTTACCTGGGATGGGGCTATAGCTCAGTGGTAGTGCACCAGCTTTGCATGCAGAAGGTGCCAGGTTCAATCCCTGGCTTTTCCAAGTAGTGTTGGGAAAGACCCTTGCATAAAACCCAGCCAGTGCAGACAGTAGTGACCTAGATAAATCAAGGATCTGACTTGGTATAAGGTAGTTTCATGGGTTCATATCAGACTGTCTTTCCTTCCGTTTTCTTTCTTTGTTCCTGTGACTTCCCCTGTCTCCTTGTAAGCTTCAGTTCAAATGCTGAAAAGCTCTACAGTAGTTATTTAGCATGCAAAATATATTCCATTTACTGGAATCAGTCACAAATGAACGGGCTGTAATTCAATGTATGCCCTATTTGTTTGTAATGCAAGGAGAGTTCCTGCAAGGGATGCCAACCTTAGGACTGTGCCAGGCCATCTGTTATTCTCTGTAGCTCAGTAGGAAGTTATGACCCAGCGTAAAGAATGCATGGTGAATTTACATCAGGTTCTGTTCCTCTTTCTCGGGCTGCCAAGAAGAAAGGGCAATGCTCAACACATTCTCACCAACATGATGGCTTTGACCTTCTCATTTTATCACATGGTTCATGGTCTGATCTCACTACCTACCACAATGAGGCTGACAAGATGATTCAAATAGAGCCGGTTTTTAGACCATATTTTGGCAGGCTGAGAGAGAAATACATTTTCTCATGCCCAACAGTACAGCCAAATGCTGTCACTCCCCATCAAAATACAGCATGCCTGCACTGGCATGCTGTGCTCCTGTTTCTAAAGACTGAGATGAGATCTTTTCCACACAAACCTTTTTATTCTGATTTATCAAAGCACTATATAACACGCAGTCCAGATCTTTAGTATTTTGATCATGATTTCAATACATTCCATTGCAGATCTATTGTCCCATGCAGCAGTTTCATGATCGACTGGTCAAGTTTTCCTATAGCACTGAGGTGAAGTCCTCCTACTTGAGAGTAAGTACCACTGAATTCTTGAGACTTATTTCTGAGAAAATGTGCTTAGGATTGTATTGAAAATAAAATACAAGAAACTGGTACAAAAATAGCTAGGGCTTGTGTGGTCCCAGAGAGGCTCTGAAAGTTCTAAAGAAGGAAATTGCACTTATCTCTTACTGTATTTTCCTAAAGGCTCCAACTATCCCTATTTATCCCTATTTATCAGGGACAATCCCTGTTTTCTGTATTCTGTCCCTGAGAAATCATTGGTTCTGTTTTTGCCTCTTGGGGATGCCTTGTTCATTCCCCGCCCCACTTCATGTGAGTTGCTAGAGTTTTCATTCTTTATGATTCAACTGCCTCCCCAGAACTCACTCCCTCCCCACCTTGCTCCCTTTGGGTAGTTTATCAGCTTGGCACCACCTTCAAATTAGGTGCCCTGGGTGACTGTCCAGTTTGCCCACCCCTAAGGTTGGCCCTGCCTACATGAAAATGCATACACAAGACTAAGGAGAAATGCAGTGCACTGCACAGCAGGTGGAATCCAGTCTTCAGCATGGTGTGATAGTGGGTGGGGACAGAAATCCTTGGTTTGAGAATTGGCAGTTACAAGTACATCTCTATTTCCATCTGCGAAATGTGGAGTGTTTACTTTCAGTGTAAGATTCAAAAAGGGACTCATATAGTAGGCTCTGGATGAATGAACAGTTTGTGTATTCCCCCCACCCCATGCAAGCTCCTTTTCAAGCAATACATCAAAAGCTCAGAAAGAGGAATCAGCATTTATTCTACTCATGATGCTTCTTTAGAACATCCAAAGCCAATTTTACCAAGCATGCCATGAAACTAGCTGAAGCATCTCTCATCAGAAACTCCAGCTATAGCTCTGGCACGAAGCAGGCTGCTATAACTTAAAGGCTTTCCTTTGGGAGGAGTTGTGAGCACACACAACTCCTCCTTTGCCCCAATCAACCGTCTGTCATCCTGAGCAGCTTTCTTTCCTGCTGAATCAGTAGTCAGTTTGAAGCTTTAGGGCCAAAGTAGGCATGAGCCCCAGCTAGTACCTAACTTTCTGCAGCTAACTGGGCCCTTATTTCAAGTTGCCAAGCAAACTTGGCTTACCTAGAGATCCCAGTTTACCTAGAGATCTCAGTTTACTTAAGTGCCATAGTGCAAGTCATAGGAACATACAGTAGGAAGCTGCCATATACCGAGTCAGAACATTGGTCCATCTAGCTCAGTATTGTCTACACAGATTGGCAGTGGCTTCTCCAAGAGCGGTAGGGAGGCTGTCATCGGTCCATGTTCGGCCGCCGCAGCCCCCTGAACCCCCTTGACGTCAGATGCAGGGGGGCAACTAGCCACGCCCCCGTGTCTGACATCAGGAGTGGGGGGGCATGGTCTCCCTCCCAAACGGGGCCACGTGGCCCCGTTTGGAAGGGAGAGTGGCCCACACTGCGTTGGGCAGCATGGGCTGGAGCGAATCTCCCTGCCTTTAAAGACAGGGAGAGCTGTTCCGGCCACACAGCCAATGCAGCGCAGGCCTATCTCCCTTCCAAAAGGGGCCACACATCTGGGACCAAAATAATGCCCCCAAAGTCTGTTGTCAGACATGGGGGGGCATGTCTGGGGCTATGAGGAATGGCCCCTGGGGGCAGCGGCCCAGGTTCTTTGAATCTTTTTGCATAATGGTGGCTCTGCCCCTGGGCTTCTCCAAGGCTGCAGGCAGGAATCTCTCAGCCTGATCTTGGAGATGCCAGGGAGGGAACTCAGAACCTTCTGCATGCAAGCAAGCAGTGCTCCCCAGAATGGTCCCATCCCCTAAGGGGAATATCTCACAGTGCTCACACATCTCCCATTGAGATGCAATCCAGGGTGGATTCTGCTTGGCAAAAGGGACAATTCATGCTTGCTACCACAAGACCAGCTCTCTCCCATAAACCAGACCCATGGTTCAAGATAAACACTGGAACATATCTGATATGGGTCCAACTCCCTGGATTCCCATCGGCACAAACATAACCCTAGTGACTGAATGATATGATGTAATCATTGTTGTGAGTGGGGTGTGCAAACAGGTTTGCTGTCGAACATGTTCAACTGTTCGGGGTCAAACCGAACCAACCTTGGACTGAACACACACACACCAAATGTTCGGGGGGGTTGTGAGCTTCATTTCATTTTTTAAAAATTACCTTTTACTCCTCTCGGGGGCGTTTCTTGAGGTGGGCGGGGTCTGTGGAGGTTCCTTCTCCCCCTGCCAGCCTTCCTCATACCCCCCTTGGCTGGTTTGGCTGCTCTTTGGTTGATTTTCGACCTTCACTGGCGGCCATTATGGAGCCCGCGCACCTGTGCACTTGGCCTCTGCATGGAGGCCAAGTGTGCAGGTGTGTGGGCTCCATAATGGCCGCCGCGCTGCTGGGTGAAGGCTGAAAACCGGCTGAAGAGCGGCCGAACCAGCTGAGGGGGGTATGAGGAAGGCCAGAAGGGGGAGGGGGAACCTTCGCGGCCCCCCTCCCCACTGCCTGCCAGAACTCCCCCAAGGGGAGTAAAAGGTAAAAATACATAATTTTTTTACGAAATGAAGCTCGCTAACCCCCCCCCCCCGGACTGGACCAAATTGGGGGGGGGGTTTGAGGGGCATGCCAGAATGAATTAGCCCTCTTGGGTTTGAGGCCGATCCAGCCTCGAACTGAACTGGGCCAGCTGGTTTTGTGCACATCCCTAGTTGTGAGCCACTTAGTTGGTGTCTACAACGTATGTACCCTCATTCCTTCTACCTTTTCTGTTTTTCAGGACCTCTGACATTCATCTGTCTCGGAAGCATCTCACGTAGATTTTCAGGAGAATGGAAAGTGTGAGTGAGCTTCAGAACCCTCTGTTGGCCAAAAACAATGGACACCTTCATGGCAGTTACACTTACCACCAGGATTATCCTGGCCACCATTGCCAAGGCAAACTGTACTCCTATATCTTCCAAAATTCTGGCAGTGCAAGGACTCACCAGCTGTTGGATGCCAGTTCTCTGCAGCTGGCTGTCGAAGCATTGTATGGCCCAAATTTCATCCTGGTGAAGGATGAGACCAGTGTCAAAGTTAAGGACAGCAAAGGTGAGAGCTGTGAGACAACTTTCATGGAAAGCAAAGAACACCCCACTGAGGCATCTGATGACCAGGAAACACAAGGGCGATCCCTAATGGAAAATGACATAAAAATCCAAACAGTGTCCTATGAGGTAGAAGAGGAGGAATTCCAGGAGTATGAGGTAAATTCTGGCTGCCGGTCCATTTCTGAGCCTAATTCAAAGTGTTGGTTTTAAGGCTTAAAGCCCAAAATTACTTGGGACCTGAGTATCTAAAGGAATGCCTCCTCCCACCAGGGGCGTAACAAGGCTGGAGTGGGCCCAGAGACAAAATTTTTAAATGGGCCCCTCACTGATACACACACTCACACACACACACACACACTTCACATGTGACTTTCCTCTGGGGGGCCCCTCAAGGTGTGGGGGCCCCCAGGCAGCCGCCTCCCCTTGCCTAATAGTAGTTACGCCCCTGCCTCCCACATGAACCTGCCCAGTGATTAAAATAATTTTCTGAGGCCCTTTTCTGGGTACCTCGCCTTTTGAGGTGAAGTGGGTGGTGACTGGAGATGGTGGCTGACACAGGCGGAGCCTCCATTGTGCAAACGGGTTTGAAGAACTCGGGCCACCACACTTCAGGGGGGGCACCTCACACCCCAGCCATGCTCCTGCATCTGACATCAGACACAGGGGCATTATTTCACTTACAAATGGGGCTGTGTGGTCCAGTTTACAAGAAAAATCCGGCCAGCGCCACATTCTCAGCACGGCCAGAATTGTGCTCAGACAGGAAGATGGAGCCATTAAAACAAATGAGGGATGCTGCAGGCAGAGGTGCACCTAGGTAATTTTGGAGCCTGGATCTTTGGAGGCCCCCCCCCCTGCAAATTAAGCATCCTCATGCTCGGCCAGGCGACCACACCACCTGGGACAGACTAAAGAGGATTTGTGGAGGCCCTGGACTTCAGCCCGGAAGTCCAGGGGTAAAAACGCCTCTGGCTGCTGGTTGCACAAACATGCTTGTGATAGCACAACACTAGTCTGAAGCACAAGCTTCAGAGTTTGTGCAAGTAGCTAGTACCACAGTTTTGCACTAGCACAATATTCTTCCACAAGCACTTTGTTAGTCAAGACAATAGTGAAGGCCTCATCTTTGGAATGGTTCCCCAGGGGCACTTTCCTGGTACTAAGACTTATTTATGTCTTTTAGAAAAGAAAAACCTCCCCCAACACACACACCGCAAGCCTTTTCTCTCTTTTAAACTTTTAGCTTTGTTTTAATTCGGTATTATTTTCCAGTCCTACTGTTTTAATATTTCACTTTTTAATGGTGTTATTCTTTTTAATTTCTGTGTTTTTAATTTATTTTAATAGCTGTGGAAGTTCTTCAGAACTGAAGATATGGGATATTAAATAGACTAAATAAGGAAGTAAATTAGTTTCTTAGATTATGAACCTACAACAGATGATCTCAATGGGTGGTGGGGCTCATGGCAAAGAAGACATTCTCTTAAATACCCAGGGACTAAGCCCTCATGGCGAAGAAGACATTCTCTTAAATACCCAGGGACTAAGCCCTAAACAGCTTAGGCCCTGGGTATTTAAGAGAACGCCTACTTCACCACTGAGATCATCTGGAGAGGTTCATCTGCAGTTGCCACCGGCTCGTCTGGGACAAGCCTTCTCCACTGCTGCCCCAAGACTTTGGAATGTGCTCCTTGCTGAAATAAGAGCCTCCCCATCTCTGCCAACTTCCTCCGCAGTTAAGGCAGTTAAGGCACATTTGTTCACCCAGACTTTTAATTAGATCTACCGTTTTTAACAGTTTTAATATTGTGCTATATTTTAAATTGCTTTAATGTTTTAATATTGTTTTAATTTGTATTTATTGTAAACCACCCAGAGACATGAGTTTGGGGAAGTATACAAATATGTTAAATGAATGAATGAATAGCTTTTTCTGCCTAGTTGAGTAAATGTTGCATAATAACTTCTCCAGCCCCAGAGAAATCTTCACTTATTTCTGTGGGTTTATTTATTCATTCATTGTTCTTAAATAATGTTTATCCTCTGTCTTCTTCCACCAAGGGTCCTTAGAGCAGTTTACAGTATTTTAAAATAATCAGCCGGTTAAAACAAAACAAACCAGGACTGGGCCTAGGAATATACTGTGATAAGAAAAAATGGCTAGATATATTTATAGAAAGATATGCAGGAATTTTCACTAGCATGTTTTAGGCTCACATCCAGAGTCAGAAACTTTCTCTTATTCTCTAAGCCAATTTAGCAGTAATGTCTCCATTTAATCCTAATGCAATTGAGGTTCATTGCTGAAGATGAAAAGTGGTCCCGTTTTACCAAAATGCAAAGGAAATAATTTCCCAGGGAAATCCCAAATCCTCAACTAGAGGGATGGGAATTTAGCCTGAAATAGAAATGAGAATCATTTAAATTCAGAAATGTCTACAGGTAGAATTTTCCCCACATCCAAGTGAATGAAGAGGCTATTGTTTTTAGGCGCATTGCAAATCCCTTTCCCCCTCTCTTTGAAACTGTTAAAAAGAATGAGAGAATATGTGAAAGTACAGTTGGAAAGAAAGAGGTCAGATAAGAGAGGAGGAAAAAAGACTGTAAAATACATAATGAGAAGAAGAGTAGTAGGGTGAAGATGCTACTTAAATGCCATGGTAGTGATAGATGGCCTAGAAATATTACAGCCAGAAAACGCAGCTTTCCCTGGGAGAGGAGAAAAATCTGCAGGATGCCAATTGCTTCACTTCAAGGGCTGGAGCTGACAGCAGTGAGTGGGGGGTTCTCAAATTGTGGCTATGGTTATTATTATCATTATCATCACCATCATTGTTATTACTACATTGTAGCTTTCTGGGTTACTATTTCACACGGAGTTATTTAATAGCAAATGTCTGTGTCCTGAACACACTCAAGTTGGAAAGCAAGTTCCATGGTCATGAATAGGATTCTCTTCCAAGTGAATAAAAGAACTGGAGGGCCGAAGTTGGGCAGTCCTGGTCTACACTGCCTGGCAGTGACCCTCATAACCAGATTCCCCTTTAAGTAAAACTAGTTCGGTCAAACGGACCAGACTGGACCGTCAGTTCGACCGAACCGGTTCGGCAGCACACAGTTCGGCTTGAATTTGATTTGAATTCAAGCCGAATCACGACATTTAGTTCATACATACCCCTATCAAGGTTTCAGGCAGGAGTCTCTTCCATCCTTACCTGGAGATGATGCCAGGGAATGAACCTGGGATCTTCTGCATTCAAACAGATGCTCTACCACTGAGCTATGGCCCCATCCCATAAGGGCAATGTAGTCACCCATCCAAATGCAAACCAAGGCAGTCTCTGCTTAGCAAAGGGGACAATTCATGCTCACTACCACAAGACCAGCTTTCCTCCCCAAAGGAGACCAGCAGCTTAAATCTTTATTTATTTGTTTGTTTGTTTATTCGATTTCTATACTGCCCTTCCAAAAATGGCTCAGGGCGGTTCTTTGAGTTGATATAATCTGGACACCAGCTTCCTTGAGATGCCTTCTAAAGTTCATATTGAGTTGTCATTAGTGGCACTAATATTACCACTAGATTAGTTTGTGTCTTGATTATTTGCTTAGATTTACAAGTGCATTGCCAAATTGCATTTCCCCCCAATTTTGTGCTTTTATTATTGCCATCTGAACCTAAAATAAGCTTAGACACAGTAAGGTAGCACAGCAGATATATGGAAAAGCATAACTGGTGTACTTTAATTGCTGAAATGCACTCTTTTGCTCCTGAATAATCTCACTAAGGTCTAGAAATGTTTGCAGGACCACTCCAGCTCAAAAGGCTTGTGATACCAAGGAACCTTTCCCCCAAAGCTTGCTAAATAGCACATCTGCTGCTTGAGAGATACCATCTTATATCTATTTCCAAAAGAGCTGGAAATGTTACAATCCTTATGTGTGGGAGAACTAGAGTGTTTGCGGGCAAGTGGGAGCTACCAGCAGACTTGGGATGATCCGCAGATATGTCAGTTTCACAAAAATCTTTAGAAAGAAACCCAAAGGGGCCAACTGCCCCAACACCCCTCCAACTGCCCCATGTTAGTCAATAGCGTAGTGGACAGAGTGTTGGACTAGAACTGGGAAGACCAGCGTTCGAATCCCCATTCAACCATGAAACTCACTGGGTGACTCTGGGCCAGTCATGTAGCTCTCAGCCTAACCTACCTCACAGGGTTGTTGTGAGGATAAAAATAACCATGTATTCCGCTCTGAGCTCCTCGGAGGAAGAGCAGGATATAAATGTAATGAATGAATAAATAAATAACATTGAACAGAATGTGCATGAACACAGGTTAACTGGTTGGTGGAGCTAGTAGAACTCAGGGCAGGCATGTAGGATTAATGGAGTGAGGAGATAAATGTCCCTGGATCATGGGGGATTCTGGGGGCCACCAAGGTGTCCGCCTCCAGAGTGCCCCCACCTCATTATCTCTCCCCCACACTGTTCCCATCCTGACAAGGCCACTGCCT
This sequence comes from Hemicordylus capensis, assembly GCF_027244095.1. Lineage (NCBI taxonomy): Eukaryota > Metazoa > Chordata > Lepidosauria > Squamata > Cordylidae > Hemicordylus > Hemicordylus capensis. The sequence goes on from NC_069657.1 coordinate 50,508,155, forward strand.
AGTGCAACACTTCCCCATGCCAGCCACGCCCCTTCCCCATGCACTGGGCATGAACAGGCGGCCCTTCTCTCTCTCCAACCAATGAGCATTTTATTCACCAGCTGGGTGCTTCCTTTCTCTCCCTCCCTCCCCCACAAAAACACCTGAGCACCAGTAACTCCCCCCACTCCCCCACACACACACAAACCCCAGAAAACAGGATACATAAAATTTGAACATGAAATAAGACCCAGGTTAGAGGAGGGACTCCTGCCTGTGTTGCTAACTTATGCTCATCACCATGGTCAGCCACAGGCTCAGGTAACACATGCACACCAGGGATACAGTGCAACATTTTGTTGTGGGTCCGTAACTGTATATCTAAATACACAATTGGTGTGTACTTGCTGTTTTTATGACTGAGTTGTTATGGATGTTCGCCACCTTTGGCATTCTTTGAGTAGAAAGTTGGGATAAAAATCCTGTCATCTAGGGGTTCCCAAGCTTGGGTCCGCAGTTGTTGCTGGACTACAACTCCCATTGTCCCCATCCACAGTGGTCAAAGGGGATGATGGGAGCTGTAATTCAACGGCATCCGGGGATCCAAGTTTGAGAACCCCTGCAAAGCAAGAAATACAACAGCAGATATTTTAAATTTGGGAGGTGACAAAGGATATAGTACCCCATGCAGCTTCTTCTAGATCTCACTCAGCTGGACATCCAGTCCCCAGGGGATTATTTATATGGGCCACTGAACCTTGCCAGGTAAGCAGCCTAGATCATAGACGCTGACTCTGTCTCTTGCATGTGAGATAGGACTCTCCCACTGAGACTGCCTTACAGTGCTCAATGGGTGTGTTTCTTGCCCCCTGTGAAGATCCTCTTTCTGCCATGCATTAGAGAAATATGTTGTCGCGGCAGAAAAGCCAAACGTGAGAAGTGTGTATTGGTTACACTTTGTGGTTCAAACTTGCAATTTGCCATAGTTCATCATCACTGAATGACTTTGCTTTCCAGAGTGACTCCTCAAGTGACAGTGAGAGTGAAGATCATTTTCTGATGCTCCCCCCACGAGACCACCTGGGCTTGGCCATTTTCTCAATGCTTTGCTGTTTCTGGCCTTTGGGAATAGCGGCCTTCTACTTTTCTCAAGGGGTAAGAATTTGAATTTGCTTTTATGTACTGCTTCTCACTGGACTGCTTTGTGAACGAGGCCTGGCAGAACCAGATTAACCATCAGCCTCCATATATCACAGAAGTGGCCTCCACCAATCGGGGGCCCTGCTAACATGAAATTATGTCAGAGCTTTGGGGTATGCGGAATGTGCTGCTTAGTCCCTGCACAGATTTTCTTCAAAGATATCTTGTTATGTCCAGCCTAACGGTGGCAAACATATAATAATAAACCAAATAATTGACCATTTCCTGCCCTTTAATAGTAACCTAAAATCTGCCACCTGCAGTATATCTCATCTTGCCTAGAGGCACAGCTGGCTATAGCATTCAACCTCCCCCATTCTACACCACAGCAAGCTCTCCTGCATGGGCTCCCTCATTGCTGGGTACCTCCCTAAGTTTTGGGGTGAGACACTTTTGTGTATGGGACAGGAAAAAGGAGGTAACAAGGGAGCCGCTCTCTTTCTCAAAGAGTTGCTCTGCACCATGGTGCAATGAGCACAGAGATGGTCTTAGAGATCAGAATTTGGCCTTTCTGAGGGTGCTGGGCCCTTGGCAGCTGCCTAGCGATGACAATCCCTGACACTGGCCCTGCGTAATGGTGTTTGTACCCCTTGACAAATGATGAGGGGGAAACTGTGTCTGTGTGTTGTATTCTATCTAGTAATCTTTTATGGTTTGTTGTTGAGAGAAGTTTGTCCCAGTGGGGATCCTGTAGAGATTGTGGGGGGTGGAGTCAGAAAGGAAAAGGGATGAAAAGGAGAAGGAGAAAATGGTGCTGTTTCTGACTAAACTCTTAGTTAAATCTATATAAGATTACTTTATGTTTATGAAGGAAGTAGCTATAAAACATTTGGTAATGGGATTCTGACCCAGCTAAGCGTGTGAGTTTGCAAAGCTTGTGCATGTTCTTGCCACCTCATTTCCTTGCATTACTGGGCCTACACTCCTGAACTGCTGCATTCTGCTGTTGCTGCTGCTGATTGTTTCTCCAGCTTCCTGACCTGCACAACCCCTGAAGATACTTTTCCTTATCAGTCCTGGACTCTGTTGTTCACTGGATGCCAACCACAGCATGGCTCAGATCCCACCACCACCTTTTTCCTTGTCCAGCCCTGGAGAACCTGCTCTTCCCTGGAAACAATGGAGGTCCTATTTCTGCAATTACCTCCTCACCAGGGCGCACCTAGGTAATTTTAGAGCCCGGACCTGAAGGGCTTTGGAGGGCCCCCACCACTACCACTTGAGGGCTTGTGGGGGTCAGGGGCAAGTTAAATCCCCCCCTTACTTTTTCCAGCCACTGGAGATGGGAGCAGCCCTCGTCCCTGCCACACAGCAGTGGTTGAATAAAGAAAAAAAGAAAAGATTTAACTTGTGCAGTGGGCGCAGGGCAGCGGCGGGGCTCTGGGGAGCCCCCCCCTCCCCCCGGAGACAGGAGGCCATGGATCAAATCCCCAAGGTCCATGGCTAAGTCCACTTCTGCTCCTCACCATACAGACCCCGATTTTACTCCAGCAAAGCTGGACGAAGCAGAAGAATATATAGCAGAAGACTACCAAGGTCTCTAGGCAGTTTACAATAACAGACTGTAAATTTACTTTGAATATGATTGCTGAACATTACAAGTTCTATTCTAGATCCCAACTGCCTAGTGAAGATATCAATCAGTATTTCACAGCATTGTGTGCCTTAAGTGTAACCTGTGAGTTTGCCAGCTTTACTGATGAGCTGATCAGGGATTAGATTGTTATGAAAACAAACTTCTCCAAATTGCATGGAAAACTGCTATGGGAGTGAAACGGTACCTTGGATAACATTATAGATATGGCTAGGAAGGTAGAATATCCTATTCACTGTGCCAAATCTCTCTCTTTGGTACCCCAGACCCAACCTCCTGAAATCCAGGCTGTTCCGTCTAAATCCTTTCAAACCCAATCTTCTCATATGGCGCTGCCCCAGAAAGTGGCAGCACGAGGAAGAAGGAGCTACCAATGCTACCGATGTGGAGACTGCCCACAAAGCCATTTTTCCCCAGTGTCCTGAATGGACAGTGACTTGCAGGGGGAAATGGGGACATTTTGCTAAGATTTGAAGATCTGCAGTCCGTTACTGATTCACTATATGATAAGTATGAGGCAGATGAACCACTTCCTGACAGCGATTTAAGTGTGACAGAATCAGAGCCTGCTTCTCCACATTGTCAAGTTAAACTTCAGTGGGCTGGAAACATCAGAAAGATCTATGGATAGTGTTAGACCCAAATAGCACAGAACACGCGTATTACAGTTGATGGAGCATTCATATGCTGATGATTGCTGATTTCTCAGACATTTTTGCTGATATTCCTGGCACTGCCATACATTTCAAACATAAAATTCAGATGAAGGCACATGCAATACCTGTACAACATGAAGTGAGGAACGTACCCATAGCATTGCACCAACCACTTAGAGAGGCGCTCTTAAGACTACAGCATGCTGACATCATAGAGACTGTTGATTAATCAGAATGGGTCTCTCCCATCATTCCTGTATGGAAATCAAATGCTACACATTTTGAATGAGTGTAGATTTAAGAGGTGTGAACTCTAACATGGTAGTGGATTGTCATCCATTACCTAATATCAATCAAATGCTGCTTACTTTGAAAGAGGCCTCAGTATTCACAGCTTTCGACTTGTCTACCAGCCTATCATGAAATTCCTCTGCTAAAAGGTTCATGCAAATGCTCAGCCTTCATTACCCCAGCTTCGGTATTTCAACAAATGATGCATGAAACTTTTGGGACAATGGATTGCATCACTAACTTTCAGGATGGCATTTTAGAGTGTGGCAAAACCATTGAGGAGTATGATGCTAAACTGACATAAATCTTAAGAAAACTCTAACAACATGGACTTACTACCTCTGCAGAGAAATGTCAGTTTTGCACACACTCATTGACGTATTTCAGACACACAATGAGGCACTTCATCTGAGCAGTGTGAAGTGCCACAAGGGGGTTTGCAGGGATAGCGGGCTTGACCCACTCTCCTTACACACGAGAAGGCAACTCACCCTGGGAGGCCAGATCAGTCACCCACATGATTACCAGCTCCATCACGGAGCTGGTTGGGGTGGCGGGGATCAGGGGCCTTACGACCCCTGGAAGTACCAGAATGCCCTGTGCAAGTGCGTGGGGCATTATGGGGAGTCCCCCAATGCCAGGAGGTTGTTTTAGGCTCCCTATAGGGGGTCAATTTGTGGTTAACCCCACAACCAGGAAAACGGGTTTAGTGGAGCATGCTCTCCGCTAACCTCATTTAATGGGGGGGGGCGGCATTTAAGAGGGCTGGCTGCCAGGAGTCACATGGCTCCTGTTGCAACACACAACCAGCCGAAACCAGGCTGGGCTCCCTTAGCCTAGTTTCGGCTGGCCGTGAGAATAGCCTCAATATCTCAGAGTGGCGTACATCCCATAACAGACTTGGTGAAAGCTATTTGGGAAGCACTATAGCCACACAACAAGGATGCACTTCACTCATTTTTAGGACTCTGAGAATATTATTCTAAATATGTTAGACAATTTGCCTCAAAGATTTCTCCATTGCGGCTTATTTTTTAAAAGAATGTAGCATTTAACTGTGATGCATCCTGAAAGGCTCGTTTTCAGACCATCAAATTGGACATTGTTGAAAGCCCTGCTCTCACTTCTTTTGACACCAACAGGCACACTATTATAACCACTGATACTTCTGAATATGGTTTGGGTGCCGTCTTGACCCAGAAAAAAGGGACAGGGAAATTACAGTTGTTTTGCTTCCAGAGTAAGGATGTGCCCGAAATGTTTTGGAGGCCATTATAGAGGCCATTTCAGCCATTTCGGCTTTTGGAGGTGGCAGGGGTGTTCCCATAAGGGTGGGGGAGGGTGCACTTACCCCTCCCACTGCATTTCCCCGCCGGCGCTCCGTTGTATCAAATCCCCTTGGGGCATCAGCGTACTACCCTGCTGCCCCATTGCCATCTTTGGCTGGAAGTGGATGGAAGCATCAGGTGTACGTGTGCTTGTTGCATGCGTGTGCATGGCAGATGGGCATGTGTGTGCATGCGACAAGCACACGCGCTCCTGGTACTTCTGGCCACTTTCTGCCGAAGATGGCAACAGGGAGGCAGGGAGGTGCACTGCCTCCCTGAGGGACTTTGATACAACGGAGCACTGGTGGGGGAAATGCAGTTGGAGGGGTAAGTGACCCTCCCCCACCCTTAAAGGAACACCCCCACCACCTCCGGAACAGTTCCGAGCACATCCCTATTCCAGAGTGCTTACTGCATCAGAGAAGATGTATTCTGTCATTGAAACAGAAGTTCTAGCATGTTTCTCAGCACTGAGGCACTTCAGGACTTATATGTGTGGGGCAAAAAATTCACTTTATGATCAGACCATAAACCCCAACTGCTTTATTTACTACTTGGGGATCAAGTCAAGCAACTCCAAGAATGGTCAAATGGATCACCAGGCTTATGGATTTTGATTTCCAGGTGCACATTTCCAGATTGCAATTTTACTTTCCTTCCCCGCAGAAGGGCAGGTGTGCGTTTACATATCATCCAGATTTACATCACAGTCGCTACAAACTATTGACGAGCACTCCATACACGATTTGGGTTTTTCATTGCACAATGGATCTTAGCCTGATTTATGTCCGGGATTAAAAAAATCCACTTTTTTGCATCAGGTTTTTTGGTTGGCTAATAAATTCACTCTAGGATACCCCTCTCCTACTTTTAAGCCCATGTTTAAGCCCACTGTCTGGGAATGCTGCAGGTGGAATATCTTCCAGGTCTTCAGAATACAACTGCAGGTCATTTATCTCAACTTCCATTTCTAGGCCAAGAGTTGATCCCAGAAATCGAGGTTGAAGGAGTAGTAATTGCACAAATAGCTTCATCCTCTCATGGAATGATCATGTCTTTTGAATGGAAAGCAGTCCTCAGTGCTGATCAAGTGCTTACTGAACTTAAATCTTACATAACTAATGGATGGCCAGATAAAAACAAGATACCTGGACATTTTCAACCATACATGAATGTAGCAAGTGAGCTGTCCATGACTCTACTTACTCTAGTAGAGTATCCCAATGGTCTCTGGGGAAAACTTGCTCTGAATATAATGGGGCCTTTTGATAACCACAAAACAAAGATTTGCTATAATGATGGTGAATTACTATTCCAAGTGGCCAGAAGTTTCCTTTACTGTCAACATTACTACAAACAAGATTATCTGGTTCATAGCTGCTGTTTTTGTGAAAGAAGGTCTTCCTAAAGAACTAGGGACTAACAATGGGACACAGATTACCTCATTTGAAATGGAGCAATACTTGCATAACCATGTGATAAACACAAGACTATTTCCTTGTACCATCCTCAAGGGAATGGCTTAGTGGAAAGAATGAACAGATTAGTGAAAGGAAGTATACAACTGGCTGCTATGCAACAACAAGAGGCAATCCGTGAAACTCTATTAGCTATTGAACTACTAGTCATTCTACTACAGGAAAATCACCTTTTGAACTGCTGAGAGGACACAAAACTACTTTATTTGTTTTATTTGTTAGACACCCCGTAACCAATTATTCTACCAAACTTACCCAATGGCAACAGCTGATAGGCTTTTCCTGCCATCTCACCCTGAGGATGCAAAGATTCGTGATCGGATAAGGGAGAAGCAACAAAAATACAAATTGTATGTGGATCAGAAATGGGGTGTGAAACAGCAAACATTTCAGGTGGAGGACTTTGTTTGAGTACAGCTGCCTTATAAAGTGAGAAAGGGATGTTTCCAATATTCTGGACCAAGAATTGGTCCGATATTCTGGACCAATCTGAGGAGATTCTGTCATATTGGCTTATGGAAAGAAATGGAAAAGTTTGAGATTTTCCAGCATGTATACTTTGAGAAAAGAGGAAAGGGGAGCTGAGCTGACCTCAAGAGCAGAACTGGAGAGGAATTTGATCTTGCCTCCAGTTTTGACCTCACAGAGGAGGCTGATGAAAGTGATGGGCAATCCTCTGTACCAAAAGAAAACACATCACTAATAGTAACAGCTCCTGTTCCAGATAATTAGGTGGGTGGGTGTGACAGGAGACCACCTAAAAGACTTCAAGACTGTCACTTAATTTTAAATTAATTCAATTCTTGGAGAGGGATGTGTTGTATTCTATCTAGTAATCTTTTATGTTTTGTTGTTTAGAAGTTTGACCCAGTGGGGATCCTATAAAAAGTGGGGAAGGGGTGAAAAGAGAGGAAAGGAGAAATCAGAAAGGAAAAGAGAGGGAAAGGAGAAAATGGAGTTGTTTCTGAATAAACTCTTAGTTAAATCTATATAAGATCACTTTGTGTATATGCGGGAAGCAGTTATAAAACACTATGTTCCCAAGAAGGCTGTCCAGAATCAGAACCCGAATGAACTTGTTCCTGCCACACTGCATCCAATTTTAAGTGCCACATAATTGCAGAAGAGTGCATACTTCTCTGTTTATGTGTGAAAGCTGACAGAGAAGAGCCATGTGGGGCTTTGGGTTATGGTTCAATGTAAGGTAACCCCTTTAAAGTAACCCAGAAACCTTTCAAGGTAACTGTAACCACAGCCCTGTCGGGAAGAGATGGTGAACCATCCCATCTAGGGTGACCAAGTACAAAAGAGAACAGGGCTCCTGAACCTTTGATCAGTCTTCTTGAACATGGGTGATGAAAATGTAGTAAAATATTTAAAACCAGGCCTCACCACTGACTTAGAAATTCTATGCCAAATAAATACATCGAAGAATTGCAGGTATGTGAAACTCTAACAATGATGACTTATAAATTACATTGCAGTTGTCCAGTATCTGTCTTCCTATCTCATTTCCAGTTTTGAAGCTGACAGCAAAAATATTTGTTATTAGTCTCCAAATGTACGAGTTCACTCTTTGTGCGAATGAATTTAATATCAATTCTATTACTCCAGTTCATTTTGCATAACTACCAGTTCTTTGCATTTACAGTGCTTAGCTTGGTGTCATTCACAAATTTCATCTGCCATTTCCTATTTCGCTCCCCAGGGTCTCTAATGAATAAAATAGGTCCCTGGTCTGATTGCTGAGGAAGTCAATTTGATACATCTCTCCAATTTGCCTTTAAGCATAACCCTTTATTTGCTTTCCTGTAACCAGTTCCTTACCCATCTTTTCCAGGTTATATAGTAATTTCCTTTATAAGATGCTGGAATGAAGTCCAAATAGATTATATCAATTGCATTTTCCTAGTTCTAGCAATAGTTTCTGTAGAGTAAAAATGAAGATGGGTGAAAAAACTTGCAGTGTGGAGGTTGTATTCTTTCATCATACGATCATACCAGTGAGTTTCTACTGATTTATGCTGTGTTACAGTGAATCAAACTAACCTAGGTTTTAATTCAGAAAGAAGATGATGAGGATAAAAGATATCTGGAAGTCTTTGTTCAGATCTTTAGTCACTAAGTCAATATAGACTTAAATAAGGCCCAGCTAAGGAAGCTTTGAAATTCTAGCTGAGAGTCCAATTCTAGTCTGAAATTCTAACTGGGAACTCCAGTACTGATGAAACACTGTTTCAGACTATACAATAAAAAATAAATAAATGCCAACTCACTCTCAAACCAGGCAATGATGACTTTCTTAGCGAGCAACAATATTGCAATTGTTAGGGAAAGATTTTGAAGAGGGGCAAATTAAAGCTTGCCAGTGACACAAAAGCATTAGGCTCAAGAGTGTCCTATGTGTCATTTTGAAGGATGTAATGATACCACTGATAAAGGAAACTATGTGGCAAGGTAGCAGGTAAGATTCAAAGCCAACAGTTCCGCAAGAATTGTAGACATCAAAGGAACAGTGTAATCTTGTTGAAGGGTTTGGGTAGCCTGCAGATTAGCCCTTAGCAGTCAGAGGTGGAATAATTCTTTAGAACTGAGGTGTCTGGATACTAAGCCAATCTTCTCTCGGAGAACCAAATCAATGCATCTAGCAACACCCAGTTCACTAGATTGGTCCAACACAGCAGTGATCCACCTGTTTGCACTGGGCAAACAGTGAAAGAACCACCATAACTCCCATCAAATGACAGTGGGCAAGATCAGTGAAGCCAAAAGGCAAGAGCAACATGGTGACATCACCATGGCAATGGATTTATCCCCACCCTATCTGGAAGTCTCTTGGGTGGTGGGAAGTGAAATGTGAGGATGTAAAACTTCCCTGCAAGTGATCCAAGGCTGAGGAGGATTCCTCCGTGACTTTAGGGGAGCCCAGGAGGAAAAAGAGGAACAAAATTAAGCCAATTCCATTCTCCTCTAGGAGATCTGGAGAAAGCAGGTGCGGAGTATGAGGCATAGCAACCATTTTGCTTTGTTCAGATTTTGAATCTCTGAATCTTCTTCTGCCCCTGACTTGGCATTTTAGCTCAGGGGAGATTTCATGGAAGAGCCAGTGTGATGTTCCATGGGGAAAAAAAACCCTTGTTTGCATGATCCATTGGGTCATGTAACTTGCAGTCTGTATGTATTTGCTTAACAATATTTTAATTTTGCAGATCCAGATAAGACCATGCCTTTTCCCCTGAAAAACAGTTAACATTAATAATTATGACTCTCACGTAATAGTAATTGGTTGCCTAAATATTGTTTTGTTTCTGGTTTTTCCAGACAAGTAAGGCAATCTCCAAGGGGGACTTCCACCTGGCCAGCTCGGCTTCCCGGCGAGCTTTATTCCTCGCTGCACTCTCCATCACCATCGGCACAGGGGTATATGTTGGAGTGATTGTAGCACTGATTGCTTACCTCTCTAAAGGTGGCCACGTATAGGAAAGACTGTTGTGCAGAAGCCCATCTCTCTGCACCTGATGGATAATTCTCTTGGATTTCATACAGTATTTCCTTTCCTGTGAAACTTAGGACATCGTATTTATAAGGATGGTTAAGGAGTGCTCTCTACACAGAGATCTGTGCTCATAAGTACTGTGCTGGCTCATTCCTCTTTCAGATGAACGACAGATATGACCTACTTTACATCATGGACTGACAAGCTTTAAAAAAAACCCCAAAACCCTAGTGTAAAAGATAGCACAGTCTGGATTTTGGGACTGCCAGAAACAAAAATGAGAAAGGGATGGTTTTAAAATTTTTGTCTGCAGGGTATTTTCAAGCCAATGTTCTTATGACCTGCTGTGTGTAAAGTTCAGACTGAGGGCTACACAATGATGGCACAGTATTTGTCAAGATATTCACATTTTTATGCCGATGACACTACCTGCAATATCAAATGTTAGCAATTTACCCTTGGGTAGTTGCATACCAGGAGAAGCCAGCTTTGATCAAGGTTCTCTTTCAGAGGCTTTGTTCGCATAACCTGTCTCTCAGACGACAGCTCCTGTGTCAGGCTTTCCCTATAGCCTCATCACACAATGATGGGACCTTGGAGAGTCACATCCATCACGTCAATCTCAGATATATTCATACTTTAAATAAGACAATGAAAAATAGTTGTGTGTTAATTATTACAGTTATTAAACTGAACTCACAGAAGGTGCTTGGCATATTCTTCAGGGGCCTTCTAGTTTTAATTTCAGTTTTTAGTATGTGCATTAAAATGCCATTCAGAATGGCTTAACCATGACCATTTTGACTTGGAAAATCATCAGTAAGTGATGTGGTATGATCACTATCACATCCGAAAAAAACTTTCCTCAGTGCTGTAGCTCTTACCACATAGAAGAAAAATCCATACACAGAAATTGCATAGCTAAGTCAACTTATGGCAGCGGTTCTCAAACATGGGTCCCCAGATGTTGTAGGACTACAACTTCCATCATCATCCCCAACTTCCATCATCCTCATCCCCATGTTGTGCATACTAATGCACATACTAGGTGCATTAGTATGCATGTAAAGGGACTGTAAATGCATTAGTATGTGTTTAATGGAACAGCTATATGGGACTGTTCATACCTGGCAGGAAGAACATCTGGAGACCCAGGTTTGAGAACCCCAGTGACTTGATTTTCCTTGGGGGGAAATTGCCCTACAGCCACCATTAAAATTTCCACATGAAATGGGAACATGCTTTCAGACAGACTCTTAAAACAAGAAAACTCAGTTGGAATGCTTGGATTTAAGCCTGTTTAGTTCCATTGACTACATATATGCTTCATCTGGGCTTTTGATGCTACCTACTAACCATGATAGCTGTATACTTCCATCAGGATCAAAGGTGGTTTGCCCCTGAACACCAGGTGCTAGGGAACACCAATAGGGGCGGTGGTTACCCTCTCACCCCCACTTGTGGGCTTCCCAGATGCATCTGGTTGGCCACTTTATGAAGCAGGATGCTGGACTAGATGGGCCTTTGGCCTGATCCAGGAGGGCTTTTCTTATGTTCTTATGATGTAGACATTGAAGCCATTCACTGAGATACAGATCAAAGATGCACCTGGAGAATGAGAGAGCAGTCTAATAGAACTTCCTAACTAACTGCACCAGTGCAGTGGGGAAGTGGCATATTTTTCTCACCTTCCCTAGTAAGTCCTCTGTGCTACCCAAAAATATATCCCTGAGGGATGCACATCCCTCAGGGACATATATTTGGGTGGCACAGAGGGCTTCCTGGGAAAGGGGGAGGCATCAAAAATTGCTGCTAAATATGTGCATTATACACATACTAATGCACATACTAAGAGCATTAGTATGCCTGTATTGGGACTGTAAGTGCATTAGTATGTGTGTAATGGGACAGCTATATGGGACTCTTCATACCTGGCAGGAAGAACAGAGAGAGTGGTTATAGTGAATGTTTGTTATCCCATTAAGACTTTTTCTGTATGGTCCTTTTAGATTCTGTTCTGTCCACTATCTGATTCAATGTATGCATGCATTTCTTAGGTGAAATGATTCAGCATCTGGAAGTACAGTGTCTTCAACATTCTGAGGACATCCATTTATAAATATTTTTCCTTAGTACCTGTCCTAACCATTCTGAATCTGTCCTTGGCCTTAGTTGTGAACTCAATGAGGTTCTAGACAACTGAGAATTCAGCAGATTAGTGGTGGGTGAATCTAATTACTTAAGATGAAGTTCTACTACTTCCTGGCACCCATGTTTTTGGCCTTGAGGTCCTCCTGGACGCTCTGTAGAGTCTGAATTCTCCACAGTGAGTCCAGGAGTTGGCAGCGGCTAGAAGAACCTTCCAGCAGTGGCTTCTAGTAAGCAAGCTCCACTGTTTGTTTCTGTCTAATACAGACATAGCCATTGTCATCCCTGCCTTAGTGACCCCTAGGATTGGCTGTAGTAACATACTGTAGTTGTGGATGCTTTGGAAAGTGTTTGAAAGCCTCAGCTGGTGCAGAACATGCCAGCCCACTTTTCCTTAGGGAATAGAACAACAGGAACATATTACAGCAGCACTATAAAATCTGCACTGGCTGCCAGTATGCAACCCATGGTGCTGGTGGTAGCAAATAAAGTCTCTGACCATATAAATCCATGAGGCCCCTCTGATCCCGTGAGGATTCTGAAAGTACTACATTACTACAGTGGTCCCTCTACTTACGAAATTAATCCGTTCCGAATGCACATTTGTAAGTCGAAAAGTTCGTAAGTCGAAAAGCGGTTTCCCATAGGAATGCATTGGGAACAGATTAATGCATTCCGGAGCCTAGAAAAAAGACCCAGACCCGCAGTAAGGCTTGCAAACTGCACAGGAACATTTCTTTTCAAGAATAAACAGGCAGTAAACAGGCAGGCAAGTCAAGGAAACCGCATGTAAAATTTGTAAGTCGAGGAAACCCCATCTAAAAATTTGTAAGTCGAGGAAACCCCATCTAAAAATTTGTAAGTCGAAAAAACCGCATCTAAAACCGGATCTAAAACTGCCGTTTGTAACTCGAAAAATATTTATGTCGAGTAGTTTGTAAGTCGAGGGACCACTGTACATTAAATATGGCCACCACAACATTAAATATGGCCACCTACAACAGGCTGATTGACTTCCTCTCTAGTTGCAGAATTTCCTCCCAGTAAAGGCCCACCTGCATCTTGAAAATACTGCCTTTTCTATTTACATAAGTATTTGATAGCAAGGGATGTGTATAGGGGCACTGTGGGTGGGATTTTGAAAGTGTTGCTATGAGTTTTTCTTTGTATTATTGATGTTTCAGATATTGATGTTTTAATGTGGTTGGAAGCCACCTCGAGCCTCTTGGAAAGAGGCAGGGTAACAACTGCAACAAGTAAAGAAGCCCAAACACTTCAGCAGGACAGTAACAGACTGGATTCTAAATAGAGGGACGGTTTAAACCATACTAGTTTAAAAACTACTATTTGGAGCCTGTGTAGAGTGGCCGTTCAGCCCACCCACACAATAAAGGGATGCACCAGAAGGGTGTCAGAACACCACAAAGGACATTGTCACAGGTACGCACCCAGTGCATCCTCCTTTAATCAAATGGGCTGGAAGGTGTTGTCCAAACTTGACCCAGAAATGAGAAAGGAGGGGAGGGGAGGGAAAGATTTGAGGAAGTGAGGTTACTTGATCCTTCCAGATTAGAACAACAGGTGATAGACCAAACTAGGATACCTTTCCAGTGCAGTTCCCCAACGACTCTCTGTGACTGGTGTGAAACACATTTCCAGTTTCATCCACTTTAGCCAGCACAAGTGTTTTGATTTCACTTCCTTGCCTTGGCATGACACAACACTAAGGACTTGCTTTCCTTGAAGCAAGAATTTAATTTCAGCTCATAGCCCGAGAGTGAAAAATACTGTTTGCTAATTATCAAAGTCCAGAAAAGAGATATTTCTGGGTTTTAAGTTGGGGAAAACAAAACAAACAAGAATGCTCCCCCCTCCCCCAGCCAACCACTAATGTGGCGGGGGGAGGCACTTCTTTAGGGTTTTGCGCTTGACAGCATCGGTGTAGTATTCCTTCTCTAAATTTCATACTTATTGCTGTGTGCTTGTTTATCCCCCAGCAAAATGGCTATTCAGAACACTGAGGATTATCTTGTGAATGAAATGTAAGAAGTCTATAGCAAGAAAGATCAGTCTGTGCCTCGAGTGTGACTCCCAGGCAGTACAAGAAAGTGAACAGAAGCTAATGAAGAGGCCCTTAGCTTTCAGGCTTGCCGGCGTTGCCATCGAGATTTAAACCTGAATGGCTGCCACACTTATCTTCCATCTTTATACTGGGAAATAGAAGGCCTGCAAGCCATGGTGTTAGAAGAAGAATCATCTGAGAATGCCCCAAGGGTAAGAGGGCTCTGGAGACTGTTTATTCAGACTGCAGGAGAAATGTAATCAGAGGTAGGAATTAGAAATAGTAGGGAGGCGAAGGGAGCTGTTAAGACGAAGAGAGAATGGGCATGGGGACCATTGGACAAGAAGAAACAAGGGCAGCTGCCAGGGCTGTTGAAAAACAAGAAAGAACATCAGCCGAAGTAGCAGAAGTGGAAAGAAGGAGAAGGAGCAAACGCAATGGGACTTGGCTACATGTAGAAGATTCCTGGGCCATCCCTGGTCTACAGTCCTAACCAAGGGTCTAGTGTCAGAATCCAAATACTCTGTAAATCAGACATAGAGTAAATCGGACACTGCCTGGAGTCAGTTTGGACAATAATCTTCCATCTACGCACATGCAATAAGGACATGCATGCGTCACGAGTGCACATAGTCTTCCCTCCCCCTCCTGAGTTATTGGGGTGCTTTCCCCTAATAGTATGGGGAAGTGATTTGTCTGAACCACTCCTCTGCATGAATTAATATTTCTAGCATGTGCAGAGGGATGGTTTGGATTGGTGGGGGGAGGGGGACGTGCACTTAGGAAAGGGCACCTTGGTGTGCCAGGAGTGGGGAAGGACATGGATGCTTATGACATATGCACATCCTTATTGTGTGTGGCTGAAGCATTGTTCAACCAGTCCCTGCTGAGGAGCATTAAAAAATTTCTAGGTACTTTGTAATAGGAAGAATTTCATAGCCCTTTCCCCAAAACGTTTACCAAGAAGGAGTCTCACGCTTCATGCCCTTCACAACGCTCAGCACCCTCTGTCCCTTTCTTTCCTCTGCCTTTTACACTTGTATCTAGGGGTGCAGACTGGAGCTCCCCATCTTCTGTCTTGAATTTATCTGTGCACGCTGTAGCTGTTCTGTGAGAGGCTCAGCATGGTCTGTATAGTTCAAATGTACATTTCATTCTAAAGCAGCATGTTAATGTTTGAGATTTCTATTGTACATGAGCCATAATGGAGAGAAGCACATGATAAAAGAAACCTGTTCAGAAGAAATCTCCGAAAGGGCCCATTATGTTTTATATAATGAAAGTTAATAAAAAGCAGGAAAGAAAAACTTAGTTATTGGTGGTTTGGACTTTGATATGGACAAAAACATGAGAAGGGGATAAACTGGCTCATAACTCTTGAGATCAGCAAAACCAGAATCTCTGTTCAAGACAATACCCGTATTTACCCGAACTGAAGACAACTCTGAATTTAAGACGTCCTCCTTAAAAAGTAGAAATGAAATACAGGTTATACCTGCATTTACTCGAAAGGAATCAGACTCTGAATTTAAGACAATCTCATTATTTATAATAGTAAAAAAACTTGGAAAATCCTAGTCTTGAATTCAAGTAAATATAGTAAACACAATACACTAAATGTGTGGAGAAGGAAAATGGGATTCCTAGCCTCATCCTCCACACTTTTATAGAGTTATAGAGCCTATGTGTGTACAAACAGTGGATGCATAGGCAGGGATCTCAGAAGTGTTTTTTTGGGTGGCAGGGCTCAGGGTCAGGGATAGGGAGCAGACTGTCTATGTTTATTTTGTTGTTCTCCTTGCCCTGCCACCATTAGAGAAAGAGCTCTTGTAATATTTGGCTTCCAGTAGACATGTTTCCCACTGAGGAGTATTTTGTATATGCGTAGGTACAAACGTGTGAGTTTGTACCTTCTTTGCTTGCTGATCTGCAGACAGCACAATTTACTCAACATTGGCTGAGACCAGCACTGCATAATTAGCTGTTAGCCCATGCACATTTATCTTGGGACTAAGCACTGCTGAACTCAATGGGACTTACTTCTGAGTAAACAAGCCAAGGATTGGGCAATGAGATTATAAGACTGTCCTATCTCAAAAGGTAAGAGCAGGCTATAAATGGATCTAATATTAAATTCAACATTAAATTCAAAAATAATCCCAACTACTGCATACTGGGGGGAAATGATCCATGAACAATAAAGAATGGCAGAAGAACCAGAAGCTCACTGTTTAGGGCTTGGCCAACCAAGTGGCGTCTCTCTCTTTCTCCACATATTAGTTCTGCTCAGTTCCTCCCACCACAGCTCAGCTCTGTTTCCAAGGCACAGCAAGCAAGGCTTTGCCCCTGGCTGCTGCGGTCTACAGTAAAGACTGTACTTCTCTATCTATCTATCAGCCTTAACTATAACAGCAGTCTTTCCCTGCCCCCCTTGAACATGAGGGGGCTCAGCTGCCTTTGGCCACTGGCCAGTCTCCGTGGATGGGCTTCTAGACTCCTCTGCCCAATTTCACTTCGGGGGCCCATGTGCAAAGGCCCTATACAGGCCTTCAACTGAAAGTATCTTCAGCAGAGCATCACCACGGGAGGAACAGAGCAAAGGGCACCTTCCTTAGACTAATGGCGGACTGCTCAGTATGTGAGCCAATACTTTTTAGGGGATTGTCATTAATGCACGAAATGGGCTTGGGCATTTCACATGACCTCTGCATATTAGCTTATTCTTCTTAGTCCACCGTAATACCATGTTTCCCAGCTCCATCAATCTGCTGCCTGAAACAGCCGCCACACCCAGTCTCATTCGTGGACTGGCCGTGCTGTCCACTAAAAAATCTGGAAACAATGCACAACTGCATAAGATGCTGTAGCAACACTGGTCTGAAAAGACCATATGGTCTAACAGCATGGCCAGTCCACTAATGAGACTGGGTGTGGCGGCGGCTACCGGCAGCAGATTGGTAGAGATGGCGGATTGATGGCTGGCTGCCTCTGCCAACCCGACACTTCCAGCTGCCTTACCTGGGCTGCCACCTGCAGCTCCCACCAAAGCTCACCCAACAGAGGTGTCCACACACACACCAGCCACAACTAGAGCTGCTGCGAGTGCTCTCCCCCTCCCTCCAGCTCATCTTCTCCTGCCTGTAAGAAGGTGCCCTGTTCTATAAAAGGCAGAGGGCAGCACGGAGCAGCAGGAAGTGCCTTTGAATTACTTCCTGCTGCTCCATTCTTTGCCCTCTGCCTTTTGAAAAGACAGGGCAGGACAAGCAGGAGCGGCCGCTGCCACCAGATAAGTGAAAATGGAGTGGGGAATAAATGTGCACTGAAAGGATGGGAAGGGACTTGGAGACCAGGAGAAATCAGTGTGTACCACACTCCACATGCTGCAGGGGTGGGGAGGGACTGGGAGA
Source organism: Hemicordylus capensis (assembly GCF_027244095.1). Taxonomy (NCBI): domain Eukaryota; kingdom Metazoa; phylum Chordata; class Lepidosauria; order Squamata; family Cordylidae; genus Hemicordylus; species Hemicordylus capensis. The sequence continues at coordinate 50,525,794 of NC_069657.1, forward strand.
CCGGGGGGGGGATATTGGGCAGGATGGGGGCAATAGCAGAGATATGGGTGTGCGGAATGTGCCACAGGATGAGATGGGCGCAGCAGTTCACCACACCACCTCAGGCACCAAGAAGGTGTGCGCTGGACATGTATAACGGTGCTAACAGGATGCTGGACTGAATGGAGCTTTGATGTGATCCACCAGGAAGTTTTTCACACCCGGCTTTTAGTTCGCATCTCCTCCAGAATGGAGGGTGGGTGTTTATATATCAGCCAAATTTACCCCGAAGTCCCTGTGAGATATCGGGGAGCAATTCACACACAATTTGGGGGTTTTATTGGGCATTAGAGTGTAGTCCGATTTATATCCGGGGTAGAAAAATCCACTTTTTGCATTGGTTTTGGGGGGCAACTTCGAACTCGCAGTAACGGCTCACTGAAAACCCACGGTAAAGCCTGCTCTCTGGAAAAGCTCCTGGGCTCTCCTTATGTTCCAAAATGCTATGCATCATGTTGGCCTTTATTTTACATATGCCTTTGCTTTTAAATACCACAGTCTTTCCCAATCCCTTTGTGAGACTGAAATTATACATACAATGGTTTATTCATTTAATATCTTTATATATCACTTTTTAAAACATACTCCCCCCCACCCCCAGAGTTAAACAGTGAGTTTATAAGAAAACATTTGCCCTCATCAGGCATTATGTAACAGGAGCACACTGGAAAGTCTCACCCCTGCTGACAACATGCTCCTAAAGCAGGTCCCCTCACTCTCTGCTGATACATCATTTCTCTGCAGAGAGAGCATGGGGCAGCAGGGCTGCAGAGAGCATCAGCATGGGTGGCAGAGCTTAGCAAGCTCCTGCTGAGCGCTTTCCAGATTGGAAAAGGCAGGATGCCTCTGAGTACCAGTTGCAGGGGAGTAACAGCAGGAGAAAGGGCATGCCCTCAACTCCTGCCTGTAGGGTTCCAGCGGCATCTGGTGGGCCACTGTGTGAAACAGGATGCTGGACTAGATGGGCCTTGGGCCTGATCCAGCAGGGCTGTTACGTTCTTATGACACTACAAAAGTGTGACTACATGTCCATTAAGTGTGCTTCCATATTGCCTGTGTATTGACGTCACAGTCCCTGAGCAAGGTGCTGTTCACATTTCCGATGCCTTCTTTCGGGTTTTATTACAATCCTACAACATTGTAAAAAAAATAGCTGTATTTTCCCATTGTAGGGAGTTTCGTGCAAACTAGAAAAGACTGCTCCCCCTGCTGGTGGTTTTGTGCAACATCCTTTGTTTATGGTTTCAATACGATCCTGCCAAGCCAAAGTAAACTATGGTTGTATTACCATGTAATCTGGAAAGTGCCTTGCCATTGTAACTGTGTACAGTGAACACAGTCAACTAACATCTAAAGAGGGCTATTAAAACCAGAGGCTGACATACTGAACAAGAGTATGAAGCCTGGTATTGTCAAGAGTATGACACTCTGTGTAAATTGTGCAAACGATGTTGTGTAAGCGGAAGCCCATAGGAAATAATGGCATCATTTGCACACATAAAGGTCCTCCAGGGTCATTGGAGTCAGAACAGAAAATTGGGCAAAGCTGCTTTAACAACAAAGCCTTCCCCAGGGAAGGGCAAGGCCAATCCTCGCTACCTAAGCAACAGCCATAAAAACTGGCATTCTGCTACTCTCCTTGGAGCTGGGAAATATTTATTTGAGCTGGCAGGTCCTCAAAGGATTCCTCTGAATCAGAGGATGAAGGCACAGCCATGTCCTCAGATCATGGTGGGAATGCTGGCTCTGGTTCATCTGGTTCATTCTCTGATATCCTTCTTATATTTCTATAGAAGAGGAGGAGAACTGGTCTTGTGGTAGCAAGAATGAATTGTCCCTTTTACTAAGCAGGGTCTGCCCTGGTTTGCATTTGAATGGGAGATGACATGTGTGAGCACTGTAAGATATTCCCCTTAGGGGATGGAGCCGCTCTGGGAAGAGCAGAAGGCTCCAAGTTCCCTCTCTGGCATCTCCAAGATAGGGCTGAGAGAGATTCCTACCTGCAACCTTGGAGAAGCCACTGCCAGTCTGTGTAGACAATGCTGAGCTAGATGGACCTATGGTCTGACTCGGTATAAGGCAGCTTCCTGTGTTCCTATACCCAGCTCTCTTGTGCTCCCTCTGGGAGCGTTCCCAAATTACTGACCCCTTTCCCCTTGGAGCTGCCCAAGGTCTGTGTCCCTCCCAGATCCTTGCCTTGGTGGAGACCCTGGCTTTACCTGGAACAGGATACATGGGGTCAAATAGAGCCCTGCATCACCCCCACAGGCCATGGGGAAGATCTCAAGTTCCCCAACACCACCTTCTGGTTACAGCCCACCATGCCTGGAGCCACAATAAAATACTATCCCCAAGCCCCACACCCGCAAGACAATCCAGGAGAATATCAAGGCCAATGGTACTGAGAGGTCTAAAAGAATCAACAAGGTTGTGTTGTTAGGAGTCACACACACAGACACATGCTTTCAGCCCAGACCTATATGTTTATGAGCCTCCCAGGCAGAACCAGGACCCAACATTAGCAATACCAGAGATCAAAACAGAACAAATGGAAGGTGGGAGAAGACTTTGACTGCAGTGCCCTTCTCCCCTCAGGAATTCCACTAATTAAAAAGGCTGAAAGAGTCTCTGAATAAATCAGCAGGCGTGGGAAGATCCTGGAAGAACAAGAACCAGATTGGCATGCATGCTCCTATGAAGCCTCCTCAGGAAATTCAACTACTGGAAACAGTAATAAGCGTGCCTTCCCTGAGTAATCTTCCTATCTGAGTGATAAGACCCATTTCCCCCACTGAGTAAATCACTTGAAATTAACCCTGGAGTAATATCTCACACCCAGAGTAATATTTCTACCCTTAAGTAATTCAGCTTATCTGGACACTAAGCTCAGCAGCCCAATGGCAGACTGTCAGATTGAACCAGAATTGCTAGAATAAAATTCTAGAAAGGCAGGAAACACCAAGTGCAACCACCCCAAAAGGGTATGAAAACCGCCTTTTAGAGATGGTTCAGTGTTCAGCTTTTCACCATATGCCCCAGGAGAATTCCATGTTAGGGGTCTGCACAAACAGTTTGCAGCGGAACCAGTTCACCTCGAACCAGGACGGTTCGGCAATTCAGTCCGTGATCAAATTGAACCAGGCCCGGTTCAGGTGAACCGATTTGGCAGCAAATGGGCGGCCGGACAGGGGCAGCAAAAAAGGTAGTAAGTTGCTTACCAGGCTGGCACAGCTGCTGGTGCCGCCACTTCCCCTCTCTAGAGTGACCCCAAGTGTGGGTGCTGCCCTGTTTAGGAAGCCGCCCATGTGGCAGCGGAGCAGTTCCAGCCTCCGCTTATCCACTGCCACGTGAGCGGCTTTGCAGCCACATTAGGGAGAGCACTTGGGAAAATGAGCGGTGGCGAGCAGTGGCGCCAGCAGCTGTGCCATCTGAGTAAGCCTCTTTCTACCTCTCTCATCGCCCCCACCCAGCCACCCCTCAGCATTGCCAGGATCCCCCACCCCTGTACTTGTAAAGGGGAATCCACACTGGATTCCTCTTCACAAGTATTAGCAGCTTGAACCACCAAACCAGTTCAGTCAAACAGTTTGGTCAAACCGGTCTGGCAGCTCATAGTTTGGCTTGAATTGGATTCGAATTCAAGCCGAACCACGATTTTTGGTTCGTACACACCCATATTCCACACTCAATGGTGGAGGAAGCCAGCCGGTGGCCCGTGTTCCTCCTGTCAGCGGCACCCTCGCCACACGTCAGATGCAGGGGGCGTGGCTTCACTCACAAATGGGACTGTGTTCCCCATTTGAGAGCAAATACCAGCCAGTGCTGCGTTCACAGAGTAGCCAAGGTCTGCTCTCCCTGCCTTTAAAGGCAGGGAGAGCATTCCTGGCCGTGCTGTGAATGCAACGCTGGCTGGTATTTGCTCCCAAATGGGGGGGCGTGGCCCCATTTGCAAGCAAAACTGCTCCCCCTGCATCAGATGGACACAGGGGGTGTGGCTTCACTTGCAAATAGGGCGGCGCCCCCGGTTTGGGAGCAAATACTAGGAATGTGTAAACCAGCTCGAAGTCAAACGGGTTCGATGTCGAGCCGGTTCAGTTCAATGGTGCAGGGTCGAACTGAACTACCCCCTGTTCGGTACAGCCCAGGACCAAACCCCACCCCTCGACTGTTCAGGGGAGGTTGCGAACACTTTTTTTTTTACATTAAAAAAAATTTTTTTTTAACTTTCTACCCTTCAGGGAAGGTCCTTTAGGTGGCGGGGCGAGGGGTCCATGGAGGTTCCCCCTCCCACTGTGGGCCTCCGTTATCACCCCCTCCTGCCGGTTCGGCTGGTTCCTCGGCCCATTCGGGCCTCCGTAGTTCGGCATGGTGACCATTTTGGATGCCGCTGCACATGCGCAAATGGCCTCTGCGAGGCATGGCATGACCCAGGGCCTCACAGAGGCCATTTGCGCATGCATGGCGGTTTCCAAAATGGCCACAATGCTGAACTATGGAGATTCTTTGACCCGCTTGGGCCTCCATAGTTCAGCGCAGTGGCCATTTTGGGTGATGCCATGCATGCTCAAATGGACTCTGCAAGGTCCTGGGTCATGCTGGAGGGGGTGATAATGGAGGCTGGCGGGGGCAGGGGGAACCTTCGTGGACACACCCTGCCGCCTTGAGGACCTTCCCCGAAGGGGAGAAGGTTAAAACATATTTTTTTAATGTAAAAAAAAATAATAATTCGCGAACTCCCCCCCCTGAACTGAACCGTGGGGGTGGTTTGAGGGGGTGCCAGTCTGAATTGATCCGGTCAGATTCAAGTCCGGTCTGGACTCGAACCGAACCGGGCCAGCAGGTTCCATGCACATCCAGCCAGCGTCGCGTTCACAGCACGGCCAGAAATGCTCTTCCTGCCTTTAAAGGCAGGGAGAGCAGCTCCTGGCCACACTGCGAATGCAGCGCTGGCCAGTATTTGCTCTCAAATGGGGAACACAGCCCCGTTTGTGAGTGAAGCCACACACCCTGCATCTGATGTCAGACACAGGGGGTGTGGCTAGGGCACCAGGTGTGGCCCCTGATTGGCGGCAGCCCAGGTTCTTTGAACCCGGCTGCTCAATGGTTGCTCAGCATGCAAAACTCTCAGTCCTATCTTGTAGATGCTAGGTAGAGAACTTCATACAGTACCTTCTGCATGCAAGCATGCAGGTGCTCTTCCCAGAGCGGCCCCACTAAATGGAATATACTCACACTTGCAGTCTCCCATGCAAATGCAGACCAAAACCAAAGCAGGCCCTGCTTAGCAAAGAGAACAATTCAAGCTTGCTAACACAAGATCTTCTTCCATAGACCAGCTCCACATGAACAATTGGATTTGCTAGCATTACAATTAGTTGCCTATTGCATTGATTCCCCGAATGAGAATGTATATTTTGATTGTTAGTTAATTAATAAGTGATTTTGCATTAGAAGCTTGTGGTCTCCCCTTTGTATAATTCCCACATGCACATTCAGGCTAGACCTGGCTGTAAAGAACCCACAGCATACGTGTGTGAGGCATATGTCATAACAACGTTTCCCTGTCTATCTCCTGGTGCAGGTCATCCACCAGGCCAACCAACGTCTCTTCTGTCCCACAGCCAGGCCTGAAGGCAGACTGGAATGGATCTAAGTAATCATTTTCATCCAGGAAGAACTCAAATTGTTCTGAGAGGCCTGCAGATTCTTCACTTGTGCATGGCTCAGAGTAACAGTGAGCTTTACAATACAATCTGTTTAATAAAAACAAATTAAATTACTTTTTTTCGGTTTGCCTTGTTTAATTTTGCTACAAGGAAAGGAACATGCTCGGAAAGGGGCTGACAAAATTATTAAAAGTGTTTTCTACCAATAATGTGCATTTCTGTTAATCCCAGAAGGGAAAAGCTGTGCGAGAGCATTCCCATGGGAGAAGTTGCAAAAATGAGGATATTACTTAGAAACAGCCTGGAGGGGAAAGTGTGGAAATTGAAATCCATAGAATCAGCATGGAGGCTGCCTTGGAATAACTTATTATAGACTCTGAACGTCTGCTGCATCCCCTGAAGCCAAGGGAAGGGAAGCAAAAAGGCGAGAAAAACAACAGTCTGGTTAAGTGGCAGCTGCAGGAGTTTGTTCAGGCTTTTAAAAACTATTTTAAAATGGAAATCCAGCCCCAAGGACCATCATTTCCTCTCCCAAACCCCAGAGGGCCACATGTTGTTCCTGCCTCCTGTAGCCTTTGGGATGGATCAAAGGACACACATAATTGTAACATGATATCCTCTATAATAAAAGGCTTGGGTGTGCACCCGTGTCTCTGTGTATGCAGAGCGCATGCCCAGAACGTCCAAGAAAGATACGGCCGCAGGCACCAGGCGGCCATGTTGCCTCTCCGCGCGAATGGAGGAGAAGCGGGGACTGGGGAGGGTGGAGGTGGCAGCGGCGGGGCTGGCCCTGCTGCTGAAGCGGCCGCAAGAAGCTCAAATGCCGACATGTGGGAACCAGGAGGGGGCCAGGAGGGGCCAGGAGGGGAAGTCGGCGGAGGTGAGCCGGCAGCCGCAGCGGCGGTGGAGACGAGCCGGTGGCCGCAGTGGCGGCGCAGGCGAGCCAGCGGCCGCAGTGGCGGCGGAGGCCAGCCGGCAGCCGAGGCCAGCCGGTGGACGAAGCGGGGAAGGGGAGCCGGCGGCCGCAGCCACAGCGAGGAAGGGGAGCCGGCGGCCGCGGCCACAGCGAGGAAGGCGAGCTGGCGGGTGGTCTCCATGGTGGTACGGCAGCAACCAGCGCCCGTTATTTTAACGGGCTTAAAAATACTAGTATAATAATATTTATATACCACTTTTTCATGCAATTTATCTTAGTAATCTTTTCAGCTCAGCCTAGCCTACCTCACAGGGTTGTTGTGAGGAGAAACGTAAGTATGTAGAACACCGCTCTGGGCTCCTTGGAGGAAAAGTGGGATATAAAATGTAAAAATTAAAATTAAAATTTAAAAAAACCTAGGTACGCCAATATTATTGTTCCCATATTACAGATTGAGGGCTGGGAAAGTGCTGTTAGTCTAAGGGTACCCAAGTGAAATCAAGGCCAAGATCAGATTTGAATGAAGGCTTCAAGACACAACACCTCAACCACATTCTCACTTAACAGGAAACCATGGGTCCAAAGGATCCACGTTTTCCCTTCCCTGCCCCCCTCAACTCGCTTCGCAGACGTTCAAAATTGCAGTCAGAGACTGCAGAGAGGAGGGGGAACTTGCTGCGTGGACTTCCTTCTGTCATGAAGGACAGCCCTGGCAGCCAATCACAGCTGGAGCGAGGTAGGAGCTTCCCCCCTCAACTCCACTTACAGCTTGCTATAACTCCAATTCTGCCTTTGGACATAACACTGCCAAACACAGACCACAGGTAGGAGCAGCGAAACTCACTAGAACCCAAGGGTTCAAACTGGAGATTGGGAAGGGAAACCTCGGGTTGCTTTTCTGATAGAACCATGGTTGAACAAAGGCCAATTCCATGCTAGGGATCATTAGGAAGGGGAATGAAAATTAAATGGCTAACATTATAATGCCCTTATACAAAACTATGGTGTGACCACACTTGGAGTACTGCGTACAATTCTGGTACCACATCTTAAAAAGGACTTACTGGAGAAGGTACAGAAGAGGGCAACCAAGATGATCAGGGGCCTAGAGCACCTTTCTTATGAGGCAAGACTACAACAACTGGGCTTTTTAGTTTAGAAAAAAGACAACTGCGGGAGACATGATAGAGGTCTATAAAATCATGCATGGTGTGGAGAAAGTGGAGAGAGAGAAATTCTTTTCCCTCTCACACAACACTAGAACCAGGGGTCACTCCATGAAATTGATTGCCAGGAGGTCTATGACCAACAAACAGAAGTACTTTTTCACACAACGCGTGATCCACTTGTGGAACTCTCTGCCACAGGATGTGGTGACAGCCAACAACCTGGATAGCTTTAAGAGAGGTTTGGACAACTTCATGGAGGAGAGGTCTATCAATGGCTACTAGTCAGAGGGCTGTGGGCCACCTTCAGCCTCAAAGGCAGGATGCCTCTGAGTACCAGTTGCAGGGGAGTAATGGCAGGAGAGAGGGCACACCCTCAACTCCTGTCTGTGGCTTCCAGCGGCATCTGGTGGGCCACTGTGCGAAACAGGATGCTGGACTAGATGGGCCTTGGGCCTGATCCAGCAGGGCTGTTCTTATATTCTTATTCAGATGCACTAGAAATTCAGCCTCAGGTTCCTTCACCTCTGGTTTCCCATTACATGCGAATCCAGCCCTAACATAAGGTCTTGCTGGATCAAATCAAAGGTCCATCTAGTCCAGGATTGTGATTTCCATTGTGGCCAGTCTGATACCTTCAGGAAGTCCATAAGCAAGACATGAAGGTAATAGTCTTCCCATGCTTTTACTCCCCAGTAACTGGCATACTGCCACTGAAGATAGAGAAGATCCCATTTTGCCATCATGGCTGATGTGTTCTTGAGCTTAACCACAGTTCTTAAGCTTAACCACAACAGTTTATCATTAACTGAATCCATGAGCTCAATTTTTTAAATGCTGTGCATTTACCATAGGAATGAATACCTCTCCTCTAATGCTGGTTTCCTGCCAGATTCTTGAAAACCAATCGCGCCCTGATTACAAATGCAAAACTGACAGGAATGGCAAGGACAAAGCTAGCACATAGTCTCACTGGTAGATAGCAATGCCACACAAAGCAGTATCATATGTGGCACATAACTAGATGACTGGTTCAACATGAGAATAGCATCTGCATCCCGTTGAACAACACAGATGCCATCCAGAGCACAACACGGGCTGAACTGATATTTCTGTACATGCCATGACACTCAAATGAAAGCATTAACATCTATGTGTGGGGTGGGGTGGGTAGATAATCATCCAAATGTGCTAAACCAGTTGTTTAGACAGCCCCTCAATATATCTAAGCCATTAATGCATTTGTAGTTTTAGGCTATAATCCTGCATGCACTTGCCTGAGAGTAAGTCACACTCAGCTCACAGGAACCTTAGGAACATAGGAAACTGCCATATACTGAGTCAGACCATGGGTCTATCTAGCTCAGTATTGTCTTCACAGACTGGCAGTGGCTTCTCCAAGGTTGCAGGCGGGAATCTCTCTCAGCCCTATCCTGGAGGTGCCAGGGAGGGAATTTGGAACCTTCTGCTCTCCCCAGAGCGGCTTCATCCCCTGTGGGGAATATCTTGCAGTGTTCACACATCAAGTCTTCCATTCATATGCAACCAGGGCAGACCCTGCTTAGCTATGGGGACAAGTCATGCTTGCTACCACAAGACCAGCTCTCCTCTCCTTCTTGTGAGTAGATATGCATAGACTTGAATTGTTGGAGTCCTGCTCTGAGGTAAACAAGAGGGTCAACAGATGGGAGCAGCTATTGATTTCTATTGAGTTGTAGGGTGCTTTTAGTCCTAGCAGTAAAGTAGAAATAACTAACCCTAGTCCTAAATCAGAATATCACTGACTCCTAAGAACATTGGGATAAGGAATGAGATCAGAATACTCCCAGTCATATCACAATAAGAGTAATGTAAATCAGATGGAATACTGCAGTTGCTGTCTGGAGTGATAAGTGACCCCTGCTAACTGGGCAAAGTGGCCCTTTTTTAACGTGGTGATTGACAATATTTAGCAGGGGCAGAGTAACTGGTCTTATCCACCTCCAGGACAGTACTTGCAGTTGCTGGTGTCTATCTTATGATTCTTTTTAGATTGTGAGCCCTTTGGGCAGGGAGCCATCTTATTTATTTATTATTTCTCTATGTAAACCGCTTTGGAAACTCGTTGAAAAGCAGTCAGCCACTGAGGGAGCCAAGCGCCCCCCCAGCCCCACCCCCTGTGTCTGACATCAGATGCAGAAAGTGTTTAGCCATGCCCCATCAGGTGTGGGGGGGTGTCTGGGGTGCAAGGCATGGCCCCTGATTGGTGGCGGCCTGGGTTTTTGAACCTGTTCGCCCAATAGTGGCTCAGCCCCTGAAAGCAGTATATAAATATTTGTTGTTGTTAAACATCATTGACTTTTAAAGTGATGCCTAGCTTTTTCCAAGTGCATCTCTGAAATGGGTGACAATCTTTATTCCTCAGGAACAGCTTTGGAAACTGAGACTCACAAGGAGCACAATAAGATTGTGTGCAAATCTGTTCAAGTATGAACATCCTCCAGGCACTCTGTAATGTCATCACCTCATGCCCCAGTGACCTACAACTCATTAATCTACTTCCTACTCATACCGAAATCTTCATTTTGTTTTTACTTGTTTTTCCCCTCCTACTGAAAACTGGGCTGCCTCCCTTCTTGTAAATTCCTTTATCTTGGTCTGTAATTTCTAGTTGTACACTAAATGACAGGTTTTAATCTCAGAGAGCGCTTCCCTCCAGAGATGGGATGTGTAGATGGAGATCTCTTTTATCTGCACTGGGTTTGCTTTGTGTGCTGTTGCCTATTAGGATGCTATGAAAACAGAAAGTTATCAAAGGGAAGCATGCTGGTTTTGTCTGGCACAGATCTGAGATACTGACACAGCTGAGCCAAGGCGGACACCCAGGGCTTCCTGCTTTCCTTTCTTCATGCTACTCTTCACCTTGGCAGGCTGCCCCAGATGACTTCATATAGACAGGAAGAAAAGATGCCTACAGACTTCAGGCTTTGTAGAAGCCAGGGCATTGAGGGCAGTTGCTGGCTCATTCTGCCCTTGATCTATTTTGGTTTGGGCCTCTCTCACCAAAGAACATTAGGTTAAGGCTGCACAAAGACAGGCAGAGGGTGGGGGTGTCACTCATTCTCCATATCAGAAAATTGCCAGTTCTTCGTCACTGAGTGATTGTGAATGGCAGTTTCAGAATTGGAAGCTCTCTATCTATTCCCAGAACAGGGACACACACATCAATCATGTGTGTGAGCTTTCTGTTACTCCATGTTCGTGAAAATATGACAGATGAAAATAAGAGGGAGAAGCATATGCTTCAACAGGGAAGGGCTATCACTCAGTGGAAGAGCATCTGCTTTGGATGCAGAAGGTCTCAGGTTCAATCCCTGGCATCTCCAGGGAGGGCTGAGAAATACCCATCTGAAATCCTGGACAGCTGTTGCCAGTCTGTGTAGACCAGTGGTTCGAGAACCACTGGTGTAGACAATGCTGAGCTAGATGGGCCAATGGCCTGATTTGGTTAACAGTAGATAGATATAGCTCTGGTTCTGGGTGTGTGTTTTCCCCCCCAGCTGTTACTATGCCCCTCACTGACATTGCAATATCCTGCAGTGTTTTTGCCCTTTTTAATTTACCATGTTCCAGATCTAATGGCTTCTAGAGACCACAGAGTATCGGTCAAACTCAGCAAAATGGTTGAACTTGGTTTATCCTATCCTTTCCTGTCCACATATCCTATTCTTGTAGGACACAATTGTTAATATGTGTATCTTACTGAGGGCCAGCTGAAGCTAGTTCGGCAGCTGAAAATTCAGACAATACCCAACCCTATCTTGACACACAGACACACTCCACACTTGACACACAGACACACTCCAACCCTATCTTGTAGGTTGTCAGTAGGTTCGTCTGGCAAACTTCCTTTCTGGCAGAGCTCTTTATTAGATGAGGCAGGGCCTTTGCATAGTGAGTTTCCTTGCTCAGAGTGCAAAGGCAGCAACCATAAGAACATAAGTACAGCCCTGCTGGATCAGGCCCAAGGCCCATCTAGTCCAGTATCCTGTTTCACACAGTGCCCACCGGGGCACCAAAATGCAAGGGATGCTGTGAATGGTGCTAAACTCAACTTCCCTTAATTCTTCCTGGAGAAGGGGCACATGAGCCTAGTGGCAGCTGTAGGATCAAGCCTGCCAAGGGCATGTTCCTTACATTAAGAGTGGGGGCTATGGATTTCACTATTTTTAAAAGAGTGAACATTTTTCATTAATTGCAGTGCAGTGCTTCATCCCCTCATGAACCTTTCACCACTTCTCCCCCTCCTCTTTTTGAATTAATTTTGGTGTGGCTGCACACTCCCTCTCTGCTATATAGGAGCACACATCTCCACTAATTTAATTAGTTCAAAGGTAAGTAGATGACCCACCACCTCACAATCATACTCCCATGCATTATACCGGGATGGGTTATTATGCCACCGACACACTGAATTGTGCCTGCCTGGCACTAGCAAAGTGATAAATGTAAGTGTATTTTGTTTGTCATCTGCACCTTTGAATCCAGAGGTATAACGATGATAAAGGAGCAGAGCTGCAAAATCACATCCATTCCTTGGCTTGAGAGACTATGAAGAATAGTAATAACCGTGATGTGGCATCTGACCTTTCAAACATAGATGCCCAATTCAGAGTCTCTCTGCGAGCTCCAATATATACATAGAAAGAATGGGAGAATGCAGATGGCTCTGATAACTGGAGCTTTATTTTAAACTGCATTAGTACTATTAATTAGCTAATTATGCTGATTAATCAATTAATGTCTTTGGCATACCACATTAGATCATTATAATCATCATTTGATTTGCGATGCTCACTCTCCTGCCAGCCCATAAGATGAAAGAGTTCATCTGCCAGTCTAGTTAAATCTGGCACATTAAACTATAGCCCACTGCATTGCCGATCTGGAGTATAAGTGATTTCTGTTTAATTGCAATTGTGCAGTGAAATATCCTTGCCTTATAATGCTATGCTCACTACACTAATGCAGAGATGAGGGCTACTGCAGAAAAAAGCAATCAATATTGCTTCCATTGTCTTGTGTGTCTAAATGCTTTTTGCATTTAGAATAGATAGGCAAACAAAAACTAAATAAAATAATTTCTGACCCTCCGAATTCTCTGCTGCTGCAGATCCAGCTAAAATGAGTGAGGCCAGCCTTGAGGATCAGCCAGTGTGCCTCTTGTCACACATATGCATATGTAATAGGGTTTAAACAGCAAAGCTGAAAAGGTCTTGCATTGTGCTGTTGATTCCTTCCATCACAACAGAACCTCAAGCAACATTCTGTCTTAATTCAGAACCTCTGTGAGAGAGAAAAAATACAAAGAAAGGTGCATGGGGAGGTGCTTTCTCCTCTCTTGACTGCACAATCAATATTTTCCTTTCACAGCCATCCAGAGTGGAAGTGTCTCATTATCATAGGATGAATTTTCCATTGCTGTAGCAATACAGAATCTTTTTTTTTAAAAACCAACCACCTGCCCTCTTTCTTTCTTCTTTTCTCTCCTCCCTTTCCTCTCCACCACAGCCTGCAGCCAGGAGGAACAGCAGAGGCTCAGCCTATGGCACTGCCATCTCTCTGGAGACTGGAGGGAGAGGATTTACACAGAGAGAAGCCAATTACCAGCCGTCATTCAAGCCTCAGCTGCTGTAAAACCAGGAGAGTCGTTATCACCCCTTTCCCAAAGGACCTTGGCTATGATCTTCCTGCATAAAGACTTCCAGTAGCAGCGTGCACAAGAGTCAACCACTGGATTTTGGCAAACAGACTGAAGCGTTGCCATTTATATGGGATTCCAAACAAAGAATCCCAGAGTTCCCATAGACTGACCATCCCAGCACCCAAAACAAGGATTCAAAGTTTAACCCTCATTGCCGGGGGGGGGGGGCGGGGTGTGGAGGACCATGGGGAAAGCATGTGGGTCATTCTAGTCCCTTCCCATAATTCCGAGTCCCTGATCTTCTGCACATCTATTCCCCCTCCCACCACTCACAGTATTCCATTAATCCCATTCATTCTTACTTGGTCTGTAACAAAAACAGGAACAACCCACAAATATCCTGTTAAACTATTTATGAGCGGTGCCACCCAAATTTGTGGAAATCATATAAAGAAATGCATCTGTTTAATGGATTCTGCTCAGAGAATCTGGACTTTGTGTTCATTTCATTTTGGACTTTTTTAGCTCAGCATTGTAAACCACCTTCTTCTAGGACACTGTAACCTGCCAAAGTGCACATTATAATAGTTCCTGTACACTGGAGACTGACTGAAAGAGCCAAAAGTCGGCACTTACAAGCAAAGGCCTGCCATACTCTCTGCTTCTCTTCCAAAACCCTGTGCGTCTGAAGGGGCAAAGAAGTTATGGAAGGCGGGGGAATTGGCAGTAATTGCTGCTTTCCCCTTTCAAGTTCAACAAGAGCCCATTAATTGCACACACATATCAATTTCCACTGGGGTGTTAGTTGACTTAAAAAGAGGGGGAAAACAAAAGGAAGAAAAGAGGAATTCCTGGCTTTTGCAGAGAAGACATAAAGGATAGATTCTGACAAATAAAAGCCATATAGAATTTGCTTAAATCTGCCTACCTCTTGGTGCTTATGGAGAGAGATTCATCTATAGGTTCCAACCACATGCTTGAACTCAGTATTGCCACTGCCTCCAAAAACCACTAAGAGGAGTGTCCATGGGCTTAATCATGTGGCCGGAAGCTATGGAGGACAACAAGAGAGGAAACGGCAAGATGCACTGGAACATTGCTTATTAGACCCAGTGCATTTTGAGTATGTACTCTTTGTCACACTGGCATTAGCAAAGGAAAGTAGCCTCCCCTATGATCTGTCCTCCAGTTGTTCTTTGCACTGGTGCCCCTTCCATCCTTCTTTGGAATTGATAAGGGCCTTAGGGCCATCTTCCCATGCAGTTGAGTTTCCTTGTGCTGTGTGTTATGCTTTGAGGGACTAACACAGGGCTCTCAGTTGCCTGAATCAACGTAACCCTAACTTGAGGAGGATTTAGGGGTGAGTGTGGGGGGAGGCTTCCTGATAAAAGAGACGCAAGTCTTATTCACATCACACATGTGCAATCTGTGTACAGTATAGGCACATACTGTTAATCAGGTATTACATTCAAGGCATGTACAGTTGCACATGTCCTATCTGTATCCTGTGTTTGAGGATCCTGTCCCCCACATTGTTCATTTAATACAAAAAATAAAAATGCAATCTAATAACAGAAAACAAAGAGTACACTAGGGGTGTGCATGGAACCAACTGATTGGGTTTGGTTCAAGTCCGAATCGGACCTGAACTGGACCGGGCCGGTTCAGTCCGGCACCCCCTCAAACACACACACCCCGGTTCAGTTCTGTTGGGGTTGGGGGGTATTCATGAAATTTTTTTTAAAAATCTGAGGCGGTGGAAGGTTGCCGGAGGGTCCCCTCCCCTTAGTTTTTGGGCCCTTCTCCCCGGCACGGCGGCCACACAGAGGCCCATTGCACAGTTGTTGCGGCCTCCAAATTGTGGCCTCCAAACTGCAACTAAGGGAGGCCGGCAGCGGAGGGGGAACGTCCACGGACCCACGCACCCCCGCCACCTCGGATAACTCTCCCGGACGGGGTAAGTTGGGGGGATTTTTTTTTTAATCGCGAACCACCACCACCCCAACTGGCAGGAGGGGGGAGGTTATCAGCCGAGGTTTGACGTTGAACCTGTTTGCACATCCCTAGAATACACATCATCATTAAATTTTGAGCTCGAAAAAGTAATATAAACAACAAATTTGTCCACTTTTTCATTCATTTCTGATCTTCTAAAAAAGTTTCATTTTTCAAGTAATGCAATCTTCACTTTCAAAATGAACACATGATCAGTCACTCACAAAAACATCTATAGGTGTTTTTTGTTTTATACAGGCACCAGTACACACTTACAACACAATGGGGCTATTCTGATGATCACAAAAATCAGGCTAGGAAAGCCTAGCCCGATTTTTGTGGGTCATCAGAGCCACCGGGCTCGCAGCTGAGCCCGGTGGTTCTGGAGTAGCTAACCCGCTCCTGTAGCCCGCCCCTTAGCCCGGGTTTGCGGAGCAAGTGCTCCGCAAACCTGGGCTATCTACTTGTGAGTAGCCGTGGTGTGGCTCCGCGGCACGGCTGCGCACCGTGGCTACTTGTGAGTAGACCCCCGGCCGGGAGGATTAAAAGCAGCCTCCTGGCTCGGGGGTCTCCCCAGTATACCCTGCGTGCTCACGCAGGGCATACTGGGGCTTGCGGGGGCCACGCAGCCCCCGAGCTCCCCAGCCCCCGCCGGCTCCGGCTCGGATCCGGCAATCGTGTGGGTGGCCGATCTGGCCGCTCACTTCCCTAAACCGGGTCTCACGGATCGTGAGACCCAGCTCAATGTTTTAATAGGGTAATAAAGGTTGCTGAATGAAACAATGTGCTCTTTTACAGTGGATTTCCTAAGCCTGTTTCTTCTCAGTTAATGTACAATATCCCTCGTTCCTATATGAAATGTTACAATGGAGTGTTAGTATCACCCATTACATGCATATATATGTACATGTATGTAATAGTTGCTCTTTCATGATCTAACGTAGTTAGAAATGTAGATCTTCTCATGAGAAAGTGGAGTGGCTGGATGAGATGTCTTCTGAGATAACTTCCAGTCCTACAGTTCTACATGGTTTTATATCCAGTGAAATCAAGACTGTGGCAGCGATTATGTTGTAGAGCTCTTTATACTTTCAAAGCCTCACCTGAGTTGGCAGAGAGACCCCCGAGAAAACAGATGCAAAAATGCATTCAACTGCATTTCGCCTCTTCTTTCCCCTGGTCTCCCTGCCAGGTCCTGGGCCAAGGAAGAGGATTGGAGAGTGAGGACGAAACACTAATCTAAGCAGACATCTGTCACATATCGTGCACTGTAATGGAGGATCAGTGTGTAAAAAGGATGCCCATTGCCCTATACTCCATGGGACACTCCTGCCAAAAAGCATCAGGCAGGGAGGATGCTGGAAGCATAATTCATTTTTGTTTATTTGCTGCATGTCAAATATAATAAAAAGAAGAAAAAACGCAGCTGAGAAAAACAAGGGAATCTTAATGCAAAATCCTATGAATAGCAGCTTCTCTAAAAGACACAATGACTTCCTGACTGTATTCATCGTCCCTCCATTAACTTTCTAAACTGCCTGGAGCCTATACCTCTCCTGCATGAAAAACAGAACACTGACCCAGAATCCTAATGGGAAGAAGCTGGGATAATATTTTGTACTAGCTTAACCCGTGCAGCGCATCAACACACTAGTACTTGATTGCTCCCCTCACCTCAGAGATCTCTCCACCCTCACCTGAGATGCACTCCTGCTCCTCCTCCCCCATCCAGTTGCTTCCATCCTCCACACCCTTCTTGGTCGCAGCTGCAACGTTGCTGGTGCCTATTGGCCAAGCTGCAGCCCCCTATACCCAGAGACCTCCCCGTCCTCACCCAAGCCCCACTCCTGCTCCTCCCCAAAGGAGTAGCAGCAGCAGCAGCAGCAGTTGACCAGGCCCTTCCTTGCCGCTGCCGCCACCGCCTGCCTGCCTCTCTCCGCCAGTGGCCTCAGTAGCCCCAAACAGCAGCAGTGGTTTACTGGGCCCTTCCTTGCTGCCGCCACTGCCATGGCCGTTCATTCCCCTCAGGCCACTGACAGGCTCAGGCCCATCCCTTGCCCTTCCTTCTTTCTCTCTTCCCCTCCCTTCTTTTTCTCTCCTCCACTCGCTCTTCCCCTGTCTTTCTTCCCCTCCCTTCTCTCTCTTTCTCTCTCTCTCACTTTTCCTGAGTTAACAGATCTTGTTCATCTTGTTTCCTCATCTAATTCACACAACAACAGCCTCCTTTTCCTGAAGGGGCTCTTTCCTCCCTCACAACCCCTCTCTTCGCATACCCCTGCCCACTATCCTTTTATATATATATAAATTCCTCTCCTCTACAATCAAGAACATCTTCCGACCAGTAACAGTTGCATTCTAACTGCCCTTAACCATCACAGGCTCCTCCCTATCTGCATATGGAATCTTCACTGCCCGGTCACCACAGTGCTTCTGCTTGCGAACTCTCGCGAGAGCTGCCACACACAGGATTAGCCACAGGTACGCCATAGATAGATAGATAGATAGATAGATAGATAGATAGATAGATAGATAGATGACACTTTCAGACCCTATTTTGGAACCAAGCTACACACTGCACTAAACACAAATACGGTGAATATTTATATACCGCTTTTCAACAAAAGTTCCCAAAGCGGTTTATATAACTATAAACAAAAAATGAAATAAATAAACAAGAGGTTGGGGCCACTGTTCCCTGTAACAGAGATCCCCAGGTGTTGACTACAAACCCCAGAATTCCCAGCTGCGATGGCCTTTGGCTGGAGATTGTGGGAGTTGTTGTCAACAACATCTGAGAATACCTTTTACAGGGAATGATACCTGTAATTAGTTTCAGTTTACACCATTTTAGATTCCTGCTTAGAGCAGGAACTTGTCTGCCATTTTCTCTCAGTTGTTTGCTAGCATGTAAAAGAACACTTGGTCAGCATTTGTTCTGCTCTCACACCCTCCTCTTTCCAACCTTAAGAACTTGCAACAAATCGCCAAGAGAGGCGCCTTCCTGCCATGCTCAGTGATCAGGCGGTAGGAATGAGCCCTGATAAGGGTAGCTCAGTAGAAAACTAACAATTTGAGTTTCTAACAATGGAGGATTGTATTCTTCAAAGCACTAATATGATTATGTATTGAAGACCACCTGTCAAGTCTGTCGTTACTGCTTTCACATGTTCATTTTGTATCCATTTACTATATACACCCTGGGAAGCCTCCATTTTGTACTGCCCTGCTGCGAACCTATTCCCAGGGTTGTTCTATGCTGTTTTGCTCTGCAGAGGCAAATAAAACTGTTTAAATGGTCTCCCTTGGTATGGAAAAATTGGGCATTGCACACCAGCCTAAACCCCAGCTTTACGGTTATCAGGAACAGTGGTTGAGGCCTGTTCATTTGTTTTTTAAATTAAACAGCAGCCGGGGGGGGGGGTCATGATGAGGACTGTAGCATGTGAGGAAGGGATAGTTAACCTTTTCCCACTGTGATATGTTCCAACATAAACTGCACACCCTCTCAGGCATGCAGCTGTCCTTGATCACAAGTACATGTAAACCAGTGGTATCCATGTACCCTGTGTAATAACTTCCATATGTAGTGATAGCGGTTAGCATCCACACAATGGTGCTCATGCTGTTATGTGAGCAGAAGTCATTTTCCCCAACTCCTCACCACTGACTCTGGAGGATGACTCCTCCAGAGTCATCAGAAAAACAGTTCCCAAGAGGGGCCTTTGGCAACAACTTGAGATGAAGCTACAGGGGAAGGGAGGAATTCAAAGGAAACCGGCAGAGACAGGAAGGAACTTTGCACTGGCAGAGTGTTAGTCTGGATACCACCGAGTGTTTTTTGGACCACTGCAGCTACTGCAAAATGGTGTTCGTTTCCATGTACTTTCAGCTCACACAGGACTTTCTCTTGGTGCTCACATCAGGGAACAGTGCACTTAAATCCAAAGTTCTCAACCTTGGATCTTCCTCAAATGTTGTTGTACAACAACTCCCATCATCCACCATCCTTCCGGATAATAGGAGTTGAAGAACAACACCTGGGGACACAAGTTGGGAACCCCTGACTTAAAGAATATTATTTATCTTTTTATTTATTTATTTAACATATTTTTACACCACCCAAAACCGTCTCTGGGCGGTTTACAACCAGATAAAAACAAAGATAAAACGTTAGTTTTTTAAAAAATAAATAAATTAAAACACAGCAATTTAAAAACAATTTTTAAAAATGATATTCTAAAAACAACATTAAAACAATTAAAACAATATCAGTTAAAAGCCTGGTTGAACAGATGTGTCTTTAAAGACTTTTAAAAAGTTGTCAGAGATGGGGAGGCTCTTATTTCACTAGGGAGTGCATTCCAAAGCCTCGGGGTAGCAACGGAGAAGGCCCATCCCTGAGTAGCCGCCAGACGAGCCGGTGGCAAAAGCAGACGGACCTCTCCTGATGATCTCAATGGGCGGTGGGGTTCATGACAAAGAAGACATTCCCTTAAATACCCAGGGCCCAAGCTGTTATGGGCAACAAGGGCGGCGGGGGGAGTTAAACGGCCATATGAAATGTCAACCAGACTTAAGTCTCTTCTTGATCATGAACTTCTCGATCCTGCTATCAGAAATTCTGCCTTACCTGTAATGAAAGCAACAACAGAAAACCAGGACAGATATTTTAATATTAATGTCCAACCAGTTCACATCTCTGCATGGCTGCTAAAAGCAAAAACATTGTACATGCTTCCGATTGCCATATTATAAAGGCTGAAAAGCGAACTGTGGCCATGACCTAACTAGAAAGAAGGGAGGGACTTTATTCAGCTGCCACATGGCAATTCATACAAAAACTGCTATGTAATAAAAAGTAATATACTTTAAAAATCCAGATTTTTGTTGCAATCATTGCAATAGTGGACTTTTAAAACACACCTGATCGGCCCCATGACTCTTTTAAAGGGTCACCTTTAAAAATTAAAAACATTCTAGCTTTTGTTCCTGGCTTGTGTGTGCAGTCCTAATTAAAAACAACAACATAGGAAGAAACACAAATTTGGGAGATGGGGAGGCAATGATGTGTGAGAAGGTAGCTTTGCTGGTATTGGCAGGTTGTTTGTGTTTCTAATTGCAAGCTTCCATGAGCAAGCCACCCATCCCACTCGAGTGGAACAGCAAGAAGTGCTCAAACTGCAGAATGTTTTTAAAGCAACTTGCTTTCCAAACAATTTTTTACATAAGCCAATATGTGTGTGAGATTGGGCTCTATTGCCGATAGGATTTTTTTGCTGTCAACCTACAGATTCGTTTCAAAAGTTCAAAGGAGGATGCAGCTGCTGTGCTCCTGAGTCCCAGACTATTGCTTCACCAACCAGCCCCTTTGCCTTCCCTGCCTAGTGTAGCAAGCAAACCTTTACCTTTGCCTCACAGCATTGGAAGCTGGGCCAAAGGGCTAGTGAACGATAGAGCAGTGACTGCGTCCTCTTCCATTGCTTTAGAGCTTTTAAAGGGGCATGCAGATTCTCTATGGCCCCATTCAGACATAACAGCTAACCTCAGTTAAACCTGGCCAAGGTTACGCCCAAATACACAAAACTGCAGTTACGGCCCAAAAGCTATCTCTGGTTTGCCTCGCCAAACTCCAATTGGAACATTCCAATGGGTTATCTCAAAGGTTTGCTGCCAACTGAGGTTTTGCCACCGAGGCGTTACATCTGACTCCCAGCGCAGCTATAACCACAGTTTCACGGCAATTTCCAAACCCCAGTCACAGAAGTGGCGGCACAAACTACCCAGGGACTTGGCTGTTCCATGCTTTCGGCGCTTCTCAATGGAAGCCTCGGAAAATCAGCCACGCTGCTCCCGTCAGCTATGCATCTATGGAACTGCCAGGCTACAGGGACGCCATCACCAGGGCCGTCTTTAAGGTGTGGAGACCGGGGCGATTGTCCACAGGCCCCATTCTGGGAACAATGCAGTGCAGCCTGCCCTCCTCTCTCTCCCAGTCCCAGCCACTTTTCTTTCCCTGCACACAGCCCAGCCGGAGCCCATCTTTTGTGTGGATGTGCAGCACAGGCATGCTGCTAGAGCTCCTTCTCTCTCTACCTCTCAGCTGCTCAGTGGGTGAGCGGGGCTTCCAGAAAGGCCTCCTTGCAGGCCTCGCTAAAGCCTGAGGCTCAGGGAGGGAGGGAGGAGGCAGGTAGGCAGGCAGAGTGTCCAGCTGTGCCCACCACAGCTCTCTGCAGACCCTCTGCCCAGCTCACCTTTGCCTGCTTAGTAATGGAGGTATGATGTGATTTCCTTTTGGTGGTTACCCCCGGCCCTTGAATCTTTAGGGATTGGCTTGCCATAGGGCTTTGGTATTGAGCAGAGATGTAGGGCAGAGTGGGAGGGATATATATATTTAAATTGAAGTGAATTGGACAAATTGTTAGATAGATAGATAGATAGATAGATAGATAGATAGATAGATAGATAGATAGATAGATAGACAGATAGAGAATTAAAAAAAAAACATTTTAAAAAGTCCTATGTGGCTTGTTTCATGACAGAAAATTATAAAAATGTATGGAACAAAAGCCCCCCACCCCACCCCCACCGACCATATTTCCACCCCCGTATGGAAGAATCTGCCCTTTGCCTTCATTAAAAAAGGGTAAAACACTCCACATACAGACACACTTTCTGCCCCAGCCTTGTGATCTGTGGATTGCTAACTGGTTGAAGGACAGGAAACAGAGGGTAGGTATATACGGAGAGTTTCCACAATGGAGGGAAGTAAGAAGTGGGGTCTCCCGGGGATCTGTACTGGGACCAGGGGCGGAGCCACCATTGGGCCAATGGGTTTAAAGAATCCAGGCCGCCAATGGAAAAGGCTGCTGAAGCCCTGTGGCTCGGGCTCCAAAGGAGCCCAGAGCGAACTCCCCCCACCCATGCCCGGGCCGCTGAGAGCCCAGGTGAAATCTGCACCAGTTAATTCAGGCAGTGCCGACTGCCCGATAGAATGTTTTTCCCTTCCTCTCCCTCTCTGGAGGGAGAGAAAAGGGAAAACATCCTATCAGGCAGGCGACGCTGCCTGAAATAACGAGCTGAGAGCTCGTTCAGACTCTCAGCTCGTTCGGACTCTCAACAAAACCCATCCAAAAAGTCCTATAAGCGGCTTGTTTCATGGCAGAAAATTACAAAAACTTCTGGAACAAACAATATATAATATTTATTTATTTATTTTAAAATACACTATGCTCAAGTTGATTTGCAACCCAGAAGGTCTGAGTGAAAACTGTGAAGCATGTTTTGTGATTTTTATTTCTATTTCTTTTTACACTGTATGTCATCAATCAGTACGATTCTATAATGATATGAAATGTTAAGGAGGCTGTAAATGCTGATTCACCCCCAGCCCCACATACCCCTAGGGACTGCCCTGGCCATCATGCCCCATTCTGGACTGGCCAGCCTGTAAAGCTGCGCAGTTGCCCGGTGGCTGCCCCAATTCCCACTCTGTCCCTTGCCCCTCCACCTGGCAAGCAGTGGGGAAAGGGGATGAGATGACTGGATGGGCACTAAGTGCTTTGCTTCCCAAGAAAAGAGCAGAAGTCTTGTATTCTCACAAGCACAAACACTCCAAGTGGAAACATGAGCAGGGCACCCCATCACGGCACCAGGAAGCGAGCAAATGCCAGGGGGGGGGATCCTTGGGGTCAGGTATAACAGCCCGAGTAGCAACATTCTACTTTTTGCACATAAAAGGGCGGCCATCCCCTTCCCCGGGTGGGGAGATTTGCCCCCTAAGTCATGCTCATGAGAAGAGCCGCCTGAGATGCCCACTGCTGAAATAAGAAATATTTCTCCTTCTCTGTTTGTTTTCAGGAAGACCCTCAAGACTCACCTGTTCTCACAGGCTTTTAATTAGAATTTTCATAATTTGTTTTAATAATTGTTTTATGTTATTGTTTTTATTTCTGTTTTTATTCTACTGTTTTAATTGTGTTGTTTTTTAATCTGTGCTGATTTTTAAATATTGTTTTAAATTTTGTACACCGCCTAGAGATATACATATCAGGCGATATAAAAATATGTTACATAAGTAAAATGATGATGATGATGATGTCCCATCTCGGACATCATCACACTGGAGACCTAGCGTATCACCCCTCGGAACTCTCTCTCACGAGAGTGGCAGACTAAGGGGAGCGAAGAAGGATGCTCCGTGCAGGAAAGCTGTGGGGATGGGCGTTTGGGCAAGTGTTGTCCCAGTCCCTGCAACTGCCGCCAAGTCTCTGTCAAATCCTGCGCCCTGCCAGCCTGCATGCCATGTGGCGATGACCGTGGCCCCGAAGAGCAAGCCCACTGTCCCTGGCCAGCTGAAAACGGGCTCTCCACTCCCAAGAATCTCAGATTGGTCTCTGGGGCAACCTGGAGAGACCATATTTTGCCTGTTTTGAAACAGTTACACTGGCTGCCGATATGTTTCCAGGCAAAATACAAAATATTACCTTTAAAGCCCTGAACGGCTTGGGTCCGAGATATCTTAGCCTTCTTCTACATGATCCTCACCGCACGTTAAGGTCATCTGAGGAGGTCCGTCTCCAGTTACCACCGGTTCATTTGGTGGCGACTCAGAGGCAGGCCTTCTCTGTAGCTGCTCCCAGGCTGTGGAATTTCTCCCAGCAGAAATTTGCAATCTTAATTCTTTACTGACCTTCAAGAGATCCCTTAAAACCCATCTGTTTGGCCTAGCCTTTCAGGGTTTTTAATTAGTTTTAATTGTTTTAATGTTAACCTGGTTTTCAGGCTTTTAATTGTTCTGATAGTTTAATTGTTTTTAAGATGTTTTAATTGTTAATTGGTGTTCATATTTATATTTCTGTTTTAATTGTTATTGGTTTTAATGGTTTCTGTTTTAATTGTAAACTGCCCTGAGCCATTTCGGAAGGGCAGTATAAAAATCAAATAAATAAATAAATAAATAAATAATCCATACAGCAAGAGATCTGCATACGGTGCCACGTCAGACTCAGCCCAGGAGCTTTGAATGGGTTTAAAGGTCCATGCCCAAGCCCTGTGCCCACATCGTCCACACAAGCAGGTATGCCCTGGCGAATGGTCCCTTCATGGCAGGGATAGCCAACATGTGCAGGGCATCCCCTCTCCAGCCAGGGAGAAAATATTTGGAGAGGGTGGCTCTATCTGCCTTTGAGGGGCTGCCACAAGCAGGGATCCGGGAGCAGCAAAGTTCTACTTTCCCCACATATAGGTTGAGGAAGGGAGGCCAAGCCCCTTCCCTTTCTGGAGGTTCATGCCCCCGCCCCGCTTACTTATGAGCAGGGCCAGGTGGCTGGATTGGCAATGGTCCAGCATCGGAGCCTGTGCCAAAAACCATAAAGAGGATGGCTACCAAAGCCCACACAGTCTACACCCGCTCACAAGAGTGTCAAGCCATGGGTGCTCTAACTAGAGCTGTGCTGTGTTGCTGTGTGTTGGGAAGCAGTGGACAGGGGTATCCCAGGGACTGCTTTCCTGATCCCGGGGACAGCGGCCAAGGTGCCGCAGAAACAAGCCCCCTGCACCTGGACCCCCATCTGCACCTGGACCCCACTGCCCTGGGACTGGGGGGAAAGAGGAAAGTGCCTGCTCCTGTGATTTCCCACACCCACTGTTGTAATGTAATGTGTGCACAGTTAGACAAGTATACTCTTGCGCAAATTGAAAAATTACCCAAATGCAGTTGTGCAATAGTTCAGCCATTGTTTCCAATGGCTGTACTACTGTGCAACTCCATATGTACAATTTTATGCCAGCCACTGAATCTAGCTGTCTTCACCCAGCATGGTACTTCTTACCCCACTTTATCCGCAGAACATCAATCTGTTCCTGGCTTATTATATGTGTGCATTAGCTTCCTCCAGCATCCTCTTTGTATCCATTTTCTCAAGAATTTGTTCATAGAATGTCTGACTCTCAGCCGTGTGTACCCCAACAGGAAACTTCGATGTATGAGCCATGTGCTGCCTTTGTAATCTGCCCAGTTGAATCAAAAGATTGCTACAAACAAGAATATATCAGTAGCCTGATATTTTCTGTAGCTATGAGCAAAGTCAGGAAGTACAGAGCTGCACATGCATAATGCAGGGATGCTTTCTTCACAACAGGAATTACTCCCTGTTCTGGGATATGTGTGTACATTTTTGTTTAGGGCATGCTGTTCAAAAGTAAGCTAACCACACCGTACTGTAACCATTGTAGCCTTGCTCAGGGGCCAATTCTGCTGTAACCATTTGCAGTTATAACTATCAGCAGCAGCATGAGCAGAATCTAGTATCTCTACAGGGATGTCTGTTCAGTATACATTAGTGCATCATGCTTGCCTTGTCTTCTCTTGTAGCTACACCTCCAAGATGATATCCACAATCTGTTGTTGTGCAAGAACTGCTCTGGCAATCGCCAGGCATATCAAAGGTGCATCCACAAATATATTGCGGTTATTAGTATCTGCCTTTCAGGAATTTGTGAATTTAAAAATGACCCTCCCACACTCCAAGAGGGGAAAGTAACGGGCAGTGTTACACTGGAAATATTTGGAAGCAATTAGTATCTAATTGACTTCTTTATATCCTTCTGAATATAAAGAAGACCCTTAACTTTACTAGTTGAGTAAAGCAATAAGAATATAGAAGTCTTGCGGGGACAGACCAAATGTCCAGCTAATCCAGCATCAGGTTTCCTGCAGTAGTAAGGAAGACCTTGCCAGGAAGCCCACAAACTTTATTTATTTATTTATTTATTTATTTATTTATTTATTTATTTATTTATTTATTACATTTATAAACTGCCCCATCCAGAGGCTCTGGGCGGTGTACAACTTTAAAAAGACATAAACCCCACAATTTTTGCCTAATCTCTTTTTAAAGCATCTGTGATATAGGCTATCTTGTGGCAATGCATTCCATAAATTAATTACATATATTGCGTGAAGAAGTTCTGAATCTATTCCCAATTTCACTGCATGGCCTTAATTCTAATATTATGGGATATTTAGAAATGATCTCTATCCACTGTCTCCACATCATGTACATTTACTTAGAGTAGATAAAGATTTATAAACAGTTTATTAAAATCTCTATCTCTTAGTAAACTTCCCCACAAAAAAAATAAAAATACAAATGCCCCAGGCCTTCTTTGTAGGGACGGCATGCCAACCACTTGATCATTTTGGTTGTCCTTTTCTGCACCTTGTCCAGCTCCACAAATTTCTTTTTGAGAAGCGATGACCAGAACTGCACACAGTATTCCAAATAAGACCACACCATAAAGATCTTACAGCAGCCATTTTATTTTCAGTCCCTTTCCTAACAATCCTTTAGACAGAATTTGCCTTTCACATAACCCTCCACAGTAATCCTGTTCAGATATTATGTTGTATCTGCTTTTAAATGTCTATACACTCATACATGTTTTTATGTGAATGACTGCACCTGTATTTAATTTAAAAGTGAATATGGATACAGGTCCCTTACATGCATGGTGCACTCCTTTCTGGGAAGAGCATCTGCATGCTAGCATGCAGAAGGTTCCAAGTTCCCTCCCTGCTATCTCTAGATAAAGCAGAGAGAAACTGCTGCCTGTAACACTGAAGAAGCCACTGCCAGTCTGTGTAGACAATACTGAGCTAGATGGACTTTATACTGATTCAGTCTAAGGCAGCTTCCTAAGTTCCTATGAGAGTAAAGAACAAGCCACTGCACTGAAGCAGTGGCAGTGACCGGTCCCTATATGGAGTGCATCCCAGTAAGGCAGGGGAAAGAGAGGACGTTGGTAATGGTGGATGGGTGGCACCCAGACAAAGCACATCCTGGTGGAGAGAGAAAAGGCATACCCCAGGGAGGAGGGGGGAAAGAGGAGAAGCAAACTTTGGCAGAGAAGAATTTGGTGCCTTCCATGGACACCTTAAGACAGGGCTGCAGAGCTTTGCCCCTTGAGCTGTTTTTGGACTCCAGCTCCCATCATCCCCAGCCACAGTGGCCAATAGGCATTATGGGAGTTGTAGTTCAACATCTGCAGGAGGCCCAGAGATACACAGCCCTTCCTTAAGACTTTGAATTGCCCCTCGCAGCAAACTTCTAGGAGCTTCATGCACGAGTCGGGAACCCAAAACTCCTGTGCTGGGTAAACCTGCAGAAAAATAAATTCCACTTGCCTCTCATCCACACAGGCTGTATTTTTGCATGGGGGGATGGATTGGTCTCTTTAAGTCCCGAGGGAAAGTAGTGCTATGGATTGGATTAGGAGGCTCTTATCTCTCCGTCCTGCACCTAGTCTGGCTGGTTTGGGTAGCATGACAAATGTGGATGAATGTGAATTAGGTAAGCCACTGGTTGGGAAGAGCTGCTAAATCATAGACAGGCATGCAGGCAAGCTGCTGGGGGTGGGCTTGAAATCCCCACCCCCTTCTCTCCACCACTACCACCACCACCCCACCCCGCACCAGCTCCTGCATTTTAATCTCCTTTTACTGTTTTCATTTCCTCCTTTGCTGGGGTTTGTGTTTTTAAGTACCATCCTGTGAGGGATTTCACAGGTGACACAAACTAAATCTTATTCCATACATATGAAGGGAAAGATTTATTGGGCCAAGTTTGACAGCAATGTGAGGAGCAGCTGGGCCTGTTTGAAATTCATCTCTTTCCCGTCAGCTCAATGAGACTTCGGTGTGATAGGGATAAATTGTATGTTATGTTTTTTCCCCCAATTAGACTCCACTCAGCCACAAACTACCTCAATAAATAAAAAACGCCCACAAGTGAACATTAACACTGAGAAGCCGTCTCTGTCCACATACCTCTGGACGAGTGGTGCTATAAAATACCACCTTGTTACAGTGAAGCAGGGAAGAGACAAATGGCATCTGGCATCAGGAAGGGGAGAAAGGCAGGCTCTGGGAGCATATCCAGATGATGTCCCTAATTTAAAAGATCAGACGTGCTATTTCAGCACTTTAAATCCCTACAGGCACTTAATCCCATGTTCGTTTCCCACTGTTCCACATAACTGAGCAGCATGAATCACAGCATTTTAGAATTGGGGCCTTGGAGGTCTTCTAGTCCAGCCCCCTACTCAGAGCAGGAAATCGCTACAACATAGGAACATAGGAAGCTGCCATATACTGAGTCAGACCACTGGTCTATCTAGCTCAGTATTGTCAACACAGACTGGCAGCAGCTTCTCCAAGGTTGCAGGCAGGAATGTCTCTCAGCCCTGCCTTGAAGAAACCAGAGAGGGAACTTGGAACCTTCTGCTCTTCCCAGAGCAGCTCCATCCCCTGAGAGAAATATCTTACAGTGCTCACATGTGGTCTCCCATTCAAATGCAACCAGGGTAGACCCTGCTTAGCTAAGAGGACAAGACATGCTTGCTACCACAAGATCAGCTCTCCTCTCTTCCCTGATATCTCTGACAGATGGCTGCCCAGGCTCTGTTTGAAAACCTCCAGCTAAGGACTGACCACCACTGCATGAGGCAGACTGTTCCACTGGCAAACAGCTCTCAAAGTTAGGCAGTTCCTCCTAATGTTGCACCTGCATCAGCTTCCTTGCAATTTCAAACAACTTGGTTCTAGTTCTGCCTTCAGGAGCAATATTTGAAGGTGGCTATCATATTTCCCTTTAGTCCTCACTTCTCCAGTCTAAATGCATTCATCTTGTCCAATCATTCCTCCTAGGACAGTGATCTTTACTATTTTTCAAGAGGGGGCCACTTTGGCAAAAAACAACAACAACCCAGCAACAACCCTCCAATATGATAGACATCTCCCCCTGACCTCTGCATAGTAGGTGCATGTTTCTTAGTGCTGGGAGAGCTCTTTAAGGAAGATAGAGCCCTCCCTTGAAGAGTTGTAGGAAGAAAGCACTGGGAAGGGTTACACTTCCCAACAATATGTGCACACCTTCCAAAATGGTGGAAGGGCTCAATTGCCTTTAAAGGGATCCCACTGGCATGAAACAAAGCATAGAAATGCACAGTACAGTGGGAATGGTTGTTTCTGCATGGTGCCTGGGAACTGGGTAGAGTATCCAGTAGCTTTGGCTAAAGCTTCACAGACACAATAAACAATGGCCAAATTCGGACATAATGCAAAACCAGAGTTAAACAGGGCAGAGGTTGGAACTTTGTTACATCCAAATTTGTGCAACCATAGTTTTGCACCAAAATTGACCTGCGGTTTGCCTCGCCAAACTCCAGTTTGATCCTACAATTTGCAGTAAGGTTCGCCACCAAGATCAGAGGTTTGGCTGCCGAAGCATTCTGTCTGAACACAAACAGCGCTGTCTGGACACAGACAGCAAATTGGAACCGCCGTTCTGTGAGGTTTTTGACACCGCAATCATGGAGTTGAAGTAAGAACATAAGAACAGTCCTGCTGGATCAGGCCAAAGGCCTCTCTAGTCCAGCATCCTGTTACACATAGTGGCCCACCAGATGCTTCTGAGAAGCCCACAGGCAAGAGAGGAGCCCACAGGCAGGAGCCAATGGCAGTGTAGACCTGCCCAGGACTGAGCTCACTCCATGCCTGCAGCACTTCTCACTGGCCACCTCTCAGACCCTCCCCTCCTGTCTCCGAAACAGCTATGTAGTTGCCCGGCAACAGAGAAGCCTCTACGTTCCATCCCAAGCTTGTCAACCTGTCAAAGTAGCACAGTAGCAGAGGGGCATGCCCCCTCCCCACTCTGTGCCTTGCTCCCCCCTCCTGGCAAGTAGGGGGACAGGCAGTAAGTGCTTCGGTCCCTGAGAATAAAGTGACAATGATGCATGTTCACAAGCACAAACCTGCCAGGTGGCAACATAAGCAGGGCAACCCATTACAGCACCAGAACAGGAACATTTGGCAGGTGGGGGGTTTCCAAGAGTTGGGTTTAAAAGGCAGCCCCAACCAGGGATTCTTGGACAGCCAATTTCTATTTTTCCCCTCCACAAATAAGTTGGGGAAGCCCCTTCCCCTCTGAGGATGTTTTCACTCCCTAGGCTTACTTATGAGGAGAGCTGGGTGGCAGGAACAGTATTGCCAACACTGAGAAGGGAGTTTCTTCATGTGCGATGGCAGCGGATGCTGAGCCCGAGCGGACCACTCACTCATGAGAGTGTAAGGCCATGGGGACAACTCATAAGAACTGTCTGTGAGGACTGGGGTGTCGGGCAGAATCTCTAATAATGTGTGCTGTCAAAATATCCCCTTATCCAACATACAACTCTCTTATAAGAGTGTCAGCCCATGGGTCAGCCCATCAAGCCAAGATGCTCTGTGCAGGAAAACCATGGGAAAGGGTACCCTAGCAACTGCTCTCCCTGCCAGGTAGCTGTCAAATCATACCCCCGGCCAGCCTATCCACCAATGTGGACATATACACACTTGCTTCTGCCCCAAAATGGCAAGCCCGCTTTCCCAGTGTCAGTGAAAATTGGGGCTCCCTTCTCCCACAGTTCCCCACAGTAGCAGATCTGCATACTGTGTGACAATAGCACACACCTGGGAATTTTGAAAGGGAGTAAAGATCCATCCCCAACCTGAAACTGGAGGCTGCTGAACCGCAGTTGGATGAACATTTGCGATGCAATTCACGATTTCAAATTGAAACCTCAGGTTTGTCTACCTCCAGTTTTAGGTCATGTGCAAATTTGGCCAGTGAGTCAGGGGGCCGCACCTAGGGTTAGTGGAGGCCCAGGGGCGTAACTACCATTAGGCAGGGGGAGGCAGTCGTCTCGGGGCCCCACTGCCTTGAGGGGCCCCCCAGAGACACCTCACATGACTCCCCATTGCCCCCTGCCCAGCCCCAAGACCCTTCAGCCACTTGCCCTGTTTGCCCTCTCTCCTGCTCGTCGTCCTGGTCCGCAATCAAAGCAGAAGGCAAGCTGCTTTTCTCCCCGCCTCTCAGCTGATCGGCGGGTGGGCGGGGCTTCCAGGGAGGCCTCCGTGTAGGCCTCAGTCAAGCCTGAACTCCAGTAGGCTGGCAAGCCCCAGGAAGAAGGCTGGCAGTCAGAGTGGCCACTACAGTTCTCTGCAGCAGACCCTCTTCCCAGGCCAGACAGCTCAGCCTTTGCCAGGTAGAATGTGAATTCCTTTTTGTGGTTACACCCCACCCCCACCCCTATATAGGGATCTGCTTGCCATAGGGCTTTGATGGGGGGGGGGGAGACTGAGAAGTCTCTGAATATTTAATTTAAAACTGATTGGAAAATTTGCTGGCTTTAAAAAAACCTCTAAAATGTCCTATAAGTGGCTTGTTTCATAGCAGGAAATTACAAAAACTTCTGGAACAAATTTATTTATGTATTAATTAATTAATTAATTAATTCATAAATACACTTATGTTCAAGTTGTTTTGCAACCCAGGTCTGAGTGAGAACTGAGAAGTGAGTGAGAACTGTGACGCATGTGTTGTGCTTTTATATTTTTTCCCCTTAGGGTAAATCTGGCCAACATGTGAATGCAGCACCTCCATTCCAGAGGAGATGTGTGTTAAAGGGCTTTAAAAGCCTCTTGTGAAAAACCTCCTGGAATCAAACTTTACTGAATTTGTTCAGAATTCTGAGAAAACAAACATAGGCTCACCCTGCATGGTTGAAAGTCTCCTTTGCTAATCTGCAGCAAGGGGCCCATTTTAATAATTAGTGTTTCTAGTGTGTTCTAGGCATTAAAAGTAGCACAAATATATAGTATTCAATGTATATCACTATATATTGTGAAGTGTGTGTGTATTCAGTGAAATGTATTTCTTGGCAGCATACTTATTTTGAAATATCAGACTTAAATCCTTGGAAGCCTGGGGTGTGTGGAGGCCCTGGACTTTGGGGGGGAGGGCATTTTAAAATCTCGTCTCTGGGCCCACTCCAACCTTGCTACACCCCTGAGCGCATTCGGCTCCGCTCTTAGAGCTCTTCTTCGAAAACGGAGCACAATGCAGAAAGCTTCACCATTGAAAAGGGAGCTGCATCTGCTGTCCACAGAGCCACCACCGGGTATTACTTGCTGGCAGACTGGAAGTCGCTTAGATGAACTTCAAGCTCAAATCCTTGGTTTTGCAAATACACCATATGAAAAAGGAATTTTTGACTTGGAAATAGTTGTGCCTGAAAGGTATCCATTTGAGCCTCCAAAGATGCGCTTCCTGACTCCTTTAAAAAAAGGTTTTACTCCCATATAATTCTTCTTTTCTCATTTGCTCAATTTTGTACATCTGTTTTTTGTATGTTTTGAATGAGGACGGAAATGTGAGAATACCGTAAAAGTCCCCTGCTAACTGGGCAAAGAGGCACCTTTTTCTCTTTGTAAACCACGCTGAGCCATTTTTGGAAGGGCGGTATAGAAATCAAATTTATTATTATTATTATTATTATTATTATTATTAATAAAAAAAATTTCTCAGCGGGGGGGCCCATTTAAGAATCTTGTCTCAGGGCCCACTCCAACCTAGTTACGCCCCTGTGGAGGCCGCCACTGGCCCCTACACTTTGCAGTTAACAACACTGTGCTAGAACATGGTTTCCAGTCTCACCCTCCACCACCCCACCATTTTTGTTGCCCTATGAGAATGTGCACTTGTGTGCTCAGATTCAGATCTGGGTCCAAACAGATAATGTCTATATTGCTAACTCAAACCATTTTAAAACAAGGTTTATCCTTCATGAGTTACTCCAAAGAACCCTAGGGACTGTTGTTTTATGAAGGGGATTTAAAAAATATCTTTAAGGGATGATTCACACGTGCTTATGCAACACTTTATTAGATAACATTTAAGGCTTTGCAACTGAATGTGCAAATTAACTCCATTGAAAAGCATGGCAGCAATGGTGATACCAGAGTTATTTCTGTGCTGTTTAATCTAGGATGGCTTATTCACACATCAAGTTAGCACCTAATGCTACAATAAGCACATAATAAATATGCATATGTGAATCAGACCTAATTTTCAGTTCCTTTGCTATGATTCCCTTGGAAGATGTTCAGTGAGTGCAGTTTCACACCAGTGCAGTGCAGATGTTGTGCCTTAGTTCTAAAGATATGGTATCCAAAAAGTGTTGTTGATAGAAACCCAGTATTTGGAAGGTGAGCCAGTGACCACAGCCGGAGTTCTGAAAGCGGCTGGACCACACTGCAACTGGCACTGTCTGGATAAAAATACTTTTGATTAGAGCCCTCAAGCAACCTACAGGCATCTATCAGTCCTGGTATAAATCATTAGGAGGCCAGCACCCAAGCTTAGCAACAGTGTCTCCTGTTACTGTCTAGACAACATATTGTGCAGGTTAACCATAACCCTATGTCATAAAGCATGCTCCCATGTTTTCCCTAGAGAGGGAGGAATAGACTAAGCCTGAGGCAGGAGTCCATGGGGGGGAAAGTTCCACCTAGTATTTGTTCCTTCTTGTGCAGCTCCTTTGGCAAGAGAACACTTTCTGCCACCTTGAAAAGTCTAACATTCTTTACTTTAGGGGTTCACAGGATCTTTCCAAACTGGGCAAGTGGGCAACAAAATGGCAAATGCAGTTCAGTCTAAGAAAGTGTAAAGCGATGCATATGGAGGGGAGGGGAACAGAACTTTGCATATAAGGTGATGGGGTCTGATCCATCCGTGACTGACCAGGAGAGAGATCTTGGGGTCATGGTGGACAGCTTGTACGAAGTGTCAACTCAGTGCGCATCAGCAATGAAAAAATCAAATTCCATGCTAGGGATAATTAGGAAGGGGGTTGAAAATAAAAATGCTAGTATTATAATGCCCCTAATACAAATCTATGGTGTGGCCACATTTGGAGTACTGTGTACAGTTCTGGTCACCATATCCTGAGGACACTGTCGAAATTGAAAAGGTCCAAAAGAGGGCAACCAAGATGATCAGGAGCCTGGAACACCTTCCTTATGAGGCAAGGCTACAGCATCTGTAGCTTTTTAGTCTGGAAAAGAAGCACCTATGAGGAGACATGATAGAGGTGTATAAAATATGCATGAAGTAGAGAGAGTGGACAGAAAGAAATCTTTCTCCCTCCCTCACAACACTAGAACCAGGGGTCACCCATGAAACGGAAGGCCAGGAAATTTAGGACCACCAAAAGGAAGTTTCCATACAATGCGTAATTAATCTATGGAATTCTCTGCCATGGGATGTGGTGACGGCCACTAGCTTGGGTGGCTTTAAAAGGGGCTTAGACAGATTCATGGAGGACAGGTCTATCAATGGCTACTAGCCTGCTGGCTATAGGCCACCTCCAGCCTCAGAGGCAAAATGCCTCTGAAAACCAGTTGAAGGGGAGCAACAGCAGGAGAGAGGGCATGCCCTCACCTATGGGTTTCTCAGGAGGCATCTGATGGGCCACTGTGTGAGACAGGATGCTGGACTAGATAGGCCTTGGGCCTGATCCAGCAGGGCTGTTTTTATTATAAAAGGTCATGCTTATTCCAGGATGGCAGTTTCCCATACAGTATCATGGGTGCTACTTCTCCGTATTTCACAGAGCATAATGCTGATGCTCCTGGTTTTAAAACACAGATCTAAAAATATCCAAATCTGTGAACCTGACCCACCTGAAGGAGACTGGATTCAGT
Source organism: Hemicordylus capensis (assembly GCF_027244095.1). Classification (NCBI taxonomy): domain Eukaryota; kingdom Metazoa; phylum Chordata; class Lepidosauria; order Squamata; family Cordylidae; genus Hemicordylus; species Hemicordylus capensis. The sequence continues at coordinate 50,560,841 of NC_069657.1, forward strand.
GACAGGTTCCTGCTGTTTATACACCTTCCTTCTGTCAGGAGTGGTGAATGACATGCAATGGTGACAGACTCATTGTTAGTACATGAGTCACCACCAGATCTGCATAAAGTGGGGAGAAATTTAAAGCAGAGAATGAGTGGATTGCTGAACCTTTCTCTGCCTGCTGCTTTTTATGAACAGTCCCACCCCCCCACCCGAAAACCGTTGCTCTCCTGGAAGTAAGTCTTGCCAGGAGAAAAGCACTAATGGAAGGCAATTTGGGGAAGAGAAGGATCCAACCCTCCTCCACCTCTTGAAATCAACCCACCCTGTTTTATACAGGTACATGTTTGGCATGTCTAACATTCTAACACATGGGTCATACCACTGTCACATGTAGATCTGCAAGTGTGCATCCACACTATCAGGGGGAGGGAGGGAGGGAGGGAGAGAGAGTGTGTAAATCTTTCTAAAGCCTGTATATACAGTATAATCTGGTTGTTCTGACACAAAGCTTAGGCCAAATAGAAATGCCACTACTCTGAGCAGAATTGATCAAGGACCTACATTATAATGAACTAAGGATTCTGTGGTGCGAGTGAAGGTAGTCTCTGGCAGCAATTAGTTAAGCAGCCGTGGCAGTGTCATGGGAAGGTTGAGCAGTAATGGAGGAAAGTCAGATTCTGAAAGAAAGGAGCAGAGTAGGCAAGTGAAAGAGAAACCTGGGGGAGGCTGGATAGAGGAGAAAGTGCCATTTGGGGAAGGGTGGGCACAGAAACCTGCAGCAATATAGTAAAGGTGGCAGCAGCATCCTGACCAAGGGAAACAGGCTCCTGGAGCTGTATGGCAGCACACAAGAATGGGAGAAGTGGAGCACGGACAGTGTGAAGAGGGCCACTTAGCCACAGCTGTGGTCTCCAAGTCCTGTGGTAAAGTATCTGATGCACACATGTCAAACACAAGGCTCGTGGGCCGAATCCGGCCCGCCTGGCCGTTTTATGTGGCCCGCAGTGACTGTGCCACATCCAAGCGCCTAACCGCGCTGCCTCAGTACCCATTTGCAGGCAGAAGGACCCAGTCCCAGAAAGCTAGGTAGGAGCAGGGCGCTCCACACGAGTGCCTGACTGCGCTGCAGGCAGAAGGACCCAGTCCCAGTGTAAAAGCTAGGTTGGAGCAAGGCGTTCCACACAAGTGCCTGACCGCGCCACAGGCAGAAGGACCCAGTCCCAAACAGTGACCTAAGTTGCTTCTTCATATCCTTGCTTCTGCACACCCCTTCCCTGCCAAAACCCAGCACTAGGCATGACCGTGCCAGAGTCCCGATCCTGCACCTGCTGCCAGTAGCAACTACACAGGTATGGAGTCTCAGCGGGATCCTACAGTAGCAATGTCTCCAGACAAAATGGTCTCAGACATCTGGCCAGAAAACAAATAGGTGAGCAATTTTAAAACTTAAATTTCAAATACAGAATTATAGATGAATGTATTAAAAAAACTGTTGAGTTTGTAATTTAACTGTTTTGCTTACAGTTTGTTTTGTGCTTGTTATTTTCAGAACATGATTAATGCACGAGGATGGCGTGTGATATGGTGTCTCAGGGTGAGGAAGGATCTATACTTCTACTACTAAGACTAAGTATCTTAATAAAAAATTCGGCCCGCGACTTAGCCTGTGTTTTAGATTTCGGCCCCTTATGTGATTGAGTTTGACATCCCTGATCTAATGCATAAGCAAATAAATATACTGTTAGGGAAATTAAGCAATGCTTCCTACCATTTTACCTCCCCACAGTGATATTTTGCTTACAGTTTAGTGTAGGAGAGAACAATGTTCAGGGCTCTGTTTTAATGTACTTTAGAACCCTAATAAAGCATTATCTTATGTGGTCAGCGTTACCTGCAAGTAAAGACTGTCAGTTCAACCCAATTCAGATTTATTCAAAAGTTATTCCAATGGGACTAACTTCTAAACTTTAAACAAGTAGTTGCAGCTTTTATTATTTTTGCAAACCTGTCAACATTTATAATCTAAAAAGGTAGATTTCTGCCCCTTTAAAGCAAGTAAAAGTAGGTCAAGTATTTTGAAATGCAATATGGAAGAATCTGAGCACTGAAACATTATTTTTAAAAACAAAACAATTAAGAGCTATACAGTACTTGTCACATTTCATTTCCATGCAACTTTCTTTCACTCAGAATGAATCTTCGTGTTTCCTGTAAATATTAAGTTTCTCTTCCAGATTATTGAAGGAGAAGAAATACAGAGAAAACTCACAAAATTGAACTGGGAAGTAGCTGAGCCCTGAGATTGTGGAACAGAAGGTTCAGATTCAAGGGCATAGTGACTATTGAACAAGGGAGGACAATTGTCCCAAGGGCCTGTGGGGGCCCCTAAGGCTCCTCCTCAGCCAGGGCGCCCCCTTGGCACCTCCCACGTCCAGCTGTCAAGTACAGCGCTTGCTGGCTGGGAGCGTGAGGAACTCCCCTCTCCTCTCTAGCCAGTGTTTCACAATGGGTGGGGAGGGATGGACTCTCCCCCCTCACCAGCATCTGACATCAGACACAAGGGGGGTGGCAGGGTCAGAGCTGTGACACAGCCCCAGCAGAATTTCATTTCCCCTGTCAGCGGTTGGTGGAATCGATGAAAGAGAACTCCAAAGGGCGATTCCACCAGCCACTGACAGAGGAAATAAAACTCTGCCGGGGCTGTGTCACAGCTCCGTTCTTGGCACTGACCCCGCCCCCTTGCATCAGATGCAGGGGGCGTGGCTTGGGGCGTGGCTTGGGGCGTGCACACAAAGGAACACCCAGCGGGGAGGGGAGCCACTGCTCAGACTTTGTCCCCCAGCCCCCACCAAGCTCCCTAAGCCCCTTTTCAGATTCTGTTAATTTTTCTTACCAAATGAAAATTAATAGTTCTAGATGAACCGGTGCATAGATGTGCAGTGATGCAAATTCACAAGAAAAACTTCATTAATAAAGGAGGAAGGGCAGAATGATAGCCAAGCACAATGGCAGCACGAGAGTTCTGTCCAGGTCAATCAATCAAAGGCTTGCGAAACTCATTTTTTTGCTGATTTCACACATACCTAATTGTGTAGAGCAGCAGCTGCCGTGTTAGCATCCCCTTTGTAATTGGGCCCCGGTTCTGTTGTAACACTTATGTATGGCAATATGCTTCTTAATAATGCTTAACATTTGTATAGAACTTGCAACCATTCAAAGTACTTCATGTGCATTAGCTTGCTGTAATCCTTGTAGCCAGAAAACTATTACTAGGCCCATGTTACAGATGGGAGTTTGAGAGCTAATGGTTTGCCCAAAGTCACTGTGCAAGTTCATGTCAGAGGTGAGAGTTAAAACAAGGACTCAGGGGTGTAGCAGCAATTAGGGCTCTGGACAAAAAGTAAAAATGTGCCCATGTTCCCCTGACCTTTCTTCATCAGAATGGGGACATAGGAAGCTGCCATATACTGAGTCAGACCATTGGTCTATCTAGCGGAATATTGTCTTCACAGATTGGCAGCAGCTTCTGCAAGGTTGCAGGCAGGAATCTCTCTCAACCCTATCTTGGAGAAGCCAGGGAGGGAACTTGAAACGGTGAAACCTTCTGCTCTTCCCAGAGCGGTTCCATCCCCTGAAGGGAATATCTTTCAGTGATCTCATGTGTTGTCTCCCATTCAAATGCAACCAGGGTAGACCCTGCTTAGCTAAGGGGACAAGTCATGCTTGCTACCACAAGACCAGCTCCCCTCTCCAGAGGGACAACAAACAGCAAGCTGTAACCCAGTTGCCCAAGGGGGTGGGGGCAGCGTTTCTCAGGGAGAATTGTAGCTATGCCCCTGAAAAGGCATAATAATTCTGCAGTCTCCTAGCGACAACAACATGACACCAGTTCATGAAGCAAAAGAGTTCTTGAACTAGGCAGTGGCTCAGCTCTTGTAAAGTCAGTTTTGTCTTCTTAATTTCTGTTAAGGACATGAACACACACACACACACACTCTAAGGCTGTTCTTAAAAGCATCATAACCCAGGCTAGGGCAGCCCTGCCTAAGATAGGCTGCTCCTGTGGAGCTCTGGGATCACTCCAGCCTAACCCGACTTTCCACCCAGCCTAACCCGACTTTGCAGCCCGGCCTTTAGTCAGGGTAAAGGGCACTTAACCCCGATACCTGGGTTTCTTGTGTGCTCAGGATGCATGAAGCCTTAGTGTACACAGAGCAGGGCGGCAAGAGCGCCCATCTCCAGGGCAATCCCTCAAGGCACCAGCTTCTGGCACCCTCATCATTGATGGATGCCCTAGAACTCCCTCCTCCGGCCCCCAGCTCTGCTGTTCGCTGTGGTGCCGCTTGTGTGAGGCACGAGCAGCAGAGTTTTTTGACCAGCAGTGCTCTCGTGTGCATGGAGGCAGGGAGCAGCCTGCCTCCCTTCCTGCCATCGCCAGAACATTTGGTCATGTGCACAACCTCTTTGTATTATTTTAGATTAACCCAATTCAAAGCAATCCAAGAGTAGTGGTAGCCTACTAGCTCATCCCTGGCAGTAGTCTTTCCTGGAGAGTTTCAGACCACATTACAAGACAAAGAGGCAGCATATTTTCAAGTAAGATGAGCCAAAGTTGTATCAGAGTCATAGAGGACATTTGTTTTGTTCCCTAGAAGTCCAGTTGTTCTTGTGTGGTGGTGGTGGTGGTGGTGGTGGTGCTGACCAGAAGCAAGTGTGAATACAGAAGCTTGTGTTGACCTGGCATTTCCCTTAATGAGCAAAAGAGCTATCTTAAAGAGAGTAGACTGCAGCAAACACACCTTCTGAACCCAAAACAAGAGACAGAAAAAGGCAGAGCTTGCTGCTATTGCCAGGAAATGAGGGCTTTTCTAAAGGCATGCTAGCACCAAACAATTCCTTTACACCAAGCTAAATGGGGAAAACAGAGATAGGATTGTTAAGAGTATTTATCCACTGCTTTTCAACAAAAGGTTTTCAGAGCAGTTTACATAGAAAAATGAATACAATTATTCCCTGCCCAAAATGACTCACAGTCTAAGACGACAGAAAAGTTAGATACTAGCAACAGCCGCTGTAAAGACATTGCAGTGGTGCTGGATAGGAATAGTTGTTCCCCCCTGCTAAGAGAGAGAGAGCGCAACCATTTGAAAAAGTGCCTCTTTCTTTTCTTTTTTTTAACATTTATATTCCACTCTTCCACTCATGTTGTCCTACAACTCCCATAATCCCTGGCTATTGGCCACTGTGGTTGGGGATTATGGGAGTTGTAGTCCAAAAACAGCTGGGGGGCAAGTTTGAGCAGGCCTGGTATAGACTATAGGTCTGTCTGAACACACACAGACCTATAATCTATACCAGGCCTTCTCAACTCCCCCCACCAGCTATTTTTGGACTACAATTCCAATAATCCCCAAACTTTCTGAAGTTTGGTTTAGACCCGATACAACTTCAACAATTTTGGGTTCTGTGGGCTCCGAGGATGTGGGATATCAGATCAGATTCAGAATCTGAATCCAAATTCTGACTTAAATTCAGATTTCCCCCCCATAGCAGTCAATGTGGAAATTTAGAAAAACTCCAAAAATCCCTGGTTGGTCCTAGGGCCTTGAAATTTGCCACATATGTGGGGGAAGGGTTCCTGTAGTGTGTTTGAAGATAATTGGTCAATTACCTGGTTTTGGGTGGATTTTTGCATTTTTTTGTTTAAAATGGCTAAAAGTTGTGAAATCTGTCTTGTTTCAAGCCAAAACTTTACAAAAAGTTCTGGATCTGAAGCCCCTCCTTGTACCATCATTCCATCCCCACATGGAGGAAAAAGGACATTTAATTTTTTTTTTCTTCCCCATTGCAGGAACTGAGACCTTTTAATCCTTAAGGGCAAGAAGTGAGAATTTCTTTCTAACCACCAACACAGAAACATTCAGTCACTGTGTGCTCCTGCAATGGGGGAAGACAAACATTAATATAAAAATCAGAGGAATGTCCTTTCTCCTCCATGTAGGGCTAGAATGATGGTCCTAGGAAAGGCTTCAGATCCAGAACTTTACATGCTTGCTACATCAAGCAGAGGATCGGACGAGAGAGCCTACAAGCAGAGCTAGCTCAGTGCCTTTCACAGCAGACAAGTCTGGTGCTGGGAAAACAGTGGCAGCGGGAGAAGAGAAAGAGAATGAACACAGAAGAAGTGGAGAGAGGAGAGTAATGGTGATGAGAAAGATGGGTGGGAGAACCTGGATGCACTCTGCCTAAAACAAGTAGAAAGGTGATGAGATACCAGAGTGTGCCCCATAAAGGTGAACTGGGGGCAGAACCGGGGGTGGGGGAGAACCTAGAACAAAGTTAACAGCAACAGAGAGGAAGCAAAGGTGGCAGGTAGCAGACCATAACAGGCAGGTGGAGAGACACCCATGGCGGGAGCCCCCACCCATGGCGGGAGCCCCATGGAGGCAGCCACCTCACTTGACCTCATGGGAGAGCTACCCCACCTACAAGGCCCTGCCAAACACTATTATCAGATCCAACTCTAATCACTGTGGATGCCCGAGTTTCAAGACAAAGGAAAAGGTGGGATACACGTGAAATAAATATAGTGTCAAGAAGGAGTAAGAGGAAAGGATCGCCAAGAATGATAAGCAATTCTATGCATTTGGCATTTGCACAAGTATATAATAAATCTTCTAATAGCCAGTCATGTAACATCTGCTGACTGGTGCAGATTTTTTCAAAAAGGACACGCGTTTGAGCTCCTAGTCAACCTATCCTATGATTATCCCCCACAGGATTTCCTGCAACTTCCAATGAATACCAGATCAGTTAGAGGTGGATAAGGAACAAGGTGGCACCCATATATCACATTTCCAGTATAGATGACTGAAACCAACAAGGCTCCAAGGGCCCTTTTAGCAAGCCAAGGTGTGGTTGACTGAATGACAATGTAATGGTGACATTCATGGCAAAGGGAGATGTTTGAGTGCTTCTTCCTGTGCTTAGGCCATGACTCACCACACTACATTTGAATGTGGGTTGAAAGAGGGTGGTTCACTTGCAAGCTGGAGCCCCTACAGATGGCCAAAACTACTCCAGGGCGAGCTTTCTCTCTTCTCAGGGTAGTCTGGTCATCTGTTTCATTCTGCCAAGTGACAATGATTTTTAGCACACCTTAGGTGCAGTGTAGTGTGAAAAAGATAATCTTTATCTACCCCCGGACATGTGGTAAAGCATCAGGTGACTATTTGCAAAAAATTTTAAAGCATGAAGAATAAATTTGTACCAGCAAGTAAGGGTATTCACGTGATGAGAGGTGGAGCCGGGGGGCAGGTGGGGGAAGGCTGCACAAAACTTACCTTCCCCACCCTTATGATTTCCAAGCCCTTCTCACTGCCTCTTGGCCACTCAGTTCACTATGCAAGAGGCTGTCCTGGTAGCCGCACAGCTTTCTGGAGGCCAGAACAATGCATCCTGGCCTCCAGGAATCCCACAATGCACCGTGTGACAAGCATGGTGCATTGTGGGATTCCCCCATGAGATGGATGCTCTAGGCTCCCATCTCTATGGCCACTTGGGTTCCAAGCAGCGCAAGCAGTCACACGACCACGGAGCCAGGGTTAAGGGCACACTTGCCCTCTTAACCCTGGCTAACATCTGGGCTACAGAACTGGGTTTGGTGCCATGGCACTTCCAGGAACAGTCTAGGGTTATCGTGCTAGCCTGCCCCTACCTCCCACCAGCCACCCTCACTGCTGCTTGCCAGTGGCTCTCCAGACTCTCAGAAGCAGAAAAGACCCGGTTCTTGTCTGCAGACAGAATGGGGCCTTTTCTACTTCTGAGAGGGCCAAAGAGCCGTTGGTAAGTGATTGCAAGGACAGCAGGAGTGCCGAGGGTGGTAGGAGCTGCCCATGGCAAGCAAAGGGCCACACCAAAGTGGCGTTGGAGGAATTAGCGAAACATCTTATACCTGTGAGTACTGAACCATTTCTCTTGATACTCACTTGAGAACTTGGGCTTAAAAAATATGTGAACTCCTGAATACAAGTATCATAAATAAAGCATTCATGACATGTTCAGTAAACCATGTCTCACTACACTAGGAATGGCTCCATATTTTACATGGAGCCTTTTACATAGCAGTCATGTTTGCCACAGGTAAACAGGTGGAGTTTCCCCACAGCAAACATTCCAAACTTGTATAGAAGCTAAATGCCCTTGAATAAACCTGGCTGCTTTGAACAAACCAAAGATTTGTTAATAATCTGGCCATCCCTGGGATCAATAGCACCCTAGGCAAGGCATGCCCTGGGCACCCACCCACATAGTTAGATCATCACGTTGTGCAATTTGTGCAAGCTTACCTTGACACCCCCATCAGGTAGGTATCTTGGGCAACTGCTCAGCTCATGCATCCCTAAGACTGGCCCTGGATGTATATGCTCAAACACCTGTATACATAATCTGCTACTTATGTGAACTCTAGCACTTACATAAGAACAGCTCTGCTGGATCTGGCCAAAGGCCTATCTAGTTCAGCATCCTGTTTCGCACAGTAGCCCACATACCTCTGAGAAGCCCACAGTCAAGAGGTGAGAGCATGCCCTCTCTCTTGCCGGTGCTCCCCTGGAACTGGTATTTAGAGGCATCTTGCCTCTGAGGCAGCCTATAGCCCTCAGACTAGTAGTCGTTGATAGACCTGACCTTCATGAATTGGTCTAATCCACTTTTAAAGTCATCCAATCTAGTGGCCATCACCACATCCCGTGGCAGAGAATTCCATAGATTAAGTATGCGTTGTGTGAGAGAGTACTTCCATTTGTTGGTCCAAAATTTCCTGGCCTTCATTTTAATGGGATGACCCCTAGTTCTCATGTTGTGAGAGAGGGAGAAAAATTCTTCTGTCCACTTTCTGTACTCCATGCATAGTTTTATACATCTCTATCAAGTCTCCCTGTTGTCGCTTCCCATAGCCAGCATCATCATCATATGCATAAGAACATAAGAACAGCCCTGCTGGACCAGGCCCAAGGCCCATCTAGTCCAGCATCCTGTTTTGCACAGTGGCCCACCAGATGCCACTGGAAGCCTACATCAGGAGTTGAGGGCATGCCCTCTCTCCTGCTGTTACTCACCTGCAACTGGTATTCAGAGGCATCCTGCCTTTGAGGATGGAGGTGGCCTACAGCCCTCCGACTAGTAGCCATCAATAGACCTCTCCTCCATGAAGTTATCCAAACCCCTCTTAAAGCCATCCAGGTTGTTGGCTGTCACCACATCTTGTGGCAGAGAATCCCAAAAGTTGATTATGCGTCATGCGAAAAAGTACTTCATGCAGTGTGGAGGCACCCCAGAAAAGCTGCTTGGAAGTTGCTTTTTGGAGAGTGGCACACATACTGCTGCCTTCTGTGCACGTGTAGTAAGGGATTCTCTTGCAGCCGAGGACACACAGAGGAGGGGAGAGCCATTTTTTTCTCCCCCTCACTGCAAAAAATATTTCAACTTGCAGAAATATATCCCTGAGGATCGCACAGAAAAGGGAGAGAAGCAAAAAGTGCTCCCCCACCTCTGTGCATCCTCAGCTGCAAGAGAATCCCTCTCTGCAGGTTCACTGAAGACTCCCTGCAACCACACAGCCATTCTGCCACCCAGGAGGACCAATGAACCCCTACACCCACTTTTGACAGTGAATGTATTACATGCATCTGAAAGAAGTGGTAACCCTGCAGTCCAGAGAAGTCACATCTGCTCTGGGGAAAAAGAGTTTACCCTCCAATATTACACTTTCATGCACCTCGATCTTCAAAAAGTAAGCTTGGGAGTGGGACTCAAAGGATCAGGGCTGAAGGCTCATATTGAGGAGGTTAGCAGGAAAGGTGACTCACCTTGTCTTTCTCTTTCTTGGTTCCACTGAAATACAGGAATAGAGAGCCTGCTTGGGAGTCCAGATGCCAGTTTTATAGCAGCTGTTCCACTGCTATAGCAAACAGATGAACTTAAATAGCCTCCGGCACAGAGTTTACAGACATGGATAATCATTCTGGAGTAATTACCAGCTTGCTCCCCAGAGGAATTCACCTGCGAGAAGTCGCTGGGAGCTAATTACTCCAATTACTCCCTTGACACATGCAGCCTTAGCAAGCAGTGCTCTTGGTAATAGATCAGGCCAACCTTCCTCCCAGCACCAGGATATACTTCTTCCTATTGAATGCTAGATATCTGCCCATCTACCAAGTACTATATAGCCTCTCACACTCCATCCTCGTATCACAGCCTCAAGCAATGCTGACTTCACTGCCCTGTAGCCACAGTTCAAGGTTTTCTGTTGTGTTCCTGCTCTCCTCTCTGCACTGAGAATAAAGCCAGTTACACTAGGCATGCCTGAGCTAAACCCAGTTATTTAACTGAATTCTAAAAGATAAGCTGTTCTCAATTTAGGTGGAGGGACATCAAAAACAGCAGGCGTACTGTTTAAAGGAGGAAAAGTATAAATGCCAGACTGCCAAGGAAAGACACTGGCCCAATTCAGACATAGCACAAAACCAGAGTTAGAAGTGGCAGAGGCTGGAACTGCAGAATGTCCGAATTCATGAAACCATAGTTTCATGGCAAAAGCGACCTGCGATGTGCCTTGCCAAACTCCAATTCAAACCTTTGATTTACACAAAGGTTTGCCACCAAGACTTCTGAAGTGTTATATCCGATCCCAGATGCTGCCATAACTGCGGTTTTGTGCCAATTTTCAATCTGCCATCATAGAGGTGGCGGTGCAGGCACACCCGGGATAGCAGCCACTCCACGGCTGTGGCGATTCTCATTGGCCACCTCTCCAAGCACCAGCCCCGCCCCTCCTCTCACCTATCCAGCTACGGAGTTGCCCGGCAACAGGGATGCTGCCACATCCCACCCGCCCCCGACTTGCCAGCCTCTCAAGTGGCACAGCCACACAGGAGCATTCCTTCTTCCCAGTCTGTCACTTGATCCCCCCCCCACCCAGCAGGAAGGAGGGGAAAGGGGACGAGACGACAAGAGGGGCACTAAGTGTTTTGCTCCCAGAGAAGGAAGCGGCAAAGACGTACATTCACAAGCACAAGCACTCCAGGTGACAACGTAAGCAGGGCACCCCATCTCAGTGCTGGGAGGGGAACAAATGGTTGGGGTGTGTGTCTGGGGTCAGGTTTAAGAAGCAGCCCCAACCAGGGATTTTCAAGCAGCCAAGTTCTATTCCCCCCCCCACAAAAAGGTTGGAGGAAGGGGACCCAGCCCCTTCTCATTTGGGGGTTTGGGGTTCCTAGGTTCCCTGGCCACCAGGGCCAGCAGTGCTCCAGTCAAAGGGGCAATTCGGCCTGTGTGATTACAATGGATGCTGACCCGAGGCAGACTGTGCTCACTCAGGAGAGTGCCAGGCCCTGGGGGCACCCCATAACAACTCATGAGAAGAACCGTCAGAGGGGAGAGAATTGCCAAGCAAGATCTCTACTAATGTCTGACAACAAAGCATCCCCTTCTCCCACAGACTGCTCTCTCACAAGTGCCAGGCCATTGAGGCTCTATATCTAGCCAGGTTACTCTATGCAGCAAAGCTGTGGGGGTGGATACCCCAGAGACTGCTCTCCCTGTACAACTACTAGCAAGTAGCTGTCAAAGCATGCCCCCTGCTAGCCCATCCACTCATGTGGACATGTGCGCCCTTACTTATACCCTGAAAATATGACCCCACCCCCACCCCCTCTCCTGGGTTTGCTGGAAATCAGGGTTCTCCTCTCCTGCAATTTACCACACCAGCAGATCTGCATATGGCACAATGTGAGACCAAACCCAAATTCCATTGAATGGGGTTAAAGATCTGTCCACGCACCCCATGTTCCTCCCTGTCCATGTATGCAGCCAGACAAATGGAGTGACAAAATCTCCTTTGGGTGTGCGCAAGGCTTCACAAGGAAGGGGGTTTGCTGCTATTCTGTTCTTTCTCTCTTACCTTGGAGAGTTGAGGGCCCCACACAAGCAGGACCCCCTTTGTTGGGTTAGCTCAACTTGTGGGCATGCAGTCCAAAGGGAGAGCTAGTGGTTTAAGCTGCATGGTCCTCCCCACTAGATTGGCTTTCTCATGAGAGGACAAGACCACTGGCAGCAAGCTGCCAGTAGAGCATCCCTCACAACACCATCCTAGGTCACCCTGGGACAGAACCCACAGAATCCTTTGCCCTCTCACATATACATTAGGGATGTGCACGAAGATCTTCGGTGCCAATGGGGCGTAGCACTTTAAGGGCGGGGGAGGGTGTACTCACCCCTCCCGCCGCATTTCCCCCGCTGGCGCGCTGTCGTTTTGAAGCCCCTCAGGGCGGCAGCGTTCCTCCCTGCTGCCCCGTTTCCCCCATTGGCCGGCCAACGGGGGAAACGGGGCGGCAGGGAGGAACGCTGCCGCCCCGAGGGGCTTCAAAACGACAGCGCGCCAGCGGGGGAAATGCGGCGGGAGGGGTGAGTACACTCTCCCCCACCCTTAAAGTGCTACCCCCGTCGGCGTTTCGGTGCCAAAACTGCCCCCAGCGCCGAAACGTTTTGGAGGCCTTCATAATGGCCTCCGAAACGTTTCGGGCACAAGCCTAATATACATATCCCCTCTTAGGAAGTCTTCATGTTCCCTTTGCTTAGTAACAGGGAAATATTGCCTTCACTAAACGCCACCCACCCAAATGTGCTTGTGTGGGACTGTTAGGATGCAGGGCTCTTGAGGGGATGGCAGTGCCCTCACTGTTAGAAGAAGCATTGGCATGCCTTTTTCCTGCTGAGTGTGGGTGAAGTGCTCTGAAAATACACGATTGCGCTTGGCACACACCCTTCAAGATTGTGGCCAAATCGTGGCTGCTCCGCTGGTGTGCTAACAAATTGCCCACAGTCTGGCTGTGGAGCTTGCTGAGATTGGCCTCAGCAGCCAAAAGGGGCTCTGCTCTCCTGGAACTGGAGGTTGGTGGGCCATGGTTGGATGAACATCTGCAGTGCGATTTACAATTTAGAACTGAAACCAAGGGGTCGCCAGCCTCTGGATTCCTGCTACGTCTGAATTCGGCCATGGGGAAAGTACTGCCATAGAACAAACAAGGTAACAAGAAGTAGGGGATGGACTGGCATAAAGCAACATACGTTGTTCAGCATATGTACAGTTTTAACTGTGCATGCATGTACAGTTATTCACATACTGTGTTCAGCACATGTGCAGTACACTTATCTGTCAAAATCATCCCATGAAATCGATTGCCAGGAAATTTAGGTAAAGGTAAAGTGTGCCCTCAAGTCAGTTTTGACTCTTGGCGCCTACAGAGCCCTGTGGTTTTCTTTGGTAGAATACAGGAGGAGTTTACCATTGCCTCCTCCCTCGCAGTATGAGATGATGCCTTTCAGCCTCTTCCTATATCGCTGCTGCCCGATATAGTACCGGCGTGAATTCTAACCGGCAACCTTCTGCTTGTTAGTCAAGCATTTCCCCACTGCGCCACTTATGGTGACCCAGGAAATTTAGGACCAACAAATGAAGCACCTTTTTCACACTACGCATGATTAACCTATAGAATTCTCTGTCACATGATGTGGTGACAGCCACCAGCCTGGATGGCTTTAAAAGGGACAGATCTATTAATGGCTACTAGTTGGAGGACTATGGGCCACCTCCAGCCTCAGAGGCAAGATGCTTCTAAACCAGTTGAAAGGGAAGCAATAGTAGGAGAGAAGGCATGCTCTCACCTCTTGCCTGTGGACTTCCCAGAGGCAACTGGTGGGCCACTGTGTGAAACAGGATGCTGGACTCACTAGATAGACTTGGGCCTGGTCCAGCAAGGCTGTTCTTATGTGATGCCCATTATTTCCAATGGGTGCCATTATCATACAATTACATTTGCACAATTTTATGTTGTAGCTGAATAAGGTTGTTCCATCACACTGCAGGTGGTGTTAGATACATGAAGCAGTGGTACAGATATGAACAGCCCACGTTTTGCTGTGCTGAATGCAAGCCATTATATTTTTGTACATTCTCATTTCGTTTTGAGAACACTGTGGTATAGAAATATTCTAATAATAATACTTTTTAAGTGTCATGATCTTGGAGCTTATCCCCATTTCCAAAAGGCTTGATTTTGAATTTTTGGAGCATACAGTGCCAAGGATTAGTCACACTGACTGGTGGGAAATCTTGCCTACTCTTGTACTAAGGCTGTGGTGCTCTTACATCCTTGTAACTTTTGCATATTCCAATTAACTACCAAAGATATTCACCCTATCACAATCTCCCTGGAAGTAGAGCATTGGGGAAAACAAACACAAATCCTCCAATATTTACACTATACATTTTTCACTCTTTCTTCCCCCATCAGAGCTGTCTTACAACTTGCTGTCAAGACTACAATACCTACGTAAAAAGCAGAGAGAGGAATGCAGTCACCGTTGTTTTTTTAAGCCACTGGCAACAGCAAAGAGTTAAATGCAATCAGACTAGACCAGAAAAGGATCCATTATGTCAAGATCTGTCACATCCTAGCACTCTTTACAGAGTAGTCCATATAACCCAAACTAAAAGTGTATCGACTCAAGACATCCAAAGAGCAAGGAATGGTCCTTCAACTGCTTTTAGTCACATCATCTTCCTTTCTCAGAAAAGGACCAGAGAAAGCAGCCAGCTAACCTTGGCTGAAAGAGCAACTTGATTAGCAGCAGGGGAACAATCACCTATACATCAAATACTACTGAAAACCCATTACCATCCCTGTTTAATAAACCTCCCTTTCTAGCTACTGCCAAACTTCATGCAAGTGGAACTTCAAACCTCAGTGGGTGCAGCATGGGGAGACACATAACTTGACAGCTATCAAGAAACTGGCAATCAGCATGTTATCCGTACTATCATATAAGCAGGGTTGTATTATTCCATTCTTGCACTGCACAACTGTGGGGTAGTGGTACAAAAAAAACCCCACTGTACCCCAAAAATCTCAGCTAAAATAGCAAATTGCTGTGTCCAATGGCCTTAGAGATATGCTTGAAACTAGTTGGGCAGTTCACAAAAGTTCACTTTTGTGAAAACTTAGAAGCCATACGAAGGCTGAGCCAGACTTCAAGAAGTAAGGGGGTGGGAGTTCCTAGTACTTCTCTTTGATACCTAGGTGGTGAGCAGAAACGGATTGAATTATGCAATATAGTAAATATATGCACATTGTATTATTTTGAGGTCACAGAATTCAGCTGCACTTTTATGCACCCTTACCTCCAAGTAGGATCCACTGAACCCTTCGGTCTAAACCATAGGATCCAGATGCAGTTTTTCTTAGTACAGAAATCTGAATTTTAGGGCAAGTTAGGGGGTTAGGTGAGCAGAAGAGGCTGAGCTGCAGACAGTAGGCTGAGCTCCTATACATTTCACTTTGATCCATTTTGTAGGTCAGTGGGCCACTTTTTAATATTCATCCTGCTTTTCCTCCAAGGAGTCGGGAGCAGTGTACATGTGCAGAAGGTTAGACTGGGAGAGAAGTGATGGCCCAAAGTCACCCAATGAATTCCATGGCTGGGTGAGGATTTGAACTCAGGTCTCTCCGATCTTAGTCCAGCATTCTAGCCATTTGACCAGGGATTCTCAATATTGGATCCCCAGATGTTATTGGACTTCAACTCCCATAACTCCCAGGCCCAGTGGCCTTTGGCTGGAGATTATGGGAGTTGAAGTCCAATAACATCTGGGAAACCAACGTTGATAATCCCTGCACTAGACTATACTGTTAGACAGACCAAGAATCAAGCAAGGCCATTCCTGGACACATCTTGCAATTCCCCTCCAGGGGGACAGGTTATACAGGCAGCAACTGCTCATGTTCCTAGTTATGAAATCTAGTATAGAGCTATGGGCCATGGAGAATACTGTGGGGAGGAAAGGAAATTGTGTACCCTTTTCTGAGATTACCCCTGTATTTGTTTACTGTGGAAAGCTGGTCAAGTGAATTGTAAGTCCACACTAGACCCACACAGTGCACCTCCCTGCTGGATATGTGAAAGTAGCAAGGAGTCATGTAGGCTGGTACACCTGCAGGGATAGACTACAAGGATGAGAAGGGTTAAAACAACTGTAGCCACCTGAACATGCCTACAGACAGGCAAGGTTTGGCACACACAGCCCATCTTTCTTAGAATATGTTTCCAGAGAGAGAGAGGGAGACATGTGGGAGGGAAAAAGATGGAAAGAGAGAGCTACGTGCTTTAAAACTCTGTTGCAAGCATTTCTCTATCCCACATTACAAGAGTGCCACCTGCTGGGTCTGAACAGATTCAGGTTTGTAGAAACCCTGCCTTTTGATCTTTGCAATGAAAAGAACAACCAGATACACTCTGCTCTACCAGGTTTACAGCATAGTAATTTGCTGTGAAGGGAATTCAACCCAAGCAGATGATAAGCACTTATTAATTGCAAGTGCTTATGAACCTCAGATGCCTTATGAATAAACAAACTTTAGACTTGTCAGACAGTCTTCTCAAACCTGCTCAAGCATTAGACATAGGTGGAACACAAACAGAGCCTACAGGAACTCATACAGAAAGCACCCACATACACTTTAAAGTAGGAATATGTAGTACATAGCCGTCCTGGGAGGAAATAAAGATACTTATCCTGTTGCCACGGTCATATGTTCAGAAATGCCACGTGCATCAGATCCCAGAAGACTGGTGATGGGAGTTTTGTGGGTGGTTCAATCTGCAATCAGAAGGCAAAGATTGAACCACCCACAATTGAACACAGAGGAATAAAGAAGGCAGAGAATGAATTTGTGTCTGTGTAATGTGATGCAACTGGCCAGGTTAGTCTAGCCAAAACATGATCATTTACTATGGGAAATAACCAAATTAAAGCATTTGAGAACTATAAGAGTCATGTATGAATTTTATGAAAAGGTTGTCCACCTTCCTGCATGTTGTGGGCTGCATGTGACACAACAAGCCTGCACACGTCCACCTATGTCTGCCTCAAGTTGGGCTGGTCTTGCTGCTACTGCCTCCTTCTGTTCCAACCAGGCTCAGAAGCTGTCAGAGTCTGGCAGTTCACTGCCCTGCACTGGGGACAGTAAAGAAGACCTCTCTCCACTGGCCCAGAAAAGAGAATCACTACAATCTCCACAAAGAGGAGCCCCGCTTTCCAAAATCAAGACCTTCTAAGTTTAAAAACCCACTTTCATAATACACGAGGGCCGTTTTGGTTTATTGAAGTTTTAATGAGGCCTTCCATCATACATGTACATGGAGAAGAACTGGCAGTTGTACACAGGGAGTCACATAACATGCATTGAGCCCAGGAGATGACTTGAAGTGAAGTCAGCAATCTGTCTTGTGAACAGGGTTACGGTGCCAGCAGTTAAATTCTATTTATAGACCAAAAGACTGTGGCCCAAATTTTAACAAAGAGATATTTCAAAAATCACAGTAAAAAACAATAACACAGAAAAAGCACAGTAGTACTTCAGAAACCTAGAGCATTCTCAAGATCATTTTCCCCACCACCAATAGTGTTCTGACCTACTCATCAAGAAAACAGACAGCCTCTTTTTTATTATTATAGGCACCTCGGTGGCCCAGAACAAACAATATCTCTTTCCAAATATCCTTCCCACTTTCCTCCACATCTCAAGGGACTAAAGGCATTACAGAGTTCTTAGCCAAGTCTGGGAACCAAGGAAATAAATCCAAACAAAAAAGCTAGAATTAAAAAAAAAAAAAGGTTTGTAGAGATCAATACATCCTGTTGAAGAGGGTAGCCATTTCCAGCAGCAGATTCTACAGGGCCATGATTAGTCTCAGGCATCTACTAGGGTTAGTCCATCATGGAGGGCACGTTTCCACATGTAGTATGTGGAGCGTGCTGTTAGGGGGAAATGGGCTCTAAACTCTTTGTATGTTGGGAAGGTCTTCGACTCAAAGCGTTGCTGGAGAAACAGCTTGGCCTGGGCTTTGAACTGAGCTGTGGCAATCACATCCATCACAAACATGCTATTGTTGACTCTTTCTGACATTTGGTAGCCTGGCATCACGGCGTTATAGGGTTTAGGCATTTGCTGATTCAAAGACAGTGGTGCAGTCTCCTTTGGCTGTGGTGGATGGAATCCAAGCTCTGCCTTCCCACTAGTCTCAGAGGTTGCTTGTTGCAAGCTTTTGGAAACCATTTTTGAGGAAGGGTGATCCCTTTTGGCCTGGTTGCTGCTTCTCCTCCTCCAGAACCAATAGGCTGTAGAAGAGAAACCTGGATAGCGCAGACGGAACTTGCAGAAAGGCATCCTCCATTGGCAGACATGTTTCTTGGCCAAGTCACGAAGTTGCTTTTGCCAGTGATACAGAGATGGCTTGATACGCAACAGAACTCGGTCCAATGGTCGGTGACCATTGACCATTTCGCTGCTAGGCAGGCTTCCCAGTTTGAAAGGAAAATATGGCTTCCTATTCACAAGGGGTTTCTGCTGGACAGAAAGAGGCTGGGGTGGCTTGAACTGGGGGTTCCCTTTAATGGCCTTTCTCCTCCAGTTGTAATAAGTGGACCTGGAGATGCCAGGAAAGCTACGCTTGAAGCTCCTGTAGGGCACAAGGGTATTCATAGAAATGCATTTCTCTAGGTAAGATTTGGCTCCTTGCATGGAGATCCCATTTGGGCTGGAATTCAGGAGCAGGCTTTTAGACCCCAGGCCTCCCTCAGACTTCCCTGCACTATCCATGCCTGCATGACCTGTCCCGGGTTGGTATGCGTGGGGTTCCTTTGGCAGCACAACTTCGGCGGGGGAAGAGGCCTCCACATTCCTCGTGTTTTGCATCTCATGCTTCCAGGCATAGTAGGTGGAGCGAGAGATTTCTGGGAACATTTGTCGGAAGTGTTGAAGAGGGACCACCTTGCCCTCTTGGAAGCAGGACTGCAGGAAATGTTTGGCAGCAAACCTGGCCGCGGCCTTCTGCCTGTGCTCTCGGGACTGGCGCTTCCAGCGGTAGAAGGTGCTTTTGGTAATGCTGCTTCTTTCACGCAGGTTAGAGTAAGTCACCTGGGGATCATTGTTCAGCAACTCCAGGGTCCTCACTGGCTGCACTTGAGGCTCCAGAGGAGGGTTTGCGGGTTCCAGCTCTTCCAGGCCTACGACAGCCACAAAGTACTGAGCCTGAAAAACCTGTGAAGAGAGCTGCTGCCCAGACCACATGATGTGGAGCGTGGAAACCTGCGAGCCACACTGTCTGGGTCGGATCAATCGGTTGAAGTACGGCCGAATCTTTAGGTTGCTCATTGGGTAGATGGAATAGATGTTGCTTTGGAGCACCGACGCCAGGGCATACAGATGCCACATGTTGGCATAGGTGCCAGGGAAGCAGGTGGCTTTGATGTCAGCATCAAAGATGCCCTCTATGGTGGCCAGAGGTAAGCTAGTCATCTGAGGGGATTCCTCAGTGCAAAGCGAGTAGCGAGCAGCCTGGAGCATCACTTTGGAGTCGATCATGCCATTCAGGTAGTATTGCTTGTGGATCAACATCTCCACTGCTGTGCGCACCTGAAGCTCCAGACTTAGGCTGGTGTTCCCCCACAACAATACACTGGCAGCCTCAAACAGGTGGTTACCTTCACCTTTGCAAATCAAGGGCAGCATATTGCGGGGAGCATCTTCTGGGTATAGACTTTTTGCTACCCGGTCAACTTCCAGCTCTTCTTGGAACTGCCTCCCGCAGAAGCCGGGTAAGGAGAAAGAAGACAGCGTCCTCTCAGCCTCCCAAGCTGCACTGGTTAGTTCCTCCAGTCCAGAGCATTCGGTAGCCTCCTGCAGTTCCTGGAGCACAGACTGCACCAGCTGGTGTCGCTGGATCATCCTGAAACACAGGAGAGTTCAAACAATGTAATGTCACACCTTCAGCACGGATCCTGCCTGCACAGTCCAGGCCACTAATCAGAGACACACAGTTAGGCTACTTTCTCACACCATCAGTATACATTTTAAAAAGCAAGAATCCATAGCCACTCATAGGCTGAGATTTTTTTTTATGATACCTGCCTCAGGGGTGATTTTATGGAAGGGCAGCTTTTAGAATGTGCACAGGGTTCCGCGGGTTCCACGGCAGGATGGGGTGCATCTTTAAGGGCGGGGGAGAGTACACTTACCCCTCCCACTGCATTTCCCACACCGGCACTCCATTTTGCTGAAGCCCTTCTGAGCGGCAGCGTAGCTCCCTGCTACGTCTCCCATAAATATCAGGCCTGCCTGCACACACGCAGGCGTGTCTGATACTTCTGGTTACTTCCGGGCTTTAGGAAAATGGAGTGCCAGTGGGGGAAATGCAGCGGGAGGGGTAAGTGCACCCTCCCCCACCCCTAAAGATGGGGGGGGGAACCAACCCAAAAAACCCAAAACCACAAAACCACCCTGCCCAGTTCCATGCACATCCCTACTTTAGACTGCATGCCTGGCAGCCTAATCCCATGCATGTTTACTCTGAAATAACTCCCTGCTTCCAAATAATCATGCAAAGGGGTTAAAAGGTTTACAGTTTCACATTACAGTAGACCATCTGTCTTGTGGGTGCTCAGTTGCAGGTACTAGTATGTACTGGCTAGGGATGTGCACAGAACCACGGAGGTGCGGTCCGGCTCTGGAGGGTATGTAGCTTTAAGGGCGGCGGGGGGTAGTACTTACCCTTCCCGCCACTTTTCCCCCTCCGGCGCTCGACTTTTTAGCAAAGTTTTTGGGGCGGCAGCATTCCTCCCTGCCGCCCCAGCCCCCGTCATTGCCTGGCAAAAGGGGAAGTTGAGTGCACTCATGCGCCTGTCGCCGCCCACTGCACACATCACACATTGCATGCGCACACAACATGTGATGTGTGCGGCGCATGAGTGCACTCAACTTCCCCTTTTGCCGGGCAACGACGGGGGCAGGGGCGGCAGGGAGGAACGCTGCCGCCCCAAAAACTTTGCTAAAAAGTCGAGCGCCAGAGGGGGAAAAACGGCGAGAGGGGTAAGTACTACCCCCCCACCCTTAAAGCTACATACCCCCCCCCCCGCTGGACTGACCTGAATCCGGACCAGTTCGGAGGCATCTAACGTGGCCCCGGACCAGTCTGGTGCACATCCCTAGTACTGGCAACTGAAGTCTCTCCTCAGCTGCCAGTACATAATGCAGTTAATACTGGATTGTACTAACAGCACCTGTGTATTCGATTAAAGACAGAACTATTTTGCTTTTACAGCATGAGTTTTGAAGTACTGACAATTATAGTATCTAGGAACTAGAGTTGTGCAACATGCTGAAATATATCAAGTATGATTTCTGAATAGGGAAATATCCATTCTAAATTTCATTCCTCATATTTTGTTAGGGGCAGGCATTGAATTTATGGCCTGCTTGTTCACACCACTTACGCCACCCCGTAAGAGATGCTATCTTACACATGAAATCAACTACATATACCTCCCCCCCTTTCAAATATTTAGATTTATGTCTTAAATAAAGGCAGTTTCTCATACAGAGCAGCTCCAAAAACATTCATAAACAAAGTGCATGTCTGTTGTTTCCATCATCATCTCCTAATTTAACGCAACCTACTAATGCTATCGTCATTTCCAAATGATTTATAAATTACTTTAAAGTTTGCTGAATGCTTTCTTTTGTCCTCACAACACCCCTGCAAGGTAGTTCACTAGCATGCCATTTTACAGATCAGAACATGAAGTCAAGCTATAATGACTTGCTCAAGGCCACATAATCAGTTGCATGACTGAGGTGAGACTTCAGCTTTCTATTCCTTGGACTGCACTGGTTCGCAGCCAGGTCAGAGCTCTATGTGTATCTGAATATTTAAAACTGATGAAAATAAGCCTAGCCTAACCAAAACAGAAAATAAATATTGAGAGATTAGCTCTAACCCAGCACAACGAAAATATCACATTCGTTATTTACGTCAAATCCTAACCTTTTACCATAAATTCTATTGTGGATTTAGAAAAAAATTAGAATTGCCCAAATCACAAATAATGTTATTAATATTACACTGACATTCACAGAGTGCAACAGGCAATAGACCTCCAGAAGACAATCTTGGCTACAAGGTCTATACTAGGCCCAGTATACAAGCTGAAACTTGGCCTGTTGTACGACTGGGTCAAAAGCCTCACAAGACACTTAAGAGACCTCTACCGGCTGACGGGTAAAATTGTATGATTGGCTTTTAAGACCAAACATGTTAGGTTGGAGCTCTGACTGAGATGACCACATGATTTTCTCCTTGTAAAATAGTCACAGAGACCCTCCAGTTTAAACTGGGGAAATGCTGTGGGAGAGGAGAGGGAAGTCCAACCCCTTTCCCCATGCAGTGGGGAGCCCTGTCCAAACGGTCTTAAAACTGCAGTTAGCCACAGAGGGGAAACTTTATGGGCACAAATTGTAGTGGCAATTTAAATCAGGGAATAGGTGTAGGGAGAAACCATGGGTTCCCTTCTCCCCACCATGCCATGCCACCAATCTAATTGGGCTCACTGTTTTTACAAAAATAAAGTTAACTTGGGTATTCCAAATCACAGATTTCCAACATAATGTGTAGACAACCCACTGTGACATATAACATAATCTAAAGGAAATGCAGAGAACTATAGTAAGATTAGAACAGTGGGGATATCACAAAATATATGGTGGCGCACGAGCAAAAATCACGGAAGAAGTGGAGATGTCTACTCCTTTCAGGGGCAGATTACGCTTTTCCCAGCCTATAGGCAAAAAGGCTTTTGCCGCCCTTTTACCTTAAACAAAAAATGGTTTGCTTTTTTTGTAATAAGGTAAAACGGGGGACTTTCTCCTCACCCACTCCACCCTTACTGCAGCTGCCACTGCCTATAGAGAGGGGCAGTAACAACTGAGGAGGGGCAAAATTTGCTGCTCCTCAAATTTTGCCACCGTAGGCAAATGCCTACTCTGCCTCTCTGTTAATCCACCACTGACTCCTGCAGTTTCTGTTACCAACAGAAACAGTTTGTAAGGTTGGCCTCCTTCTGCCCCAAAGGTATTCAGCAATAAACATCATGGATTACCACCAACATGCACGAGATAGAATGTTGGACCTTTGGCTTGATCCAGCAGGGCTTTTCTTATGCAGCAGCATTTAGCAGAGTCTCAAACCTCAGTTCATTGTCCAATAACTTAATCCCACTCTGTTTCTTAGAAATTGCTGATATATTTAGAAAAGCAGAACTTGCTCCTTTCAGGAGACAACCTCCATGTATACCAATAAATCTTCCTTCTCCCTTCAGAACCTGAGTCTTTACAAATTCTGAAAGCCATTTTTCATCTTCTGCTATATTTCACCCCATATTTCCAGGAGGGTTGCCAGGTCAGATACATACAAAAAGCTGAGATTGCTGAAGTAGAGACTAGATATGCCACAAAACTGCCACTCCTTGAAAGATGAGCATACAAATCTGGTACTGGGGTGGAGCCCAGCAGCAGCTCCAAAGAGGTCCAAGATAAGGCAACCAATCAGACCAAGTCAAACGCTGAAAAAACAGGGTCATTTATGGTAAACTAGCAATGCTAACACTTTCTGCATAAGAATATTCTTGGGTCCTGCTACGCAGTATAGAAGACCTAGAAGTAGTTTGCTTACCATTCCTATTTTCTTTGCAAAGCATAAGTATCCTCCATTCAAATTTATCAGGAGGAGAGCATGAAGAAATTAACACCGGCATTCAGGGAATAGCAGACCAGCTTCTCAAGCATCTTGTGAAAGAAATATCTCAGCAGAGGTTGGTTCTGGGACAAGAGTCTTATCACGTGGAGAGTTGGAGACAAGCCTTGGAACTTTGGACAAAAGGCAAAGGGAAGCCTAGAATTCATTTCCACAATACTAAATATCACGTGACCACCTTAAGTGGCACAGCAGGGAAATGCTTGACTAACAAGCAGAAGGTTGCCAGTTTGAATGCATGCTGGTATGTTTCCCACCTATATCGGGCAGCAGCAATATAAGAAGATGCTGAAAGACATCATCTTGTACTGCATGGGAGGAGGCAATGGTAAAGCACTCCTGTATTCTACCAAAGAAAACCACAGGTCTCTGTGGATGCCAGGAGTCGAAATCAACTCAACGGCACACTTTACCTTTAAATGTCATGCTGTTTTTAGGATATCACCACTTCAAAGTCACATTTGTCTGTGACACTAAATAAGGCCATCAGTTCCTATATTTTTCCAGCTTAGTCCTGGATATCCATAAGTCAGGGGGCAGGCAAACCTGGGCCTCCATTTGTTTTTGGACTACAACTCCCATCATCCCCAGCCACAACTGTAGTTCAATAACAGCTGGGCAGGCCAAGTTTTTCAACCCCTGCCATGAATCTTAATCTATCTATATAATTATTTCTCTAAGATGGGATGTATAGGGATGTGGCAGAAAGGAGGTGATTAGCTGACAAAGGGGGAGACATGCGCAAGAGTTCCAGCCATGCATCCTGACAGCACTGGCAACCATCACCACCCTGGGAAGGAGGATAGGCAGTAGGCGAAGCCCCGAGGACAGGTGGCGGGAGGAGGACGGGTGGCGGGCGAAGCTCCCCCACCCTGAGGAGGAAGGTGGGTGGTTTGTGAAGCCCTGCCACCCTGAAGAGGAGGAGGACAGTCCAGCGGATGCATGGCAGTGAGGTGGCAGCGGGCCCTGGTGGGAGAGCAGGAGAGAGAGCTGCCGAGGAGGGAAGGAGAGAGACCAAGGAGGAGGAAGCGCTGCCATTGCAAGCGGCCAAGGATGGCCGATCATGCGGTGAAAATGGGGCTGCTGGCCTCCTCACAAGGAGGACGAGAGCAGGTGGGGAGAAGGAGGCGGGGGAGGTCGAGGAGAAGGCGACGGCACCACTGCAAACGGCCAAGCAGCCAACAAAAACGGGCCACTGGGCCAGGCTCCTGGTGAGGAGGACAAGAGCTGGCAGGAGGAGGAGCCATTGCAAAGACGATGAAAACGGAGCTGCTGGCCTCCTCACGAGGAGAATGAGAGCTGCGAGCAGAGAGGGCAGTGAGGGAGACTGGCTGAAGGGATGGGAAGATAACTGGCTCAGCCCTGAAAGGGAGGGAGAGTAAGTCAGAACTAGAAGGAGCTGAAGGCAGTGGGGGGGAAGAGTCAGGGAGAACTAGGGGTGCAGACACTCTGCACCCAGTCAGCTAGTAGATATTTATTTCCTGTAGGAATGGGAAATTACTTTGTTTTCCTGTAGGCACACATGTGAAGCAGTTTACATCTTCTCTACTCTTCCCAAAATCACTTAGGTATTGATTAGAACATACACAAGAAATGGTATGAGAAGCCAAATGGTCATTTAAAAGTTTGCTATGCTTCTCATTATTACGAGAGTCTGATAAGAGCTGCTGATGAGCACAACTCAACAGCACTTAAGTGCCCCATCAAGCTTGCAAGCCTTTCCAATGTAAGTTACCCTTCAGACACCACAGCAGCACAACTGGAAGCACAAGGTATACTTCTGGGTGGTTGTGGGTATCAACTGCACTCAGTGGAGGACTCTACATTGCACTTTATTAGTTAGGCTCCCTTCCCCATGAATGATATATCCAAAGTAAATATCAGCGAACTCTCTCTTTTAGGAAAAGGTGATAGTAGAGTGCTTTAAGGAACCTAGCCAGGAGCACCATTTTAGGGAAACACTCTCTCCAAGCCATATGCACACACAGAAACTTGTGATTACTCCTGAAAAGTATGCATTTCTCTGGTCAGCTTACTCATTGTATACACAAACAATGGTTAAAAACAATTAAAGGGGCCCATTACATAGTTGGTGTGCTAGTCAAAGGAATCCCTTTACTTTAAAAATGTGGAGAAGAGTGATACCATTTGATCTGTGTTGATAACATTGCTGAAGTTATTGTAAAGGTATAAAAAGAAGTACAATAAATGCTATTAATATGGCTTTTTTGCAGTTTAATCTTACATATATCCTAGAGCAGGTGTGCCACTAATCCCTTTCACTCCCTTGCAGCGCCTGCTATCAAAAGCTGAAAGAGTATCCTACTGTATATACAGCCAATATAGAACAGTAGACTAGGCCCTTTCACACTTTGATTCTCCGCTATTTCAAGGTCCCAATAAATAAATATAACTGAACAGTTGAGCAGTGTTGCTGAAGTTGCTTGTTCTGTGATCTGGTCACTGTACATTGCAGAAGAAGAGCTGTATTAATCAGTTACAGCAAGAGACCTGTCACATCCTGAATAACTACATTCATCCGATGCATGAAGTGGACTCAGAAAGCATTACATAAATACACTAGTTTATCCCCCTCATCCACCTGTAGATAATAAAAAACCTTGCCTTTTCAGATCACACATCTAACAAAGCAGGCTCATGCCTATGAAAGCTAGTGTTGCAATGTGTCAATTTTCTTTCAGAAGCCTTTGTCCAAAAAAATATCAATTCACTTTCACATGCATGAACTGCCCTGAGCCTTTTGGAAGGGCGGTATAAAAGTTTTAATAATAAATAAATAAATAAAATACATCCAGATTCCAACTATGCTCCATTTGGTTCAGAGGGACTTACTTGGGAGTAAGTGTGCACAGGTTTCCTGCATCTATTTTGGAGGATAGTTAACTCATTGATTTCCAAAACATTGTAACAACAGCACTGGGAATGCTGCAGATTTGGGAAAAGAACCCAAATGATGTATCACATTAAATGCATGAACTAAAAACTAAGGTTGCCTTGATAACCAGTTCTCCAGTTACCAGATCTACAAAAGTTTCCCAACTGCTCCTGAAGTCCAGGTAGGTAGTATAGGCTAGCACTAGGACCATAAGTAGAGCAAACACAGCGTCAAAAATACTACTACAGTACTGGTCTACTGGAAAGCTCTTGGAAGTGGAGACTCTTGGAAATGGAGACTCTTCCAGTCCAAGGATAGCTGTACAGCAGATCATGAGGGAAAGCCCACTTCGGAACTAATCTTGGGTTCCCCCTACTGGTAACTCTCTCGTCCTATAGCAGCACGAAGTAGCCGAAAGAGGAAGATTTGAAAAGGTGGGGGGGGTGAAAAAACTTACCTTGGAAATGAGCTAGCTCAGCGTTTGTTTGCAATTACGTTTTAAATACATAATTGGCGGAAAGTTTGGCTAGAGGACAGCTATAAATGGGAAACAGAGATATTGGTTATCCTTAAAGAAGAAGAAATCACGTTTTCTAGACTTAAATATCCTGAGACAATTTGCTCAGGCGGATTAGACAATGCAGAGGTAGAATGGAAGGCACTATCCCGCAAGAGGGCAGCCAGAAGCTCCATCAAGTTGTTTCAAAAGGATCTCCTGAAGGACTGTACATGCAGGTAGAACCTTAAGAGAGAGAGAGATAATATCGCGGCGGGGGGGGGGGTCAAATTGTGCAGGAGAATTTAAGTGGTAGAGACTTGTTTAGCAGCTCAATGTTGGTGCTTCCCTGTAGTCGCTGCTTGTCCAGAAGAAACGCGCAGAGCAATCCTATACATGCTTACTAAGAAGCAAGCCCGCCCTCACCCCAGTTCAGAGGGGCTTTCTCCCAAATTAGAGTGCATATTATTTCAGCCTTAATTACATAGCCCAGATCCTTTCAACCTTCCTTGGGTTTGAGTTTATCCTGGCCTGAGTGTGCATCCTCAATTCAGCTTGGTTTGGGAAGGGTTTAAAGATTTAATATAATCAGCAGCCCCTCAAGAAACTGAATTGTAAACCTCGGAAATTACCTCAAACTTACCTCGTTTTCTGGGCAAAGCCCTGGTGCTCACCCCTACCAGTTCCAAGCTGCTACTGCTTCTTGCCCTGGTCTTTCTGCAAGGCAGTTTCCTGAACATTTAAATCCTGAAGCAGGAAGCGCAGAGAGCGTCACTTTCCCAATGGTGTCCCACATTCAGATTGGAACTGGTTTCAGATCTGGAGTGAACTAAACTGGAATGGTTGGTCTGTGTGTGAAAGGGTCCCAGGCTCCTCCCCTCCCCGTTCCAGGAAATAGTTCATCCCCAAGTGCTCTAGTATCTGAGATGAAAGGAGTGTAGATTCGAGGGTCACTTCCAAAGCTAAAGTGCTCAGGGCTATTGTCTAAGACATTCGATGCAACACTTCTTAAAGAGACAAGAACCTTCACTTGCTAATTCCACCACCCTTTCAGAACCTGAGCAGCAGAACCGAAAAACAAATCCAATTCAATAAGGAGGAAGATGGGGGAAGGAAGCTAAAATACAAAGGTAGAAAATGCCTTTGCTATAAAGAAATTGTCCCTTTAGGTTGAAATCATCTAAGGGGAAACTGACTAGTGCCTCCCTTCCAGGATAGAGGAGGCAAACTCCGTTTCTGCCGTTACTCAGAAAAGAGAGAAGCAAATTGCTAGAATCTCCATGTGTTTCTAGTCAGTCTCTTGCTATCTCTTTATTTAGCAGTGGGGAGAGTAACTGGCCCTATCCACCCCCAGAACAGTAGGTGACTCTTGCTGGTGTCTATCATGTTTCTTTTAGATTGTGAGCTCTTAGGGGACAGGGATCCATCCATCTTATTTATTTATTATTTCTCTGTGTAAACCACCCTGAGCCATTTATGGAAGGGTAGTATAGAAATTGAATTAATAATAATAATAATAATAATAATAATAATAAATCTGTCTCAGTGATGTTTTTATTTTCTGTCTCTCCATATTGTTCCATTAGTTCAGAACAACAAACTGTTCTTTAGAATGGGGATAATCTGGACTGTTGAAATTTACTTCCTTTATGGAATACATTGGGATTAAGAAGTGACTGAAAGATACTTAAGCACAAAATAGAACAAAAAATGGCACTACAGCAGTTTTTATTACAGTACTGCCATTTTTGGAAATTGTATAAGGATTTCACAGAGAGAGAGAGAGAGAGTACTTTTCTCAGATACACCAAATGTCTTTCCAAAATACAAACCCAGTGCATTTTCAATATAGTTCTGGCTCCTCTAGCTTCAGTTAGCAGAAGCATGACAATGCAAAAGAGCAAACATCTGATTGTGTATCTAGCTTAAACTGGAACCTATGTGTAAAAGCTCTGGCCCAGAGTAAGACTTCCTTACACCATCTTATCAAACCATTTAAGTCTATCCAGTTCCTTCACAGCTATGTGGGGCTTTTAACCTAGGTCTTTCCAGTTCAAGATGGCAAGTTAATAATATGCCCCTTTCTAGGATGTTGGTCTTGCTCCATGGTATTCTAGCCAATGTCTCCACTTTTCTCATTTGTAATTGAGAAGTGTCTTTCTTGGAAGCAGGAAAACCAATGAACTATCTGCCAAAGAACTGCAGCAGCCTATAAACATTTTGAGGCCTGCTAAAACTGCTCTGCTGTCCCTGCCACTCCCTCCGCACTTTTCATTCATAATGTACAGTATAATCCCCTTTCTTCTGAAAATAGTAATGATAAAAGTACATAAACGGGTGATGGAGTGCTAGAAGGGCCTATAAGGAGGCACTTGGCTTGGTTACCATAGAGACTGGTTTACTATCCTAGACTCGGTAAAGCAGAGTCTGTGGTAACCAAGTCAAGTGCTCACTCATGGGTGCTTCCCCATTTATTGTCCCAGGGTATATAATTGTGTGCTATATAAATGATGAGATTCCAGTGAAGCACAGTTAATAAATGGTGGGCTTTAAATCAGTGTTCAAATCTGTGTTCAAATTCTTGCTTATACTTGGTCTTACAAGATTATCTGCATATATTCTTGATATGAAAAATATTAATTACCAGCTTTGTTGTAAGGATGCACAAGATCAGGATTATATAGCACTTTGAAACTAAATCTAAATGGAAGCCTTTGAAATAAAAAGGGCAGTATTTTAAAATCCATGAAGACAAAACAATGTTGGTAAAGATGCAAAGGATTTGGATAGAATGGTCAACCAAATACTATTAATACAAAACATTTGCCAGTAATAATAATAATAATTATTATTATTATTATAAATCTTTATTGTGGCAGTGCCAATAAATTGCCTAAATGCAGTGCAGATCACACGCAGACTACAAGGCTCTGTTCAGACCCAAGGATACTGTGGAATAAACTAGCCAGGTAAAGAACATAGGAACTGGCAAAAATACAAAAAAGATGCTCTGAGCCTCTTATGCAGATAAGGGATAAGGATTTCAGTGAATTAAAAAATAGCTGACATTTTCTATTATTGGTGTTGATGATTATTTCATAGGGTTTAATGTAGAATAAACTTGTTCTTTGTCACTTGATTTTGATGGATCTATTACACAATAAGGAAACATTATGGTTTGGTTACCAGCAATATTCTGTCTATTTTGAATATAATTTGTGAATCCAGCCCCCCTTGACAAAATTCATCATTTTTCAGTAGGTCTTGGTGCATAATCCTCCAGCTGGGTTTGATTTCCTGTGCTAGTTTCTTAGCCATCCACTCTGCCATTGACTCTAAGTACTTTGACAAGAACAAAATATACCAGGTGACCATATTTCCCTGTACTTGCTTATTTTGCCCAATTTGTTCTGTTGCTGGGAAAGCTAGAAGCCTGCCAAGACAGTGAAGTATATCCTGACCCCTGGAAATTCTACTGAGACCTGCTCTGGCATCAAAGGATTCATCAAATAGTCTCTGCAAACTTTCTGCAGTCAAAAGAAAAGAAGAAAGCTGGAGTTTTTATAATGCTGGATTCTGCTCTAGTACCAAATTCTCTCTTCTGCATAGAATTGCTGTAGTGATTTCATGCACTATATATAATGCTGATTTTATGGTGTTTATGTTGAAGGGGTATCAGAGGGAGCTCAGTTCACTTACCTTTTGGATACCCCCAGTTACTGTTTTTAGGTGGCTAGGGACTGAGGGGCAGTCTGTGGTGTCATATTCCTGGCAGTAAACAGGGCTTTTGGAGTGAGGAGAGAGAAGTGAAAGTCACTTCTCAATCCCCCACCCCACGCACTGAGTTGAGGAGCAAGGCTTCAATGTCCAGGCTTCCTGCAAGAGTGGAGTTATTGCTTTGATCTTGTAAAGTTAGTGGGGGCATTGTCCCTATTTTTGCATTTGGGGAAATGTCTTGTTACTTTTTGTGTGTGTATGAGTCGCAAATGAATGTAAAAAAATGCACGCACATTAGCACTAAAGAACCAAGACATGCAAAGCCTGATGTTTTATACACTGCAGACATTGTGTGGTGTGTGTATATATACTGAATTTGTTGATAACACTTTGTTGGATAATTATGATTTCCTAGTGTATCTTTACCAAAAGATCAATCACCCTCTTGGCTTTAAGGTCAGCTGAGGTTGACAGGATAATCCAGAATAAATGAGCGCACCATGAAGGCAGTAAAGAGCCTTCTACAATGGACAGCACCCTGACTAGCAGTTGTGTGAACTAAAGATGTTCCATTTGCAGAAGCAATGATTTCCTTCTGCAGCTCCTGGTAGGGATGTGCATGGAACCAATGGGGACCGATTCGAAGGCAGGGGAGATAACTTTAAAGGCGAGGATGGTGCACTTACCTCCACCACTCCGCATTTCCCATGCAGGTGCTCATTTAAAAATTGGTCCAGCGGGGCGGCAGTGTACCTCCCTGCCGCCTCACCCTCTCCTCGGACTAGAAGTGACTGAAAGTAGCCTGTGCGCATGTGCACATCAGCGCATACACATCATGCATGTGCCCAATGTGCACATGCACAAGGGCTACTTTTGGTCACTTCCAGTCCGAGGAGAGGATGGGGCAGCAGGGAGGTATGCTGCTGCCCCGCCAGACCAGTTTTTAAGCAAGTGCCAACAGGGGAAACACGGGGGGGGGTAAGTGCACCCTCCCCCGTCCTTAAAGTTATCCCCCCCCCACCTTCGAACTTTTTGAACCGCCTGGTGTTGGAACGCGGCCCATAAAAGGGCCTCTGAACAAGTCTGTACATATCCCTAGCTCCTTGTGCACCCTGAAAATATGTCCCCGAGGGCTAGAGAAACATAAAGGGCAGAATTTTGGGGAGGTCCAAAGAACATCAGAGGGAAGGGGAGCTGCAAGAAATGCCCCCTCCCCTTATGCAAGTGGAAAAATCTTCCAATCATGGAACAGCTATTCAGGATGCTGCCCACTGTATACTAGAGGGTGGGGGGGTAGCTCTTGAAGTGATGCTATGTATATAAATAGAGGTGTTATAAGCATTTCCCTATTCCCATCACTACACTACAACAAATATTTATATACTGCTTTTCAACAAAAGTCTCCAAAGCGTTTTACATAGATATAAATAAATAAATAAAATGGCCCCTTGTCCCCAAAAGGCTCACAATCTAAAAAAGAAACATAAGATAGACACCATCAACAGCCAGTGGAGGGATGCTGTGCTATGGATGTATAGGGCCAGTTGCTCTCCCCCTGCTAAATAAGGAGAAACCACTTTTAAAAGGTGCCTCTTTGCTCAGTTAGCAGGGGGAAACCATGTGGGGTATGTGGTGCAATTGAGGAAACAGCAGAGCAGGAACTGTGAGGAGCTTTGACACTGGAAATCCTGCTTAAAATTCTGGTAGGGTATGGGGGTGGTGGTGGTATTGATTTGTCTTCCAGTTTCTCTTGAGGTGGAAGAAAGAGGAGGGTAGAACTCAGGAAGATGAACAAAATTCTCCTTCATGTTGTCTTTTCCCTTCCTTCTGAGGCATGGATATGTTTTCCCCTCCCCACTGAGCAGGGAAGGACCTATGAAGTATGGATTCAAGCCTCACCTCTGACATGAATTCATATGAAGGCTCTACACACGATCCGTGTTTAGAGTCAAAATGGGGTCTGCAAGGAGAGCAGGTTTGACCCACTCTCCCCGCAGATGATCAGGCAGCACTCCCTGGGCTGCCGGATTAGCCGCCCAGATGATTACCAGATCTGTCACGGAGCCGATTGGGTCAGCAGGGTTAGGGGGCCTCCTGGCTCCTGGAAGTTCCATAAGGCACTGTGCAAGTGTGCAGTGCCTTGTGGGGAGCCCCCCCCCCCAACGTGGGGAGCAAGGGCGTAGCTAAGGGAGTGGGGGCCCATGTTCGCCCCTTTCCCTGGCGGCCCCTTGGTGTGAGGGAGATAATGAAGAAAATAGAGAGGGGTGGAGCTGGAGGGCCCTCTGGAGCTAGGGACCCCTGGTTCAATTAGAGCTACACCCCTAGCGAGGAGGCTTGTTGCCACACTGTGGTGACTCACGGTCTTTGAACCCAGTTTTCGGGCACAAGATCAGCAAGCTTCATAAGCGGGCTTGCCGCTGAGCCACCACCAGGAGCTACGCAGCTCCTGTTGCTGCACACGAGCAGCAGAAACCGGACTGGGCTCCCTTAGCCTGGTTCCTGCTTCTCGTGAGAATCACCTCATTGTGTGACATTGGCCAAGTAACTTAGCCTCAGCCTTACTTCCTCTTTTGTAAGTTGGGAATAATAGTGACCTGTCTCATGGGGGCGGGGGGAGTATCTATGGCACCTCGTTGCTTCCTCTCATTGCAGATACCAACACACTACGTGAGGATCTTCCAAAACAGATGACATTTATCATATATTCATTATGTGAAAAGTATATTTTTGCATGGATACAGTTTGAAGCAGGGATGTGCATGAAATGCGATTTGAGCAGCGAATTGCAGCACATCCCCTGCACCTTTAACAGGGAGGAGAACAGGTCCATACCTGTTCCTCCACCACAGGAAGTTTGGCGGTGCTCCCCGCAGTTAACATGGTGTGCTAGCTGCCCTCATGCAATGCCTGCATGCGTGGCAGCCATTTGTGTGGTCAGCAATCATGTGAGGGCAGCTGGGAGACACCTGCGGGCATGCCATGTTAGCAGGTGGGAGTGCAACCAAACCTCCTGTGGCAGCGAGTGGCAGAGGAGCAGGTATGGACCTGCTCTCGTCCCTGTTAAGGGTGCGGTGGATGTGCTGCAATTCATTGCTCGAATTGCATTTTGTGCACATCCCTAGCCTCAAGTACTTGATCTCAGATAAACATTTGGCACGAGCAGTTTTATAGTAATTTGAGAAGTCCAGGTGTACCCCAATAAAACATGATGGCATGCTTCCTCAGATTAGTACACTGAGGATGTGCAGGATGATAAGGCAGGAGACCAAAATACAAGGACTGTCAATAGGGACACAAAGATATAAATTAAGAGCCTTTGCAGATGATATAGTCCTGTTTTTACAAGATCCTCTACAGTCAATTGATACATTATTGGAAATATTAGAATCATGTGGGAATTTGGCAGGGTTCTATATAAATAAGGATGAGACAAAGGTACTAACTAAAAATATGAACGAAGAAAATATTGAAAGATTTGTTCTGAGATCTAGTTTTAATGTGGGGGGAAAGGTAAAATATTTAGGAGTGACGCTTACAACAAATAATGCCTTATTGTTTCAAAATAATTACATTAAAATCTGGAAGGAAATAAAGACGAACTTATGTAGATGGAACAAATTGAATTTATCATTAAGTGGAAGAATTTCTGTTATTAAAATGAATGTCCTTCCTAAAATGTTATACTTCTTCCAGACAATACCAATAATAAGTACAATGTCAATTTTTGCTCAGTGGCATAAAGATGTAAAGAATTTTGTCTGGCAAGGTAAAAAACCAAGAATAAACTTTAAAAATCTAATGGATGATAGGAAGAGAGGAGGGTTTGCGCTACCAAATTTTAAGTTATATTTTGAAGCAATATGTCTAAGCTGGATGAAAGAATGAATTACATTTTAAAAAACCAAGATTGTTGGATTTGGAAGGATTTGATATAAGATATGGTTGGCATGCATATCTATTTTATAAGGTAAAAGTAAATAAAGATTTCTTAAATCATTATGTTAGAAAAAGTCTATATATGGTGTGGATGAAAAACAAACTTGTGTTAGAACCAAAAATTCCACTATGGGTATCTCCACTGGAAGTTATATCTAGAAAACAGAAAAATATGCAACAGACATGGCCCACGTATCAACAACTGCTTGTTCTTCAAGTCACAAAATATGAACTCAAAAAGCTAGATCTTATGCAGGACTGGAATATCGCTTGGTTTCAGTACCATCAGATCAGCGCCTTATTTAAGCAAGATTGTAAAAAAGGTTTTAACCAATCAAAGTCAGAATTTGAACAACAGTTGTGTGATAAGGAAAGAAAACTAGTCTCTAGGATGTACGGTTTGTTATTATTGGAAGATACAAGAACGGATTTAGTGAAAACTTCTATTATTATTATTTTATTTATTATTATTTTTACACTTATATCCCACTCTTCCTCCAAGGAGCCTAGAGCAGTGTACTACATACTTGAGTTTCTCTTTCACAACAACCCTGTGAAGTAGATTAGGCTGAGAGAGAAGTGACTGGCCCAGAGTCACCCAGCTAGTTTCATGGCTAAATGGGGATTTGAACTCAGGTCTCCCCAGTCCTAGTCCAGCACTCTAACCACTACACCATGCTGGCTCTCATGATAAAATGGGCTCAAGACTTTGGTTATAATATTGACTTCGAGAAATGGAAAAAGCTATGGATAAAAGACATGAAATATACTGCCTGTTCTAGTTTAAAGGGAAATAATCTCAAGATGATGTACAGATGGCATTTAACTCCCAAGAAGTTGGCCTTAATCTACAAGAACATGTCAAATAAATGTTGGAAGTGTAAAAAAGAGGAGGGTTCCTATATACATTTATGGTGGACTTGTAAAAAGTCTAAAGGCTATTGGGATTTAATTTATAATGAGCTCAAAAAAGTGTTTAAAATGACTTTTCCCAAGAGCCCAGAAACAATACTATTAGGTTTTGACAACAATGCTTTGCCGAGGAAATACTGGATCCTCTTTATGTATCTGACAGCAGCAGCAAGACTGACATTTGCACACAAATGGAAAGACAGTCATTGCCCAAGTAAAGAGGACTGGATATTTAAAATATTCGAATTGGCAGAAATGGCAAAATTAACAGCATTATTAAGAAATAAACTTGAAGTTTTAAAAAGGGATTGGGACCCTCTTGTTTATCTAAAAACACATTATAAAATGGATTTTTATCAGGCATTTGAGGGGTAACAACAAATGCTTAAAAAAGTCCCAGAGTTGATTTCTGTATGATTTACCGGGGGGAGATCGATTAAACTACAGGCAAGACCTGGGTATTGTTATTGACACTTATTTCAATAATGAGATGGAAGTCCTTATGTGTTCTTTCTCCTTTTTCTGTTTGTGTGTTTGTGTGTTTGTTTGTTTGTTTGTTATTTGTGTTTTCCTGTTTGTGTTGTGGAAAAACTGAATAAAAAATATTTATTTTTAAAAAAAAGATTAGTACACTGAGGGAGGTAAAAACTACCACTGTTGTGTGAGTGTGCAGTGCCTTGTTGGGAGCCCCCTCAAGGTCAGACTGTAATCTTAAATACATTTACTAGAGACCAACAGTGTAATTCTATGCATCTTTACTTGGTAAGTCCCACTGTGTAAGTCCACTCTGGGAGTTGTGTTAGGATTGTAAATACATTAGGATTGCAACTTAAGTCTAATTAAATTCAGAGGGACTTACTTTTGAGGAAACATGCTTATGATTCCAGTGCACAGCTAAAGTCCCGTGCTCAGAGACATGACAATAAGCCCCATTCCACTTAGTGGGACTTCTGAGTCAGCATGCATAAGATCAGGCTGTAAATTGAGTTAATGCTTTTAGCTTTAACAGCATACCTTTCCTCTGACTGTATAATTAAATCAAAGTTATTTATTTACCTGAGCAGGATTGTTCAGTGTATAACAGATATCAGACATCTATTTGGAGAGCAGTAGATTGCATGCTGGAATATTACGCACTGCACTGTCTTCTCTGGTAAAGACAGAAGGTTGCAGCTCAATGAACTAGACCAGGTGTGAGCAAAGAATAGATCTCTGAGAGATTTGTGAAAGATCACCAAGGGTGTGACTCCCAAAAGTGCAAAATTGCAAGTACAAAAACATTATCTGTCACAGCTGGCCTTGAGCTTCACCTGTGAAAGAGAATTATTGAGTGCCTTTGAGCAGTTTTTTGTGCAGCTGTTCTGGCCAGTTTTGTGTTAGAATCTGTAGTAACTCAGATGAAGATTTGTACTTATATATGTACCAGTGTAAAGCTCATGGGGTATGGTAACAATAGGTTTCATCCCCCATATGATCCATACCCACCATTTTGTATCTAGGTATTCTCCCCCTGCCCAGCTGCTATTTTGCATGTGGCCCCAGTTGGTGGATCTTGGGGTTCTAGCAAAAGGCAGAGTGGATCATGCAAGCCTGGAGCCTGCTTACCTTTGCCTTCAGACATTGTTTCTCAAACGTCTTCAGCTTATAGCCTTCTTCTAAACATATTCTACCTTCAGCCATCTGCTCCACAGCATACATGTCCCTGCCACATGTATGGTCTGCTATTATGTACAGTGATTTATTTAGAATATTTGTGTAGTGATTTTTGACACAGACACACACCTCCAAGCAAAATAATAATAATAATGTAAAAATATTATGGGACTTCCGACTACAAACAGATAAACATCTGCCACACAATCCACCAGATATAACTGTAGTCAAGAAGAAAGAAAAACAAGTGAAAATAATCGACATAGCAATACTAGGGGATAGCAGAATAGAAGAAAAAGAAATAGAAAAAAATCACCAAATACAAAGATCTACAAATTGAAATTGAAAGGCTGTGGCAGAAAAAGACCAAATAATCCCAGTGGTAATTGGCGCCCTGGGTGCAGTTCCAAAAGACCTTGAAGAGCACCTCAACACCATAGGGGCCACAGAAATCACCATCAGCCAATTGCAAAAAGCAGCTTTACTGGGAATAGCCTATATTCTGCAATGATATCTATAACAATTGACAATAAAATTCAGCCATCCCAGGTCCTTGGGAAGGACTCGATGTCTGGATAAAACAAACCAGTCAATAACACCTGTATGACTGTGTAAACAAGAGATAATAATAACAAACAGCAAGTGCCGCCTTTGTAAAGAAGCAGATGAAACAGTGGACCACCTAATCAGCTGTTGTAAAAAGATCGCACAGATGACAACAAACAAAGGCATGACAAGGTAGCAGGGATGATACACTAGAACATCTGCAAAAAAATACATGCTACCTGTAGCCAAAAATTGGTGGGACCATAAAATTGAAAAAGTGGTAAAAATGAAGATGTAAAAATATTATGGGACTTCCAACTACAAACAGACAAACATCTGCCACACAATACACCAGATATAACTGTAGTTGAGAAGAAAGAAAAACAAGTGAAAATAATCGACATAGCAATACCAGGGGATAGCAGAATAGAAGAAAAAGAAATAGAAAAAATCACCAAATATAAAGATCTACAAATTGAAATTGAAAGGCTGTGGCAGAAAAAGACCAAAATAATCCCAGTGGTAATTGGCGCCCTGGGTGCAGTTCCAAAAGACCTTGAAGAGCACCTCAACACCATAGGGGCCACAGAAATCACCATCAGCCAATTACAAAAAGCAGCTTTACTGGGAACAGCCTATATTCTGCAACGATATCTATAACAATTGACAATAAAATTCAGCCATCCCAGGTCCTTGGGAAGGACTCGATGTCTGGATAAAACAAACCAGTCAATAACACCTGTCTGACTGTGTAAACAAGAAATAATAATAGACTTTGTTAGCCACCCCATAACCAGTTGTTCTCTGGGCAACGCACAACAGAGGATTAAAACATACAATAAAAACACATAACACATTAAATAATAACAGACGAAAAAGAAGAAGAAAAACACAAAATACAATATGAAGCACTTAAAAACTCATTTTAAAATTAGTTAAAAATCAAACCAAATCTGAAAACCAGAATTTAAAAGGCCTGGGTGAACAAAAAGCTCTTTGCCTGGCATCTAAAAGAACAAAGTGACAAAGCCAAGCAAACCTCACTGGGGAGGGGTACAACCACCCAAAAGGCCCTCTCCTTGGTAGCCACCAGCCTCACCTCATTTGGCAGAGGCAAAAGTTTACAAAGCAATAAGAATGAGGAGATGTTTTCCTGCCCCCTCACCCAAAGCTCACAATGTAAAAAGATCTGTGAATTGGCATACTAATTCAACAGAGGCACTAGAAAGGGGAAGTACAAGGAACAGAGCCAGTGTAGCATAGTGTTTAGGACCAGGCAACCTGAGTTCAAATCCTCACTCAACCATTAAGCTTGCTCGGTGGCCATGGGCCCGTCACTAATTTTCAGCCAATCCTACTTTATAAGGTTGTTGGATGGATAAAACAGCACAGGAAGAACCATTATGCTGCCCTGAGCACTTTCGAGGAGGCAGAGGAAAGAAATTGAATGAATATATAAATATCAGCCCAATCTTATACATGCTTATTCATAAGTAAGCCCTACTTATATATGTAAGTTATCCCAGTGTATATGTGACCCAGATGGGGTCACACTTCCTCAGAAGGAACAGGTACGCAGTCTGGGAGTGCTTCTGGATCCACACCTCTCCCTGGTTCCCCAGGTTGAGGCAGTGGCCAGAAGCGCTTTCTGTCAGCTTCGGTTTATACGCCAGCTGCGTCCGTTTCTTGAGGTTCATGATCTCAAAACAGTAGTACACTTGCTGGTAACCTCCAGACTTGATTACTGCAATGCGCTCTATGTGGGGCTGCCTTTGTACGTAGTCCGGAAACTACAA
The DNA here is from genome assembly GCF_027244095.1 of Hemicordylus capensis. NCBI lineage: Eukaryota > Metazoa > Chordata > Lepidosauria > Squamata > Cordylidae > Hemicordylus > Hemicordylus capensis. The sequence goes on from NC_069657.1 coordinate 50,600,484, forward strand.
TTAGTACAAAATGCGGCAGCCAGGTTGGTCTCCGGGTCATCTCGGAGACCATATTACTCCTATATTATAGGAGTTGCACTGGCTGCCGATAAGTTTCCGGGCAAAATACAAAGTGCTGGTTATCCTCTCTAATAAAACGCTTGGTGTCCGTCCGTGGACGGACACCAAGCGTGTGTTCGTGCCTCCCTTGGCGGTTCTGGGCATGTGCGGAGCGCATGCCCAGAACAGGCTGCGGCAGAAACAAAGGCAGGGAACAGGCGGCCATGTTGGGCAGCCAGAAGCGGCCGCCCCGAAGAAGCCAGTGAAGCCCAGCCGAGGTGGCGGCGGAGCCGCCGCCGAGGCCTAGGGGCGCCAACACGGACGGGCGCCTGGGAAACCTTGGGGCACTTGCCACAGCCGATAACCGCCCTCCCGCCCTCCCAGTGTTCGCGAGCTCCTCTCTTCACCTTTGGAAAACATGCTTTCACTTCGCCCGGCTGCTGCGGGCTGACTCGGGTGAGGAGGGCTCGGGCAGCTGGGAGGGCGGGAGGGCGGTTTTCGGCTGCAGCGGCGGCCACGGAGGCCCTTAATCCTTTGGGGGGGTGTGGGGAAGGGGAAGTCGGGCAGCTGGGAGGGCGAATTTGGGCCCCTTCCCTTCCTAGCGCCCGTTATTCAATGGGCTAAAATTTACTTGTAACCTATAAAGCCCTAAACAGTTTAGGCCCACAGTATTTAAGAGAGCGTCTTCTTCTGCATGATCCCCATCTTCCACTACATTCATCAGGGGAGGCTCATCTGTGGCTACCTTCATGTCGTTTGGTGGCCACCCAGGGATGGGCCTTCTCTGTTGTCGCCCCAAGACTTTGGAACACACGTCCCGTGGGAATAAGAGTCTCCCCATCTCTAGTGGCTTTTAAAAAGGGTCTAAAGACTTATCTTTTTACCCAAGCTTTTTAACTTTTTAGCTTTTTTAACTTTTGATTGTTTATTATTTGTTTTAAATTGTTTTTAGTATTTGTTTGTTGTGAACCGCTCTGAGACCTTGGGTTAGGGTGGTATAGAAATGTGCTAAATAAATAAATAAATACTGCATTCAGTGGGATTTGCTCCCTAGTAAGTGTGCATAACATTAGAGTATTTACTTTCTGACCTCAGTTAAAACTACACATAGGAAACCATTGTTTGAACAAAGCAACAGCACGTCCCAGATCAGGTTATTGGGGTGAGAGGAACAGGAGTCATGCCCAAAACTTCAGTGCTAAAAGACATTCAACCCACTAATCTTGGCTTTTGTAATCTAAGGACTAGCCCTGAGATAGTGCACTGTGGAACAGAATGCTGGACAGACTGATTGGAAAGTAAACATGTTATCTACCATGGTGTATAAATCATTTGTTGGAATGATAGAACAGAAGGAAAAAGGGGTCAAGTAAAGCCAGCTTCTGGTGCAAGGCAGATCATCCTCTTGCAAGCCCTATATCTATATATTTAATTATCTTAACCGGCATGCATGCTCAGGATTTAGCAGCGGAACTCTCGCAAGAGTTCCTGGCATTGGGTGAGAGTTCAGGGCAAAAAAAATGGCAGAGGATGATGGTGGCGGGCCGCAAAAACGGCCTAAGGAGGTGGCCTTGGCTGGCTGCCGGGAGGCAGCAGCAGGATGACCTGACCTGGCCAGGCCATGCAGTCCCGGGTAAGGGGGAGGAGGTGGTGGCAATGGTGGCAAAGCCCGGCCTGGCTGCCGGGGGCTGGAGGTGGTGGCAAGACAGCAGGCCAGGCCATCCTCGGTAAGGGGGCAAAGTCCGGCCTGGCAGCCAGGGATGGGAGGCGGCAGCGGGATGGCTGGCGAGACGAGAAAGTGGCAGGGAAGCAGCGGAGAGACTGGAAAGGGGGTGAGTGGGAAAGAGAGAGTGGGGCACAAGGGAGGGGGGGAGGGAAAGTGGGGCAGGAGGGAGGGGGGAACAGCCAGCCCCAAAGAGCGCACAGGTGCTCTGTGCAAGTAGGCTAGTATTTGTTTAATACATTTATTTGCTGTTCCTCAAAAAACCTCCCAGTTGAAGACAATCTTCCACAAGTCTGCAGTGTGCTACAACCAGGTCTCATTTACACTGCAGAGAGAAATATCTCCAAGACGGACTCAAGAGAACATGCAAAACATGTTTCTACAGGGGGAGGCCAACCCTCTCACCCTCCCCAAGATCACTAGCTACCCTGACCTGGGAGAAATTCCTGTCCATTCCTTAATATTATTTATTTATTTATTTATTTATTTAACATATTTTTATACCACCCAAAAACTTATATCTCTGTGCAGTTTACAACAACAAAAAAAGTTAAAACACTAGTTAAAACAAATAAATGACAAATTAAAACATTGGTTGAAATAAATGACAACAAAAAGTTAAAACGTAAGAATTTAAAACCTTAAAACAGTATTTTAAAATGAAGTTAAAACTATTAAAACAGTATTTAATTAAAAGCCTGGGTGAACAAATGTGTCTTTAAAGATTTTTTTTAAAAAAATTGTCAGAGATGGGGAAGCTCTTATTTCAGCAGGGAGTGCGTTCCAAAACATCGGGACAGCAACTGAGAAGGCCCGTCCCCGAGTAGCCACCAGACGAGCCAGTGGCAGCTGCAGACGGACCTCTCCTAATGATCTCAATAGACGGTGGGGTTCATGCCGAAGAATACATTCTCTTAAATACCCAGGGTCCAAGCCATTTAGGGCTTTATAGGTTATAACCAGCAGCACCTTGTATTTTGCCCGGAAATGTATCAGCAGACAGTGTAGCTCTTTCAATACAGGAGTAATATGTTCTCTCTGAGATGACCCGGAGACCTGGCTGCCGCATTCTGAACCAGCTGTAGTTTCTGGACTACATACAAAGACAGCCCCACATAGAGCGCATTGCAGTAGTCCAGTCTGGAGGTTACCAGCATATGTACCACTGTCCTGACGTAGTTCATCTCAAGAAAGAGACGCAGCTGGCATATCAGTGGAAGCTGATAAAAGGCACCTCTGGCCACCACCTCAACCTGGAAAACCAGGAAGAGGCCCGGATCCAGAAGCACCCACAGCCTGCGCACCTGTTCCTTCTGGGGAAGTGTGACCCCATCCAGAACAGGCAGATCAAACTCATCTCCCAAGTTTCAACCCCGCACAATAAGTACCTCTGTCTTATCTGGATTCAGTCTCAGTTTGTTATGCCTCATCCAGCCCATCACCACCTCCAGGCAGGCATTTAGGGAGATTATGCCTCCTCCCAATGAAGTTGACATGGAGAAATAGATTATGATCCTAGGTGTGAGCAAAACTGCTTCAGCAGGTCATTCCAGAACAAGTAGTTTTTACTCCATGACCTTACTGGCACATGACATTCAACACACATAGAATCCGTGTACAATGTATGTGCACACAGTTATTCATGTATTACATTCAATGTGCATACAGCAGTACATGCAATCTGTAGTCTGCATATTTTAGGGCTCCAGCCCCTATATTGACTTTTTAAATGAATGTAATCGTTACTTGCATGTATGTTAAAACATCTTTGTATAAAACAAAATGTGTTAATAGCCCTTTTGCCAGCAAACGTTAGGATCTTTCAGATGGATTGATCCACCCTCTCAATCACAGGTCTGCCCAGCATAACAGAGGCAGCTTTTCCCTCGTCAGACAAGCCCAGTTGGACCTCTGAGCTATAAGGCACGGGCTGGGAATGAGAGGCATGGTTGCGGGGGGGGGGGGGGGGACTTCCTACCCCTTTGCCCCACTGCTCACGGGTGCTGGGAGCCCTCAGACTAAGGAGCCTATTCTGTCATATCCTACAGGCATGTTGTGATTAGGCAACATGCTAACTGGGCAAAGAGGCACCTTTTACCATGGTGATTCTCTTTATATAGCAGGGGGAGAGTAACTGGCCCTATCCACCCCCAGCACAGTACTTCCAGTGACTGTTGCTGGTGTCTATCTTATGTTTCGTTTTAGAATGTGAGCCCTTTGGGGACAGGGAGCCATCTTATTTATTTGTTATTTCTCTTTGTAAACCGCCCTGAGCTATTTTTGGAAGGGCGGTGTAGAAATCAAAATAATAATAATAATAATAATAATAATAATAATAATAATAATAATAATAAATAGGCATTTTATTTTGTTTGTTTGTTTTATATACTGCCTGACTCCGAAGGCTCTAAGTGGTTTACAAAAATAAAACACAATAAAAACAGAATAAAACCAACCATTAAACAATTAAAATTTAAAACATTCAAAGATTACCACAATTTAAAAAATTAAACAGTAATTAAAAATTTAAAACATTCAGAGATTATTAAAAGCCTGGCTATAAGAAGTATGTCTTAAGGGCACTTTTAAAGGCTGATAAAGATGTTAAGCCATGAATGTCTAGACTCTACAGGGAGCACATTCCACAGCCCAGGAGTGACATGGATTTGTCATTTACATGTTAAATTTTTTCATACAAAACACTTTTCACAATTATATATTATATGTTCAAAATAAGAATCTCCCCTCCAATTTTCCAGAATTGCCGCCAATAATACACTTGATCATGCCCTGCCAACCATTTCAGACAACAATATGAGCAAGTGTTATTCATGTATTTTTCTGCTTTTATGCCCCACATTGTTGGCGGATGATATCTCAGTAATATAGCGTGCAAAATTCCAGAACCAATGAGAGACAAGATTTTAATATCTGCCAAAACGTAAAGCACCTTACAGAACTGAGCATGCAAAAATCTGTCAGTAAGGTGCCAAAGCAGAAATTTTTTTGTGGTTAGAAGAAAAGACTGAGTGTGGGGGAGGGGGGCAGGGACTGATTGTGTAGTGACATCTTGGAACACATTAATTTGCAGATTGTCATGACACCATCAATGCAGTATCATCATGACACAAGATTCAAGAACAGCAAAAAAGACTCTCTGAATAGGTGAAAAATTGTTTCTAGTTCTAGCCCATTGTTATCTAAGAAGATATTGACAAACCAGAGAACTCAGTGTCTGGACAAAACTGCTCAAGTGGCGAAGTGAATGATTTATAAAAAGATTAAATTAGTTTATCCTGCCTATCTCTGTTTAAAAGATGACACAATGGGAAGAGAAGGCAGAGTTCTGGAAGGTGTTAATCTAAAAAGGAGGAGAGTATTATGAGCAAGAAATGTATGGCTCATGGGATATAATTGTGGGTGGGGGGAACCACAAACACGAACTGAATTTCAGAAAATCTTTCTTAACAGTAAATACTATTTGAACTGAAGAATCAATCACCCCAAGGAGAAAAGGTAGAAGGAAGGAGAACTCTATTGCATCTAAAATTAGATTGTACAACCCTTCAAGGCACTTTTGTGTTATCCATGGGCTCACATTTGAATCCCAAGGATCAAATCCTTTATTCTTAAGTGTAAATTTCTAGTCCTCATATTTAAAAAGAGAACCATTTTTTTTAAAATGGGATGGTTAATATTGCTAAAAGATTTAAGCAAGAAGGCAAATTCAAAGAAGCACAAATTATTTTTCAAGTATCCTGATTGTCTACATCTTTTTATCAAGATTTTTCCTAAGAGTTAACTCCATTATAAAAGCTTGATGAATTGTATGAAAATATATAATAATATTCTAAATTGAATCAAAAATATGTTTGGTGTCTATCATATAAAAAAATAAGATGTAAATTATATTCATAGGTTGCAACCAAAAGAAAATGAATTAGCCACTACCCTCTGGCTCACAATATTATTTCAGTCCTCCTGCTGAAAAAAAATTAAAGGTATTGTTTTAGACCGTTTTGTTTAAATAAATAAGAAGTGTGGCTTTTGCTCACTGTTAGACGAGTGCAAGCATGCTTGCAGTAGCGCAACACTAATCTGGAACACAAGCGTCAGAGTGCACAAATAGCTAGCGCAACAGTTTTGCATTAGTGTGACATACTTCTGCAAGCACCTTGTTAATCAGGATGTCAGCCTATAACTGTAGTTTAGTGTTGTCTAAACACCTAGATCGGGCAGCAGCGATATAGGAAGATACCGAAAGTCATCATCTCATACTGCGTGGGAGGAGGCAATGGTTAAACCCTCCTGTATTCTGCCAAAGACAACCACAGGGCTCTGTGGTCGCCAGGAGTCAACGCCGACTCAACAGCACACTTTTCCCTTTAAACTGACAGATCATAATCATGGCCATTGCAGATGAGAGTGCTGAGTGAATGGAAAAGAAAAGCAGTCAAGCAATTCCAGTCATAGTTTGCTTGTATGCTTCAAAGTTCAAACAATTCTGTTGTTTTAATAGTTTTTAGTTGTAAACCGCCTAGAGACTTTTTTTGGATTTGTTTGTATAAGAATGTAATAAACAAACAGATAAATAAATGGAGTTCTAAAACTATGGTCAGTGCAAACAATGCTTAGCTGTAAGCTACTCTTGACAGTCTCTTTTTACTATTGACAGACACCATTTTCTGATACTCATCCCTAGGAACTCACTTTCCCTTGTTTTGTTCACAATTTTGCCTTTTGAGGAAATTTGGAGATGCCTTTTAAATTTTTCATTAGATTTTCTAACTGCCTAGGCAGATAGTACATTTCACTGAATGCATATGAATTGCAGCTGTTCTGTAATTAGTGAGACTAAACGTTCTTAAATGATTGAACAGGGAAGTTGTGATGCTACCTTACTCTGTGCTTTCTCAGACGCCAATGCAGGACAAACTACTGCAGAGAAAATGAATCTAACTTGCAAATGCACTAAGAGCCTTTAGCAATGCATTAATAATGGGGGTGGAGCTGAGGAACATGGTGCTAAGGCAATGAATGTAGATATTGTGATAAAATGGACAGTGCAAATTGTTGTGTCAGGTAACTGAGGCACAGGTTAAGGACCAAGGGTTTGTTTACAAAATAAAACCCTGTACAAGGAATACTATGTGAGTATCCCAGTTTTCAACACTGGTGGGCATCCCAGAGCAGAAAGAATGTGCATTATTAATATAGCTTGCTCCAAGTTTCTGTTCTGTAAGAAAAGCAGGAGATAATATTAAAATGAATAATGGTAATAATGGTAATAGCAAAGCTAAAAGTTCAGTTCCTTGATCATGTAGCCTTTTTCTTTGGCTGTAATTAAGAATCCTTGGAGTAGGTGGGACAGAAGAGCGATTGCTGGGAATTTTCAGAGGTTCAAAGTCAAGATCAAAGAGCTTCCCTTCTGAATTCCCCCCACTGTTTTGCCCTCCCACATGCCCATAAAGCCTCACCACACTCAGCAGGCTTCCAGCTCTGGGAGGGGCTGGGCTAGGCTCTTCTTCTCCCCTCCATCTCCCTTTCCTGTGTTATCAGCAACTCTATCCAAAGATGTAGTGGAAACCTGGGAACATTCTTCTTTCACATCTCCCATTGTCCAAAGTGGTGGACATGAATTTCTCAGATAGGTTCCAAAATTATTTAGATTATTCCTTTTGTTGGACCAACGTTAGTAAAGCATCTGATGAAGTAAGTGGTTGCCTATGAAAACTTGGGCCATAATAAGGTCCTTATAACCTTATTTTTACTACTACCACAAAAAAGATCTTGACAAACAGGGCCACTAGCTGAAACCTAGAAGACTTGCATATATTCCAAAGACAAAGTATCCAAGGCCTTCCACCCTGACTCGTACCTTGTGCACATGCTCCTGATAGAGTTGTTTGTGACTGTCAGCTTTCTCGAGTGCAGTTATGCACTCCTCTGCATGGTGAGAGCAAGCATAAAAAGAAAAAACAGCTGCTATGATGTGCTGATGGCATGTGGCATATGTGATGCTACCCAGTTCACAGAGCCATGCACAGTGGTCAGAAATTATTTTTTCATGAATTTTGGCATGCTGAATTAATCTTCTGAATGCTGTCCAGGCTGCAGCTCACAATTTTTTTCTCAACAACCTGTTGAGTCACAATCTAATTAGGCTTGGTTCAACATGCCAAATCCAACAAGGCAGAGTGTTGGATGGGGAAGATCTAGGCTCAAATACCTGTTCAGCCTTGGGCTCATTGGGCCAGTCATTCTCTCTGAGCTGTCCACTTCACAGGATTGTTGTGCAGATAAAATAGGCAATCCCCTACGTGTCTAAGCTCTTTGGGGAAAGGATGGATACAAATGTAATAAATTCAAAAGAGCATTATAATATCTTTTTTAGGGTCAACTAAAAATTACAAAGCAATGAGCTAGCATTCAAGTTTAATAGAACACTTTCTCAGGTATGATATTAAAAGAAAAAATGGGGAGAAGGTGGAAGGAAGGAAAAGATGTTGCTGATACACGGCATTGTAGAAGTCTGGACTGGCATGTGTTATAGTCTTGATGATGATTCAGGAAGCTTTTTTCAGAATAATTAGATTAGTTAGCTTGTACAGAGTGCAAAATATCTTAGGTTGCACCAGTGCATACTGGGACACAAGAAGCAATGGCCACTCTCTCCACCACTGAAAAGACAGCAGTCACTCAAATAATTCTCTAGCACTAATCATGAGCCTCTTTGTAAGGCTCTTATATTATAAAATAATAATTCAAAAATACATATTTTACACTGTTAGGTTTTTATATTTTTATATATCAGTAGTGTAATAAATAATTACTTAATAAAATGCATGTTTTCATAGCATGGCTTGTAGCCAAAGGAACAGTTACAAGGCTCCCTTGAATTACACATTGCACAGAGATTTAATTCTTTAGCTTTGACTCCTGGGATGTCCTGTAACGGACAGTCCTTTTGCTGATAGAGAAGTGTGAGAAAAGAGGGGGGAGGAAGGTTCTCTGTTGTAAAATATGTAGATGTGTTGGTACTGTGCTGGGCTCCAACAGTCTAGGACATCAGCTCTTGGGGAGGGGGAAAAGCTGATAGAGAGGCCCAGAAAATGCCCTCCTCTCTTTGTTCCTGGATTTGGATGTGTGGCAGGAGGGGCCATGGAAATTTTTGGAACTTATACACTAAATGGGGCTCACAGCAGGTGTCGTATCTGGCATGGGGAGGACAAAAGGACGGGTGGGGAAGTGTTTGGAATGGACAATTGCAGCTCAGCATGTACCGAGTGTGTCAAATCCCTCAGCTTCCAAAGAGCTGATGCCTCATCCAAAGCAAAGTCCAGTTTTTTCACAACCAGGTTGTGAATATCAAAGGACACTGATCTCCTAAAGAGATGGAGAATTTAAAAGGGGTTGAGTCAGGCTTGGAAGCTCAGGTGGGAGTCCATACAATTGCAGGAGTTAATGGCAAGGCAGCGGCCACAAATGCTTCAATCAAAGGGTACTCTCCAATGGCCAAAAACGGGTACCAGATTGCCATGCACAAGTGCTGGGGTGCATTAATTAGTACACAGCAGATGTGTATCAAGAAGCTGTTTGTGTGATAATGTAATAAATCCCTCCACGGGTTTGCAGACCAATCAGCAATTCGTACTCACCATCCAATTGCCACCCTTGTTCTGGACACACATTTGCTGCATGGTTACTGAATACACATGGCCTGCAATTGGTTCTGGCATGGATCATAGTAAGCTGGCAGATGAGGACCAATTTTATTCTCGCAAATGAACTCTAGCATTATACTCTGGTAGCCCTTGGTCAAAGCTTCCTACAAAAGCAATTATTTGGTCTATGTAACATTCAACTTTTGCATATTACTTTCAGATATTAAAAGTGCTTCACAATCATTTTCGCATTAGTCTTTACAACAACCCTGTAAGGTAAGTGAGTGAGCATTGTCACCACATACTGTAGGTGGGGACTGAGACCGAAAGAGTTGGTTGTCTAAGTGGACTCTAGTGAAGGGCACTTTACAGTGTGGCGTAGTGGTCAGAGTGCTGGACTAGGACCGGGAAGACCTGAGTTCAAATCCCCATTCAGCCATGATACTTGCTGAGCCAGTCACTTCTCTCTCAGCCTAACCTACTTCACAGGGTTTTTGTGAGGAGAAACTTAACTATGTACACCACTCTATGCTCCTTGGAGGAAGAGCAGAATATAAATGTAATAAAATAGATAGATAAATAAATAAATTCTCTTGACAGTCACTTCTCTCTCAGCCTAACCTACTTCACAGGGTTGTTGTGAGGAGAAACTTAACTATGTACACCACTCTAGGCTCCTTGGAGGAAGAGCAGAATATAAATGTAATAAAATAAATAAATAAATTCATAGGGACTTCCTGGTTCACAGTTCAGGCTCTTTATTACTATGCTACCTATGGGAGTCCTATTTAGAGAACCGGTGAGATTTGGAACTGTGTTTGACTGCTGAGACCTGCCGAGACCTCTGCTCAGTCATAAAGCTCACTGGCCAGAATCCTGAGAATAAAGCGTGCAAGTAAGAAGGCTCAGTGGGGATGTGCCAGGAACCCTCACACAACACCCCCAGTCCTCCTGTGTGGGCGAAGACTTCAGAGTGCTACCCGTGTTCTGGAAGCACTCTGAAAGACTGGAAACACGTCACTGACCCTCAGTGACATGCTTCCAGAGCAGCACTCTTAAGCCTTAGGTCTGTGGCACAACAGCATATGCAGGAGGACTGGCAGAATTATATGCAGGCTCCTGGTGCATCCCCACTGAACCTCCTTAGACACACGCTTCATTAGTTAGGATCTCAGCCACTGGCTGAAAATGAGCCAGTCACTCTCTCTCAGCATAAGAAATTTCACAGGGCTGTTGTGAGGATAAGATATAGGACAACCCATGTCATGCCATCCAGAGGTGCACCTAGGTAATTTTGGAGCCCTGCCCCACTCCGCTGCAAGTTAAGCATCATCCCCCTGAACGAACACACACACACACACACACCCCATGATACACTCAGCATTTTTAACACGTGGGTTCTTGAGGGCACAAACGGCAACCAAACTCACAAGAATGTAAGACTATAAAACAGGTATATATATGCAAATATGCATTAGCAGAAACATTCAACCACACAACTTAGCATATTCTCATCCCACATATTTCTTTCCCCACTCCCTACTGTCTCTAAAGCATCTGGTGCAAGTCACAATCACACTTGGCTGTAGGGTTGCCAACTGTCCCGCACTGTGCGGGATGTCCCGACTTCCCATGGGGAAATACTCGTCCTGTTTGGGATGCAATTTCTCCTGCTTTTTGACCTTTAAAAATTTTCTTTCTTTTTAACTTTTAACCAAATTATGGGAGGCGGGAGAGCGCTCGCCACTGCCTCACTCCACCGCCGCTTAGCAGTGGCTTTAAAAGTTGGTTTTTTTTTAAAGACAAGCCCTGCCCCTAGGTGGCCATGGCCCTCTTCCCCATCAGAGTCCCTGTCCTGATTTCAGACAAGGCAATGTTGGCAACCCTACTTAGCCGCCCGGCGAGCACAGGCCGGCGGCGGGGAACAGCAACCACACCACCTAGGAAAGACTAAAGAGGATTTGGGGGGCCCCAGGGGGTGAGGAGGCCCTGGACTTTGGCCCCAAATTCCAGGGGTAAGAGCGCCTCTGATGCCATCCTATGCTCCTTATAGCTCAGTACTTATCTATTTGTCTAATCATTGACAGGAGCAGCAGTTCATGCAGATAAGTGATGTTCTTGGAGCGAGCACAGGCTGGCGGCGGGGAACAGCAACCACACCACCTAGGAAAGACTAAAAAGGAGCTTAACTTGTTCTTGGAGCTTAACTTATTAAAAAAAACCCACCAGTGAACGATAATTGCTACAATACTATCAGAGACGCCCGAAAAGAACTGCAATAAAATGAAAGCAACAGTATAGAGAATAATATAGGCAAAATATAAGATATATTGAAAGGAGTCTCTGGTGAGAAATATCTGTAGGTGATAAGCTGCACATACATACAGATCTTTCACATGAACAGACACAGGAATAAACCCTTCCCACATGACTGTAGAAACCAGAATTACTTGCCTCAGCACTTCCATGATTGAAATTCATAATGTTAGAAATAGCCCAAAGTCACAGTGGGCGTTAGTCAATTTGTTGTTAAATGATGAAACACAAAGGAGCAACATAGGGAAGAAGCAAAAATCAAAAGGAGCAAAGTCAGGAGAGCGATTTGATGAAGAAGCGAAACTCATAGGGCATGAGAAAAGAACTTTAGCTTCAGGCAGGAGTTGAACGGTGGAGGGCAAAGCAGTAAGAGAAGAGTCAGACAGCCAAGACAAGATGTGCAGAGGAATCAGGGCTCTAAATCTGATGTCAAATCAGTGCCAAAGCATAATATTTCTAGGCCCAATACAAGTCTAAACCAGGACCCCCCACCCCTGCCAACCCCCACCCCCGCAAAAAAATCAACCCCACAGCCTTGGGCCTTATCCAGCAGGAATGTTTTAATGTTCTAACCAGCCCCTTATCTTTCCATCCACCTAAGCTGTATTTTCAGCCAGACATGCCCTTTAGATATTGTCTGAATAGGGGGTGACTCCTGCTTTACTGTAATTGTTCGACAACGTCTCTTGTGAACAATGTGCAAATTCTGTTTCCTATGCAAACATCTTTTAAAATGCCCCACAGTTCAAAACATAGTTAAATGCTGCACCCCACCCCTCCCAGAATGGCATGAGAAGGGAGCAGTGCATGGTCATGTCCCAAAGTTAAGATACTGAAAATTCTGTAATGGCATCTTGCTCCACGTGAGATCCTTGTTCATGCTGTTTCCATACTACCCTGATGTTCCATATTATGCTGTCTTCAGAGGCACAGGTGGCGGCGGTGTGTAGTGGTGCTTTTTAGCAGCCAGGGCTGCAGGCGCGGAGCCAGACAAGCGGCAGCCTGTGTCTGGCCTTGTTCAGCGGCCCCTCTAGTTATACTCTATGTGCATGACATCATACACATGGGGGCGTGGCCTCGAGCTCCAGAGAGCCCCAGCAATTTCTCTCCCATCCATTTCAGGCAGCGTTTGCTGCCTGACAGTCTTTATTTCCCTTTCTCTCCCTCCAGCTGCCAGAAATGACAAGGGGAGAGCTTGCTTGGGCCCTCTGGAGCTCGAGGCCATGCCCCTGTGCATGTGATGTCATAGCCTGAGTGAGATCTCCCCCGTCCATTTCAGGCAGCACTTGCTGCCTGACAGCATTTGTTTCTCTTTCTCTCCCTCACTGCAGGGAAAGAGAACTAAAGGCTGTCAGGCAGCAAACGCTGCCAGAAATGGACGGGGGAGATATTGCTTGGGGCTCTCTGGAGTCTGGGTGTGGGCGAGTTTGCTCGGGGCTCTTCTGGAACCCGAGCCACACACACACCCCAGTGGGCTTCAATGGCCTTTTTCATTGGTGGCCCGGGTTCTTTGGACCCATAGTCACAATGGTGGCTCTGCCCCTGCACAGCTGGTACTCCAACTGCAACCCTACTTGGAGAAGTCAAATCTGACTTCAGTCACTCATGCTTTGGTGACATCCAGATTGAAATACTACAGTGCACTCTACGTGGGGCTGCCTTTGAAGCCAGTTCGGAAGCTTCAGCTGGTCCAGAATGTTGCTTGCTCATGGGCGCAAGTCGTATTCCCCTTTACAAGCACTAGAACCGGGTTCAAACTGGTTCAACCCCAGTTCTAGGCATGAACCGAACCACTGGCCAGTTTGGCAGAACCAGTACGTGACCTGGGTGGTTAGGTTCAAGTCCGGTTGAGACGCGAACTGAACCACCTGGAGCGGTTCTGAGCACACTCCTAATTTGTGTTTTTATATGTGTGTGTGTGTATACACACAAATCTACATATTATGAGATGGGCTACTTCAGTCACGGGTTCCCTTTTGGAGGGCCAGGCAGGTTTGAGCTCAGTCTGGTTGAACCAGGCGGTTCGACTCCAACTGGTTTACACACCCCTAACACAAATATTACAGTTAGGGAGAAAGGCTACTACAGTCACTGGCTCACATATGCAATAAGTTTTGTTCCATTAATTTCAATAGGAATAGTAAAGTAAAGTGTGCCGTCAAGTCGATTTCAACTCCTGGTGCCCACAGAGCCCTGTGGTTTTCTTTTGGTAGAATACAGGAGGGGTTTACCATTGCCTCCTCCCATGCAGTATGAGATAACGCCTTTCAACATCTTCCTATATCGCTGCTACCCAATATAGTACCAGTGGGGATTCAAACTGGCAACCTTGTTAGTCAAGCATTTATCCGCTGCCCCACTTAAGGTGACTCAATAAGAATATTCAGTGCTAATTTTCTGAAGCCTGTCTGGCTGAGGGAACAGGTATGTTGAGCTTTAGCACACAGCCAGCCTATCAGGAGCAGAGGAGTAAAGTCTTCACCCTCCTCCCTCTACTTCTGCAGTGGATAAATGGCTGAGGGCTGTGTGAGGCCACTGTATGGAACAGAAGAGCCTTGGGCCTGATCCAGCAGGGCTGTTCTTATGACACATTGGCTTCAAGCCGGCAAGTCTTATATGGGGAACAAATAGAGTAGCTGCAGCGTGGGGAGGCAGTAGGGCACTCAGAACCCTCTAGGAGCCCCTCAAGTACCCCTAGGCATACTAATATCCCTAATGCTAAGAAACCACTGTACTAAAGGAACAAGAGTTCCTAATCTTTTGTTAGGTTCTCTTTGACGAGAACACCTCAACCCCATTGTTCTACATTCCAAATGATACCAATGACCAAATTCTTAGGATTCTGCTTTTTGTATGAGTATATCCTAACTAGAAACTTTTGCATCCCTACGCATATAATTAAAATAACTTTAATTTACAGGGATTTATGGAAATATTCCTATGTTTAACTTCGTACTATCCTCTCTAATAAAACGCTTGGTGTCCGTCCGTGGACGGGCACCAAGCGTGTGTTCGTGCCTCCCTGCCCTGTTCTGCGCCTGCGCGAAGCGCAGGCGCAGAACAGGGCAAGGGAAACATGAGGGCCGGCACCCGGTGGCCATCTTGGGCGGCCAGAAGCGGCCGCCCCGAAGAAGCCGGGAATGCGGGGAAGGAGGAGACTGGCCGAGGCGGCGGCGAAGCCGCCGCCTCGGCCAGAGGACGCAGCGCGGCCAAGGCGGCGGTGGAGCCGCGTCGCCGAAGCCGGGCGGGGGGAGGAGGTGACGGGGTAAGCCGGCCGAGGTGGTGGCAGAGCCGCCGCCGAGGCCTGGCACCGCCGCCGCAGCCAGGCGGCTGCGAGTCCTTGGGGCCCTTGCCCGTCCGGGGAGACCGGCCGGGAATGTGAGGCGGGGGCGGACCGGACCGGCAGCGGCGCCCCCAGAGTCTGCCCGGCCACCACCACCGCCACCGCCCACTCTCCCGCCCTCCCAGCTGCCCACATACTCCTTCCCCGCTCCCCCCCCGCAAATGATTAAGGGCCAAAACGGCCCAGAAGAATGCCTCCGCGGCCGCCGCCATGGCCGCCAACCGCCCTCCCAGCTGGCCGAGACTTCCTTACCCAAAGCAGCCCGCGACAGTCGGGCGATCAAAAATCCATTTTTTGCGAAGAAGAGAGGAGCTCCGGAACAGAGCTCCTCTCTGTGCTAAGCCAATGCCCAAACTGCTGCTATGGACACAAAGGACGCAATAGGCGTCCTTTGCGTCCATAGCAGCAGTTTGGGCATTGGCTTAGCACAGAGAGGAGCTCTGTTCCGGAGCTCCTCTCTTCTTCGCAAAAAATGGATTTTTGATCGCCCGACTGTCGCGGGCTGCTTTGGGTAAGGAAGTCTCGGCCAGCTGGGAGGGCGTGGGGGGGGGAGGCCAGAGGAAGTGGGGCGGGGGGGGGAACTCTCCCCTACTAGCGCCCGTTATCACAACGGGCCTGAAACACTAGTAGCAAATAATATCTAATGTTTACTTGCCCTTGAATTGTCAGCCGCCCAGAGACGTAAGTTTGGGCGGGGTATAAATTTAATAAATAACATTAAATAAATAAATAAATTCCTCAGTACATAAGAACAGCCCTGCTGGATCAGGCCCAAGGCTCATCTAGTCCAGCATCCTGTTTTGCACAGTGGCCCACCAGATGCCACTGGAAGCCTACAGGCAGGAGTTGTGTGCATGCCCTCCCTCCTGCTGTTACTCCCCTGCAACTGGTACTCAGAGGCATCCTGCCTTTGAGGTTGGAGATGGCCTATAGCGGTGTTTCTCAACTGCCGGTCCGTGAGGAGTTGAGTGCTAGTCCACACCAGTCCTTGAAGAATTAAACACACACACACACACACACACAATTTTGACCCAGTGGGGGCCGCCGCCACTGCTGCCACCGCCGGGAGCTCTCTGGAGCTAATTTTTAAGCAGACAACCCTCGCTGCAAGGCTCTGCCTTCCTCCGGAGTCCAGGCAGCCCCAGCCAATCTCTCCAGTCTCTCACATGATGAGAGGAAAGACTGAGAGCGAGTGACCTCACTAGTATGCAGCCATCCCACGAAAAACACACACACGAGGCAGGTAGCAGGGCAAGTGAGCGGGAGTGCTTGGCTGGGCTGGGCTCGAGCGTGGCATGCATTAACTCTGTTCTGACTACTACTACAGAGGAGGAATGAGGGAGGAAGGCAGAAGATAAGAAACAACATAAACAAAAGCAAGCAACAGGGCTGATCAAATGAAAAAGGAAGAGGTAGGTGAGGGGGAGATAAGAAGAATGAAAGGGGTGGGGGTGAGGGGCAGGCTGATCCTTGACGGACTCACCCAAAAGGGATGAAGATCAAATAAAATGGGATTTTCAAAAGCAAGCATGCAGGAGAGAACAAGTACAATTTGTGTGAACTGAGAAATCAAATGGGGAGGGCGGGATGAGGTAGATGAAGAAAGGGGTGGCTGGGGTGGGCTACTGACTGACCCAAAGGGATGATGGTAACATAAACTGAGATTTTGACAAGCAACCATGCAGGCAGGAGAGAGAACTAGTGCAATGTGTGTGAATTGAGAAAACCAGTGAAAAAAAGGGATCATGAGAATGAGGATGGAGTGGGGGCTGGGTGTAGCTAGGTATGAAATAGTGAATGGAGGAGAGGGAAGGAGGGAAAGAAGGATGAAGAAGAGACCCACTAAACATTTTCCCACTCATGTGTGGGTACATAGCACTTTTTCTCCTTAAACCTCTGCTATGTGTGGTATGAAAGGTTAATCTCCCACCCCATTCCCTGTGGTTTACTTTTCTAATGTAAATGCCATATTTATGTGTTAAGTTCATTACCATAATTTACCATTTCAAGGGCTGTGTGTTTTAGTTGTGTGTACTGCTTGGAGGGTTTTTTGGATGATGTTTGGTTCTAGACGTCCAGTATGATATAAGATTTCGTGTTTTAAGCTTCCTATCAATTAAGTTGATAAGCTGGTTTTGTGGTAGCAAACATGCATTGCCCCATTTGCTAAGCCAGGTCTACTCTGTTTTGCATTTGAATCTACATGTGATCACTGTACTGTATTCCCCTTAGGGCAGAGGTGAGCAAACTTGGCCCTTCAGCAGTTGTTGAACTACAACTCCCATCATCCCTAGCACAAGTCTCTTTCTCAATCCTGTCTAGTTGCTCTAGCTAGGAAGCAATTAGATTTATTTAATTAGATTTATAGTTTTAATACTTAATATTTGTTTTTAAAAGATTTTAATTTTAATGATTGTAATGCTTATAATATGATTTTAATTATAAACTTCCCAGTTCGGGGCGGTATAGAAATTTGTTAAACAAACAAACTTCAACTTGAAACCCCTTTACTAACTGCTGGTCCAGGAAACTGTGCATGAAGAATGTACTAGTCCTTGACTCTGAAAACTTTGAGAAACACTGGCCTATAGCCCTCCAACTAGTAGCCATTGATAGACCTCTCCTCCATGAAGTTAGCCAAACCCCTCTTAAAGCCATCCAGGTTGTTGGCTGTCACCACATCTTGTGGCAGAGAATTCCACGTTGATTATGCATTGTGTGAAAAGGTACTTCTGTTTGTTGGTCCTAGATTTCCTTTCAATCAATTTCATGGGATGATCCCTGCTTCTAGTGTTATTTGAGAGGGAGAAGAATTTCTCTCTATCCACTTTCTCCACACCATGCATGATTTTGTAGACCTCTATCATGTCTCCTCACAGTCGTCTTTTTAAAAATTTAAATAGCCCCAGATGTTGTAGCCTTGCCTCATAAGAAAGGTGCTCTAGGCCCTTGATCATCTTGTGTTTGCTCTCTTCCGCACCTTTTCCAGTACTACAATGTCCTTTTTTAGATGTGGTGACCAGAATTGTATGCAGTACTCCAGGTGTGGCCACACCATCGTTTTGTATAAGGGCATTATAATAGTAGCAGTTTTATTTTCAAACCCCTTCCTAATGTTCCCTAGCATGGAATTGGCCTTTTTCACAGCTGCTGCACATTGAGTCGACACTTTCAATGAGCTGTCCACAGTGACCCCAAGATCCCTCTCCTGGTCAGTCACCGACAGCTCAGATCCCATCAGCGTATACTTGAAGTTGGGGGTTTTCGTCCCAATGTGCATCACTTTACACTTGCCAACATTGAACCGTATTTGCCACTTTGTCACCCGCTCACCCAGTTTGGAGAGATCCTTTTGGAGCTCCTCACAATCCGTTTTGGATTTCACTACCCAAAAGAGTTTGGTATCATCTGCAAATTTGGCCACCTTGTTGCTTACCCCTACTTCTAGATCATTTATGAATAAATTAAAAAGCACCAGTCCCAGTACAGATCCCTGAGGGACCTCACTTCTTACTTCCCTCCATTGTGAAAACTCTCCATTTATACTTACCCTCTGTTTCCTGTCTTTCAACCAGTTAGCAATCCACACATGTACTTGTCCCCTTATCCCATGACCGCTAAGTTTCCTCAGGAGTCTTTGATGAGGAACTTTGTCAAAAAGCTTTTTGGAAGTCCAGGTAGACTATGTCAACTGGATCACCTTTATCCACACACTTATTGACACTCTCAAAGAAGTCCAAAAGATTTGTGAGGCAAGATTTCCCTTTGCAGAAGCCATGCTGGTTCTCTCCCAGCAAGGCCTGTTCTTCTGTGTGCTTTACAATTTTATCCTTGAGGATGCTTTCCATCAATTTGCCTGGAATGGACGTTAAGCTAACCGGCCTGTAATTTCCCAGATCGCCCCTGGATCCCTTTTTGAAAATCACTGTTACATTGGCTACTTTCCAGTCCTCCAGTACAGAGCCTGATTGCAGGGATAAGTTACATATTTTAGTACGGAGGTCGGCAATTTCACATTTGAGTTCTTTGAGGACTCTTGGATGGATGCTATCTGGCCCTGGCAATTTGATAGTTTTCAGTTTTTTACTTAAGAGTAACTTAGTCTGGATGTCAGCTAACGTCTTTTAAAAATTGGAACAGAAATGTTCATTACATTATATATAATTATTTCAATCATTTAAAAGCCTACTCCTGTAATTGCAAGAGTTCTTTCCACATGAGGAAATGTGGAGGTGGAGTCTATACTGTTTCCCATAATCTGTCCAAATCTCCTTCCTATCCCCTTCCAATTTAATGGTGAACTTGCACTATTGTATTTATGTGCTTGTTTACCGTCTTCATTCATTCACTTTCTTTGCTACTTCACAATACCATTTCAAGACCCCTCTTCTCCCTGCCCCCCAGTTTAGGTACATGACCAACTTTCTACAGAACAAGGCCTAAACCCTTTGGGATATGTACAAGTGCACCACTTATGGAAGTAAGCATTTAAGAAGTTATCATGCACTTCCAGAACGGACATTTTACATAAAGTTCATACAGACATGAAGGGAAACAAGTGGGTCTAGTAAGAACTAATCAGCCTACTTTCCTTTCTCTGTCTCTACAACTGGACTAAATTTGGTTCAAACTGAGGTCCACAAACTAAATCTCTTGCACCTCAAATGCTCATGTGTCTGCCATCTTGGATTGGGGTGGATGACATCATTACAAACTGCACCATTGATGTTTCCCTGTGTGTCACTCACTACAACTGTACCAAATTTGGTCCAAATTGGTTAGACAGTCCTCAAGTTAGTGCATTTGCGCATCAAAAATTCACACATCTGCCATCTTGGATTGGGGTGGTTGACATCATCACAAACTACAGCATTGAGGTTTCCCCATGTGCCCCTTCAGCTGCAGCAAATTTGGTTCAAATTGGTTAAGTGGTTCATAGGTTAGTCCACTTGCACCTCAAACATTTACACGTCCACCACCTTGGATTGGGGTGGGTGACATCATCACAAACTACACCATTGGGGCATCCCTATGTGTGCATTCAGCTGTAGCAAATTTGATTCAAATTGATTAAGCGGTTCACAAGATAATTCACTTGTGGCTCAAAAGTTTATGGTTCCGCCATCTTGAATCAGGGTGGATGACATCATCACAGTCTTTGCCGTTGAGGTGTCCCTGTTTGTCACTCACCACAACTGCCCAGAGATGAAAGTTTGGGCAGTATATAAGTTTGATGAATAAATAAATAAATAAATAAAATAAACTGTACCTAATTTGGTTCAAATCAGTTAGACAGTCCACAAGTTGGCCCACTTGCACCTCAAACATTCATGCATCCACTATCTTGGATTGGGGCAGATGACATCATCACAGACTACACCATTGAGGTGGCCCTGTGTGTCACTCACTGCAACTGTACCCAATTTGGTTCAAATGGGTTAGGCAGTCCACATATTAACCCGCTTGCACCTCAGATGTTCATGTGGCCACCATCTTGAATTGGAGTGGATGACATCATCACACACCATGCCACTAGGGCATCCCTATGTGTCCCTACAGCTGTAGCAAATTTGGTTCAAATCGGTTAAGCGGTTCAAAAGTTAGCCCACTTGCGCCTCAAAAATTTACGCGTCCGCCATCTTGGATCGGGGTGGATGACATCATCACAAACTACGCCGTTGAGGTGTCCCTACAACTGTACCCAATTTGGTTCATATTGGTCCAGGCATTGCGAAGCTGATAGGCAGGGACACACGGATGGACACATGGACACACACACACAGAGAATGCTGGGTGATCTCATAAGCCTACTGGAAAGTAGGCTAAAAAAGAGGTGGTCTTACCCTGCCTGATTTAAGGCTGTATTTTGATGCTGTTTGTTTGACATGGTTGAAGAAATGGATAACATTAAGAAATCCCAGAATACTTGATTTGGAAGGATTTGATAGAAGGTTTGGCTGGCACTCATATATGTGGTATGATAAAAGCAAAGTGCATAAAGACTTTCTTAATCACTATGTAAGAAGGAGTCTGATGGGAGTATGGGCAAAATATAAAAAATGGTTGGAGTGTAAAACTCCACTATGGGTATCCCAACTGAGGCTTTGGCACGTAAAGAGACAAATATGCAATCTGAATGGGGTACTCATAGGGATTTGTTATGTTTTCAAGAGAAGGGCTGCAAATTAAAAAAATTAAATGAAGTACAAAATTTGGTTAGTAATTGGTTCCAGTATCATCAGCTAAATGGAATTTATAAAAAGGATCTTAAGGTTGGTTTTGTGGATCAAATGTCAAGATTTGAGAAGGAGTTGTATGAAAATGATTAGTCTCTAAGATGTATAGGTTGTTGCTTTTGGAGGAGACAAGAGATGAAGTGATTAAAACGACTATAATAAAATGAGCTCAAGATGTGGGTCATAATATAGATATGGCTGCTTGGGAAAAATTATGGAAAACTGATTTAAAGTTTATTGCATGTTATACTTTAAAAGAAAATTACTATAAGATGATGTATAGGTGGTATCTGACACTGAAAAAATTAGCATTAATGTATAAAAACATTTATACATGTTTCAAACAAATGTTTCAAACAAATGTTGGAAATGTGGACAATGTGAAGGAACCTTTTTCCATATGTGGTGGTCATGCGGGAAGGCAAAGGCTTTTTGGGATATGATATACAATGAGTTGAAGAAAATTTTTAAAGTGACATTTCCTAAGAGGCCAGAATCCTTCCTGCTGGGAATAACTGAAAGAGAGTTCTCCAGAAGAAATTCAACATTTTTAATGTATGCAACCACGGTAGCCAGGATAGTATATGCACAGAAATGGAAAGACACTAAAATGCCCTCAGAAGACTGGTTGATAAAAATTTTGTAATATGCTGAGCTGGCAAAGCTTACAGCACTTCTAAGAAGATTGGGAACCATTTTTGCTTTACTTAAAGAATTATTTTTCTAATACAAACTTTTCAGGAGGGCTTGAAATATAGTAATAACAGCGGGTTGGGTAAAATCGAGTAGTATTGTGGAGTATGTATGTTTTGAATTATTATAGCTTTGGTTTATAAGTATAGTTATTGTGAACCGCGCAGATAGGTAAGCAGGAAGTAAATATTTACTTATGTGTAGAATTAAATAAATGAATGTAATTTGAATGTATAAGCTAGTATAAAAGCCAATAATAATTATTTTTTTAAAGGAAGGTAGGCTAAAAAATGAGAGTTGAAACCAAATGCAACAAGAGGGCCACCTTTAGACTGGAGCTTTAGACTTTAGCTTTTAACCTTTTGGACTTTAGACTGGAGTTTTCATTGGCATATCTATGTAAAAAGAAGGCAGATGAGGAGGCTATGTAATTGCTGCAGTGACTCAGCCAAGAAAAATGTAAGAAACAACAAAGGGACTTTATTGTCAACTGAGCACCATTATTTGGTACTTCTCAGTGTACAAAGAACTAAGAATGTAATTGTAAATGGAAAACACAATTGACAAAGAATGTGACAGAAGAAGTTGCTTTACAGAGTTGGCATGTATATGAACAAATCTTAGGGGGGGAATATAGATTGGAACCTGGCTTAATTTGGAGAATTCATTTCAAGATGCTAGGGCTGAGGGGAAATGGAGAACAAGCATTCAAAGTAAAGTCAGTGCCCAACTTGCAAGTAGTGTCTTGCTGTGTGATATCCTCCCTTGAATATTCGACACACATTGACTGATGCAAGGAGTGAACTGTGAATATTTGTCTTCAAAGATAGGAAGCCTCCCTTTGTGAAATATACCTTATCTAATGGGTTTGCATGTACAGTAACTCAGGCCCTGTTAACAAGCGCAAATCTCAAACTCTCTTTAAAAGTGATCAAAAACAAAATACTCCATATGCAGCTTTTAAACCTTGCACCTGGATTATAATGCTGCAATAGTGTACTAAATTAAATTAAAGTTTAAAATTCAGTTATTTTCACAATAATCTTTTGCACATGATCACTGTTAAGATATTATATTTAATTGTTATTAAACTGGCTTTAGGGCTTCATTTGGTGTAGAGCTCCCAAAGGCAAGCCCCGCTATTTTGAATTCTAGGGTTCAGCCTGTGGATACCTAAAGTAATAAGAGAGTGTCTCTGTGCATATGCAGACTGCGTAACTTTCATCAGATCTGGAATTAGGAGAAAGGGCTTCTAGGTCAGAGGACATGGCTTCTAAACTGTCTTGAGGCCCAGTCTTTCTTTCAGAAAGTTAGCATTAATCTATTTGGTGGAAATGTAGACACACACAGAAAAATCCTGACACTTCTGAGAAACTGGAAACTATAAAGGGCAAAACACTCAAAGAAGTGCTGTTCAGCCTCTTCTGGAGGGGGCTACAAACCCACTAATCAGGAATGCAGTCTGGAGTGCTATTATATCTGGCCTTGTAATTGAACGCATAAGTGACTCATGGCATGAAGAGCTTTTCATCAGCTTAGGGTGATATGTCAGCAGTGGCCTCTCCTGGACACTCTTGAGAAAGCTTGGCCATTGTTCTCCATGCTTTGGTAAGATCTCATTTGGACTTCTGCATTGAATGTGGGGCTGCCTTTGAAGACTATTTGAAAACGGCTTGTTATAAAATCAGCAGCTAGACTGGGACTCAGACATATGGAACATTTCACACCAGTCTTAAAGTGATGCAGTGGCCCCGGACCCATTTCGGGGCACAATTCAAGTGCTGGTGTTAACCTTTAAAGCCCTAAATGGTTTGGTATATTAAGGACTACCTTCTCCCACAAACCTGCCCATGTCCAAAGATCTTCCTCAGAGGTTCTTCATCAGGCCCTAAGGCTGTTAGATGGAAGCAAGTGGTGACCAGAGAAATGACGTTCTCAGTGATGGTACCCAAGCTTTGGAATTCTCTCCCCAGGAAGGTTTACCTGGGTCCAAGTCTGACATACTTTTTAGTGCTAGGTGAACTCCTTTTTATTTCCTAGGGCTTTAAGACTCTGTTTTATTACTGGCCTGTGCTGGCTTTGTGTTTCTATACTGCTTCTGTGTTCTGTTTAATTTATTTAAAATATTTATAGCCTGCCTTTCAACACAAAAATGCTATCAGAGCTGCTCACAAAGAAAACAAAGAGATGAAAGCTATGTAGTGGTTGGCATCCTGATTAACAAAGACTGCTTCTGGAAAGTTCAATTAGCTCAGCTCCACTGCTGGCTCAGCATTGGAGAATTTTTTTTATGAATTCCACTTCTTCAGGAAGCATGAGGTACTGCCCAAAAATATGGCCCTGAGAGCCACAAGGCCCTTGGGGACACATTTTCAGGTGATACAGAAGCCCTATTTATATTTTAAAAAAACAAACCTGCTGTACATAGTTTCAGTGTCAAAAGTGAGACTGGAAGTCCTGCCCCTGTGTGTCACTCATCTCCTACATGGTACTGCTCCAGAGATATTCATCTGAAGAGGTGATCTCTGCAACTATGGATGATGGGTGCTTCCATGATTGGCAGCCTGGACCATTCTAGCCTGCTGATCATAGAATGATTACAGTGTTTGCTTCTTCAAGCAAATGCTGCTTAACGGTGAGCATAATGGTGGCGGGAGGAAGTGACAGGACAGGACAGGACTTCCAAACTCACTTTCAGCGCTGAAACCATATAGAGATTTTATTTTTTTTTAATGGAAAATACAAATAGGGCTCACGGGCTTCCAATGGAAAAGGAGATTGTTGAAATTCCCATACATACACACTAGCATTAGTGCAGCGTTGATCTGGAACTCATCAGAAACACTGGTGTTACATTGGTGCCTCTTCTGTTGCACCAGTGCTTTGAGTGTGGAAATACACAAATCTTGAGAATTAGGCAATACTAAAACTGCTTGTTTTCTTTTCTTAGCTTTGGATTTCCCATGATCAAAAGGTAAATGCAAGGTGACAGATTAGAAGGACAAAAATAGATAGATCTTTTTTGAACCTAATTTGCCATATTGTTCTCTGATACTCAGTGTCAGGAAAACGGGATAAATTTGTTCCACTTTTCTATCACTCAAACTGATGCAGTTAATTTTTCCTGTTTCCCCTATATATAGTAATTTTCTATTTAAAAGTTAATAAGTTACCTGGTCTGATAGGAGAGTAGCCTAGTTTGCATGAAATTGGGAGTCCAGGCTTTTATTATTTATTTATCTGTTTTATTATTTATTTATTTGATTTCTATACCAGCCTTCCAAAAATGGCTCAGGGCAGTTTACACTGAGAGAGAGAGAGAGAGAGAGAGAAGATTGCACTATGCTAAATTCCCTTCTATATTCTGGAGCATCAATTTTATAACCCTCAAAGAAATTGTAATATTTGAAGCTTTCAAATCTGAAAAACCTTACAATTGCTGAGAAAACCTGTGATTCCTAAATAGTTTGTCAAAACCTTCCAAAAAATTATTAATGTATTCTATTCTAGGTCTTAATATACGATTTAGTATTATATTGTACAAACACATATGGGTCAGTAGGAGGCGATCTACTTACCCTCAATCTGTAACCAAACTGGTATAAAAACAGAAACAAAAACTTCACACAGACCTCACTTCCGCTTCCTTTATTACAGTTTCAGTATGTTTCACGAGCGGTGGAAATACATTGAAATCAATGTAGAAATAGGTGGCAATACTTTAGAATTTTAACCGGAAGTAAATTCCCCTCTGTTCAGACGAGGCTTATTTCAGGTTGCCAGCTCTGACTAAAGCTATTCGTGGAAGGTTCTGCCTCCGCACCCACCTATATATCAAGCCATTAAAATCTCCAGGACTTTTAGTTGTCACCTGGGGATGGATGCCGATTCCAGGAGACTCCAGCCAGCCAATCCTGAAGGGCTGGCAACCCAAGGCTTACTCCTAAGTAAAGAATAGAACTAAGTAAATTATAGAAGATATGTACTCCTAAGTAAATGTGCGTAGAATAGATCTGTTCGTTGCAATGTTTTGAAATGATCGTGCCCGCTACCTTAAAACGCGTTCTGTTGCTGACTGGAAGAGACTGATTCTTCACCGGACCTTGGAATAAAACTCTGGGTGGCTTGCTGGCTTGCTTGATTTATTTGGGCAGGCTAAAAACGAAAAGCAAGAGTGTAGAGTACGTTTTTAATTTCTTTTGCTGATTCAAGAAGCGCTTGTTTTGGAAAGTCTATGATACTGGTATCTTTGTAGATCCAAGCTACGCTATCCTATGTGTTTCCACCATTCATATCCAGCACATGGAGGATTTTTTGAACTGCAGTGGGGAACCGGAAGTATACATTAACAGCCATTGAGACTTAACCTCTTAATTTAAAGCAAGGGCTTCTCTGAGCTTAAAAACCAACCACCACCTGCTTCTTTGGTATTTAACAGGGTTGGCTGCTTGGCTAATTTTAAGCCAAATTGGCTCACTTCAAAGTCCTATGGCTAAAAATAAAAATAGGTTGGATACTTGGCTTATTTCTGGCTTTTTTCCACCAGCCATAAAAAAGCCAAATAAGCCAAACCATGGCATTTTGGTGTATTTCTGGCTTTTTTTACCAGCCATGAAAAAAAGCCAAATAAGCCAAACTATTTTTTTTAGTCACCACGTGCGTCACGTCCCAGCGTACCTCCCTGACGTCATCACGTTGCCATCAACATCACACACACAGAGTAATGGAACCAGTATTAGCAGTGAGCACAGTACAAATAAAGGAGTAAAAATGCTGGGATCTCTCGGGCTTGTTTTCACTGATTGGGAGGAGCCATATCATGCAGTCCGCCTCATCGCAAACCGGGCTCCGCCTTTCCCCCCCAAAGCCGGTCTAGCCGCGCTTTCGCAACTCTATGCTGTTGACGGGGTCCGCTCTGCTTCAGTTGTTTATGTATAGCTGCTGCTGGTGGCGGCTCCCACGTGCCTTATGAATAGTCAAGAAGGGTAAATGAATATTCATCAGTTCCTTGGTCGGGGGGGGGGGTCAAAGTAATTTAGCGTGGGCGGGGTGGTCCTGGACTCTGCCCTGAGTGAGGTTCAGCTTCAGCTCGGGAGGTCCGGGCTCAGTTCGCTCATGTCATGGCTCCCGGGAGAGCAGTGCTGGGGAATACCCGGTGAGCGCCTCAAACTGTCCGCAGTGGGGTGGCGAATGAACAGGGCGGGGGTCGCTGAGCTCTAAGGAGACATGTGGGGGGCGAGAAATGGGGGTGCTGGCTGGCCCGAAGGGGAGAAAGGAGTGGATGAAGCTCGGCTCTAGATAGATTTGCTCGTGAGCCATGAAACTGCAAGATAGAAAAAGGAGAGAAGGGGGAGAGCGGAGGAATCCCGCCGCGAGAGACGAGGGTTGCCAACCTTCCAGGACTTCCAGGCTGGGGGTCCCCTCCTGGAGATTCTAATGACATGACTATTACTATTATTTTAACAGTATTTGTGTCCTGCTTTTCAGCAAAACGTGGTGATAGAAAAAGTATTATTATTATTATTATTATATTTATATCCCGCTCTTCCTCCAAGGAGCCCAGAGCCGTGTACTACATACCTGAGTTTCTCCTTCACAACAGCCCTGTGAAGTAGGTTAGGCTGAGAGAGAAGTGACTGGCCCAGAGTCACCCAGCTAGTTTCATGGCTGAATGGGGATTTGAACTTGGGTCTCCCCGGGCCTAGTCCAGCACTCTAGCCACTACACCATGCTGGCTATCCCCAAAGGGTTCTGAATCTTTAAAACACTGCACATGGAGGAAACACTAGCGACAACCATTGGAAAGTCGCAGTGGGCCGGTTCAGACAATAGTTTTCCAGTCCACACAATTAAAAGGGGGATACGCTGGGAGCATGCCCATCCTGTCCTTTGCTGGCTTGGTTTGTCTGAACCTCTGCTCTGCACACAACCCAAGTGCTAGTTTAAACTAGTTAAACTAATTACATTGGTATTTGGATTGTATATGAAGTGGTGATTTGGATGTAGTCCCCTCCACACTGCAGTTGGTCCAAAACGGGCCGCCACAAGATTATTAACTGAAACTAGGCATTTTGATCACACTAAACAGTGCTTTGTCAGTTGTACTGGCTCCCAGTCTGTTCCATGCTCAACTTAAAGTGCTGGTTTTAACCTTTAAAGCCCTAAATGGCTTGGGGCCAGGTTACCCGAATAAGGAGTGCCTTATCCCATATGTCCCTACCCAGACCTTCAGGTCCTTTACAGAGGCCCTGCTCTGCGTGCTGCCCTCAACAAATGAGGTGATGTGGGTGGCAGTTAGGGAGGGGGCCTTTTCAGCAGCAGCACCCTGTTTAAGGAATAACCTCTGCAGAGAGGCTTGTTCTTTAACCTCTTCAGAGAGGCTTGTTCACTATGTTCTTTCAGGTGCCGGTTGAAGACCATTTTATTCACCTGGGCTTTTAAAATGTGTTTTGAATGTTTTGTTTTCAGTTGTATTTCATTGTAGTTCTTGCTTATGTTTGATTTAATATGCTTTTAATTGTATGTTTTATACTACAGAGTAAAACAAAGTTTTACTTTGTGAGCTGCCCAGAGAACAATTTGTTATGGGGCAGCTATATAATTTAAGTTGTTATTTATTGCACAGTAAAGCACTATATGGGGAGGATGATGGGATGTGCAAAAGACATTCAGATGGCTGTGCGCTCTCAGCATGCCCTCTTTTTAATTGTGTGGGCTGGAAAAATGTTGTCTAAACTGGCCCTGTGCTGGGCTGAATTAGGACAGTTGTTCTCCTGCTGCCAAATATAAGAGAACTGCCACTATTAAAAGTGCATTTTTGCCTTGGAGGGGTTGAAAATATTGGATGTTGGGGAGAAAATATCTGCAGGAATCACTTCAGTCAGAGTTGGCAACCCTACAAGACTTGCACCCCTTTCTCTCTGGTGTTATCTGGAAAAATTTCCACTCCTTTAGTTCTGCCCTACAGTGGGTTGAAACCCTTGCTAATAAAAATATCCACAAGTACAGCCTTACTGGATCAGATCCAAAGCCCCATATCCAGTTTCCATCAGTGGCTAGTCAGATGCCTCTAAGAAGCCCAGAAGCAGAACATGTGGGCAAATAACTGTCCCTCCACTGCTGCTCCTCAGCAACTGATTTTCAGAGACATCCTGCCTCTGAACATTTAGCCATAATGTCTAATACTTATTATTATTATTATTAATTTATTTTATTATAAATATGTATAATAAATAATATCACTTTTCAATAAAACATTCATTTGTTTGCATAGCAAAAGTACTAAGAAAAGAAGAAAATAGTTCCTTGCCTTAAAGCAGAGATGTCCAACGGTAGCCCTCCAGTTGGTTTTGGCCTACAACTCCCATCATCCCTGACTACTGGCAGCTGTGACTAGGGATGATGAGAGTTGTAGGTCAAAAACAGTTCAAGGGCCACACTCAGAGCTGCACCTAGGTAATTTTGAAACCTGGACCTAAAGGCCTTTGGAAGCCCCCCCCCCCCACTGCAAGTTAAGCATCATTTTTTAACATGTAGGGCACAAACCACACCACCCAGGACAGACTAAAGAGGATTTGGGGCCCCACGCCACCTGGGGGCCCTGGACTTCTGCCCCAAAGTTCAGGGATAAGAGCACGTCTGGCCACACTTGGACACCCCTGGCCTAAGGAACTCTCAGTCTAACGGGAAACAAAAAGGAGATGCCAGCAATGGACACTGGAGAGATGCCTTGCTGGGTTGAACAGGGATAGTTGCTCTCCTCCCTTCTAAATATAAAAGAGCCACCACTTTCAAAGGTGTCTCTTTGTCTAGTTAGGAGGGATTTATAGCTGCGTCCCTTTCTCAAGAAAGCAGATCTGGCCACCGTTACACATGCCTTAGTCACATCACGGCTGGATTACTGTAACGCTCTCTACGTGGGGCTGCCCTTGAAGAATATCCGGAAACTGCAGCTAGTACAAAATGCGGCAGCTAGGGTTCTATCTAGAGCTGCCTGGTGTGATCATATCACACCTATTTTGAAAGAGCTGCACTGGTTACCAGTGTGTTTCCGGGTCCAATTCAAGGTGCTGGTTTTGACCTTTAAAGCCCTTAACAGTTTGGGCCCGTGATACCTGAGGGACCATCTGCTCCCAAGGGTTGCTGCCCGCTTGAAATCATCTGAGGGGGCTCTGCTCTGGGTGCAAACAATGAGGGAGGCTCGGTTGTTGTGCGCATGGGACAGGGCCTTCTCTGTTACTGCCCCCAGACTCTGGAATGCTCTCCTGGTGGCTATTCGCTCCTCTGTCTCCATCACAGCTTTTAGAAAGCATGTTAAATCCTGGCTTTTTACCCGGGGTTTTATATGATTGTCTGTGTTGCTGCTTTTTGTATTTTGTACTCTTTTTTTATGCTGTGTTTTAAATTTTTAATCAGATTTGTTTTATATTTTTAGCTTAATATTTTAATTGTGTCTTCTTTGCAATCTTGTTTTTAAATTTTGCTGTAAACCGCCTTGGGATTGTTTTAATGAAAGACAGTATATAAATTTAACAATGAATTGTTAATGAATGAATGAATAAATAAATAATTGAATAATGAATGAATAAATAAATAAATAAAATAAAAATAGATCTCAGTGTTCCCTCTAACAGAGATTCCTCGATGTTGTTGACTACAGCTCCCAGAATCCGCAGCTTCAATGGCTTTTGCTTCGGGATTATGAGAGTTGTAGTCAACAACATCTGGGAATCCCTGTTAGAGGGAACACTGTCTGTCCTCCATGAGTTTATGTGATCTTTTTATATCTGTGGTAGTGCCATCGTTACATTTTGTGGTAGTACATACTTAGCATTTGTCTAGGACAAGGGTTCCTAACCTTGGGTCACCAGATGTTGGACTACAACTCCCATCATCCCCAGCTACAATGGCCAAAGGCATATTGGGACCCCCGGTTTAGAGCTTTAGACCCTTTCACCTATGCTAATCTCTTTGTCATAAAAATTCTGCAAGGTAGGAAAAATCCTGCAAGGAGAGGGTGGACAGAGGTAATTTTTTCTCCCTCTCTCCCAACACTAGAAACTGAAGGTCGGGAAATTTAGGACCAACAAGAGGAAGTACTTTTTCACACAGCGCATAATTAATTTGTGGAATTCTTTGCCATGGGATGTGTTGATGGCCACCAGCTTGGATGGCTTTAAAAGGGGCTTAGACAGATTCATGGTGGACCGGTCTATCAATGGCTACCAGTCTGGTGGCTGTGGGCCATCTCCTCCAACCTCAGAGGCATGGTGCTTCTCAATACCAGTTGCAGGAGAGCAGCAGCAGGAGAGAGGGCATTCACATACCTCTTGCCTGTAGGCTCCCTGGAAGCATCTGGTGGGCCACTGTGTGAAACAGGATGCTAGACTTTATAGGCCCTGGGCCGGATCCAGCAGGGCTGTTCTTATGTTCTCATGTTATGTTCTTATGTAGATCAGTCGTCTTGTCCCCAGATAAGAACGGCTTGCTTAAAGCCATGCAGTGAGTTCATGAGAAAGATAAGATTCAAACCTGGGACTTCCTGATCCATATACTAAGCTCCCCCAGCCACACTGCACCCGCCAGCATGCAATGAAAGGGTGTGAAAAGATCCATCTTTAGACGAACCTGTTTTGAGCTACAGGGTTTGAGTGTTGAAGGGTAATAATCTGCATGAAATGTTTTAGAATAGGTGCATCAGCATCTAGGTGAGAAATAGAGGGTTTGAATGACGTAATAGCAGATGTCTGAGACTGCACATTCTACTCAAGAGTGCTTAACATGGATTGCTTACCTCTTAACTGTGTTTTAACCACACTATTGTGCTCATCATTGTGGAGAAGAGTAGAGTATTTTCAAGCCTTTCATGCAGCTTTCCCTAGGAGTGGAGGTTTCTATTCTTTATTAGTGATGGTGAGCATAAATATGGGGATGGTCATCATTTCAAATTGATATAAACCGCCATTTTTGGAAGGGTGATATATAAACCAAATAAATAAATATAGATTCCAAAGACATGCAGAAGGAGGTAACTGAGCTGGGAGGAGAGCTGGTCTTGTAGTAGTGAGCTTGAATTGTACCCTTGGCTAAGCAGGGGCCATCTTGGCTTGCATTTGTAAGGGAGGCTATTTGTGAGCACTGTAAGCTATGCCCTGTAGGGGATGGGGCCATTACTCAGTGGAAGAGCATCTGAGGTCCCAGTTTTACTTCCTGGCATCTCCAGGTAGGGCTGGGAGCAATGTTCCCTCTCAAGCGTGTGCATGTGTACGCTCACAAGTTTTTTGATGTCCGCTCAGTTAATTTTAGATTCCACTCAGGTTGAATCAAGAAGGCCTCATTCCGAATGCCCACGTGCACACACTGCCTTGATACTGCCGCACATAACAAAACTCATTCCACAAACAGATGAAAAAAAATTGAGAGAACACTGGCTGGGAGACTCCTACCTGAAACCTTGGAAAGCCACTGCCAGTCAGTGCAAACGATACTGAGCTAAATGGACCAATAGTCTGACCCCATTGTAAGGCAGCTTCCTATGTTCCTGTGAAAGGAGATGAGGCTTACATACTGTAGATGACAAAAAGTTAGAAGGTAAAGGAGTTTTTTGGGTGCTTCATAAAGATGCAGTAAGAGTTCTGGAGCTACCACATGGGTACAATGAAATATGATCACGCCAGGCATTAGAAGAGTTGTGGATGAGATGCTGGAACAATAGGCTCATTTGGCTAGAAAAGAGAAGGCCCTCCATAAGCATAAAAACTTATGGATAAATAAGCAGCCACGTAGGATGACCAACCAGGGAACAAGAACTGATTTTAAAACAAGAAGGTAGAAAAATATTCAGTATTAACAGGATTATCAATCCCATATGCTTAGAAACTAGGAACTGAAAATTATGAATTTTAAAAAAAGGATTCAAACATGTATGTTTGTTTCCATTGAAAGTAACTCAAGTTCAAACTACAAGTACTTTCAAAAAGTAATTGCACTTAAAAGCATGTAGTTTGATCAACAATTTACTGTTATATTTTGAAATGTTCTCTTGTAATTAACTTTTCTTTGAAAGAAAGCTGAGGCTTATATAACTCCAGCTGCTGAATCAGTTTCGCAAAAAGGTATATCTGGCAAATGTTTTCATGGATGCTGTTGGTGCAGCTTTCCTGCAGAAGGGAATTGGAGGAGTAGGATGCCTTCACAGGGAAACAAGAGTTGTGGCAAGGCTTAATTTGTGGATGTTTAACCTATATTTAGCAGCAAGAGAGCAATTGTCCTATACTCAGGTCAGTGTACTACGATGACAAATATTTATATATACTGCTCTTCAACAAAAGTTCCCAAAGCGGTTTACATATAAATAAATAAATAAATGAAATGAAATGGCTCCCTGTCCCCAAAGGGCTCACAACCTAAAAAAAGAAACATGACAGACCCCAGCAACAGCCAAAGGAGGGATCCTGTGCAGGGGATTAATAGAGCCAGTTGCTCTCCCCCTGCTCAATAAAGAGAATCACCACTTTTAAAAGGTGCCTCTTAGCTCAGTTATCAGGGGATAACCGTCTCTCCAGTGGCTAGTGTCTCCTTTGTGCTTTTTAAAGATTGTGAACCCTTTTGGGACAGGGAACCATTTTCCCATACCTTTTGCAATGTTGAACGACTTTGATAACTTTTTTGTGTGTTGAAATGTGAAATACTTAGTATGGAGACATTAATAGACCTAATTCAGAACAAGAGAGACACTAACTGTTCTTGAATACATAATCAAGATATATGCATCCAAGTCCTATTCCTCTTTTCTATTGCACTTTTCAGTATCCCTCCAGTTGAAGCCAGCTCTGATTTTCAGAATAAAGATCACTGGCCAATTAAGGGAGGAATCTTCATGACTGTAATAGATCATTATTGAACTATCAGATGGAAACCTCTTATGCAGCATCTCATAAATATATCTATATAACTATGCAGTTTTTTTGTTCCCATTATTGTCTTTTCTAAAATGTCATTTGTTTTCAGTTTCAAGTTAGCAGAATTGAAAAGGCCTATTTATTGTTGTGGTACTACTGACGTTTGCTTCTTAATTTTATAACTATGCTGATCTGTCTCTTCTAGGCCCCGGCTGGACCGGCAGTTCCTTCGGCGCTTTCTGAATATCCAAGTGATTTTATTTCCTAAATTCTCCTCCCAGAATGTGTTGATGTTTCTGACCTTGCTGATAGTTGCCTTGTTGGGTAAGTGAGTTAACAGCCAAGAAAGACAATACAGGGTGTTTCCTTTTCCTGCTCTTCTTACATTGACACGCCCATAGAGCTTATCTTCCTGTTCTTGTTTTCTATTGTTTTGTTTTGTTTTGTTTTCCTCTTCCCTCTTGCAGAGCAGCTGGTCATTTACCAAGTGGGAGTGATCCCCAGCCAGTATTATGCAGTTCTAGGAAACAAAGACCTTTCTGGATTCCAGAAAGTGACTGCAGTCGCTCTGATGCTAATTGTGTTGAACTCTGTGGTAAGAGAGAAACATCTTCTTTTATCAAGATGGAGATCTTTCATAGTTGGGGAGAAGACAAGACATGTCTCACACAGGCTTGCTCTGCACATATGTGGACATGTGCATTCTTATTGTCCCATGTGTAGAGAAAAATGCAAATAAAAACATGGAGGTCATTCACATAATCAAAAACTGTGTTCTACCCGGGTTTGGGAACTGTGTGTGCTCCCAGTTTTCGGTTGTGTGGAAGCAGTGTGGTAGCTTTTCCTCCTACCTTGCTTCCACACAACCAAAAATTGGGAGCACACACAAGTCCCAAACCCGGGCAGAACACAGTTTTTGAATGTGTGAATGACCTCATGGTCTTCCTGTCTCTCGTGTGTATGGAGTTGCATGTGTTCTCTTTCAGGCAAAAGACCCTTGGATAGGATGTAGCCATAGTGAAGCCAAGGAAACAGATACCGCTGGAAAATGAAAAGGAATGGGTGCTTTCCTTTTTGCCTCTCTCAGATAATATCTTTGAGCCCAAGAAGCCCATCTAGTGTGAACTGTGGCCATCTCAAAAGCAGAATGAGGTTAAATTAATAAAGCCACAGGGAACTACAAGGGGCTTCAGAGTGGGAGTTTGGTTTGGCTCACAGACCTATTGGTGTTCTTTCCTGCATTTATTTATTTATTTACTATATTTCAACAAAAAAAGCCCAAAGTGGTTCACATAGCAAAAGGAACAAAAATAAGAAAATGGTTCTCTGTCTGAGAAGGGTTCACAATCTAAACAGAAGTACAAGGAAGACATCAGCAACAGCCACCAGGAGGGATACTATGCTGAGTAGAATCAGGATATATATTTGTCCCTGATAAATAAATCAGAGCCACCACTTTAAAAGGTGCCTTTTAGCCCCGATAGTGGGGTAATGTCAGAGCCTGACATATTTTACTCTTGCCAAGTGAAACAGCTCCACCACCTGAGAGTTTTTTGTTGTATTCTATCTAGTAGTCCTTTATGTTTTGTTGATTAGAACGTTGTACCTTTGGAGATCCTGTAGAGAGTGTGGGGGGTGAAGTCATAAAGGGAAGGGAAGGAGAAGGAGAAAATGAGTTGTTATTGGAATAAAGTCTTAGTTAAAACAAACATAAAATTACTTTGTATTTGTGAGGGAAGCAGCTATAAAATGCTTTACATCTGGATTGCAATCCATTGATATCCATAAGAATGGGTACTGCATTTTCTCAGGTAGAATGCTGTAGCTCCTCGAGGCGTCTGTGCCCTACCCCCACAACTACCATGTGGTTGATATTTAGTATGATATTTAGTTGATATTTACCATGTGGTTGATATTTAGCCAGACACCATTTTCTTCAGTTCCTTTCCAACCACCATTGTGAACAGACCTCGTGTGCTCTCACTCCTCATTCGGAATCGGTTCATAGTGAGTTCTCGACCTTAAAAATAAAAAATTGGATTGACTTGGAATTGGACTGACAACATTACTGAACTATGGCTTTGAAAGGGGAAAAGAAATCTTCAAAAGTCATGAGAAGACTTCAAAAACGATTCAAGGAAACAATGGCGAAGTCTTCTGCGCTTACATGCCAGCAACTCAGAACAACAAAGCATCTGGTGGAAACAGAGTACAGGTCCATGACAACCACCATCTCAATAAGAAAGCATGCCTGGCTACGTTCTGCATCTTTACAGGCAGATATGAAGGAGAAAATTGAAGGCCTGATGGAAAGCATCTCTTCAGTGAAGAGACGGACTCCACTATGGAGAAGTTTTAAAAAATCAAAATTTACAGTCAAATCTTTTACAGCTCCGTTTACTTAATGTTATTCCTTCAGATAAAGATCCTATCCAAAATGGAGATCTACATATAAACAGCAGGACAAGAGGGAATTCAGAAAGTAGTATCAACCCTACCACAAATGTCCTTACTTGAACAAAAAAATCAGGGCCAACACACTAAACAGGCTGAGGCCCCAAAGCAGCATCTTTGAAGTTTGCAACCGCTCACCATTACAGCAACAGCATACTGCCAATTCCATCAAGGCAGCACCTCAACCAACAGGGGTGATACCATCCTGGCATGCTGCCCATTCCACCAAGGCAGAAACCCCACTAATAACACCTGTTGCCAATACCATCAAACTGGCAAGCCATGCCCCTGCATGACACAACATAACATTGACCGTTGGGTCCTCAAGATAACCACAGTGGGATATGCCATATACTGCCTGTGTTCACCGGGATACGTTTTACATGATCAACCCCATCTTTGCAGGAAGAGCTGTTGTCAAAGGGCGTAATTGCCCATGTGCAGTGGGTGAGAAGACGGGAGGGATTCTACTCTCATTAGTTTCACGTCCCCGAGATAGGAGGCGGGATCAGCCCGATCATGGATCTGTGCCACCTGAACAAATTTGCCCATGTGAAAAATTCCATATGATAGTGTTCCAAGACATATTGCCACTTCTTTACCAGGAAAAGTGGCTTGCAACGCTGGATTTAAAGGATGTGTATTTTCACATAGGCATTAGGGAGGACCACAAGAAATACTTAAGATTCACCTGGGAGATCTAGTATACCAATTCAAGGTATTGTCCTTCGGCTTTTCTACCACCCTCAGAGTTTTCACCAAGTGTATGGCAGTGATAGCTTATCTGAGGATGCATGGAATTGTGATTTACCCATTTTTGGACAACTGGCTCATGCATTAAAAGACCAAAACAAGTTGTGTTCTCAAACGTTATATGTGTTAGATCTTCTTCAGAACCTTGGAGTCCTGGTGAACTGGAAGAAATCGTACCTGGGTCCAGCTCACACCATAAATAACATCAGGACTGTTGGGAACACGGAAACAAAGAGAGCCTACTTACCTCAGGAGCATTTCAAATGTATCAAAGAAATGACCCAAAATTTTCATCAATGGCCAAACCAAGGTGCATGACAAATACATCTATTAGGCCTCCTGGCCTCCTGCAAGACAACAGTATGTTATGCACGGTTAAAAATGCAAAACCTGCAGTTATGGTTTCTCTGTTTTCCGCCCAAATGTAGACAGTCAGCAAATGTGCCTCACAATTCCTACCTGGACATTACAATCTTTGAAATGATGGACAAGTATGGAGAATCTCTTCAGCAGCATACCTTTTCAAGTGATGTCTCCAACAATCTGGATCACCACAGATGCATCACTAGCAGGCTGGGGGACACACTGCAATGGCCATCAAATACAAGGGAAATGGACCTTACATCAGAAACAATTTCACATCAATTTCTTGGAGCTCCTTGCTGTTTTTCAGGGGATAAAGGCATTTCTACCACTTCTGAGGGACCAGATAGTACAAATTCAACTAGACAACATTACGGCTATTGCTTATATAAACAGGCAAGGCAGGACGGTATCCAGGTTCCTGTGTGCATTCAGTCTTCAACTTTGGCACTGTTGCATTCAACATCAGATTTATCCTTTAGCAATCCACATAAAGATGTTGGACAATGTTTTAGATGGCAATCTGAGTGCACATTCGTGCATCATCAACAACAACACAAATGGGAAATAAAAACAATGTAAATTGCCCCATTGTTCAAAGCTTGGATTTATCCAACCATAGACCTTTTCACAGCATCAAGGAATGCAAAATGCCAATGCTTCTGCTCCAGGGCAGGACATGACCCTCTCTTGCTGCGGAATGCCTTTCAAATAGATTGGACCAGAGAGATTCCTTACATATTTCCACTGCAACCATTGATAAGTCGTGTGGTGGCGAGGCTATTAGACGTCCCAGTAACATGCATTCTCATAATGCCATGGTGGCCAAGACAATCTTGGTTTCCACTGGTATTCAGACTGTCTCAGAGCAAGTATCGATCTTCTCTCAAGGGGCAACGGTTAAGTATTACATCTGGACATGCTCGCTCTGTGCCTGATGGCATGACAAATAGGCTTCTGAATAAAATCCTTCTAAACCAACATAAGCCATCCACACGGCATAACTACACTGGAAAGTGGATAAGGTTCAAAACATATGAAAGAACAAAAGGTTCTAACCCACAAAAAGCATCAATCAGTGAAGTACTTCTCTATTTGACAACCCTTAAGTCACAAAGTCTGGCTAATGTTTCTTTGAAGGTGCATCTTGTAACACTTTCAGAAAAGCATCCAGGCTGGGATGGCAAGACACTTTTTACACATCCTGACAGCAAAGCATTCTTAAAAGGCCTGATTAATTTGTACCTACCAATCCAAAGGCCTCTTTGTACCCACCAATCCAAAAGCCTATATTGTTAGTCCTCTCCGTGCTAACTTTTGAGCCATTTGAGCCTATGGGCACAGCATGGATAAAGTTGTTAACTCTGAAAACAGCTTTCCTTATAGCTATAACAACAAGTAAAAGGGTCAGTGAACTAATGGCATTGCACATAGATATAAGATATATGAGAATATACCCTGAAAAAGTACTGATGCGCATGGACCATGATTTCTTATCGAAGGTGGTGTCATGTTTCCACCATAACCAATATATTGTCTTGCCTATGTTCTTCAGGAATCCCATCAACCCAGATAGAATGAGCAATGCACTCCTTGGATGTACATAGAGCTCTGTTATACTACTTAGACCACACAAAATCCTTCAGGATCACTAAATGCCTATTCATCTCGTACAAAGGCAAGCCCAAGGGCCACTGTGTATTGAGACAACAAATGTCTCATTGGCTAGTGGAACTGATTATATTAACCTACAAGACTCAGAAGGTGGACCCGCAAAAGACTATTAAAGCGCACTCAACATGAGCCGCCTATGCTTCTTCCACTGTGGAGTTATCTGGCATTATATTTACAAGACATTTGCAAAGCAGCAACATGGTCCACAGAACTGCCTTTCATCCAGCATTATGCCATAGTTCTGCACTCTGCAGCGGGGGCAAATTTCAGGAGAAGTGTGCTGAAACGGGTGTTACAAAAACTACGGCACCCTCCTCCTAAAAGAGCTAGCTAAACGTCCATTCTTATGGATATCAATGGATCACGATCCAGATTAACAGGTTGCTCACCTGTAACTAACTATCTGGTAGTGATCCATTGACATCCCTAAGTCCTTCCCTAACCTTCCCGCTGCAGTAATGCTGGTCTGTAGTATACATGTGTATTTGTGTCAAAACTCACCTTAAGTTTG
This sequence comes from Hemicordylus capensis, assembly GCF_027244095.1. Classification (NCBI taxonomy): domain Eukaryota; kingdom Metazoa; phylum Chordata; class Lepidosauria; order Squamata; family Cordylidae; genus Hemicordylus; species Hemicordylus capensis. Next base: position 50,640,153 of record NC_069657.1, read on the forward strand.
AAAACAGCCCCAGCACAGCATCCCTCCAGTGGCTGTTGGTGGTGTCTGTCTTATGTTTCTTTTTTAGCCTGTGAGCCCTTTTGGACAGGCAGCCATTTAATTAGTTAGTTAGTTAATTTTTGTCTGTAAACTACTTTGGGAAGTTTGGTTGAAAAGTGGTATATAAATACTCTTTGTCTTCGTCGTCTTATTCTTGTGTGGTTGGTCATCCTCACTGGCGGTCGTCCAGGAACCGAAGAAGATGGTGTCTGGCTCACCTTAAATATCAACCACACAGTAGTTGAGGCAGGGCGTGGACGTCTCGAGGAGCTGCGGCATTCTACCTGCGAAAATCCTGCACAGGCGCAGTACCCATTCTTATGGATGTCAATGGATCAATACCACATCATTAGTTACAGGTAGGCAACCTGTTTTTGTGGGGAATTCTGAAGGCTGCATCAACAGAAGCCCCTTACAGATGTTGGGGTAGAATATATGCATGTAAAGAGGGAGCAACATCACAGTGGCAGCTTCTGCCCCTGATTTGTCCATATTAATTTGAACGTCGGAAGAGATCTTGTATGCGCACAAGTGTATATAAATAGGGATCTCTCTGATCAGTTGGGAATCCTGCCTTTGCAGGGTTTCTGATCACATGGAGAAGTCCCTGTGAGTGTATATGAATGTACGCACATAGTTTCTCGTTGGACTTGAAAGCATCTTCACCCTTTGCACTTCATATATCGTGCAGAGTGGGGCCTCTTCTGGTGGCCACAGTTTGCTGATAGGTTTGTATGTGAGGGGATGGTCTTCTACATATCCAGGCCCCAAACTATTTAGTCCTTTAAAGGTCAAGACAGCACTTTGCACTGGGCCGAGAAGCAAATCAGAAGCCAATGAGGATGATGCAATATTGGAGTTATATGGTCAAATAATAGGACTCCTGTGAGTCTAGCTGCTGTGTTTCCCACCAGCTGAAATGTCTGAACACTTTTTTCAAAGACAATCAACCACAAAATGAGCCCAGAAGGTTTCCCCAGCTGAATGTTACTGTCACATTATCCTCTCTCCCCATTTTAAAGTTGCACTACTTCTCTCTCCTCCTCAGCTGAAGAGCTTTGACCAGTTCATCTGCAACCTGATGTACGTGAGCTGGAGGAAGACACTCACTGAATACCTCCATGGCTACTACTTTCATGGCCAGGTGTATTATACTTTGAATGTGCTACACGAGGAGATTGATAATCCGTAGGTATCTGGGCATCCTCTGAGCTGTTCCTGGCTCTTTATAGCATGATTGGGCACCTTCTGCTTTGGTAGAGGACTGTCTTGTTCTCCACGTCTGTGGATGATTCTGCTTTATTTTTTCTCTAGGGCTAGGTGTCCATATACAATTTCATGGAGTCTCAGAGAGGTGGTTTAATTGGATTTTTAGCATACTCAGTGCAGTGTATTAAAAACGTAAATCTAAAAATGCAACAATAGAATAGTTGTTGTTTTTTACTATATGAACATTCTGAGCAGGATCCAGACTAGCGTAGCACTAGCACAGCACCAGTGTGCTAGTGGAAAGACATATTATAGGGTATTGCACGAAGAAAGTCTGTGAAGACTAGATAGATCAATGGTCTGACTCAGTATATGGCAGTTTCCTATGTTCCTAAGGCAGGCCTGGTCAACTTTGGCCCTCCTGCAGATGTTGGCCTACAACTCCCATAATCCTTGGCTATTGGCTACTGTAGCTGGGGATTATGGGAGTTGTAGTCCAAAAACATCTGGGAGGCCTAAGTTGAGCAGGCCTGTCCTAAGGGCTCACAATCATATATTGTCCTCATGAGGACAGTGCTCCTCCAAACTCCTTCTACTCCAAAGGAATTTTCACAGTTTTTCTAAGGTCTCTTTCTCACTCAATAATCCACCTGCACATCTTTCTTCCGTAGGGTATTATGCCCTTATATAAAGGTTAAAAACCTTAAGCCAATTATCTATATATAGTGGCTTAAAATTCAAAGCTCTTAAGGAGAGTTTGCAGGGCAATGAAGCCAACCAACCACACCTATCCTCTTTTATCTGTCAGATAAAAATAAACATTGCATGCATGGCTGTGGACAGAGCTACCTTGATGTTTACCTGGGGTTTTGCACCACATCCAGTTTTACTAAGGAAATTTGCTCCCTTTCAAAGCCATGCAGCTGCGAAAAGAATTTGTGTCACTCAGCTGCTTATTAACTTCAGTTCTTTATTAACTGCAATAACCTCAAAATATAAATCGATTCAGAGAGCAAGAGAGAGTGCATGCATATCATTGAATTAGTACTCAGTCTGGAGTAGCTGGGATTCAGGAATCATTTCCTATCTTCTCTGCACTCTTACAAATTCTGCTTTTAACTGAGTCAGAGCTTACTTAACAGCACAAATACAGGCCAGTTTTATTTATTTATTTATTTATTTTTACATTTTATATCCCGCTCTTCCTCCAAGGAGCCCAGAGCAATGTACTACATACTTAGGTTTCTCCTCACAACAACCACCCTGTGAAGTAGGTTAGGCTGAGAGAGAAGCGACTGGCCCAGAGTCACCCAGCTAGTTTCATGGCTGAATGGGGATTTGAACTCAGGTCTCCCTGGTCCTAGTCCAGCACTCTAGCCACTACACCATGCTGGCTTCCTGCAGTTAACATTGCACGCAAGGCAGATCTTCGCAGGAAGGACTCTTTTCTTCCAGATTAGACAATCTATACCAGAGACTGCTGCCCAGATGTTGGCCTACAGCTCTCATCATGCCTGCCTACTGGCCATTGTGACTGGGGATGATGGGACTTGTAGTCCATTAATAGCTGGAGGACCATAGTTTGAGACCCTTGATCTGTATTGTGTAGAGGAGGGTCTGTTTCACTGTACAGCAGTGAGCGTTCTCCTTGTTTTCTTTTTGGAGGGTAGTGTTCTGTACTATTTGAGGAGGAGAGGGGTTCCTCATCCCACACCAATGGCCCAGTTAATACTCTTGCGGTGAACTGACAGGAAGAGTTTCTGTTCAGTGCTAGTTTGGGAGTCAAGAGTTTAAAAGCACAGCCAAAAGCTACAGAATTGCCCAACTCTGCCACCTAGTGGATGGATTGTGTTTTTCTTAGTAACTTGACCTTTGTTCTGCTTTGCTGTGGCTGTCACAGCAGCATATGCCAACTTAGGTTCCCTTTCTATTGATCAGAGACCAGCGAATCAGTCAGGATGTGGAAAGATTCTGCAAACAGCTGAGCTCCATGGCCAGTAAGCTGATTGTCTCTCCCTTCACACTTGCATACTACACTTATCAGTGTTTTCACAGGTAAGTGCTGACTTCTGAACTGAAGGCTTCTTCTGTACAACCTTCTAGGAATGCTACACCTGCATGCCACTCAACAGCTGGGCGTTTGCCTTAACAGCATAGCATAGGATATGTCTTGACCCTGGTTACTACATATGACAGTCTTGTGCCTGGAATTAGGGAAGCGCACAAACCAGTTCAGAGGCCCTTTTCCAGACCTCCGAACTGGTTCTAAAGTCCGGTGGGTCGGCCAGTTTGATGGGGGGGGGTAGCTTTAAGAACCGGGGAGGGTGCTCTTACCCCAACCCGCCGTGTTACCCCCACCGGCACTGTGCTTTAAAATGGTCCTGTGGGGAAGCAGCGTACCTCCTTGCCACCCTGGTGTGCGGCGGACTGGAAGTACCCAGAAGGGCCTGGTGCGCACGCACGCCCACCAGGCACTTGCGGTCCGCCATGCACCAGGACCATTTTAAAGCACAGCGCCAGCGGGGGTAAGAGCACTCTCCCTGGTCCTTAAAGCTACCCTCCACCGCACCTTCGAGCCGGCAGGTGCCAGTTCCACGCACATCCCTACCGGGAATGATGTATTGCTTATTAATGTTATGGGTATATAAGTTTCCAGATACTCCCGTGTATGACGGAGTGGCTGAGCTTTCTAGTATTTCAAAGGGAGTAACTGCTTTGCAGCCAGAGTGGGAGTTGTGCATGGAGAGAATCTGCAGAATTCCCAAGCACCTCCTGAGTAACTTTCTCTGACTCTTGCCACGTGCCCTTCTAGTCCATTTAGGCTGCAGGCAGGCAGCACTCAGTGTCCAAGGTAGGGAGGTGCACAAACCAAGGTTTGTGCACTGCTTCGGCGAACTGGTTCAGTGCCACAGGGAGGGGAGCATCGAGTGGGTTCTTTAAAAAAGTGGAGAGCAGGTTCTTATTTATTTGTTGTACTGTTTTATGCCTGTTTTTATATGTTTTTATACTCTTAGCATGTTGCTTTTATTGTGTTTTTATTGTATGTTTTTAACTTTTGTAAACCGCCTTGGGGCTATATTTTAACGAAAGGCGGTATAAAAATGCAAAAATAAAATAAATAAATAAATAAATAAGATAAATTAACTGCTCTCTGCCATGACATGCAATTTCCTGCTGTGATGGCACTGCCCCCAAGAACCCGTGTATGGTGCCAGCATGCACTGGCATCCGCACATGCATGGGTGCCATTTGCGTGGTCAGCATGGTGTTGCTGACCATGCACATGGCATCCATGCACAGGAAGCTGCATGCAGCGGCGGAGACCTGCTTTCCTCTTTTTAAAAAGATCCTGCTCACCACTCCCCTCCCTGCGGCGTTGAACCCGTGCACGAACCTCGGTTCATGAACATCCCTAGTTCAAAGTGTCGGTATTTTGTTGTGATCATTGTTGGGGAAGGAACTTTTTAATCAATGTTTTTGTCTTTCCCATCTTTGTGGGGGGAGCAGTTGTTTGTATGTGTCTAATTCCAAGACACTGAGTGGGTGGTATTAAAACACCAGCCCCCACTAGCTTTAACCCCAGACTCTAAATACCAGCCCGAACAAGATGATCTTATTGCACTACTAAAAAGATGCTCAGACTGAGACATAATTTGGCAAGTCTCTAAAGGAAAGAATTCCCCAGAGTTGGGGGTCAGCCAAAAATGCCCCTCTTGCATGCACATAATGTTGTAAAGTGTCGCACTGATAACGATAACAAGATAATAGTACTGTTCTCATGATCATCATTAGGGTGAGGAAAGCCTCCTATCCTAATTCAGAAAGCTGGGTGCACTCCCAATTTCCAGTCATGTGTTAGAGAAAATCAAGGTTGGAGATGGGGAACTTGATAATTCGTCAAGCCCCAGCTGGGAAAGACAAGTGCACCCTACCTGGATTCCATCCCCAGCTTCAGAATGTGGTAAGCGGGAAGCTTGTCCTACCCAGCTGGGGCTTCACTGATGATCAAGCTCCCCACTTCCAACCTTGTTTTCATCTAGCACATGATCAAAAATCAGGAGTACTCCCAGCTCCTGAATCTGGGAGGCTTCTCCAACCCTAATGAGTAAAATGTTTGGACAGCTTCTACGTGAAAGTGTGAGAACCGGGAAGATGAGTAGGATTGGCTTGGATATCATTAGAACTCCATGGGAGAGAGCTGTGTGGGTGCAAAATATAGGGATGTGTTAGAATAAGAGGTGATGTGTGTGAGAGAGAGATTTGAGAGTTGCTAAAGATGTAAGCAAGTGCTTTGGAATGTGAGAGAAGGAGGCAGTGCAAGAAAGGATTGAAAGAGCAAGTCTTTTTCTCCAGTAGCTTACACTGAATTCATGAGGCATTCCCCCAGTTTGAAATGGAGCTATTTGTTATGCCACACAGTACTAGCAATTGCTCTGTATGATGGTAGCACAACACGTGGATTCCTTACTGTTCTCATAGTGAGTATAATGATAACTTGCCTCCCATCTGGAGTATCATGTTGATGAGACTGATATGTGGCCATCCATTGACTGGTTTGCTAAACTAACCTCTATTTTCTCCTTTTAGCACTGGCTGGTTGGGCCCAGTGAGTATCTTTGGTTATTTTATCATTGGGACCATTGTCAACAAGATCCTTATGAGCCCCATTGTTTCAAAACTGGTGCACCAGGAGAAGCTGGAGGGTGACTTCAGGTAAGTGTATTCAGCAGATTTTATAACCTGTTTGGCCCTAGAAATAACTATCACCTAAAATAATTTGGTAACTACCGTAATTTCTGGTAAACTGGTACAGCTTTGTTTGTGATGTATATGGAGAAAATCCTTGGAAGATGCCTCTTTGGGAGATGGACTAGTAGCCTAGGTTGGCTTATTTGCAGCATGGAAGACATGGAACCAAACCAAATGAACTGTTGGCCATTCCTAGCATGTTCATACCTATATTCCTGGTTATTCAGACTTTCAGCAACTTTTGCTACAGCTGTATCTACTTCTAGTCTAGTTTTTATTCTACATTTACTTAACTTTTTTACTGTGGTAGATAGAAGTAAGAATGGGTTTTGCAAAGATGCTGATTACCCAGTCAAAAAATAAATAATAGGCCACCCACTTATGCTAATATTTTCTTTGACTTCAACAGATTTAAGCACATGCAGCTACGAGTGAATGCAGAATCTGCTGCTTTCTACAGGTAAGATGAGTGTTTTTCTTTTTATTCTCTCATCTTGGGAAATCTCTGGCTCCTGAAAGGAAAATTAAAAAAAAACTTCCTGGTGATTAGCTGCCTTGTCTCCTAGTCTGTTCAGTTTTCTATTTCCTTTGTTTGTTTGTTTGTTTGTTTGTTTGTGTATCCCTTTCTAACATGGAACGCAAGGTGACATCCATAGGATCCCCAGTGGTCACCCATCCAGGCATTGATCAGTCCTAGACATGCTTAATTTCAGCAAGATGGCTGTACCATGTGCCCTCAGACCATGTCCCAGGACCGTCTGCCAAGTACTTAGTCTCCCTCTCTCACTTCTTTCTCCTCTGTTATGATACAGATGCAACTTCTGTGCTAGGTGGTTGTGTTTTCTAAGGAGAGTCAGTTTCAGGTGAGCTGTGGGCCTGAACGTGTATAGAATATTTCACAGCATCGTTTATGAACTTAGTAAATACTATACATGTACACATACCAGAGGAATCACAGAGCAGCATCAATCCCCCTTCTCCCAGAATAGGGTTCTCTTTTGTTCCCTATGCTACTTAGCATGGGCTGTAGATTGGAGAATGTGAAACAGCCTAATATGTCCTGCCATTAAGAAAGCTTTTCTGCAGTCTGTTTTCCCTGCCTCTTAATTTAATCTGGGTTTTCTTAGGCTGTACCTCTATTAATAAGAGTAATCATGTACCACTCTGACATCACCCCACTGTCACAGATTTCAGTTCCTTTCTCCAGCATATCACCTTCAAAACTGATAACTTTTGTTGCATGTCTGTGAATCCAGGCAAGCCTTAACGTTAGACAACTCCAGGCAGATCTTTGTAGGGACTTTAACATCCCCGTGCTGCTTTAGTTTATGTGAAAATCTTTAGTTATCCCACCATCAGTTTAGTCCCAATGGGGGATTAGCACACATCTGGGCTGATCAGAATTTCACGAATCTTGGTTAGTCTGGATAGCCAGCCACAGCCTGTGGCTGCCACAGTCTTGCCCGCCTCCTAGTTTGGGAAGGGGGGATCTTATATCTGGCATTGTGCTGAACATTAGAGGTCTTCAGAGCACCTGTGCTTAAGCCCAATGCAAGGCCTCCACAGTTCTGAGCTCAGGAGAAGGGCAGGAGAGTATCCCTGCAGTGGCATTGCACTTTGGAAACTTCGGAGGAAAGTGGAGGCTCATACATGTCATGCTGTGCTCCTGGAAGTACTTAAAGTGTCTCCCAAATACAGCTCCGCTTCAGGGATGATCCCTTGTGCTCCTCTTTGCTCCATGCGTGGAGGAAGGATGGGGATTCTTCGCACTTGCCACAGTGGGGTAGGATCCTTGCTATGGCAGAATAATTTGTAGGCCCATAGTGCTAATTTACTCTGTGAATTGTTTTTAATTGTTTTTATTCTGTGAAAGTGTTTTTATGGTTTTTGTTTTCTACTGTAATTTGGATTATGTACACCACACAGAGAGAGATAACAGGTGGTATATAAATATGATTGATTGATAGATACTCGGAAATAGTAAGTTGGACAAAATCTGCCACATTGTTAAGACTGCTGTGAGGATAGCTCAGGAGGCATGATACTAAAACAGTTGTTGTCAAGCTTTTCTGTAACACTTTTCTTGGCCCAGAGTTGCTAAGGGAGCCCAGTTGGAGTGCATCTGCACAAGCAAGCTTTTGCACGATCTGTGTACACATGTATCGGAACGGATTTATATGATCCACCTTTCTTCCCATGTGCTGTTCTTCTCTTAGGCTTTGGTTCTTTGTTGCTGGGTTTTTAAAAACTGTGTGAACCTTTGTGTTGTATTAGCCTTCACACAGTGTCTCTCATGTTCGTTTGGACAACCATCTTGTTTATCTCGCCATTCCTTCTCTGCTGTCCTCTGATTTCCCCTACCTCACCCTGTTGTTTAAAACAGTTCTGAACATGCATCAGCAATACTTTTTTTCCTTTTTTGTGCGTGCATTTTTCTGATATGGTATGGGCCCCTCTGTTTTTGCATCGCACAGAAATATGTTCTTCCCCTTGCCCAATTTACTTGTGCGTGTTTATTTGTTGTGGGTGCAAGAGGGAGGGAAACAAGCTCTGTTGTTCGCACATATCCAGTATTACTTGGTTTTTCCAATTACTCAAAGAACAGAGGAAGTCTATATGAACCCCTGCTAACTGAGCAGAGAGGCACCTTTTAAAGTGGCAATTCTCTTAAATTTAGCAGAGGGAGAGCAACTATTCCTATCCAGCCCCAGCATAGCATTCCTCCAGTGTTGGTTGATAATGTGTCTCCCTTTGGTTTCTTTTGGGACAGGGAATTCATTCATTCATTCATTCATTCGATTTCTATACCGCCCTTCCAAAAGTGGCTCAGGGGGGTTTACACAGAGAAAAAATAAATAAATAAAGATGGCTCCCTGTCCCCAAAGGGCTCACAATCTAAAAAGAAACATAAGATAGACATCAGCAACAATCACTGGAGGTACGGTGCTGAGGGTGGATAGGGTCAGTTACTCTCCCCCTGCTAAATAAAGAGAATCACCACGTTAAAAGGTGCCTTTTTGCCAAGTTAGAATCACTTCCCCATCCCACTCCCATGTAAATTGCTTTGAGAATTTTTGTTGAAAAGCAGTATATAAATAGGAGGAGGAAATTGGTTAAAAGAATTGAAGAGAAAAGAAAGTTGGGGGGTGACAGGGAGACGGGAAGCAGGAAAACCAGAAGGAATGTAACATCATGTTTGCTCTTTCCCTTTTCACCACACGAGGTCAGAAGTATCATTAGGAATCTCACTAGAAGCAGCTGCAATAATGTTGAAAGTCTTGGATTCCCTCAGTTTAGAAGTGTCCTAAAGCAAAGGGGGGGGGGATATGACTCTCTTTTCCATATTCCTGTACCCCTTGTGCTTTGTATGGGTTTTGTAGGGGGGTATGGAGAAGAATCACACAACTTATGCTACTTTTCTTATTCAGAGAGCTGGCTTGGTCTCTGTCCGATAATTGTTTTAATATCCCTAATAAACAAGTTGTTCTAGTAAAAACTAATCTATCTACTTTTCTTTCGCTATCCTTACAACTGATCTAAATTTGGTCCAAATCAGTTAGGCAGTTCACAAGTTAGATGAAAATGAAGAGACAAAAGTCCCACAGTGCTGTAAACAGGTTTATTTGAGCCCAACACATGTCGGCTGAAGCCTTCTTCAGGGGCAAAATATTATCCAGTGTAATCATGTTACAAAAACACTTCTTCAAAAACAGTTAACAATATCTTAGAGTAGCCAAAGGTAATGAAGCACATTTCCTAATATCTTCCTGCTGTAAGCTCCATTCATCTGCAAATTTATACCCTTAGATAATGTCCCAGCTGTGCTGCATTGCCTAACCAACTCCTGAAGTCATGCTACTTAAAGGAGAATAATCTTAACTTAAGATGTTTACAGCACCGTGGGACTCCTTTTCTCTTCATTTTCATCTGTATTTGGTGCTTCTAGTTTTTCTTCATATATTAGTTCACAAGTTAGCCCAATTGTGCCTCAAATATTCAAACTTCCACCATCTTGAATTGGGGTGGATGACATAATTACAAACTACACCCTTGAGGTGTCCCTACACCTGTAGCAGATTTGGTTCAAATTGGTTAGGCGGTTCACAAGTTTAGCCCGATTGCACCTCAAACGGTCGCCATCTTGAATCGGGTGGATGAAACATCATCACAAACTAAACCATTGAGGTGTCTGTGTGTGACACTCACTACAACTGTACCAAATTTGATTCAGATCAGTTAGACAGTCCACAAATTAGGCCACTTGTGCCTCAAATGTTTACATGTCTGCCATCTTGAATTGGGGGGATGTCAGCATCACAGACTATACACTGTTGAGGTGTCCCTATGTGTCCCTACAACTATACCCAATTTGGTTCATATTGGTTCAGGCATTGCGACGTTGATAGGGGACGACTCACACACAGATACATACATGGAATGCCGGGTGATCTCATAAGCCTACTGGAAAGTAGGCTAAAAAAACCAGGTAGGTCCAAGAGCAGTCCCTGCTCCACGTCAACTGTCTGTCCTTTTCTGCCTTCTTTAGCCCAGCTTCCTAGTCAACCCTACACATCCAGAATGAGGCAATCCTTTGCCCTACTAGTCCCCTATATTTTATTGGGTGCGAGTTGCTTGTTGCAACCTAAAGTGACAGCTTATGTAGGTGCATCCAAAGGTCTGCCTCTTTGTCCAATCACTATGTGACAAACTGACCAATATAACCTTTTTCTTGCTAAGTTAGGACAGTAAGGATGCTTAGATAACTGCAATGTCTGTCTTACAACTTGTGAACTGGCTACCCCTGCGGACTGGCCAAAGCCTAAACTTCAAAGTGCTGTATAATCCTTTTAGGTGTTAATAGCTTTCTTATCACCTGTATTAACTGGGCAAGGAGGCATCTTTTATGTTGTGATTCTCTTATATTTAGCAGAGGGAGAGCAATTGTTCCTGTTCACCCCAGCATAGCATCTTTTCCAGTGGCTGTTTGCTAATGTCTCCCTTACGTCTTGTTTGATTTTGTTTTATATTTTTTGAGCCTTTTGGGGACAGGGAACCATTCTTTCATTTCTTTTGTTACATACGCTGTTTTGAGAACTTATTTGTTGAAAGGCAGAATATAAATGTTCTCATTTGTTGAAAGGCAGAATATAAATGTTCTCATCATCTCTTAATTCAGTTTTTCCATGAGAAATGGTTTATGCATAATCCCCCATAATCCATTTGCCATCGTGTTTGTGTGTGTGTGCGTGCGTGGACACACACAAGTGCACACACACACACAGCTTGTCCTAATGAACTTTGGATTTATGTGAATGAACACTTTACAAATGGATCACCTGCTGCTTTGCAGAGCTGGTCAAGTAGAACACATGCGAACCAACCGCAGGCTGCAAACTCTGCTGCAGACACAGAAGGAGCTGATGGGCAAAGAACTGTGGCTGTACAGTAAGCGCAACCATTTTTCTTAAGTCTCATTTTTAAATTTATTCATTCATTTTATTTGTCGTATTTATATACTGCCCTATATAAAATCTCAGGGTGGTTTATAATCCAACTCAACAACCAAAACCTATACATCATATTAAAAAGATTAAAATTACCATAAATGAAACTTTAAAACATCATAAACTAAAAGCCTGATAAAACAGGTGTGTTTTCAAAAGATCTGGGCTCTAGAACAGCCTGGATGGCTTTTAGTTTCCTCATTGTTATCAGTCACTTTTTACATTGTTGAGCATAACTGGCCCCCAACACAAGTACCTCCAGTGACTGTTGCTGGTGTCCATCTGATGTTGCTTTTTAGATTGTGAGCCCTTTGGGGACAGGGATCCATCTTATTTATTTATTATTTCTCTGTGTAAACCACCCTGAGCCATTTTTGGAAGGGCAATATAGAAATAGAATGAATTAATAATAATAACAACAACAATAATAGGACTCAATGTCTGGATAAAACAAACCAGTCAATAACATCTGTCTGACTGTGTAAACAAGAAATAATAATACAACTTTTGCATGACTTGGGTTTTTAAATGACACACATCTTTTGAAACTGCAATTTTGGGGCCTTTGGGGTGGGAGAAGAAATGCACATTTTGTTTCTGTTTGCATGCCCTGAACCAGGAGCTCAAAACGACAATCCTGATTTCTTTTAACTAACCATAGTTTTGACAAACCACCATTCCCTGACTTCAGATACAACAGGGGCCTGTTGTTAGTTCAAAAGCAGAAGCTTCTAGTCTCCTCTGAGTGCACAAAGGAAGAGAAGAAGGGGAGAGCACAAGAACCCAAGGCTCATTTAGGCTTGTTAGGGGTAATTTAAATCATCATGGTTTAGATTATTCTCTGAACCTGGAGTCTTGTATTTCTTGTGCTTGGTCCCAAGGAGCCCTTGGCCCTAGTAATGGGAATCCTTGGTCATACAATCTGGGCAGGACTTTCTTATTGCTCCTTGCCTCATGTTGATATGTTTCTCCTCAGTGGGGATCAACACTTTTGACTATCTGGGCAGCATCCTGAGTTATGTGGTGATTGCTGTTCCCATCTTCAGTGGAGTCTATGGTGACCTGGATCCTGCAGAACTGAGCTCCTTGGTCAGCAAGGTGAGTTCTTACAGTCCCTCTGGGTAGGAACTGTGATATGTCCTCATGTGTTCCTTGCTTTTCCAGCATTCTGCAATTCCTATAAAACCTATTGGATTAAGAAAACAAAAATCTGCAAAGGCTTTTGAAATTGGGGGCATACTATTAGGAGTTTGGTCTGAGATGTGCCAGGTAATGAGGACACATCCCTGTGCTAAGAGAGAAGGATCTTGGTGAATGCAGATAATTTATGCAATGGTAATATTTGCGTGTATACATATATATGATACTGGTAACATCTTTAACATCCACTATGGCTTCTGAGATGTCAACAGCCCTACTTCAAGCTAATCTCAGCTTTAAGAGCAAGAAATGTACATTTTAAAAACACTAAATGCTGGGATTATAAAGCAGGTGAATTCTGTGCAAAGGAGCAGATTCTGGATTTGTGTGAAGCTGTTACAGCAAGGGCATAGCCACCAATTTTCACATGTGTCTCGTGAACATGGGCTGCCACGTCCCTTCCCCTCACTTTCTGCTCTAATTGCCTGCTGGGCAATCTCTTAGAGCAGCAAGTGAGGGGAGAAGGTGCAAGGTTTCCTCACACCAGCAAGGGAACCTCCCGTCCCCTCACTGACCACTCTAAGAGCCAGGAACTTCTGGAAGTCTCTTAGAGTGGCAAGTGAGGGGATGGAAGGTTTCCTTGCTGATCCAAGAGAGGAAACCTTGCATGCCCTACCACAACGGGCAGCTTAATGGCTGTGAGGGTGAAAGGAGGAAGGAGGCAGCAGTATGGCAGTGAGAGGAGGAGGAAGGAGGCAGCAGTATGGCAGTGAGAGGAGGAGGAAGGTGGCAGGCAGCAACAAAGCAAGGCAGGCAGTGGGGACCCCACATGCAGGCAGTGGGGACCCCACATGCAGGCAGTGGGGACCCCACATGCAGGCAGTGGGGACCCCACATGCAGGCAGTGGGGACCCCACATGCAGGCAGTGGGGACCCCACATGCAGGCAGTGGGGACCCCACATGCAGGCAGTGGGGACCCCACATGCAGGCAGTGGGGACCCCACATGCAGGCAGTGGGGACCCCACATGCAGGCAGTGGGGACCCCACATGCAGGCAGTGGGGACCCCACATGCAGGCAGTGGGGACCCCACATGCAGGCAGTGGGGACCCCACATGCAGGCAGTGGGGACCCCACATGCAGGCAGTGGGGACCCCACATGCAGGCAGTGGGGACCCCACATGCAGGCAGTGGGGACCCCACATGCAGGCAGTGGGGACCCCACATGCAGGCAGTGGGGACCCCACATGCAGGCAGTGGGGACCCCACATGCAGGCAGTGGGGACCCCACATGCAGGCAGTGGGGACCCCACATGCAGGCAGTGGGGACCCCACATGCAGGCAGTGGGGACCCCACATGCAGGCAGTGGGGGGGCAATGGGGCAGGGGAGGACACAGGTCACCATGACGCTTGCTACGCCCTGTGTTACAGAACACACAACTATTAGTAATGGAAGAAATGGCTCCCTCTTCCCAGTATTGTTGTTGTTTTGCTTTGCTTTGCTTCCAACCACCGAGTTGCAAGGTGATTAATGGCAATTCAGTCCAATCCCTTCCCCAAAGTAGGACAAATCATCCTTTCATATATGTACCTTGGAAGTTGCCTTATTCTGGTTCAGGCGAATGGTCCACAAACTCAGTGTTATCTGTGCTGACTGAGCTCTCAGGGTTTCAGGGAGCAGTCATTCCCAGCCCTACCTGGAGATACCAAGAACTGAACCTGGGAGCTTCTGCATGCAAAAGTTATGCTTTGCCACTGAACTACAGCCCCATTCCCCACTCACAGCCCACCTATGCAGTCCAGTCCAGGGCATGCCACAGGCAGAGAACAGACGTACTTCAGAAACGCTGTACATAAAATGCTGCTATAGTATCAGAATTTCAGGGGAGATTACGCAACTACTCATTAGGAGTGCTGTTGTTTCTTGACTAGTCAGAAGCCTAGAATAAAATCCTATTCCCTACTAATCGAGCAAAGAGGCACCTTTTAAAAGTGGTTATTCTCTTTATTTAGCAGGGGGAGAGCAACTGGCCCTATCCATCCCCAGCACAGCATCCTTCCAGTGGCTGTTGCTGGTGGCTGTCTTATTTTTCTTTTTTAGATTGTGAGCCCTTTGGGGACAGGGAGCCATTTTTACTTATCTATTTATATCTATGTAAACTGCTTTGGAAACTTTTTGTTGAAAAGCGGTATATAAATATTCTTCGTATTCGTATTCATAGTCCTCTCATGAGGTATGTTTGTTGCTTCCACATACTGCTGAGAAACTATAGATGCCAGCCAGCTATCACGCAGCTAGTCAAGAGGGCAGATTTATTGCTTCACCTGTCATGACATCAGTCCTCTCCTCTGTAAACAAGGGGCAAACTCACTCCGAGATGAGGCTCCACAGGCTCATTTGTAGCTCATCAAAACCGACTGAAACTAATCACATAGAGCTAAAAATAGCCTAGCATTCCTCACTATGCCACGAGAAGCTTCTTCTGAACAGGATGGGGAAGCTTCCCAAGCACAGCAAGGTTGGATGGCTGGATCTCATGACCCCATGGAGGGGCATCAGTCCTAGTGCCATTGCGTAACTTGGCAGAATACAGAGGCTAGTTGGTTGCTATTTTTGTTACCCCTGGTTGTTCTGCTCCCTCTGTCTGAGATATTATCTCTTTGTTTCCAGACTCTTGGCTCCTTTAACATTTCACATACTGTTTGTCACGTGGCTGTGTATTTTAAGACACGGGTCAGGAGGCCTCATGTTTCAGGGTGGCGTGGCTTTCTGCTAGGCACAGATGCCTGTGTAAAGTGAATCCCAGTGCCATGTTCTGCATCATGTCACATTCCAATAAGCAGAGCTCTACATGTGCCAAATGCCAGTACGCCAGGAGGACGGGCAGCCCCAACAGGCAAATTGCCTCTGAATGAGAGGAGCAGGGAGAGTGTGTATGAATCTATGCACTGCTGTGAGACCCCTGGGGAGAGTCTTTGACTCTGAGGTCCTGCTTCTCCTTAGCCAAGTCTTTATTCCCAGCCCAGTCCTCTTCTTCCTTGCTGGTTCAGTCAGCCAGCCCCTCATGCAGGTTCAGCAGTGGGCCTCTGCAGCTGCCCAGCCCCAGTTACCCCCAGCTGGAGCCATGTGCAGCTTCATCCACCCCCATGCTTCCACTGCTGCTGGGGGTGTCTGGTCTGCTAGTGGCTTCTTCAGCCAGCCCACCACTAGCCAGGTTCTCTCTCCCTTAACGGTTGTGTAAGTACCCAGGGACGCCATCCTTCCAATTAGCTTGAGCTTCTGACATTCCCAGCAGTGATAACCTTCTGGATGGAGTCTGTGTTTGGAGGAGAGGTGCATTAGTGAGGGCACAACTTCTAACAGAGGGGTAATTGAGTTCCTTTAGGAGGGATTTACCAAGATCTGTAGTCTGGGGTAGAGCCAAGGTGCATGTGTCATTAAATGCATCAGCATGTAGCTGGAGTCATACTATTAACTCTCAAGGAGCCGCTGTGCAGGGCCATGATTCAGTTTGGGATTGTGCCTGAATTCAAGGGCATTTTACCACTTACTGGCTGTTTTGTTGCTGAAAACCACCCCACTAAAGCAGCTGTTTAACCACCAAAGCATCATTTGCTACAATGGCACTTTGGGATTTGGGCAGGAAAACTGCATAGAAGTGTTAAATACCCCCTACCTCCTATGCCTGGCCCAAATTATAGTCCTGCACAGTTGCTACTTAAAAGTGAAGGCAAACCTCTGACTACATGATAATGCATTTATTGTTATGTGTAATTTGGCCTTTAAAGCATCCTCGAACAGTATTTCTCCATGGCTCAGCATGGGACTGATTCTTCTTACCTGCCCAGTAATAACTGCTAGCCCAGCAATCAAGGCTGTGTTCTGCATGCATAAAAGAGAGCACAGAATCTATAGTGCAGGTGTAGGCAACCTTGGCTCTCCAGATGTTGTTGAACTACAACTCCCATCATCCTCAGCCACAATTTATTGCATAATTCAGCATCCTGATCCCAACTTTCCTTCCTTCATTCATTCTACTGCTTTTCTACAGCAGTGCCCAAAGCCTTGTATGACCAATAAAATCATGTTAAGATATAATTTAAAATTAATAATAGCATTGCAACATAATAACATTCTTTTGTCACTTATAACAAGTCTCTAGCCCTCCTGCCTGAAGTAAAATCCCAGATTATAAGGGCAGTGTTTGCTCAAGGCTTAGAAACCAAGAGGAAGCTTTTGCAGATGACTTGAATCAACTTCCTGACCCAGTCCCTGGTTTATTCCTGTTTTCCATTACTAGTTGCCAAAATTCTGTAAACACCACACATGGCAGCATTGATGCAAAACATTTGACCTATGAAACTCTCAGTGTAGAATGTGGATTTCATGGACACATGCAATGGCTAAGCAGCTAAGGAGACCATTCCTATGGCTAATTTCCTAGTGGCAAGGTGAGGAAGCATCAGTAGCTCCTGTTCTAGTTATTGCTTCCCATCCCTTGTTAACACTGTGTTTGCGTGCAATTTGTCTTGCAGAATGCCTTTGTCTCCATATACCTGATTAACTGCTTTAGCCAGCTCATAGATCTCTCCACCACTGTTTCTGATGTAGCTGGCTATACACACAGGTAAACGATCTTGTCAGTGGGCTGCTTGGGAGGCAGTCTTATCATAATGTGTGTGGGTCTTCAGGGGATGTATCTGTATGGAACCCCTGTAGAATGAAGGAAGCTCTTACTCTTGGTGGGGTCCATCACGGTCCACCATGTGTGAACTGCTATGGTAATAGTGCACATGGTACATGAGTGCCCATCTAGGACATTGTAAAACTGGAAGAGGACATTGTAGAACTGGAAGAGGTGCAGAAGAGGGCAACCAAGATGATCAGGGGCCTAGAGCACCTTCCTTATCTACAACACCTGGGGCTATTTAGTTTAGAAAAAAGACAACTGCGGGGAGACATGATAGAAGTCTATAAAATCATGCACAGAGTGGAGAAAGTGGATAGAGAGAAATTCTTCTCCCTCTCACATAACACTAGAACCAGGGGTCATCCCATGAAATTGATTGCCAGGAAATTTAGGACCAGCAAACAGAAGTATTCTTTCACACAACGCATAATCAACTTGTGGAATTCTCTGCCACAAGTTGTGGTGACAGACAACAACCTGGATGGTTTTAAGAGGGGTTTGGATAACTTCACGGAGGAGAGTTCTATCAATGGCTACTAGTCGGAGGGCTTTAGGCCACCTCCAACCTCAAAGGCAGGATGCCTCTGAATACTAGTTGCAGGGGAGTAACAGCAGTAGAGAGGGCATGCCCTCAACTCCTGCTGTGGGCTTCCAGTGGCATCTTGTGGGCCACTGTGTGAAACAGGATGCTGGACTAGATGGGCCTTGGGCCTGATCCAGCAGGGCTGTTCTTATGTTCTTAGAGTCTGTGTGCCAGTACGGTTATGCTACCTTGGGTTCTCTTCTTTTGAGAAGAAGCAGGCAGGAGACTCTTCCCCCGCCCCCCTTCAGGCATAAGGGGATATCTGTAATTAGAATATTTGATTCAGCAACAAAGGAGATGAATTTTTCCTTTAAAATAAGGTAGATTCATCCGGCTGGTGTCTAGGCCTGTGTGTCATCTCCCTCTATGGTTGGTTGGTGGTTTTGCTACCTGTCTGGCCTGGACATTTTATTTTATTTATTTATTTTAAATATTTCTATACTGCCCCAAACTTGTAAACTCTGGGTGGTTTACAATTAAAAACATTTAAAACATTAAATCGATTAACAATTAAAATCATTTAAAAGATTAAAAACATTGAAACATCAGCTCCACTCCCGACCAGAAAGTTTCAGGACCAGAATTCAAGGCTGCTTGAATTCAAAGCTGGCCCCAGAGGGAGGAGAGCTGCTAATGGGAAATGGCGTGTGGGTTAATCCTCATTGTGTCATCATTTATCTCTCAGGTTGTTTTGTTATCAGCTGGGGACTTAAAAAATTTGCCTGGCTCTTGCTTTAATGCCAGCTCTCCATTTCATTTCCCCCCCTTTCTACCTGTATTTTTTTATTTATATTGCTGACATCTTTTTTTTTAACCCTGCTTTGGGAATCTTAAAAATAAATCTAAATAAAATACTCAGACTGTGCATTACAGTTGTCCATTATGACTCCTAAATCATGACGGAAAAAGCTTATAGTATTATAGTAATAAATCTTTTGCTGCTTTGTAGACTAGACTACTTAGCAAGCCTGGTCTGTTCTGGACCCTGCTATTCAGGATAGGAGCTGGGGTGAGGGGGTTGTTTCTGTCTTTGCAGTTACTGACTTTCTTATGTTTTTGTAGAATTGGAGAGTTGCAGGAGACCCTGTTGAAACTTTCCAAGAAACAAAAAGACTGTGAATGGCAGGCCAAATGGAACTACAATGAGTGAGTAGCTATAGGATGGCAGTTTTCTGACTTTGCTTTGCCAAGAAACAGACAGTTTCTTGAGGCCCATTCACATGTTATGTCCAACACTTGTACAATGAGTGTACAGTACAAAAGTACAGTAGTTCACATGTTATGCTGAACAGAGGCGCAGAAGTATACTTCCTATCTGTACCATGCATTTGAAGGGCCCGTATCCAAGTTCATTTTAAAAATGAACACAAGTGCAATCATTCTCACAACACGTGTACGAGTGTACAGACATCTGTACAACATAATGTCTAAATCAGGCTTTGGTCAGGGGAAGAGGATAAAAACCCAAATGGCAGCTGAACATTGGTCTTCCTCTTGAGTGATAAGATCACTGGGGGAAACTTTGCAGCCCAGATAACTCCTCCACTTTAGATAGCTGATGCTGTCGTCTGTAAGTGCTTGAAACAAACCTGGAAAATTCTACAGTGAAGTAGGAAGATGGAATAGTTGAGAGTGTCAAGTTGTCTCCCAGGAAAGGCCCAGTGCCAAGTTGAGGGAAGCCTTAGGTGGAGGTGAGTTGGTGGGAACTCTTTCATCCATTACCAAACCCTATATCATTTGACTGCAAGAGCAGGATGTCGGGGGGGAGGGTTATGTGGGCAAAACACAAGGGCTGTGATCTGAAGGCATATGTTGCAGCCACCTTGCTGAAGCTGAGCAGGTCTGGATCTGGTCAGTACCTGAATGAGAGGATGCCTGGGAATCCTATGTACAGGAGAACCTCATTATTCACAATTCAACGTATCTGCAGGGTATCTAATAGATACCTGTTTCCAGTATTCATGAATTCAATAGGGTTAAAACCCATGTCTCCGCGATTCCTAGAGGGCTGGAAGTGACAGCGGAGGTCACTTCCACCATTTTGTGGCTCGTTTCTTCACAAAGTCGGACTTTCCCCCCATGATTTTTCAGTTTCTCGAGGCATTTTGTCCTTCAGGGGGCATTGCTCGGCACATGGGAGACCTACAATGCATGCCACAGTAGGTTTTTTCACCATCCTAGGCTTTAAGGAAAAAAAATTTCCCTCCACCTTGGAACCTAACCCCGCTTTCCCCATAGCCATAATGCCTCGTTACTTGCAGTTCCATTACTCGCAGTAGTAGGTGAGGAATGGAACCCCTACAAGTAATGAGTTATCCTATACACAGCTTTGAGTTGCATCATGAAAGACAGACTATAAATGAGATAAATAAAGATAGTACACGCCCAGCTGATAAGCAGAATTTGCAAGCAGCAGTGCTTAGTGCTGACCAGGCCATGGTTAAGAAGCACAGAGACCTGGAAAAAAGACAATGCTGCAGGCCCCAGGCCCTATGCGGATAGTTCCTGATGATCCATTTTAAACTACTGAAAGTTATTTTGGGGCACATGTTTTGTTGGGGTTTTTTTAATGGGTCTCTGTAGGCGCATCCCCACCTCCAAGCTATTAGAAGGCCAGCGTAGACTTGAGTGACCATAAGATGGATCAGAATGGCTGACTGTTGAGAAGTTCTTGTGCAACAAACCCTAACACACTATGATTTTTCAGGGGTCACATGTACCCTTTCACATATTGTATCTTTTAGGGCCAAAGACCCTCTGTGTGTTGTCTCTTTAAAATACGGTGTAATGTACTCTTTCTTGGGCTTGTCTTGATGACTCAGTGTTTCGAAAGAGGAGATGAGCAAAAGCAGCACAGCTTTCCTCCTGGAGCAAGTCTCTCTCTCTGCCCCTTCTGAGAAGCTGCTCATCAAGGACCTAAATCTGAAAATCACCAAAGGCAACAGCCTACTGATTACTGGGAACACAGGCACAGGGAAGACATCATTGTTGCGTCTTCTTGGCGGCCTCTGGGAGAACAAGCAAGGTGAGTACATCACCTTCCCTGAAATGTTGCTTTGATTAACATTAGCCCCTTCAGGAGGTTTGTGGGCTGAACATGGATCCCTCATAGGCCAGGCAGACTTACTGGGCAAAAGGTGGACAAGGGCTTCTCAGGAACCTAAATGAAATCAAGCATCTCTTGTGCTTGGTTTCCTAGTACTGTTGCTGGTAACCGTGTCCAGGTGTCAGGCCTGCCCTTGATCCATTTAGATGTGAGGTATCAACATATGACCATTTGCTGCAAGGTCACTGCTTATAACCAGCCCCCATGACAGCCACATTGCCACATGAGCAACTATTTGAGCACATTTGCCACATGAGCAACTATTTTTCTGTAGGCTCCAGTCATATGGTGAGCCACATCCCCACAGTGGCAAGAGCATGAGGTAAAGCTTATATCGTTGCATATCCTTCTCTTCGTATATTCAGCAGTGTTGTGGGACACACAGTCCCTATTTAGACATTATAGGATAGTGGGGATTAGGAGTGTGCATGGTTCGGTCCGGCAACATTCCATAGAACACCGGACTGGTCCGGCAGTCCGGCACAGGGGGGGCCTGTCGCTTTAAGCGGGGGGGGTGGTAGTACTTACCCCCCACCCGCCGCTCTTCCCCCTCCGGCACTGTTCCGATCAAGGAATCTTCTTGGGGCAGCAGAGTTCCTCTCTGCCGCCCCTGCCTGCCCCCGTCGTTGTCTTAAAATGCCTCCAATGCTGCCCCCGTCGTTCCTAAAGCCCACATACGTCACGGCGCGCGCGCGGCAGCGTCAGAGACTGGGGCGCATGCGCGCCGCTAGCGCTCGTCTGTGAGCTTTAGGAACGACGGGGGTAGCATTGGAGGCATTTTAAGACAACGACGGGGGCAGGCAGGGGCGGCAGAGAGGAACTCTGTCGCCCCAAGAAGATTCCTTGATCGGAACAGCGCCGGAGGGGGAAGAGCGGTGGGTGGGGGGTAAGTACTACCACCACCCCCGCTTAAAGCGACAGGCCCCCCCCGTGCCGGTCCGGGGGGCCTCCGAATCTTGCACACCCCTAGTGGGGATGCTGTACTTGTGGACTCCTTCCCTGAGAGTGTGCTTAGAAGCCTCACTGTGACATATGCTGAAATTCCACCCCCACCCTCAGGTTCCACACTTAACAGTTTTGGTCTGAAAAGACAAATACAATACTCCTGCAGAGATCCCTTGTTGTGGAATGTTGGGACACCCCAGCATTCTCACTGCAGGAAGACTCTCCATGAGGACATTTGATGCTTCAGGCGGTTGGGGTTTTGGAGTGGAAACCCCATCATCTCTTTCGTGTGTGAGCCCTTTGGGGACAGGGAGCAATTTTATTTGTTTTTATATTCATGTAAACCGCTTTAGGAACTTTTGTTGAAAATGTTGGAGCTAGGACCCAGGCAGCATTAGTTCTCAGCTACAATGTCTCATAGTAATCACAGCAGTAGGGATGTGTACAGAACTGGGTGGGGGCAGCTCAAGGGGGTGTCACTTTAAGGGCGGGGGAGGGTGCACTTAACCCTCCCCCCGCTTTCCCCCCACCAGTGCTCAGTTCCCGTAAAAGCCGTTGGGGCAGCAGTGTACCTCCCTGCCACCCCTTCCCCCTCTTTGGCCAGAAATGGCCAGAAGTACCGGGTGCAAGTACACATGCGCACCTGGTACTTCCAGCCCCTTCTGGAACTGAGTGCCGGTGGGGGGAAAGTGGGCAGAGGGGTACGTGCACCCTCCCCCACCCTTAAAGTGACACACACACCCTTGGCTTTGAACTTCGAGCCACCCCAAGTGTTTGAACCTGTTTGGAGGCCTGTAAAAGGGCTTCCAAACAGGTTCATGCACATCCCTACACTGTGGGGGTGGGTGGGTGTTAAAGTGCTGGACTCCTCCCCTCTTTTTTTCTTCCAGTATTAATCTCCATTTTGTCTCTCTAGAAATGGCTGTTTGTTTAGTCTCTCTACCCTTCCAGCCTTAAGCTCAGTTTTCCTATCTTTTTGTAACTTCTAAATAAATCCTTGTTATTCAAACTTAAAGAACTGTCTCCAGACCTCTTGCTTGATGATTCTCCCCAAACTGGCTTTGCTCTGCTAATGGGAGTTGAACAGCCATTCTTCCTCTACAAAGGGTTATGAGGCCCAGAAACTAGTAAATAAAAGAGAAAAGCCTAGAGAGCTAAATAGAAAGCAAAGCAAAGAGAAAACCTTTGAAAATGCGAGACAGCCCAAGGATTCCAGATGATTGAAAAGTTGCAAGGTTCTGATTACAAGCTCTGGTCTTTCAAGATGGAGATGCTCCTCAAAGGTCATGGACTTGGCAGTGTTCTGCACACCCAGAATCCTGCAGATGCAGGAAAGGAGCAGAAAGAATGGGCCAAAGCAGATGAAAAGGCATCAGGAACTATTTGCTTAGCGGTGAGTGACCCAATCTTAGTGCATCTAAGAGACAAAGAAAATACAAAAGATATGTGGAAAACTCTAAAGGTATTATATAAAAAGAATTCTGTGGTTTCCAAAGTGCATCTAAGAAAGCTGAGCAATAAAAGACTTAGAGCAGGAGAAAGTCTGTCCAAGCACATAAATGAAATGTTGGAAATGTCTAGGCAACTACAGGCCGAAGAGGTGGTCATGCCAGATACAGTTTTGAAAGGATTACTGTGGAATAGTTTGCCACATTACCTTGATAGTGTGACTAGTGCCTTGGAAGTCAATGAAGATGCAGACTTACAGTTTGTAATTAACTGTCTAGAGGACTTTGATTTGCACAGAAGGGATGATATGCAACCAAAAGAAAGTGAAAATAATGCATTTAGAACCTTGCAAAGAAATAAGAAATGCTTTATTTGTAGAAGCCCCAAACACTTGCAGAAAAAAAATATCCCAAGAATAAAGATTTTGCAGACAAAAGGCAAGCAAAACAAAGTTGCAAAGAGAGTGAGTCATCTGGGAACACAGAGTACAGAACTTACAAGCAATCAGTGACTAAAGCTAACAAGCAAAGGATATGCCTTGCATGAACAGATAAAGTTTTAGAAGCTAAGTCTGAGAAATGCAGCAGTGGCATCTGCATCAACTCAGGTGCTACAAGCAACCTGATTAGAGAAAGGGAAAGATTTATAAACCTAGATACAAGTTGTAAAACCCCTATATATTTGGCAGATGGGAAACTGTTGTATGCAGAAGAAAAAGGATCTGCACAGTTGCTCTACAAACTGGAGAAAGGAGAAACCATTGGATTAACAATTGAAGAAGCTTTGTGTGTTCCTACTCTAAAAACGTATCTGATGTCTGTAAAATATACTACAGAAAGGGGCTACAAAGTAAAATCTAAAGGAAGGCACTGTTTCATTACTCTTAAACAGGAATTGCTTGTGAAAGCAGTTTTACAAGAGAATTGATTGAAGTAGAATGTGACTGAACTGTGGGCCAAAACTGTGAAGGAACGCACACACAGATGACGACTGAATATGTGGCACAGAAGGTAAGGCCATAGAGAAACCAAAATGATATGTCAGGCCGAAAAGTTGGATTTGGTAACGGGTCTAAAAATAGCCCCCTGCAGCACTGAATCAAAGTGTGCATGTGCATGTTGTATAAGAGCAAAGGCAACATGGCCTGCTTTTCTTCCTCTCAAAGAAAGAGAAACACAGCATCCTTTGGATCTGGTTCATAGTGATGTTTGTGGACCTATGCAAGTTAATACATCAAGAGGGAATAAATAAGTTCTTTCATTGATGGCTATTCTAGATACACATATACATATCTGTTAAGTGAAAAGGGACAAGTACTAGAAAGACTAAAAGAATATATTGCAAGAACAAGCAACACGTTTGGGAGAAAGCCACAGATCCTCTGCACTGACAATGGTGGCGAATACACTGGATATGATGTCATAAGATTCCTAAAGGAGGAGGGCATTGAACACCAAAAGACTGTTCCTTATACTCTGGAGCAAAATGGAGTGGTGGGAAAAAAGAACCATTCCTTTAAAGAAATGACAAGATACGTGCTTGTAGATGCTGGTTTTGGCTACTAAACTTTGGGGAGAGGCAGTGATGACTGCTACTTACCTGCAAAACAAATTGCCAACAAAGGCCACAGGAACAAAGTCACATGAGTTATGGCATGGCTGCAAGTCCACTTTGAGTTATATGAGAGTGTTTGGATCTAAAGCATACACCTATATACCAAAAGCCAAAAGGACCCAATTCAACTGTAGATCTGAGGAAATAATACTTGTTGACTATTCCATAGGATGTAAAGGATATAGGATTTTAGATCTTGGCACAGAAACAATATTCAATGTAGCATACATCAGTGAAAATGAAAAACCAACCACTAGTGAACTGCCAAACTTAGAACCTGTCGTAAATCTGTTGGCACAGCTGACCCGACAGGATTTACGATCCCTCCAGCTCCACTTCTGTGAGTCAAGATAGAAATTTTGTAGATAAGAATAGCAGCTTAGCTGCACGGACGAAAACGAAGAATGACTGTCAAAGATAAAGTAGTATAAGCAAAATAAAGTACCTTGAAACTAAACTAGGTACCCCCCTCTACAATATCTGAGCAATAACTGAAACAAAGGAGCAAGGAAGGAACAGAACAAGGACAGGATGAAACAAGAAAGGGTGAACAATTCTAAGTATGAGGAACACTGTCTGCGGAAGGCAAGTACCGTCTCAGGATCAGTGTCTGCTTGATAGAGCTCGAGATAACCAGCAGCCAACCAGGCTTTCCTGACTCAGCATTTCTATTTCCTCTCCTATGAGATCTTGCGCCTGCGTGTCTCCCACTGAGCCTTTCTCTTGAGACGTCTTCTTAACACAGGTGAAATTCCAGCTTCCTCCTGATCAGTCTCCTCAGCCCTCATCTCTGCCAGCTGTTCAGATTCCCCTGTCTGCAGCCGCCTCACCTCAGCTCTAGAATCTGTTCTCACAGCCAAGTCCTCCCCCTCCTCCTCTGACTCTTCTGACTCAGAGGTCTGAGCCATGACAGAACCCAATTTTCAGTTGGAGAAAGAATTAAAACAATATGACCGAAAGGAAGGATCCATTATAAGTTTTACACCTGGCAGTGATTCAGTAGAAGAGGATGCTGTTGATGAACATGGTGCAGAGTTCAACATGACAAAATAAAGGAGTTCCACCTAAGAAACTTTCCTACATTGCAAAGGGAGAAAAGTTTCAAGAACCAAGCATGTGGAAAGAAATTGATAACTTGCCTGCAACTGAAGCACAAAATTGGAAAGAAGCTGCGAAAGAAGAAATGGAATCATTGCACAAAAATAACACATAGACACTCACAGAGCTACCTGAGGGAAGAAAGACTATGGGGTGCAAGTGGATTTTTAAAATTAAGCAAAATGCCAAAGGAGATGTCCAGTGTTACAAAGCGAGACTGGTGGCAAAGGGATTCTTGCAAATATATGAGGAAGATTATGATGAGACATTTGCTCCCTCAGTAAGGACACTCACACCTTACTGAGGACACACATCAGTAAGGACACTCCTAAGCATTGCAGCAGCAAAGAAAATGCAAGTGGGTCACATAGAAATGAAAACTTAATTTCTTCATGGAGCATTTCTCATGGAGACATCAAAGAAGATATTTATATGAGGCAGCCTCCAGGATTTGTGGAACGTGGTAAAGAAAAACTTGTATGTAAGTGGCAGAAAAGTATTTATGGACTAAAGCAGGCTGCAAGAGCCTGGAATGTCAAATTAAACCAGTTGCTAGTCAATGAGGGATTTGCCCAAGGAAAGGCTGACCCTTCCTTGTACTCGAGGTTCAAAGACAACAGATGGACCTATATACATACTTTCATCGATGATCTGATAATTTGTTATGAAAATAGAGATGACAGCCTTGAGATAATAAAGCACCTGAATAGTGAGATAGAAATAAAAGAACATGGGCCTGTTTCATACTATCTTGGGATATACATGGAGAGAGAAGAGGATGGAAGCTATTTGCTTAACCAAAAACAGAAAATAAATTATTTACTAGAGTATTTGGGACTTACAGAGGCCAAAGAAATGAGTACACCTATGGAAATAGGTTACTTAAAACAGGAGGAGGAGAGTGAACTTCTGCCAGACTACACTTGAGTACAGGACAGTGATTGAAAAACTTTTATGTGTAGCTATGATAACAAGACTGGATATAGCTGCATCTGTGGGAATCTTGAGTAGGAAAGTGAGCGCACCCAGCAAAGATGACTGGACTGTGGTAAAAAGACAAGGCAGGTACCTAAAAGGGACAATCCATCTAAAATTTAAGTTGCCTGCTAGTAGTGGACTCAGTTTAGTAGTATATATGGATGCAGACTGGGCTGAGGATCAAACAAACCAGAAATCAACCAGTGGTTATGTATTATTTTATGGTGGTGGAGCAGTTAGTTGGCATAGCAGCAAGCAAGCAATAGTTGCTCTCTCATCTACTGAGGCAGAATAGTGAGTGACACACAGGGACACCTCAGTGGTGTAGTTTGTATTGATGTCATCCACCCCAATCCAAGATGGTGGACGCATGAACTTTTGAGGTGCAAGAGATCTAGTTTGTGGACCTCAATTTGAACCAAATTTAGACCAGTTATAGAGACAGAGAAAGGAAAGTAGGCTGATTAGTTCTTACTAGAACTTGTTAAAAATATAACCAGTGAAATCAAACCTTCCTTTCCTTCCAAAATCAAATCAGTACATTGCATCATCTTCAAAATGAAACTGTTGAACAGAAGCCAATAACTTTTGCCCCTGTCAGCTCTCTTAACACAGAGACTAGTAAAGCATTTTAAACATACAGTCTTATTTATAATAATTAAGAGTTTTAGGAATATCAATGCAATTTACAATCGAAGGGCTTATTTGCAAAAAGAAGAGGTTTGGACCTCATCCCTCCACACTACTAATAGTAGTAGTGTTGTTGTTGATGAGGAAGTGTTAGGTCACATATCTGAGTATGTTGCTCTTTCTGTTGGGTCTGTGCAGGGGATGTCCACATGCTGACTTGCTTTGGCCCCCATGGTGTGGTGATCTTGCCACAGCGGCCTTTCTTCACAGATGGGACCCTGCGTGAACAGGTGAGTCTCATTGGGGCCAGACTTCCAGGGATGGTTATTCTTCCTACGACCCACCGACTAATTTTAGTGGCTAAAGAAAGTTGCTCTCTGCTATAGTTGATGCCCACACAGTGGCCAGAAAACCGCCAGTCTTTATGTACAGTCCAGCAGGTAAGTTCAGTGGCCCAATGTGGATTATCAATTAGGGATGTGCACAGAACTGGCGGGGGGGGCATAACTTTAAGGGTGGGGGAGGATGCAGTCCCCCACCGCTGGCGCGTTTCCACCGCCAGCGCTCAGTTTCCTGAAAGTCCATTGGGTCAGTAGCCAGTGTTCTCTCTAATTTTTTTCATCTGTGTGCGCAATGAGTTTTGTTCTGGGCGGCAGTGTCAAGGCAGTGTGTGTGCGCATGTGCATTCAGAATGGGGCTTTCTTGATTCAACCTGAGTGGGATCTAAAATTAACTGAGCAGACATCAAAAAACTTGTGAGCACACACATGTGCACACACAGAGGGAACACTGGCAGCAGCATGCCTCCTTGCCACCCCATTGCCCCCTTTACCGGATGTAACCAGAAGTACTCAACACGCCTGCACACATCGGGCATGCCGAGTACTTCCAGTTACATCTGGTAAAAGGAGCAATGGGGCGGCAGGGAGGTATGCTGCCTTCCCGATGGACATTTAGGAAATCGAGCACCAGCGAGGGAAAGGCGTTGGGGGAGTGCATCCTCCCCTTCCCTTAAAGGCAGATACCCGCCCCCCGTCGAGCCTTCGAGCCAGCCAGTGTTTGAACCTGTTTGGAGGCCTGTAAAAGGGCCTCCGAACAGGTTCGTGCACATCCCTATTATCAATAGGCTTTTAACAGAAGGGTACTGTGCCTGCTGATTCTCTTTAGTCTTTTTGTGATTGCCGACTTCTCATTTAAAGTTTGCCTCTGATTTATGATGCAAACTGAAGAAATGAAAGAGACAATAAAATTCATTGATCTATAAAAGGGTTAAAAATTGTTCCGTAGTGTCATCACCTCCCCTTTTTGGATTGGTTATTTAGTTTCAGTTGCTGTATTAATCTCAAGAGTTTCCAGCTGTTTGAGATAAAGCATTGAGAATGATGTTTTAACATTGAAACACATTTGCTCACGTTTGGTAAGATCTTTGTTTTTAATTGTTCTACTTACGCCTTAAAGAGGTCTTAATGTCTTGTTTGATTTATTTGATTAGGTGATATACCCTCTGAAGGAGATCTATCCAGCTTCAGGTAAGTGGGATTACACTGAAACCGTTGCCCCTAAATGGACTCTAAATGCGTCTGCTGACACTGTGTGTCTCCCCTGTACATTGTATATCTGTGTTGCACGAACTAGCATGAGATTTGCCTGGGTTTTCTTTTGGTAGCTTTATCTCTTCTTCACTGAGCATATGTATTAACCCAGGATTCGAAATGTTCAGAGTGGAAAGTTGCAAAACACCCATTCACATGCATATCTGGCTTGGGGACTGTGGACACTTTCTAGGTGTTTGTGTGCAATGTGGGCAAAGAATGTGTGTTTCACAATTGAACAAAATAAAACAAAGCACAGTAAGTGTACGCAGGTGTGCTTCATCTGCATAATGCATTCTGCACACAGATTTGGGGGGTTTTGTGGGGGGTGGGAGGCTGAATTTATTTAAATTTTTGAGTGCAGAACACCTCCAGCTCCGATTGTGGCATTCCCAGTTAGGTGCTAGAGGCTGCTAGCAATAGTCTGCAGGTGGAAACCAATGAACTTGCAGCCCTCCAAAGGCTAAGCAGCTGCGTCCTCCTAGCCCCCCTCTCTCACCACTTGCATTAACCACTACATCCATGATCAATCACTTGTTGATCAGTTCGCTGCCTATATTAAATACTAATATATAAATATGAATATTTGTCTACCTCACTGCTTCTTGTGTGCCAGATGGCAGAGTTTTCTTCCAGGTTATGTATCACTCTTTCTTTCCAATCAACAGTGTTCCCTTCCAGTTATTACATAGTAGCTGTAGATTAGCATCCCAATTCCCTGCAATGTAAAGGCTTTAAGGGAAAACTATTGATTGTCTTGTTATGTAGCAATTTCCATAATGGTTACTTCTCAGTTTCTTTTAAATCCCCTTTGCTGTACTTCATTACAGATATTTTGCAATATGTGTTATATAATGATGTGATAAGAACTGGTTTTCAAAATTCTTAACACATTATTCCCTTCCAACTCAAATATTTTCTACATAGGGTAAATATATTGTGAAAACGTTAACATAAACAGAAAACAATACTTGGTTTATCATTATTTTTAATGTTTAAAAGGTCAGGTTGCCCACTCAAGCCTGCCCAGAGCAGGGCAACACCTCAAAAACATAATGTGGTACCTGTAGAACAGCCAGGCACTTTACACCTTTGAGATTGTTCTCCTTATGCTGCTATTGGGCTGGTGCAGATGTACTACTACAACCAATATTTATACAGGTTGAGTATCCCTAATCCGGACATCCGAAATGCTCCAAAATCTGGAAACCACCATGGCGTGCGCCTGCAGCACCGACTCGACATTATTTTCACAATCTGAATTCCATCTCCACCTAAAATGCCACGTTTCAGTCTAACATGACCAGCAACATTATTGTGTTGAAAATTTTCTCGCAATTAGTTTTCATTACATTTACAGCTACCTGTAGTTATCGTAAATTCAATGCTTATTTGTTTTTATACTTTAAATAAAACCTTAAAAAGTAAAATACAGTGTACAGTAACCTTTCATGTTTAGACTTGGATCCCATGCCCAAGATATCTCATTTCAGTATGCAAATATTCCAAAATCCGGAAAAGTCTGAAATCCGGAACACTTCCGGTCCCAAGCAGTTTGGATAAGGGATATTCAACCTGAGACTTTGGTTTGGAGCGGTATAAAAATCCATTAAATAAATAAAAATTAATAATAAATATACCACTTTTCAACAAGCGTTTCCAAAGCAGTTTATATAGACAAATGATACATAAATAAAGATGATGGCTCTCTGTCCCCAAAGGACTCACAATCTAAAAAGAAACATAAGATAGACACCAGCAACAGTAACTTGCAGGTATTGTGCTGGGGGTGGACAGGGTCAGTAGCTCTCCCCCTGCTAAATAAAGAGATGTGCTGCTGCCACTTGACAGCAGGCTACACGGTTTGTGTGCAGGGAACTGTACAGAGTTTCTGAACAGAACAATGCAGGCTCCTGCCTCTAAAATAATCTAAAATAGATCACAGAGAAGTAATCTAAAAGTAATCTAAAATAGATCACGGAGAAGACAACTAAGGGTAGCAGTTGCATGTGCTTACATTTAGTTTCAGTTGGGAACAGGATTGATGATTTAAACCAAAAGGCCTTACAGAAAAGGAGGTTTTGAAGAGGGATTTGAAGGAAAGGAGAGATGTGGTATCATGTACTTCTCCAGAAAGGAGGTCCCACTCATACAGGGAGCGTAGAAAGCTGCCTTATACTGAGTCAGACTTGGCCTATTTAGCTTAGTATAGTCACACAGACTGAAGCATCTCCCAGGGTTTTCAAACAGAGGTCTTTCTCTGCCCTGACTGGAGATGCTGGGGATTAGGTTTGGGATCTTTTGCATGCAGAACGAGTGCTCTGCCATTGAGCACTTCCATTGAGCCCCTCCCTTGAATGGACAGCAAGGGAGGACAGTTTTGAAAGGTACAAAGTCCCTCAGTATTGGAATTGTAGGTTGTGGATCTATATGGGACTTTTAAAAGATCATAAATGATGCTCAAGGTGTTCATTTTCAGTAAATCAGGCCAATGAGAAAAATCTTAAAGGTATTATCAACACACTTCTGAGAGCTGTTCACAGTCGAATGGCATCATTTGATTTCTCTGTCCGTGATCTACTACAGCTAAACATGGAAACTTGCTCCGTTGAGAAGACTTGTATTTGAGTAAGTGAAGTAAGATGATATGACTGCTGTATCTGGGTTATCAGATCTTCAGTGGTCCATTTGACACTTGCAAGTAACTACTTAACATTGCAGAGTCAATAAATGAACTTGCATGTGTGTGGACCATTCTTGAGAATGAAGAAGTACTGTATCTGTTTTAGAGAACATGACTTCCTCAAGACTGTCAACAAATTGGACTGTTTCAAAAATGAAGCTTAAACTAAACAGAGAGAACTCTGGAGCCCCTAGTGACATGTCATCCAAATAAAACAGCGTTTGATAAACAGGCAGCATTGCTCCCAGATAGTCTGGAAAATCTCCTTAATTCATTTATGGTGAATGTAAATAGAACAGGGAAGTCAGCTGTTATTCTGCAGATTGTGAGGCCCACTGTTCTACCTCTGTCTGTTAACTCTCGCATCTATATTAAGGTGTTCCTCAAACATCAGTATTTTACTTCCCTCTGATTTCTACGATAACTCCTGTTCTCCCACGACCTGCATTTTCAAACTTCAGATTCCTGTTTTAAGAGGCTGCATGTTACAGTATCAAATTCTCAATTGTACTTAAGGTCCTGGGTGAAGTAGGGATCCTGGTTTCACCTAACTGTGGTTAATGTTGCTGCCAATATAATACTTAATTGCAGTAAAGCTCAGTGGCAGGAATTCACATGCCAGAAGAGACAGGGAACTAGTTGCACCTGTAGCCTGCTGCCAGTTGGCAGCATTACATATGCACCAGCCCAAAATGCAGAGCTTTTAGCATACTATGAATACAACCAATATTTATATACCGCTTTTCAACAAAAGTTCCCAAAGCGATTCACTTAGATAGATAAAATGGCTCCATGTCCCCAAAGGGCACACAATCTAAAAAAAGAAAGAAACACAAGAAAGACCCCAGCAACAGCCACTGAAGGGGTGCTGTGCTTTGAATGGATAGGGCAAGTTACTTTGCCCCTGCTAAATAAAGAGAATCTCCACTTTAAAAGGTTCCTCTTGCTCAGTTAGCAGGGGTTTACTCAGATCCGTTCATAGGCAAGCATTGCAGGCAGCATGGCAATCTGTTATTCATTCCCCTATCCTGTAGGTAAGATAGGATTGACTAGTCCAGTTCTGAGCACTGTTCCTAAATATGATATTATTCCCAGATGAGGGAGAGATCTAGCATGAGCACAGAAAGTATCCACAAGAGCAAAAAGTCAAAATGCAGCACACAACTGTTAACTGACCTTCACCTCAGTGGTCTGCACAGTGTTTTGTATCCTATTGAAAACAACATTTGGACCTGGGTTACTAGCTCTTTGGATCCCTTAAAAATTAAGCAGACAAAACTCCATATGAAAGCAGAGAAGTCCTTATCTACTATTGCACCATCTTCAGAGCTGTGATGTCCTGAATGGCTCAGCCCCCACACACTCTGTCTTCATGTATGTAATTCCTTGCATAATAGGGTCTGCCGATGATGAAAGAATACTACGATTCCTGGACCTGGCTGGGCTGGTAAGTTTTCAAGGGGATAAACGACTCAGTGGGTTGACTATCATGTCCTAGTCTTGGGAAGCAAGTAGCTAAATATCCTCAGCAAGGTGCTCCTTTAACATCAGTAGTCAGTTCTTAAAAAGAGAAGGGCTGGGACTGCTCCACCTGACCCAGGAACCCTTCTTCCTCATTCCACATACACATGTATTATATTTACTCTGTAAATACAGAGTATTACTGAGCTGTAGTTACTCCATGAACTAGGCATGTGCTCAGAGCTATGCTCTTACGTAGCTTACATATATCTTCTCTATCTTACATTCCAAAGGCTGGGCACTGCTATTTAAAACTTGGCTCAGATTAAGTTCTGATTAATGTGTATCATAGGGCCAAAAACAGCTAATTATCTGCTAATAGTGATAACCATGAAACATCGAGCCCATTCTCACAATTGAGCCAGCTTGGCAGGTGGCAGGGAATGCTGCTTAAACTTACCTTCCCCGCAGACGGCCACGCCCTCTGTTGCTGGGTGTACACACTGTGCACTCACATGATCCTCCTCTGCCCTAGGCCATGGGGAGGGTTGGGGGCTGGGACATGTTGTCCTGGCCCCTGGAAATCCCATAATGCACCTTGCAAGTGTTGCACCTGTCACTGCTACAGCACCAGCTAAAAGCAGCTGGCACAGCACATGCACATTTTTTTAATAAGGGAGCACTTGCTCCCTTAACCTCAATTAGGAGGCAGGTCTCACAGTGGGGTTAGGCGGTGCCAGCTCGCTGGGATCAGGCCTGATCCCGGCAGTTCTCACATGCAGCCTAACCCAGGCTGGGTGTCCCTAGCCCAGTTTAGGCTGCGCATGAGAACATTATGTCAGCATATAAGAATTCATCATAAGGCATGGGCATTGCTGGCTCTTTCACTAGGGAAAGAATGGCAGGGCAAGATTAGGGCAGAAAGGTGATGACTGTCCATTTTAATGGATGGTTGACTGAAGGTGGAATAAGTTTTGGTTTTCAACCATTGTTTCCTGTGTCTACTGCAGTCTGATTTGCTAGTGAGGACAGGAGGTTTGGACCAGCCAGTGGACTGGAACTGGTAAGACTGGTTGTGTGTGGTATGGGTAGATATGGAGCTGCAACTGATCTTCAAGATAGCCCTAAGCACTGATGGTTCTACTTCTTTCCCTTGCTGCAGGTACGATATTTTGTCTCCAGGGGAGATGCAGAGACTATCCTTTGCCCGCCTCTTCTATCTCCAGCCCCAATATGCAGGTGAGGAAGTGAATCTAGGCTGGGAGCAATGGAGCTAAAGATCATGTTTGAGAATGTATGTGTTTTCAGGGTTGTGGGAACATGCTGTCATTCACAATTCATTTTGTGGCAGCAGCAGTGGTGGCAAAACCTCTGGCAGTGATTGGCTTAGCTGTCTACTGATCTCGGAGAGGCTGGGCAATCAGAAAGGCCTCTGGTTGCCACTGGTTCAGCTGCTCTGATCCTAAAGGTTACTGGCTGACATACTGTGCAATATGTGTTGTAACATAATGTTCGTGCAGTTGTGCAAGTGTGCTCTTACACAATCCTGAACGTTAGTCAAATTGAGTTGTGCAACAGTGTGGCCATTGGAAATAATGGCTGTTCTGTAATGCCACTGCATTTGTGCAATTTTTGCAGTTGCACACCTGCATGAACATGAACTGCTGCATGAACAGCAGTTGCACACCTTGCACACACTTGCACACGTGCATGAACATTATGTTGCAACATGCATATAACTTTGCACAGTATGACAGCCACTGCTTACTATTCACTGTTCAGAGCATGGAGCACCTGGACCCTAGTT
The DNA here is from genome assembly GCF_027244095.1 of Hemicordylus capensis. Taxonomy (NCBI): domain Eukaryota; kingdom Metazoa; phylum Chordata; class Lepidosauria; order Squamata; family Cordylidae; genus Hemicordylus; species Hemicordylus capensis. Next base: position 50,675,432 of record NC_069657.1, read on the forward strand.
GGTCTGTTCCTTAGGCAAAAGATCAGTCAGTACTGAGAAAGTACAGGCCAAGGCAGTCAGCTGATTGCCACTGGCAACTTGGAATTTATCTCAGGGTAAGTGGCACTGGAGCAGATTAATTCAAGGTGTTTGGGGGTGAGGGTTAAACTTTTTTTCCTGCCATGCCTCTGCTGGCAGAAGTGGCATTATCAGTGCTTGAAGCACTGATTATGTTCCCATTGCCCTCTCACGCCAATCACACCCCCCCCCGCAACTCTCTGATGTGACACAGGGTCATTTCTACCACATTCTAGTTGGGTGGTGGTGGGGTAACCAGTACAAGCTGGCCAATGAGAATGCCATCAAGCACCACTGTTGCTGGCAGAGGGGGGTGGAAATTAACCCCCTTAATTAATGCTCCAGAGCAGGTGAGTAAAACATTTTGTGGGTGGATACACTTTGGAGTTTAATTATAATGCTTAATTTGCAGCTTAATTATAATGCTTGGCCAAAGGAAATCTGGTGAGCCACTGTGTGAAGCAGGATGCTGGATTAGATGGGCCTTGGGCCTGATCCAGCAGGGCTGTTCTTATGAAACCCAGCCAGGAGGCATGTCTAAGGAAGAAGAATTAGAAGAGGAAGTGATCCAGGGCAAGGCCAGAGGGAGGAACCTGAGAAGGGAAGGTAGAATGAGAGCAAGACTGGGCAGAAAAACTGGAACTGCAGAGGTCTAATGTTCATGAGTTGATTTGAAATAGCTAACTAAATCTTTGGCTACCTGCCTGAGGTGGTGTTTTGTTTTGGTTGCGGTCATTTTCAGCATCCATTGTCTAAGCTGGAATGCTTTCTCCCTGACTACGTTTCCTAGAAAAGTTCTAACATTGCTTATAACGACTACCCTATAATGACCTCTGTGGATGTGGTGATGGCCACCAACTTGAATGGCTTTAAAGGGGGTTTAGACAAATTCATGATGGACAGGTCTATCAATGGCTACTAGTCTGGTGGCTGTGGGCCACCTCCAGCCTCAGAGGCACCATGCATCTCAATACCAGTTACAGGAGAGAGAGCATGAACATAACTCTTTGTCTGTGGGCTCCCCAGAGGCATCTGGTGAGCCACTATGTGAAATAGGATGCTGGACTAGATGGGCCTTGTGCCTGATCCAGCAGGGCTGTTCTTATGAACTTATGCAGCACTTTTATTGTCAGGTTGCTTTCCAGGTTCCCTGGTTGTGGATCCTCTGATTTCATCTATATCTTAACCATAGGGAATCCCTAAATAATGAATGTTATGGGTTGAGGTGTTGTAGAAGATGGTTGCACAATTGTCACCAAATATGTAGAGGCTAGTGCCCATAACATCACTGGTGACAAACAGTACAGCTCTTAACCCACCCCCAAATTGTGCCTCTTTATGAACCTTGTAACAAGTTTACACATTCTTGCTGCTACAGTATAGTGTAGGAGTGATGATGTAACCATTTAAAACAGAAAAAATCTTAACTGAATAGCTGGAGAACTCCCACTTTCCCTCAGGCGTGCCCAGTCATTTTGATGCACTCTTCCTCTCCAGCATTAGAGCTTACATCTCCCATGGTTTTTAAAAAGAGCACACAGGCTTATCCTCCTGCAGCAAGGTTATGAGAAGTTGTGCATTGTGTTTTATGAAGCTCTTCCCACAAAGACGAGTTGTACTTGAAACATGCTGGGACCTCTCTCTTAATAAACCGTCAGTGCACCGTTCCTGTTTTCTTCTCTCACCTTATTTTCCTCCAGCTCTTTCCCTCACCTGCCACCAGAGTTTTAACTGAATGCTCACTAGCTAGTGGAATTTCTTCTTATCTCCTTGCTTCACTACAGCAACCAATAAGTTATGGTTCTTAATCGAGGTTGTTTGCAGCTCTTTCTAGTGCTGCTTATGCGTCACTCTTGGCAGTCTCCATGAAATCACTGTGAATAATAATAATAATAAATTCTATTTCTATACCGCCCTTCCAAAAATGGCTCAGGGCGGTTTACAAAGAGAGATAACAAACAAATAAGATGGCTCCCTGTCCCCAAAGGGCTCACATTCTAAAAAGAAACTTAAGACACACACCAGCAACAGTCACTGGAAGTACTGTGCTGGGGGTGAATAGGGTCAGTTACTCTCCCCCTGCTAAATAAGGAGAATCACCACGGTAAAAGGTGCCTCTTTGCCCTGATACGCATTATATGATTGTTCCAGTGTCACCCAGTCAGTTTTCTCAGCAGTTGCCTGTTTGCTACCTTCACATGAAGAGGTGGGGGAAACTAGAAGTCATGGGTTGTCTTGGATGGTGTCATCCTGAGTCTGTTCTTGCCTTTGCTTGCAGTACTGGATGAAGCAACCAGTGCACTGACAGAAGATGCAGAGAACGAGCTGTACAAGATCTGCACACAGCTGGGGATGACTCTAGTCAGTGTGGGACATCGCAGCAGCCTAGAAAAGGTATGGGGAGGAGTCGCTCTGTCTGCTCAGGCAGAATTTCAAGGACTTCCATAAGAATACGTGGGCTTGGATAGTGAGGCTTTTTAATACCAGTGTCCAGCAAGGCCGGCTGTCCTTACTTCCGAGGATAGAGTGGTGAGAGGGCCCAAGGCGACAGGGATGGGTGGCAGCCGGGGAGAGACAGAGGAAAGACTGCCAGCGAGCAGGGACTCAACTCCAGTGGAGGAGGAGCAGAGCCCTGATAAGGCTGGAGGGGAGGCGTGCAAGGATAACATCAGCAGTATGCCTCCTGAAGGGAGGGGGTCTGAGCAGGAGGAGGGAGAAGGGAGAGAGGCATTGGCAACAACTGTAAGGGGTAGTCAATTACAGGTAATAAAGAGGGGCGGCCCCATAATTGGGGGTGAGCAATACATAGCCTGTGAGGCATATAAGGAGCTGGATGGGGATGAGAGGCTGTCTGGTGGAGAGTGTCAGGGGGCCCCGGAGAGGGGCAGACTCAAGGAGCAAGCAGCCTGGGACGGAGGAGGCACAGGGTGATGCTCAACCTCCTCCCTGTCCCTGCTCTGAGGCCAGACCCAATAAGCCTAGCCAGGCTGGGTAAAGGAGACAGGGACGTGTAGCCGGACAACCAGTGTTACTTATTTAATTAATTTAAAATTAATTAACCCCATCCCTCCAGGACACTACTGCTTGGGGCGGCTCACAACCTTAATACAATAGATACAAATAAGATTAAATGTAAAATAAGACTAATAAAGTTAAACAAATTAAATTATTAGTCTTATGTAAAATAAGACTAATAAAGTTAAACAAATGAAGTTAGACAAGTTAAAAGACCAGGCTAACCCACAATTAAAATCAGTTTGTTTTTTTAAAGTTTCAAATTAAAAGTTATTTAAAAAGCTAAAAACTGAGAATTATAAAAACTAAAGAACTTAACAAATATAAGCAGCAGATGAAATATTTAAAAGCCTCTTTAAAAATATGTCTTTTTAATTGTTTTGTTGTTTGGGATGGGGGAGGCATGAAAAGAAATCTCTTTTAAAATCGTGACTCTGTACTTACTATTGCATTTCAGTTTCACAGTTGGATTTTGAAATTGTGTGGAGAAGGAAAATGGGAGCAAATGCGAATTAAAAAAGACTGAGCCCCTCCACAACTTATCATGGACATCAACAAAAAGGCAGTTGACGCCTTTGATGATACGTTACCAAAGTGCCTTGGAATCAACATGCCTTAAGGGAAGCATGGAAAATAAGGCATATGGGGCCAAAAGACCTCCAGCTTTTACTGAAGGAATGTGAGGAGGGACACTCAGGGAAGGCTAAGTTTTTAACATCTTGTTGCCTTAATTGTCTCCAGTCCATTGTTCTGACCACTGTGTTGTCCCACTGAAGGTTTCACCCAGGGACAGAAAATGGTCTCTTCTTCCGTCCTTGAATCTCCTTTTAAAGTGAAAGTAACTGTGATGGTGTTGAAGCTTTGCAGCAGAGAACTGGTTGGAGCTCTACTACTGGCCTGACACACACCCCAGGATCAGTGAATATGGCATGATCTCTTCTGGCCTGAGCCTCAGGACCTGTATTTGTTTCAGGCTTAGAGATTTAGCCTCTTTGGGCAGAAGCCTCCGAAAATCAAGACCACATCTCTGCTTTGCTCAGAAGGTCTACTCTTAGTTGTCAACAGATGAGTAAACCCAGCCCAGTGCTGTTCCAGTTTCTGCTGTTGGTGTCTACCTTGTGAGCCCTTTGGGGACAGGGAATCATCCTTTTATTCTTTTTCTATGTCAACTACTTTTAGAACATTTTTTTAAAGCAGTATGTTAAAATAAAAGATATTATTGTTGATATTAGTTCAATACTATTAATAACAGATATTGGCTGACATCCTAACGAACAAAGCACCAGTGCAATAGCAAAAGCACAAGTGTACTGCCAGTGCTCTGAATAATTCCAGACTAATGGTGCATCAGTGCTTGTGTGTGGCAGGGAAAGGGCAAACAACAACTGTCCTTGGAATCCCTTGTGTGATACTAGAATATATCCCTGAGGGCAGTGTCACCCTCAGGAACATATTTTCAGGTGGCACAGAGGACTTCCTTGGGAAGCGGAGGTTGTCAAAATTTGCCCCCACTTCTGAGCCAGCAGTGCAGCTAAATTAGTTGAACTTTTCAGAAGCACTGGTGCTTTTTCTTGTTGCACTAGTACTTGGTTAGTCAGGATATCAGCTGCTATTAATAAAAGACCTTACTACTACTGAATGTATACTTACCTTACTTAGGATGTTCAGGGGAGGCGGGGAGGTAAGGTATGGCTTTCACAATCAGTTATGGATGAAGTGTCTTTTTTGAGTTGAATAAGCCTGAATGTTCTGGACACCTATCCGCCCTTCATACAATGGCAGTAGACCTACTTCATATATTTTGTTAACAGGGAGGGACAGAATTGCAACTGACAGGGCTGCCAGAAGGAGCCTAGAAATCTGTAAGGCCACAATACACCAGCACTTTCTCCAGCAAGAGAGATCTGTTGGCAGACCTCACTGAAATAGCTGGGTGCACATTTTTTTAGGTCGATGGGGCTTGAAATTCCTAGTGGAAGCTACTAATTGCCCATGACCAGAGCTGCTTTGAGGCTATGGGATATTGTTGCCTAGCAGAGAATCTGCTCACATACAATTCTTGGATGGTTTGGGGCTTAAAAAAAAGATATTGTTTCTAATTCTCATTGAGTTAGAATTAAAAGGGAAGAATGAACAGAGAAGCAAAGCTTGAAACCATGTGTATACTATCTTGGTTTAAGTCCAGAATCAGGCCCTGTAGGGGACTCAGGTAATCAAGACTTCTGCACAGCATCCTGTTTTGTTTTGTTGATACTTTCTCATGATCTATATATTTGTTTACCTCTTACCCAGCTGTCCCAGAGTGTCAAGTGGTAAAATCTGGAGTTTTTGAGAATTTGGAAGAAAGCTGACAAAGTCTTACAAATCTGCTTAAATGCAAAGATTCTTAGCTTGGAGTCTTCTCCATTACAGAGTTTGGATTTTAAAAATGTAGATCCCTTTCTTCTAGCCAGCTTGGAGTAAGAAAATAAGAACAGCCCTGTGGGATCAGGGCCAAGGACTATCTGATCCAGCATCATGTTTCACACAGTGGCCCACCAGATGCCTCTGGGAAGCCCACAGGCAAGAGGTGAGGGCATGCCCGCTCTCGCTGTGGCCCCCCTGCAACTAGTATTTAGAGGCATCTTACCTATGAGGCTGGAGGGTAGCCTATAGTCACCAGATTAGTAGCCCTTGATAGACCTGACCGCCATGGATTGGATCACTAGCTCTGTGATCCAAGCTAGTGACCATCACCATATCCCATGGCAGAGAAGTCCATAGATTAATTATGTGCTGTTTGAAAAAGTACTCCCTTTTGTTGGTCTTAAAGTTCCTGACCTTCAGTTTTCTGGGATGTCCCCTGGTTCTAGTGTTGTGAGAGAGGGAGAAAAATTCCCCTCTGGCCATTCTCTCTACTCTGTGCATAATTATAAACACCTCTATCATGTCTCCCCATAGTCGCCTCTTTTCCAAACGAAAAAGCCCCAGATGCTATAGCCTTGCCTCATAAGGAAGGTGCTCCAGGCCCCCAGTAAACTTGGTTGTCCTATTCTAGACCTTCTCCAGTTCTACAATGCCCTTAAGATACAGTGACCAGAACTCTGCACATTACTCCAAATGTTGCCACACCATAGATTTGTATAAGAGCATTATAACATTAGCATTTTTATTTTCCATCCCTTTTCTAATGATCCCAAGCATGGAATTTGCCTTTTTCCACAGCTGCCATTCACTTGGTGTCCAGTATTAATTAGCCTACTCTTCCTTCCCCCCCCCTTCAGCAGTTGACTAGGTGCTCCCCCCCGCCAATAACTCTTGGAAAATATTCCTTTGGGAGCTTTGTTGGAAAGGTTTCCCATTCACAATGAATAAACTAGCTTCCCCTTCTGCAAGGGAGTCCAGGGCTCTGCTGCAGATTGCTTTGGGGCAGAATGCTGCCTTGGATGCCAAGGAGCAATGAGGCTATTGGCCCGTCTCTTCCTGTAGAAGTTGCTTGTGGCCCTCAATGATCTCCTTCACCACCTCATGATCATCCAGGGTTGTCAGATCCCCCAGCTCCTCTGCTTTGTTTTCTACAATCTTTTTCAGAACACGCCGCATAATCTTCCCTGAGCGAGTCTTGGGCAACCGCCGGGCTACCTGAACCCCAAAACCAAACAGAATATGATGGGTTAGAGCAGGCTGGGGAAATTCACACCACTAATGCCAGCTTCAGCTGTACTAGAAATCATGTATGGTCCCACTCTTGCAACCCACTCTTAGAAAACACCCCATTGCTATTTCTCGTGTGTGTACATTCACAAGTCCAATTCAGATATTGTAAGTAAGAAGACTGTACTTTTGTGTACATTCTCCGAAAGTATACCAGCACATTAGTCAGTCACCCCCGGGGGGGGGCAGTCACACTTACAGTGATGGTTTTCCTTTTCTATTCTCATGAAGTGTTCTGAGTTTGGCACAGCTGTTGCTTTGCTCCCTCGAGAAGTAAGGACAAGATCACTAAAGGCCTTCAAAGAACTTGCTTGTGCCTCATAGAGGCGACAGTCAGGCTATCGATGCTCAGAGCCAGACGGGGGAAGCTTCCCCACATTGCTACCAAAGGCCTGTGTGCCACCCCTTCTCTTATCCCCCCACCCCCCAGCTACATTGCTGTAGTTTTCTTGCTGGGGATGGATTCCTTAAGAAAAAATCCACCAGTTCTTGCCCAGCAACAAAACCATCCCAACAGTGCTAGGATTTACAGTGGTTGGTTCTTCCTATTACTGTGATATATTCTTGAGTTAAATCACTCGAATCACAACGTGCCCTTAGAAATCCCACTTTTACAGCAACAGGGATGTGACCAACTCATAAGATACTAGTATACAATAACTGGGACCAGAGGCATGTTATAAAGGACTTTATCATATTCTACTATTTATAACCCCCTCCCCTAATCCCCACATGCTACTGTAACTAAGCCCAAGTACATGTAACCAAAATAACTGCATAGATTTTCCATTTGCCCTTGCTTCTACTTTCCTCTCCTCCTTCTGTAATCTCCCTTGTGTCAATATTTGGGCTGTAAGACCCTTGAGGCATGGATCTGTCCTCTCCTCTTTTGTAAGCATGGATGGTGTTATGAAAACAAATGATGGTTTACATACAGTGCAAAAGCCCACTGAACGGGATGTGTGCACATTTTCTGTCCATCTGAAAACCGTGTCCACGCAGCTGGAGAGCCTCCCTGTCTCCTAAGAATAGTGTTAGTGCCCAGCAATGCCTCTCCTGTTGTTCCTAATGGAAAACTCACCCATCTGAATGTGGGTTTCGTACAAAAGCATTATGTATAAAACTGGTTCAGAGCAGTCCGCATCTTTAATTTGCATATTATATATGGTCCTTATATATGGTCCAGTATACAGTAATGCCTGCAAAATTCCTTATAAAAAGGAATTTAAAAATAATCAAATCCTTATGCTCTCATTGCTGTTATATGTACTAAGGAATTCTGAGCAAGTCAGCAGTGAGAATCTAAGGATTTAAATACTTTGAGCCAGTTTTATTATTAAGGACATCTTTGTGCATAACATGGCATTGGTTATGCAGTGGGTATGAACCCATTTTACTTTGTATTCTGTCCTCAAGCAGTGCCCAGGAATATACAGAACAAAGTGATGAAAATGTGCCATAGGGGCTAGCATCCTGCAGGTTGTTCACCTACCTGAACATATTCTGGAGCTGCATATTTTGCTATTTGTTTTGATACTAGCCCTTGAAGCTCAGAGGCGAGGTTCTTTTGGGAGAGGTTAAAGCCCTTCTTCATCACAATGAATGCGTAGGCTCCTGTGCAAAGAGAGGCGAGGAACAGGATGCAAGATCAGTGAGTGAACATATTAACTTAGAAAAGCCCTTCTGGATTGGACCAAATACCAATTTAGGCCAGCATCCTGTTTCTCACTGGGAAGCCCACAAGCAGGAGATGAAGGCAAAACCTCCTTTCCCACTGTTGCTCCTCTGAAACTGAGGTATACTGCCTCAGAACCTGGAGATCACCTATGTCTAATCCCCTTTTAAAGTCATGTGATCTAGTGGCTATCACTACACCTTATTTCAGTGAACTCCATAGATGAATTATGCACTAGGTGCAGAAATGCTTTCTTCCATCCATCCTAAATCTGTCAGTCAATTTCATTAGACAATTCCTGGTTCGAGCATTATGAGAACAACAACATTTTTCATTGACATTCTCCACACCATACATAATGTTAAAAGCCCCAATCAGCTTTTCCCTTTAGTCACCCATTTTTCTAAACTACAAAGCCTCAAATGTCATCACATTTCCTCATAAGGAAGACCCATCTTAGGCCCCTCTGCAGCATCGCCAGCAGAACATCCTTTCTGAGATGCAATGATCAGCACTGTACACAGCATTCCAAATGTGGCCACACCATATATTTGTATCAAGACAGTATAATATTAGCAGGGGCATTTTTAAATTGCTTTCCAAGTGATTCCTAGCATGAAATTTGCCTTCCTCACAGCTGCTGCACATTGGGTTACAGTTTTCCTTGAGCTATCCACCAGGATCCCAAGATGTCTTTCTGGGTTAATCACCAACAGCTTAGCCCCCATTGGTGTATCTGGGATGTTCTTTTGCTCCATTGTGCCTCACTTATATACACTGGCTAACATTATGGAGCTGTAACACTGTGCCTCTGTGCTGCTGAGGAGTCAAAGGCAGCCCCAACACTTTTAAGAGTGGACAGTTGAGCTAGCAACACTTCCACAGTTTTCCCCATTCACAACAATAGGCAAGTTTGAATGATCATCTGAGAGGCACATGCCATAGCAGAGGTACTCCAAGAGCATGCTCACCTTGACATCACTAGCAAACATCCCAACGTACTCTCAGGATGGAGAACACCATACTGCAATTCTCAATTGACACCGAGCGCATTAGAGGGGTGACAGCATTAGCAGCTAGAATGAGTCACTCACCTTCTCCTTTGATCTCATGAGGATATCCAATCACAGCTGACTCTGCCACTGCTCCGTGCTTATTCTGGAACACAAGCAGGTCTGTGTTTTACTTCAGGGATCCTGACAAGCTGGCAGGAACCTGCAGCTCACTAAGCCTAGCGTAGTCACAAGGAAAGGAACATAACAGAAAGGCAAGGTCCTGGTGGCTGAGTTGTTCCTTTATGCAATTTGGTATTCGTGCATGGCATTCATGCAGTTTGGTATAGCAGCTAGTGGCAGACTGTAACTAAGTACCTGCCTTGGTAGTTTTGGAGGGGGAGATGTTTGGACTTGCTAGGGCCCTGTGTATCAAACATTTCTGATTCCACATTAAAAACACAATTCTGTGAATAGAAACCACAAATTATGCAATCACAATTTACTGTTTGGTTTGCAAAAAACATACAGCATAAAATATGCAGTTTTTAAACCTGTGTACACCACCTAGGGAGGCACATGTCAGGCGGCATAGAAATATGATAAATAAATAAATAAATTTGCTGTCTTGTAGGGCTGTGCAAAACGTTTCAGCATTGAAATGTTTCGACTCGAAACTGACTGTTTAGTGTGTCTTGAGCTCAAAACAACTTTAAATAAGGGCCTGTTAGGAACATAGGAAGCTGCCTAATATCGAGTCAGACCATTGGTCCATCTAGCTCAGTATTGTCTACCCAGACTGGCAGCAGCTTCTCCAAGGTTACTGGCAGGAGTCTTTCAGCCCTATTTTGGACATGCAAGGGAGGGAACTTGAAACTTTCTGCATGAATGCAGGTGTTCTTCCCAGAGTGGTCCCATCCCCTCAGGGGAATATCTTACAGTGCTCACACACATAGTCACCCATTCAAATGCAAACCAGGGAAGACCCTGCTTAGCAAAGGAGACAATTCATCCTTGCAACCACAAGGCCAGCTTTCCTGTTTCAAGCTTGGAACAAAATCACCCTGCTTCAATTTGAAATGTTTCAAGTGCCATTTGGGAGGCCTGTTTTTCCCTTGCTGATTGGTTTTCTGGCACTGGCTTCCGATTGGCTTGTGATCCTGTGAAGGTTTGGGGGAAAGGTTAAAAATTTGTTCAAAATCGCCTGTTTGCCCATATTCTTTGTAGTAGGTAGCACCCATCATGCCCTACCACTCAACCCTCTTTGGTGTCCCTAGGAGCTACCCATGGGGAACAATGGGGTGTTTTGAGTTTCCCCATTGTTCCCTATGGCTGAAACAATCAAAGCGTTTCAAGTTTTGCTTCATTATTATTATTTATCATTATTTACATTTTATATCCATTATATATGGTGTGGCCACATTCCAAATGTGGCCACACCATATATTTGTATCAAGACAGTATAATATTAGCAGGTGCTAATAAATATATAAATCAAATAATTATATAAATCAAATAAATAAATAAATAAATAAATATCCTGCTCTTCCTCCAAGGAGCTCAGAGCGGTGTACTACATAACTTAAGTTTCTTGTCACAACAACCCTGTGAAGTAGATTAGGCTGGGAGAGAAGTGACTGGCCCAGAGTCACCCAGCAAGTATCATGGCTGAATGGAGATTTGAACTCAGGTCTCCCGGTCCTAGTCCAGCACTCTAACCACTACACCACACTGGCTTCACTGCTGTTTCAATGAAATGTTTCGGCCATCTGTGTTTTGTTTTGCGCTCAAAACATGCAAATTCTGTTTTGTGCACATCCCTACGGTCTTGTCTTCTCAGTGATGGTTGGGTTTTGCCCCCAAATTAGTGTGGAGGGAGCACCGAGGCAGCAAATGTACTGGGAACTATACGTACAGTAAGTGCAACTTGGGCATCAGCCTAGCTAGTGGTAGCTGCAGGACACTACATTTCCCCATTTTTTTTAGGCTACTGCCAGGATTCTGCAGTTACTATTAATAACTCTTGGTTCTGTTACAGTATCTTACCACAACATCTTCTATCTCAGCAGTGCCCAGCCTGTGTCCGCTGACATTGATGACATCATCCAGGCGGCCTGTCAACTGGTAATATCCTTTGTTTGACCGATATGCTCCATCCCCAGTGTAGAAATATCCTAGAATGGTCAAAAACAAGAGAGCAAAATTTGCACTTCAATACATTAAAGCAGTGGTTTTCAAATTGTGTTCCAGGGAACCCTGTGGTTCCTCAGAAGCTTATCAGAACTTAGTTCCTCAAAGAGCAGATAAGTGTCAGTGGCTGACATTTTGATTAAGGAAGCACAAGTGCAACAAGAAAAGCACTGGCCCGTCTGAAAAGTCCAACTAACTCAGCTACCCTGCTGGCTCAGCAGTGGAGACAAATGTCAATGACCTCCTCTTCCCCAGGAAGCTCTCTGTGCCAAGCAGCCGTCAGGGACATGTTTTCAGGTGTCGCAAAGGGCTTCTGGGGGAAAGGGAGTTCACTGAAATTCACACACATAGACACACATTGGCACCACTGCAGCATTAGTCTGGAACTCTTCAGAAGCACTGATGCTTCTCCCATCGCACCAGTGCTTTGTTAGGCCACTGAAAACAGCTCCCCCTGCCCTCATAACAGAACCTTCCTTGCAATGTGCAGATTGTTCGGTGTGTTCTATACTCTCTGTTTTCGCAAAGCAACAGTGAGAAGCCCATGAATGTTCCATGTGAACTGAAGCCTAGCTCCCACGAATAAAGTGGCAAGCCATCTGCCTTCGATCATTTCAAGGGCGGGCTCTTTGTGTCATCACTACAAGTGAGGACTCACAGAATAGAATGCTTTTCTAAGACAAGAACATAAAAAAACTAGCATGTCAGGGATAGTTCTCCCTGACATCTAGTTGTCTATATGCTATGAACCATTCTGTATGGAGGATCATCCATTCATGTGACCACCTCATCTACTGTATGTGAGAATTAGGTTTGAGTGTGTGTCCTAAAACATGCCCAAGAATGATCTACAACACAGAAGGGTCCATCCACAAATAAGCCAGCATGGAAGAGAGAAAGCTACTATCCTCCACATTGTGTTAATAAAATTTAAGAGGCTTTTCCGAAGGTCAAAATGGGTCTGCTAAATAATCAGAAGCTGACTGTGAGCAGAATCTCAGTCTCTGCTTCTGCATAAAAAAGCCCAAAAGAATCCTGCCTATTAAAAACCATGTACTCAGCCTCCCCACCCTTTCCTGCTGCATAACTCTGTACCTGGATAAGGCATCAGGTAGGTTTCCCGGAACCTTTGGTGATCATTGTAAATAGTCCTTGCCATACCAGGCCAGGCCTGAGAGATGCAGAGAGCTCCGGAGATATCGTTCTGTGTTAAGACATTTCCCTAGAAGAAAAATGTTTATTTTAAAATGAATTAAAGTTAAATATAACTTGCAGTCTGGTCCTGTTTATATTTTCTCAGGAGTCCAGTGGGATTTGCAATTATCATGTTTATTCTATTTCCCCCACAAAACTTCAGAATTTTGCTTTTTAAAAACGCAGGAAAGAAATCCCCTTCTACTAATTAGATTCTTTGTCTAACCTAGCCGTGAAAAGTCATTGGTCTCCCCACCCTCTGATCGTGCCATCTTGTGCAGACTGAAGAGTCTTCTTTGAATTCTGAGAATAGAAGCTTTCATTTAAGAAAAATTATAGACCTTGTGATTGGCAGGCTGGGGAGAGGACAGGAGTAATGTTCCCTCCCCCACCCCTTTTTCTCATATGTATGCAGAATGAGTTTTGTTCTGGGTGGCAGTATTGAGGCAGTGTATGCTCATGTGCATTGAGTGGGGCCTTCCCGGTTCAATCTGAGTGGGATCTAAAATTAACCAAGCTGACATTTTAAAAAATTGTGTGTGTACGCACATGCGCACAACTTAAGGGGGACAGTGGACAGGAGGTCTTGAAACTGCAATCAGTCTTTGTATAAATATTCCTGTTATGTTGCATCTCTGTACACAAACCAGAGAGAGTGTGAGAGTGTGTGTGTGAGTGTGAACAGAACTTCTGTTCGCTCACTTTTTTGACAGCACTGTCACTCCTTGTTACCCTGTTCAACTGAAGACAAATTATTCCCCCCGCCATACATCTTTGGGGGTGTGTGTGGAGAAATCATTTGTCTCCAGTTGAACAGGGTAACAAGGAGTGACAGTGCTGTCAAAAGAGAGAACAGAACTTCTGTTGTATGTACAGCATATGTATGTACAGCAGGAGAAGTAAGGTCTCTTTCAACCAACTTTCAACTCTGAAAAATGATTGTATGTCTCCATCCTTGTTCTAAATTTGAATATAGAGGGGCAAGGAAATTGCTTAGGGTTGTATGTCTTGCTTTCTGATGCTATTATATTTATACAGTATTTTCTAACATTTGGGATCCATTCTAGCTGGGCTGAAACTGACAATTTGAAAACTGAGTTACATCTGATATATTCTGTGTGACTCTAATGTTCAGGAATAAAGAACAGGCTTGAAAACATGAAAAATAGACTCCTAAGGGCAATATATTCTGTATAACCAGTTTAAGCTGTGTAAACACATAATCTGTTATCTGGCATCTTGGTCAGCTCCAGATTTGAGGGGGCCCTGGGCAAAGCATCCTCCAGTGGGCCTCCTTCCTACATTGGTGCCCCCACCCCATGTCTGTAGTCCCTGACAGGCTTCTCAGGTAGCAGCACAAGCAGCAGTAGCCCTCCTCTCATCACCAGGAGGCAACTGTTGCCATTTTAATTTCCATACAATGTCTCTGACATAGCGTTGCTAAAGGCAACATTACATAGTATTACATAGTGGGTATTGCGGAGACATTAAAATGGCACCTTCAGCCTCCTGGCACTGAGAGGAATGCTGGGAAGGGAGGAAATGTAAAGGGAGGAGCTTGGAAAAACATTTTTAAAAGGTAGATTCATACTGGCATTGGCAATGTGTCCTTCCAAGGCACTGGGGCCCTCCATGTGCCCAGCGGTGCCACCTGCTGAGGCTGGACCTGTCTGCCATGGAATTTCAACATCTAGGGAACCCCTGTTTTCATTTTTCTTTCAAAAGCAAGCTTCCAGCTTTCATGTCAGGGCAGTATGTCATCCAGGTCGGGCAATGGCCAAGGGCCCACACTCACTGAAGAGCCCCCTCAACCCGGTTGACCAACCCTGAATGCATCCTTTGCTGCTGCCCAGTATCACCTGGTAAGCCTCCCCATTAGGCCCTTGGCTGTGATAGTGAACAGCAGCAGCAGATCATCCTCTCAGCAGTGGTGGAATTTTAAATGTTCCACGCTCCACCTCTCAACTGCAAGGTCTGCTCTATTTATCCCCTCTGGTGATGCTAAGTTTTTACCAGAAAAGATAAAAGGGAATATTTGTCTGTTCCTCGTTTATTTTTCCCTGCTGCCCATGCACCATCAGGGGTGAGTGGAGGACCACTTCCTCACAAAGGTGTTTGACCATACAGAAAAGGTAAAAGGAGAGAGAATAGAGAACATCCATCGACTGCTTTCCCTTTCCTTGCCAGCTGGGCACTATTGGAGAAGAGGCACAAGGTGCCATACTGGACCCAACACAGGGCTTTCCCCTAGGACCTCTGAATCTTCACACTGCCCCTGCTTTATGTCTATGGACAAATGCCTAGAAACATTTCCCTATCCTCCTACATTATTTCAAAAACTAAATCAGGAAAGCAAAATAAATTTTGCAGAACCAAGGACCAAACTATACATTCAGTGCAGTCACATATAACTTTGTCCCAAAGTTTGCTGACTTTGTTTTAAATAAAGAAAGACAGATATAGAAGTCTGCCTTTGAGGAGAGGCCTGGAAGCCAAGGGCTTCTTAACCCTTTCCCCTTGGGCATCTTTATACTTGTATCTGTTTTCATAAGAGTAAAACACACCTTCAGGGAGTGGCTTTGAGAAGAAAAACAGCCTGAGAGGAAAGCATTAAGCAGCCTATTCTCTCTCCAGTCTTCCTCACAACTGCTGCTAACTTTAGCTGGGTCCCTGTAATATAGTTCTGATTACACCATTTGGGTTTCTTGATTTCAGAGAGAGTGAGCGCATAAACACCTACCACCCTGGTTATCAGTGTTTCCCATTCTTCTTGTATTGAATTAATTCCCTAAAATTTTAGATTCTTATTTCTTCCCCATTGTACTGAGCATTGTCAGCTCAGACTAATCACAGATTATATTGTGATTACACACAGCAGTTCAACTCTAATTTCTAGGCCTGTGCAAATATTTGGCTCCAAATACTCAAAGCTGAATAATTTATTTATGTATTTATCAAATGTATATACTGCCCAAACTTTAGTCTCTGGACAGTTAACAGTAATGTAAAACAATTAAAACACATATAAAAACTTAAAACAATTCAACTTAAAATCACACAGCCTTTCTGGCAGTTCTATAGGGAAAGTGCTAGAACGTTGGGATTTGCAGAATGTCCCAAGCTTGGAATGTTCCGACTCAAAACGAGCCATTTCAAGTGTTCCGAGCTTGATATAGAACACCCTTCAAATGAAGGGCCTGTTTTGAGCTCGGAATGGAAAGACCCCTTTCTGAATCAGAACGTTTCGAATGTTCTGAGCAATGCCAGATTGGGCGGTGAGGGGTGGCGGGAGAAACCTTTAACAATAATTACCTGGTTACCACTTGCATCTGCCAGCCCCCGTGAACAGCAGTGCCCCGCCCGGCATCTCGCACCAAGGCTGCCCTATTTACGGTGCTCTTCCACACCCCACACACTGCTTGGAACACTCAAAACCAGAGCTTGTTCTGTCAGAACAACTGGCCTGACCGGTTGCGCCAATGGAACATTCTGGGGATTTGCATTCCGTTCTGAGTTTGGAACAGAACGCAAATCCTGTTCCATGTACATCCCTACTAGAAAGAATATTTTTAACAACAACAACTCCAATTCCCAGTGCTCCTCACACACCTATCCAGATGTCACTGGAGCTTAGCAGGATTTAGTTTCTCTTTAAGGTGATCCACTGGCACAAAGAAAAAAAAAACATGGGTGCAGAGGTGGGATTAGTCACCTTTGCATGATGCCTGTAGACTCATGGATTATTCAGCTTCAGGTATTCAGACCGAATTTTTGGACAGGCCTACTAATTTCCAGCATGGTGTAGTGGTTAGAGTGCTGGACTAGGACCGGGGAGACACGAGTTCAAATCCCCATTCAGCCATGATACTAGCTGGGTGACTCTGGGCCAGTCACTTCTCTCTCAGCCTAACCTACTTCACAGGGTTGTTGTGAGGAGAAACATAAGTATGTAGTACACCACTCTGGGCTCCTTGAAGGAAGAGCGGGATATAAATGTAATAATAAAAAAAAAAATAATTCAGCTACCAATGTTTTAGAAAATATTTCAGAAAATAGCTTAGTAGAGTATCCCATCCTAACTCATATGAAGGATGCAGAAATACAGGAGGAAAGATCATTCAGCGTAGCAGGGTGGATTTGATTTAAATCAAACTGTTTTAAATCATGATTTAAATCATGATTTAAATCACTAGCAGGGTGGATAAAAATCAATGATTTTTTAAAAAAAAATCAAAAAAATTGGATTTTTTTTATTTAAATCGGATTTTTTTGATTTAAATCGGATTTTTTTGATTTTTTTTAAAAAAAATCATTGATTTTTATCCACCCTGCTAGTGATTTAAATCGTTATTTAAATCAGTTTGATTTAAATCAAATCCACCCTGCAGCGTAGCACCCTTCTCTGAACACAGGAAGCTCTGTAAGGAACTAATAAAACCTTGACTGTAGATCTCAGCTATTAGATTCTACCTGATGCTACCAAATCTCCTGACCTAGTTGTTTAAACAGATGGCTCTAAGTAACTAATACATATTTCTAGTTTTTTATATTCTTTAGTATGAAAACTTGTGTGAATTGAAAAATGGGTTATTAAATAAATCAATAAATAATATGTACTTTGTCATCCAGAAGGGAAGGGCTGATGCCAAAGAATGGTCTCATGGCCATGGCTGGGAGGATCTCAGCTCCAGGGTTTGAAGGACGAGGCGAAATACAGATGCCTCCTGTTTCTAAACAAAACAAACAGTAATATATTGTATTTTGTCTAGTAATCTTATGCGTTTTGTTGTTTGGAAGTTTGACCCAGTGGGGAACATGAAGAGAGTGTGTGGGGGGTGGGGAGAGGAGTGGAGTTAGAAAGAAAAGGGAGAGGAAAGAGAAGGAGAAAATGGAGTTGTTTCTGGAATAAAGTCTTAGTTTTGTTTTTACTAGGGAAGCAGTTATAAAATAATAAAATCTCCAATATCTGGCCAAGAAGAGAGTGATAACAAGAAAATGTCCCTCCTTTATAAAATCTCAAACTCTTTGTATAGAAAGGAGGAAATGCCTAACCAATGTCCAAATTGTCAACAAGTATTCAGAAATCAAACACAAAGTCCATTTTGAATGTTATCTAAATAAAGAGGGGAGAGACCTTGTGGTACACCCCACCCCTTTCTTACACAGGTTGAAATGTGTGCAGGGATCCCATGAGTACAAGATGCCCAGGGATTCCCAACACATGCTCTAATGAACGTGTGTAAGTCAAAAGGTGGAGCCTGCCACCGTAATGTTGATTATCTCCCTCCATGAGTAAATTACCTCAGGTAATGTCTGGAAAGAGAACTGGGAAGGATATTCTCCTTTACAGGATTTCCACATTATGTTCTAAGAGTATAAACTATTTATCTTTGAACATTTGTTTGTAAGTCACTATGCATGCCGCTAAGAGCATAAACTATTTATCTTTGAACATTTGTTTGTAAGTCACTATGCATGCCGCTACATGTACATAAATTATTTCTGCCTAAAGAGTCATAAGTAAGAATTGCTTCCTTAAAGGCAGTGAAATTATTTCCTGTGTTCTTACCAGTTTGCCACCATGTATCAACTACCGGGCACTGTCCATCTCCAACCACACTGAAGTACCACTTCCAGGCTTCTGTGTCTATAGGTTCTCCCACTGCAAGAGGAATGAAAAAGGCAAACAGCTTATAAGCTACCCAAGTAAGTGTAAAGTCTTAACTGCGCTTCACATACTGAAATATATATCAAACCTTTGCCTGCCTGGTCACTTTCAATTCTTTATATATCATTTGTGAAAATGTTGTGTGTCTGCCTAATGCTTTATTTCTGCATTCCACCATCCCAGCTTCTGAGAAACATTGGTCTAAATTAATAACTGACGTGGGGTGTGTGTGATTTTTGGCAATCCCTGTTCCTTCTGCAGCTGTGACTCCCAAAAATGTGTCCTTAAGGGCTGGGAGTCTCTCAGGGACATATTTTCAGGAGGCACAGGCAGTTGTAGAGGGAAGGAAGAATGGCTGAAAACTGTATTCCCCTTTGTGCAATAGCATTAGTCTGGATATTGGCCAGTAATTCTTGCACGACTTTGCCATAAATGCAGTAGCAAAGATCTAATTTGGCTTGGTACCCACCTGATCCAAGGATCTTGAGGGAAGATCTGTCATATTTCTTTACCCAATCATCTCCATATCTCAGCAGTAGACGAATAGCTGTAGGGGCTCCATAGAACTGATTTATCTTTAACCTCTCCACAGTTTCCCAATAACGCCCTGGAATAAGAAACAGCCTCAGTTACCTCAGGAAGTGGTCCTTCCCTTTCTGATACTCCAGCTGACCATATTCTGTTTCAAGTTTTCAGTATCATTTATTTTTCAATTATACCCAACCCAACTTGGTTTGAAAATGAATAATTCTGGGATGGCTTCTTGGCTCTTGACCTGACAAGACCTCCCCTTCTGTTTGGGAAAGAGGCCTTTGGAGAGGTAGTGCATCTTCCTACCATACTTGAAATAACCAATAAGAAGCTAGATAGATTCATAGACCTTTTCCTTCCAAGAATGCACATGAAACAGCAGTACAAATGAAAACAGAATTCAAATGAATACAGACATAATGATTCATTACATTTTTCCCACTTATAACACATTAAAATTTGGCAGAGCCAGTGTTGAGCCTGGACAAAGTTGGTTAAAAAGTTGGATCTAAATGATGTACTGCCAGATGACCATCACTGCCATACATATATAGCTTGTCTTACCCATAGCAGTTGCCTAGTGATTTTAAAAACTTATTTACCTGGATTAGGATACACCGGAGTGCTCTCAAAGAGGACTGTAGTTCCTCCATTGCACAAAGGTCCATAAACCACATAACTGTGTCCTGTAATCCAGCCAATGTCTGCAACGCAGCCAAAGACATCTCCATCATGGTAGTCAAACACATACTGCAGGAAAGGAGATAATAAAAGATAGAGCTTGAAATTATTTCACTGTCACACCCAATGAGCTTATACAATAACTCTTGGGTAGAACCTAGCTAACATCCAAACCAACAAAACATGTATGCAACTAAGGAAGCATGCGTGCAGGCAACTGTGTTCCAGACTAAAGCAGTGTGAGTGTGCACATGTGTGGGATGACTTTCGCCAATCTCTCCTTCCTTCTAGCATTCTGTGCCACCTAAAAATATGTTCTTGAAGGTTGTGCAGCCCTCCAGGACATATTTTCAGGTGGCACAGTACACTTCAGAGGGAAGGGGAGATCAGTGAAAACTGCCCACCCCCAAAATGCATGCAAGCACATGTGTTGTTTTCATTTAGAATGCAACACACTTCATTAGTCTGGATGCCAACTGCTGTCTATATCGGGAGTATCCTTGGATATCATTACTGGAAACATCACTAATATTCATACTACCTTTCCCCCTTATCTTGCAGGTATACAGGAGATAAGAAATCCTCACCATACTTGGGGGATAATGTGAGGGTTTTTTGCCAGTCCTTCATGATTTATGTTTTTGTAATATGCATTTATGTTTTTGTAGCCAGGACACCTGTTTACTGAGGGAAAATATAATCCATGCTGCCCACTCCTTTTATTTCAAGTCATTTCACAAATAAACTTGGATATTTTCTAATTATAATACACCCCCATGTATTGTACACAGTGCTAACTTTTAAAAGAAACAGAGGAAAATCATTGTTTCCATTTGTTATATGCACCAAACTTAAAACTTGTTTCTCATCCCCCTTTCTTTGCCCCGAGTCACCTAGACAAGGAGAGCTGTTGCTAGTTAGTACAAATGCTATAACTTGTCTCAGCAGGAAGTAGGTTCTTTTGCTGGCAGGGTTAGGGACTGCTGGAACTTATATCCTATATGAGTAGCATGGTACATTGATGGGGAGGCAAACAGATCACCAACTGGAATGATTAACCAATCATTCAGAGCTGATTTGAGGCCATTGGTTTTGGGAAAGGAGAGGGTAAAGAAAGAAGCAGCTTTGTGAAACAGATAATACCCCCCTTTTTTCGTAAAATGTATATCTCCATGAATTATTTGCATCATGGACATAGGTGGTTATTAAATGGGGGAAAGCATACTATAATTGGAAAATTACAGTATTCACCTAGAATGCACTGGGACAAAAGGGGAGTTCTTGACTCATTATGTAGGCAAGGCTTCTCCGATCCTTTGGCGACTTGAACTAATAGTGACAGGAGTTGCAAAGATGTCTTAGCCCTCTTGAAAAATGAAAGATGTGGACATGAACACTTGACAGAACGTCCTCTAATAAAAGGAGAGATGGAGTCCTCTTTTTTAAAAATAGCTTGTGAACAGGTCCTAGACAATGAGAGAAGAAGCAGTAAAACTGCAAAACCAAATGTTGGACAGCAGTGTATAATCAACCTGCAGTGCTCATAGTGTGTTCTTAAGAGCAATTTTCAGTCACAGGCAGTAAATGTCACATTGCCTCCTAACCATGGTTGTCTTGTTCAGTAGGGATGTGCAAATCAATTCGGGAACAAATAGATTTGTACCCGAGTCTAGCTGATTCGGGTGATTTGGAGACAGAACAAATCACTCCTGTGGTCCAAATCGAATCACACCAGATTCTATTCAAATCTATTTGAGATTTGGATTCTTCCTATTAATTCCCCCAGCTTTCATTTTTTTAAAAGCTAAGCTCTAGTCCTTGTAGAAGTAGAGTTATGGAGCAAAATGTATGGTCACTATTTTTCAAGTGTTTGAATTCTTTGGTGTATTATTATTAACTCCCTAATCAAACGTCTGCAACATCTGAACCTTCATGCAACCAAGTTGGCAAATAAGCGTTTGTCCATTCTATCAGATGTAGGCAATGCTGCAATCTTATCACAAACCCAGACTAGTCTTAAGAGAGCCCTTAAGGCCCTGGCCCAGCACTGTATTGAAGAACAGCTGGAAATTAAGTATCAAAACATGAAAATCATGGTTTTTGCCAATAGACCAAAGATATTTAAGTGGAGTAGGGATGGCCATGCAATCAAGCAAGTCAATTGCTTTAAATATCTAGGTGTTGGCTTTTCAGGCTTCGGGGAAGAAAGCAACTCAGGCCAACCATGCTGTTTCTTCAGCTCAAAGCATAGCAGCCATCTTAAGATTGCATCGTACAAAGGGAGGAAGTTTTCTCCCTGCAGCTATTAAGTTATTTACAGCTCAGTCGCTGGCATGACTGCCTAATGGAGCTCAATTAGGCCCCTATCTGAATTTTGAACTCTTTGAAAGAGTACAATCTGACTTTTTAAGAGCACTTTTCTTTATGCCAAGATGTGTCCTTAATGCGACATTGAGATTGGAGGCCGGAATGATCAGGGTTGAAGCCAAAGCCTGGATGACTTTGATTATCTATTGGTTCTCACCAGACCTTTTATTTTCTTTGAGATTTGAGAAGACCAAGCAAATTCAGAAACAATGAATCCTGGACATAGAACTTCAAAATGATGTAAGGAAGGTACCCAGAACCTATAGGACTCTCAGGCAGAACTTTAATTTGTAGCTGGCATCGTTCTTAGCAACTCTGCACCTAAATACCAATGGGTCTTTTCTAAGGCCCACTTTAATGCCCTCCTGTCAGCCCTATTAGAAGGCAGATACAAAAACATACCTGCTCTACAATGTCTCTCCCTTGTAGATCAAGAGAGACCGAAACAGCTGACCACGACCTCTTGCATTGTGTTTTTTATCATGATCTGCATAATAAATTAATTCGGCCAATAATAAAGAATCTCCCAGGCCAATCTGACAAATTTTTTATACAGGTTCTTTTAGCTTCTAGATTCCGTCAAGTAATTGTAGCTCCTACAAAAGGGAAGTATACTGGGAAATTTGTTCCCTAAAAGGGAAGTATACTGGGAAAATTGTTTTGGGACTATGGTATCTACTGTAGTGTAATTATTATTCTAATTTAACGGGGTACATTTTGATGTATTTTTTCTCTCTCTCTCTCTGTTTTCTTCTTCTTCCTTTTCTCGTCTTTGCCTGTAATAAAGATTTTGATATGCAATTACAATTAAACAAAAACTCTTCAGATCAGAAGAAGACACTCTTGTTGCCTCAACTGTGCACAGTATTTACCAGAATCCAAAACTGTTTATTCCAAGTTCTTTGATGTTAGAAATTGGTGGGTTGTCTTAAATTCAGAGTCCTGTTCTATTTGGGTAAATAGGTATACACTGTATTTAACCTCTGTTTCTAAGTGGGTCAACTTAAATTCAGAGTAATCTTCTATTCAGGTAAATGCTGCCTCTACAAGTCTATGGACAGCCTGGTTCAGTTTCCTCGTGGTTTTGAGGATTTTTCCAACATCTCTTCTCTTACTGCAGCTCTTTGTGGCTTTCTAATACTGCTATGGAGCAAAAGGAGATATATCTAACAACAACTGGACTGTTGACAAAACATCTGTTTTTTATGAGCCCAACCATTGTTCATTCTCTTCCTGCCTAGTTTGATGCCAGAGCA
Organism: Hemicordylus capensis; assembly: GCF_027244095.1. NCBI lineage: Eukaryota > Metazoa > Chordata > Lepidosauria > Squamata > Cordylidae > Hemicordylus > Hemicordylus capensis. The sequence continues at coordinate 50,698,751 of NC_069657.1, forward strand.
TTTTCTAAGAGACTGTCTCCAGTTTCCTGGCTGTTGCTTCTGGAGCTGTTGTTTAAAATAATACTTTATAACCTCTTTTCTCACTCACTCCCCCCATTTCTGAGTCCATTATGGGGGTTGCTGTAGCAATGCATTCCTCCTGATGACAGATTAGGATGTCAGAGGAGGAGCTTGGGAGCATGTGGCTGAAATGTCAGTGTATTTGCAATGGAAACTTGCCATTATCTGGGTTATTTCAGTACAGAGGCACCTCTAATAGTGTTGTTTCCAACTGAGGGAAAAGCAGGAATTCATTCCAGTCCTTTCTCATGGCTTCCAAAGGCAGCTGGAACTAAGGGCCAAAATGTCTGCCTGGAGGCAGTGATGGGCTGGATGAGATAACAAGCGGAGACTGAATCCAGATAAAACGGAGGTACTTATTGTGCGGGGTCGTAACTCAGGAGATGATTTTGGTCTGCCAGTTCTGGATGGGAGTCACATTTCCCCAGAAGAAACAGGTACACAGTCTGGAGGTGCTTCTGGCCAAAAACCTCTCCCTAGTGTCCCAGGTTGAGGCAGTGGCCAGAGGTGCCTTTTATCAGCTTCAGCTGATATGCCAGCTGTGTCCGTTTCTTGAGATAAATGACCTCAGAACAGTAGTACATCTGCTGGTCACTTCCAGACTTGACTACTGCAATGTGCTCTGTGTGGGGCTCCCCTTGTACGTAGTCCGGAAACTGCAGTTGGTCCAGAATGCAGCAGCCAGGTTGGTCTCTGGGTCATCTCGGAGAGACCATATCACTCCTATCTTAAAATATCTACACTGGTTGCCGATAAGTTTCCAGACAAAATACAACATCTTGGTTATAACCCATAAAGCCCTAAACAGCTTGGGCCCTGGGTATTTAATAGAATGTCTTCTTTGCTGTGAACCACACCGCCCATTGAGATCATCTGGAGAGGTTTGTCAGCAGTTGCCACCGGCTCATCTGGTGGCTGGGACAGGCCTTCTCCGTTGCTGCCCCAAGGCTTTGGAACATGCTTCCTGCTGAAATAAGAGCCTCCTCATCTCTTACAACTTTTAAAAAGGCAATCAGGACACATTTGTTCACCCAGGCTTTTAATTAGATATGTTTTAATTGTTTGATTTTTAATAGTTTTAACCTTTTAAATTTTAAATTGTTGTAATGTTTTAACCTTTTTATTTGTTGTTTTTATTGTATTGTTGTAAGCTGCCCGGAGACTTGCATTTTGGGCCGTATAAAATTTTTAATTTTTAAAAAAATTACACTTGACACCAGGAGATCCACAATCAATCTTCTGGTATTATTATTTTTTAATGGAAAATGCAAGACTGGGAACTGCACATTTAATCACAGCAGGGTGTCAGAGCATTTTTACAATAAAAAATTGTCCTCCCAGCTGTTTCCCCATCCACAGGGAAAATATGGGAATCCACAGGTACGAAAGCAGCTGGTGGCCATTTTTTATACAAAAAACAGCTTGTGGGGAAAGAGTTGAGCATTCCAACCCGCAACATAGCTCCTATAGCAGCGTGGTATAGTGGTTAGGATGTTAGACTAGGACTAGTGAGATTTGCGGCAGAAAGAGTTAACCAAATATAGAGACAGAATGATGTCACCAATAGGGGATGCACTTGCTTTTGCATTAGAGTTAGTTAAAAATAAAGCACTGAGAGAATAGAGACCTGCTTCGGCTCTCTTTCCCAAAATAATAAATGACCTAGATTCAAGTCCCCACTAAGTGATGACTTACAAAGCTCGTTGAATGATGATGGGCAAGGCACTCTCACTCACTCTAAGCTATCTCAGAGGGTTGTTGTGAAAATCAAAGGAGGAAGACCATGTACACCACTCTGAGCTCCTTGGAGGAAGGGTGGGATGAAAAGGCAATGAATACATATCTGTAGCCACTTGAGCATGCATTTCCTCAAAAAGGAAAAAATGCCAAAAGATCAGTCATGGATCTCCCATTATCACAAGTAGTAGTTGTGCCCTGTGCTGAGTTTCTACTATCTTGACATCTCCCTGCATTCCTGAAAAGCAGCTAAATTTCTCTGCATGTGATCTTGCTTTCTTCTCCGCCAGTAGTGAATAGGCATATTGTACGCAAGCTGTGAAGGGAAGAAATACGTCTTTGGTTCAGTTTGGCTTCCCGGATTTCTTCCTCACTTCACTCTGACACAGACTAGAGTATGTCGAAACCAAGTTACCAGAGAAAACTTATAGTAACACTGCTCAAACGTGTGCCTCTAAGGACTATGGGTGGTCCTGAGCCAAACAATTCCAGCTGGAGGTGTCAAAACGCATCTTGTGATGAAAGGATCTGCAGACTTGACTCCGATGCTGATCTAAACACATTTACTCAGAAGCAAATCCCACTGAAATGAAACAGCACTTATTTCCAAGAAAGCATAATTAGGATCAGGCTTCCAAACAAAGGCTACTATAATCCTATATATATACTTATTACACATACACTTATTTCCAGTGTTCCTCAAACAGGGATTAACAGATGTTGTTCACTACAACTCCCATAATCCCCAAGCAAAAGCCACTGCAGCTGGGAATCCTGGGTGTTGTAGTCAATAACATCTGGAAATCCCTGTTAGAAGGAACACTGTTTATTTCATCCGCTTTTCTTATTGCATCTTCTGTGGAATTGCCCGGTGTCTCTACTGCGTATATCTGTATGTCTTTACCTTGTGTGTGATGGCAGTATACAGCAAATAGCCTGCCTGGGAGTGGACCAGCCCTTTGGGTTTTCCAGTACTGCCTGAAGTGTAGAGGAGGAACAGGAAATCTTCACTCTCCAAAGCAACAGGCTCACAGGTGACATCCTCTTTCATCATCTCCTGTCACAGGAAGCAGAGAAGTTCTCTCAGTAGGCTCTCTTCATAGCCCCCAGGTCTCCTTTTGTTTCCCCTGTACCAAGGGCCAAATTAATAATGAAGCTTAGTAGGAAAGTGCCCACCTGCCCACCACTTAGTTCCCACCCCAAACTTTCATTTTTTTAAAAAAAATCTAGTTAGAGGGAAAAGCTTGAAGATATGTGGGTTATACCTGCTGCACTCTCAAAACTCATGAGGTTTCCACACAGCTCACTTCTTCTCTTTCATAGATATTTGCTAACTTTCTGCTCCTACCACTCATCTGTCTCTAACATAAAATTCCCACCCTTTCCTCTTCATCTGTGTTTCAAGCAAAGGGTAATTAAAGAGACAGGAGCACTGAGTTTAGTTTTGAGATCCGAGCTGAATGTGTGTCTGAAGATATGGGGGCAGAACTAATAAGGCCCTGGTAACCTTCCAATCCAGAGGTAAGGACAAGATTGATAGGCAATATTCCATCCTTAGTGATAATCCCGTATTCCATCTAGGATCAACAACTTTTTAACTAGCCCTGCTCTTGTGCCAATTTCTGAGACATTAATTAATTTCTGAGACATCAGAATTAAGCAAGATGCTCAATAATTAAGTAAATGAAGATTTGTCCTTCTCGATTTCCCTGCTAATAGAGCAAAGAGGCACCTTTTTAAATGGTGGTTCTCTTTCTTGAGCAGGGATGCAACTGGCGCTGTCCAACCCCCAACACAACATCCCTCCAGTGACTGTTGCTGGTGTCTATCTTAAGTTTCATTTTAGACTGTGAGCTCCTTGGGGACAGGGAACCATCTTATTTATCTATCTATCTATGTAAACCACTTTGAGAATGTTGGTTGAAGAGCAGTATATAAATATTTGTTTTATTTATTTATTTATTTATTTATTTCGATTTTTAGACCGCCCTTACATAATAGCTCAGGGTGGTTCACAAATATCATAAAACAGTTAAAATCAATCTTGTGATCGGGAATAAAAATGTTAACATACAATAAAACAGCTAAAAATAATTCAAAACATTATAAAAACCCAATACACTGAAAACTCTTTAAAACAATTTAAAAACCCTGGAAGTCCAGGCCGACCAGGTAGGTCTTTAGGGCTCTCCTCAATGCCAATAAAGAATTCAAATTACGGATTACTGCAGGGAGTGCATTCCACAATCTAGGAGCGGCTACAGAGAAGGCCCACCTCTGGGTCGCCACCAGACGAGCTGGTGGCAAATGGAGCCAGACCTCCTCAGATGATCTTAGTGTGCGGTGGGAATCAGACTGAAGAAGGTGCTCTCTAAGGTAACCTGGACCTAAGCCGTTCAGTGCTTTAAAGTTAATAACCAGCACTTTGTATTTTGTCTGGAAACGTATCGGCAGCCAATGCAGCTGTTTTAGAATATGCGTAATATGGTCTCTCCAAGTTGCCCCGGAGACCAGCCTAGCTGCTGCATTTTGAACAAACTGAAGTTTCTGAACTACATACAAAGGCAGCCCCACGTAGAGCGCATTACAGTAGTCAAGCCTGGAGGTTACCAACTGGTGCACCACTGTTCTGAGATCATCATCCTCAAGGAATGGACGCAGCTGTCGGATCAGCCTAAGCTGATAAAAAGCACTCCTGGCCACAGCCTCCACCTGAGATACCAGGGTGAGGACTGGATCCAGGAGTACCCCCAAGCTGCACATCTGCTCCATCCAGAGGAGTGTAACCCCATCCAGCACAGGGAGATCTAACTCATCCCTCAGATTCTGAGCCCCAACAATGAGCACCTCCATCCTGCTTGGATTCAGCTTAAATTTGTTCTCCCTCATCCAGCCCATTACTGCCTGTAGGCAGGCATTTAGGGAATGAACACCATTTCCTGATGAAGCAGATGAAAGAGAGAAGTAGATTTGGGTGTCATCAGCATACTGATAACACCCAGCACCAAATCTCCTGATGACCACACCCAGTGGTTTCATGTAGATATTGAAAAGCATTGGTGACAGAATGGAGCCCTGACAGACTCCATATAACAGCTCTTGTTTAGAAGAGCAACCACGCTCCACCATCTGGAATCTGCCCGAGAGATAGGAGCGTACTGCAGAGCAGTGCCTCCTATCCCCCAGGAAACCCAGAAGGATACCATGGTCAATGGTATCGAACGCTGCCGAGAGATCCAAGAGAACCAACAGAGTCACACTCCCTCTGTGGATTCCCCAGTATAGGTCATCCATCAGGCCAACCAAGGCTGACTCAACCCCATAGCCAGCTCTAAAGCCAGTTTGAAATGGGTCTAGATAATCAGCTTTCTCCCAATCATTTCTCCTGATTATCTTTTTTTTCCACCTGGAGCTGGTCGGCCACCACCCTCTCTATCACCTTGCCCAACCAACGGAGATTAGAGATTGGCCTATAACTATCCATTGCCGAGGGATCCAGGGAAGGCTTCTTAAGAAAAGGTCTAATAATCGCTTCCTTTGAGCATGGAGGCACCTTACCCTCCCTCAGCAATGCATTTATGATATTCACTAGGCCTCCTCGAATAATCTCCCTGCTAGATCGAAGCAGCCAAGTCGGGCAAGGGTCCAGAGAACAAGTGGTGTACCGCACTGTCCCAAGCAGTTTGTCCACATCCTCAGGAATCACAGATTGAAACTGATCCAACCTAACTGCAAGAACTCCAACTGCAAGAAAGATTGCTGGACACTTCCTCCATAGACCTTGCAGAAAAAGTGGAATCCAAGTTGTCCCGAATACAGGAGATTTTATCCACAAAGAACCCACTGAGGGCATCACAGCAGAGCACCTCCGGGAGCCGATTAGAAACAGAAGCAGTAGAAATTAGACTCCTCACTACCCAAGATAACTCTGCCGAACGTGAACCTGCAAAAGCAATGTGAGCCGACCAAAACTTCTTTATTGCCATATGCACTGCCTCCACGTAAGCCCTCAAGTGGGTCGCATGCTGTATCCTGTCAAATTCGAGTCGAGTTCTCCTCCACCTGCGCTCCAGTCACCTACCCAGCCGCTTCAACCCTCGCAACTCCTTGGTATACCAGGGAGCCAATTTTGAAGCAGGTCTGGAGGGACGCTTAGGAGCAATCATGTCTACTGCTATGGTAAGTTCCTTGTTCCAGGTTCCCACAAGGGCATCGACAGAATCGCCGGCAGCACCAACTTCAAAACCCTCCAAGGCCTTTTAGAACCCTACTGGGTCCAGCAGCCTTTTTGGGCGAACCATCCTAATTGGTCCATCACCCCTACAGGAGTGGATTGTGGCCATGATACCAACCTTAACCAGGTAGTGGTCCGTCCATGACAATGGGGAAACCACCACCCACGGAACATCCCCCTGATCCGAACAGAAGACCAGACTGAGCATGTGGCCAGCAACATGAGTTGGTTCAGATACTAGTTGGGATAGGCCCATAGTTGTCATGGCTGCTATGAACTCCCTGAGCCGCACCACACAAGCCAGCCCCAATGTGGATATTGAAGTCCCCCAGCACCAAAAGCCTGGGAGACTCCAACACCAACTCCGCAACCAGCTCAGACAGCTCAGTTAGGGAGTCAGTTGAGCAGCGGGGTGATCAGTACACCAACAGAATCCCCAATCTATCCCTAGTTCCCAGCTTCAAAAATACACACTCAATATAAGTCAGCTGAATCACAGGGGCCCTGGTAAGGGAAATGGTATTCTTATGGACCACAGCCACTCCACCCCCACCCCACCCCACTCCACCCCACCCCGCCCACTTCCCCTAACCTGCTCCACAACAGAATAACCTGGAGGGAGAAGCTGAGCCCACACTGGACCATTCGCCTCCCCCAACCAAGTCTCAGTTATACATGCCAGGTCAGCTCCCTCGTCCATGATCAAGTCATGGACAATTTCAATCTTTTTCTGAACTGACCTGGCATTGCAGAGGAGCAAGGCCAAGGAAATTGGAGCTCCTCCCCAAGGCCTGAGAGTTGACAGAATAGCTGGAAGTGGAAACAGTTACTAAATTACTGATTTCCCTTCCCCTGTAATAGCCAGCTGCTCTGCTTACACCAATTCTTCTATTCCCCACCACTACAGCAATAGCAGTCCCAGAACTACTGGATGCACTCCCTGCAATATCCCACTCAGGAGAGCCCATATCTGCAAATGGTCCTGGCTCAACTCAGTACAATAAAAACAACCCCAACCACGGGTATTAGTAGTAAGAGCTCCCAGTGGTAAATTTCTGCATGTCAAACTGCACAGAAGTGAGAACAGGTTGGGGTTGTGTTTGTTTTTTTTAATGGTAAACTTTGTCAGGCTAGTGGCCTTCCTTGAGCAGATGTAGTCTTTAGGAATTCAGCTATTGACCCACTGGCATTTCTCAAAACTAAATATCATGGAGAGGGGACACCAAGCTTGATCTGATATTAACTAGACTTCTTATTATATTGCTCTACATTTAGCTGATACATGATACCTGCAACAGCTGCTTGATATTAGATTGGTTGTGTGAAACTATCATAGGCTAACTATAAGAGATAAGACATGCTATCATCTAAACAAATACCCATCAAAGGGGATGAGAAAGCTTATACTGTTCAGAATCCCATCCCTTTTAAGTTGTTCATGTGGTAACCTTTTCCCCTTCCTCATTTCTCTTGGAAATGTCCATAGTCAGACTCTCTTTTCCAACTAGTTCAACCCAGCTCACCCTCCTCCCCCACCAGGGAATCTCTGTCCACTGCAGGCAGGATGTAAAGTAGACACTGACATTCCTCTTGTCTTTGATATTGTTACAAAATTAACAATAACAATCTTGGTTATTGTGAGTGATTTCTCACTATGGTTGTCCTAAGGCAATGTCTGGTCAGTGAGCCCTTGGACCTGACCAAGGAATGCTAACGTTATATTGCATAGGAACAGTCACAAGAGTTCCTCCGCTAGCATAATACTGTAATCCTTGGTGTCGTATGCCAATGCAGCGCAGGCTGATTTCAGTTCCAAACGGGGCTGCGCGGCCCCATTTAGGACCAAAATAATGCCCCCCATGTCTGACGTCAGAGGTGGGGGGCCTGTCTGGGACAACGCTCGCAGCACCTGATTGGTGGTGGCTCGGGTTCCTTGAACCCATTCGCCCAATGGTGGCTCCGCCCCGTATTGAGCTAAGGCACCATCCCCTAGTAAGGTCCTGGATCTCTTTTCCCAGGACAGGACATAGCTCTCACCTCTTCCAGTGGTATATCCAGGTCTGACATGGGAACATTCTCTTCCGTCCTCTTAGAAACAAAAACTCGCTTCACCATTGGACACAGTTTCACAGCCTCATCCACTGTCTTCTTTAGTTGAACAACCTTGCCTCCTCGCAAGCCCTGGTTCACTGTGATTACTGTTTCAGACTGAGCTGGAGAAGGTAAAAGAGAAGAAATTCAGTCTCTCACCATTGTATCCTTTCCCTTCAGCTCATCTACTTTCCTTTGTTTAAGAACATAAGCAGCCCTCGTGGATCAAACCAAAGATCTTCCTAGTCCAGCATCCTGCATTCCATGGTGGCTAACAGATACACCTTTGTGCAACAATGCAGCATTCCTGCTCCCAGGTGTACTGCTTACATTGGCTGGCATGCTGCGCAATACACCACTGGCATTTCCAACCTGTCAAGGCTGCTGTGCATGTGAACGCTAGCCCTGGCAGTGTGCACATGAGCCATACACACTAGCTATAAAGATGGCATAATAATAATAATAATTAATAATAATAAATACTTAAAACAGTATGCAGTCACTTGTGTCACACAACTTCAGCTGGAAACCGTGGAAGTTGTCTGATGCAGTGCCTGTGCACTGTTTTAAGTAGTTGCAGAAGTGTGCTCTTGCACAATACCATCAGGGCTTCTTTTCATATGCTCAGCAGCATTGGCAGGCCAGAAACACTGACGTCGTGCTATGCAGCATGTCAGCCACTGTTTCCAATGTAAGTAGGGCTCCCAGAGTTTGAGAAGTGCTGCTTTAAGTATTTGCTCTCTGGTGGTTCCTTAGATGCCCACAGCAGCATGGGCAGCTCAGAACCGCCTATGTTAACATGTCAGCTAATAATAAGGCTAAAGAAGATATCCCAAGGACTATATATCTTTCCCAGCTCTTTTCTTTCTACCAGTACTGGAGAAGAGGGCACCCTAGTAAATGCCGTATTTACCTGAATGGAAGGTGACAGAAAAGAAAGAGAACTCTGAATCTAAGGTGACCACACACACACACACACACACACACACACACACACACACACACACCTCAATATTTAATGGGAAATAACTGGGAGTGGAGGAACTTGTCTTAAATTCGGACAAAAACCTTTTCTTAGATTTGAGTAAGGAGTTTTGCTGGGATGAACTTGGAGACAAAAAGACTCATGTATAATTGCAACTTATGTGAACTCAATTGGTCACTGAGACTAAACAGAAGGGTGCTAATGCCCCTAAAAGAAGACTGAAGGACACACAAACCCTTTGTAAAACAGAACACATCTGCAGCAGAGGTAATGCTTACCATCTTGGATCCTTTCAGCCAATGCAACAGAGCTGAATCCAGCAAATACCACAGTGTGTATGGCTCCGATCCGGGCACAGGCCAACATGCTTGCCACAGCCATAGGACATGAGGGCATGTAGATGGCGACCCGGTCACCCTTCTTTACTCCCTGTCGTTTCAAGGTGTTCCCAAGGCGGCATGTCATCTCCAGCAATTCTCTGTTCCAAGAAAACACTCAGCAGTTTTGATCCACTCTCTTTCATTATTCCACTAACCCCCACTGAATCATGTTAAGGGAGGGCAAGAACTAATGGAGCATTTATGAGCTGCCAGTTTCAGTCGCTGGTATCTTCCATTAAAACTTAGTAAGAGGAATGGGAAAGACCTCTGCCTGAAAGCCACTGCCAAACAGGGCTGACATGACCGGGCTGGATCATTTATCTGACTTGGCATAAAATAATACAATATCAATTCAGATATTTCAGCTCAGGTACTTTAGCCCATACAGAAGACCAGACAAGACTGGAAATTGGATGCTGAAATCTACACAACAGGTTTCTTGCCATTACATGCAGATTACAAACTTACAGCATCCTGATTTTTTCACCAGTTTAAGGATACCAAAAAGGGAATTGTAGCTCATTGACAGAGCACATGTTTTGTATGTTAAAGGTCCGAAGTTCAGTCCCTTGCATCTCCAAGAAGGGCTGAGAAAGAACCAGTCTGTTAAGACAATACTGAGCTAGATAGAGCAATGGTCTGGCTCAGTATATGGCAGCTTCCTATGTTCCTAACCTTGTCTGAAATCCTGGACAGCTGCTGCCAATCAGTACAGACAATACTAAGCTTGATGGACCAATGGTCAAGCAGCTACTTATGACTGAAACAAATTGGAGGGAAACTGAGTAGGTGTCCAGCTCCCCCTCCCCTGCCCATGTGCACAAAGGTAAGTAATGATGCTGACCTGTATGTAATTTGGTCCTCTTGTCCAGGTTCATCTTTCTCCCATATCAGGGCAACTTTATTTGGAGCTTTATGGACATGTCGATCTAAACAGTTGACTGAAAGAGATGATGACACTCATCATTACAGGCTCAACCATCTGTAGCATCTTTGTCAGTCTGTTTTACTTCAACCATCACAAAGTCATTGCTGACAGCTGAGTGCTAAGCAGGAACAGAGTTGATGACTACACTACAAAGGCAATGCTTAGCTATCATTATGGAGAAAATTGACACATGCTTATCTACTATATTAATGTTCATATTTCTCTCAACCAAAGGCTTCTATACTTACAGATTTTGCTGCTGTTTCTTCTATAGGTGTATATCTATCTGTCTATACACACACACACACACACAACACAACACAACACACTGTGCAAGATTATCAGGGTCTGCAATTTAAGACAGAGACCTATAGGCACTTCCTAAAAAGTGTTGATCAAGTCAAGTTCAAGTTCTTTAATGTTACAGCCACAAGCCAAAACATTGATCAAGTCTTCATGAACAAGTGCCCTCTTCCTTCTTAATTAGAATGCTTCTTTGTCATTTATCCAATTTGAAATATAACTCAAAAACCTTTGATCGGTTCTAAACCATATAGGTTGTGGAGTATTATGCCATCAAACACAGAGAATCCTTTAAAATGTCTACTTCTGGTGATTGTTTTTGGTTGTTTTGCATTCCTGTGCAATCTTATTTCAGTACACATAGAGCATCTGTACCTGAACAGAACTTTTCAGAGAGAAAGGACATTTAGCTTTAAACTCACACTGGTAATAACCTGACTTCTTATAACAACTCATATTCATCCTGATTGGTATTTTCAGTCACTAGCTAAGCCAAGTATTAGTTAAATTTGCATCATCTTCACATGTGCATTCTTATATGCTTATGGTTTTCTGTTTTGTTTCCCTTACATATTTTCCCCCTTTAACTAAAATGACTCTTGAGGTTTGCCTTGTTGTGAATGATCACTTTGCTTATCTGATATACATGTATGTTTTCCCCTCTAACTGTAACACTGTGCGCTGTGTCAGACGCAACATGGAGCCAAGTTTGAATTTAACAAAGCTTCTAAAAAATCAAGCAGAGATTTGCTTCACAGATGATCAAAAACATGGTTTGTTTTGGCCCACCCTTCACCCAGTCCTTCCCTCTTGATGCAGGAGATCCAGAACTAGAGCATCCTCAACAAATGGGCCTTAGAAAAGAATGTCTGCCAATGCATTAATTATAATTGAAGAGAATATTTCAGATAATTATTCTATCCATTCTATTAAGTGCATTGGCAAATATTCTTTTCCAAGTCTAATTTCCCAGCCTCTGGTTGAAGATTTCCAAGGTGTATTCTAACGTGCAGCTGAACACATTTTGTGTGGTGCAAAAAACGCAATTGTTTAATGGAAACTAAGTTTTCATGCAGTTGGGCCTATGGACTTTAATAAGCAAATATGTTGCTTCTTGAAAAGAAGTTGAGGAGAAAAGAAAAAGAAAAAAGAAACAGAAAATAAAGATGAAAGACACTTGCCTTTCAATCTTCATAACCTTATACAAAATGTACGGGTGGCCCTCATTATCCACAGTTCCATTATCTGTGGTTTCGCATATCCATGGTCAGGAAATACACACCCAACCTCGTTATCTGCGATACAGCGATTTTGCATATCCATGGTTATGGGCACACAGTTTCATCCTTATATGATTGTGCTCTTCCTGCATGTGCTTGTGGGTTGTGAGAGGAGTTGAGGGAGCATGGAAGATGGGTGCTTTGGTCTGCCTGTTGAGGGTTTTTTGTGCTTCAAAAAACATTTTAAAGAGCGTTTGGTAGCCTTGGGGAGCCTTGGGGAGACATTGCTCTAGAGCTTTTTGCAGCCCTTTTGGTGATATTTCTGTGGAGCCTTTGCAAACCTCTGGGGGCTGTTCTTGAGCCATTCTTGTGGAGCTTCTTGGAGGAGCCTCTTGCAGCATTGTGCAGCCCTGAGTATCACTTTAATACATTCAGTTTAAATCTTGATGAGGTTTTATTTTCTAATTAAAAAATTCAAATTCAAATTTCAATGTTAATCTTGATAATTAATTACAGTATAGTACTGTATAACTGTTGTTAGTTTAAATTGCAGTTAAAATTCAATTGACTTTTAAGTATCCATTAAAATTGCTTTTAAATACTGTATCCATGAAAACTGGTTTCAAATACTGTACAGTATCCATTGAAAATTGATCTCAAGTACTGTAGCCATTAAAATTGATTTCAAGTAGTACTGTGCTGTACAGTACTACATCCATTAAAAGTGATTTTAAAATATCCATTAAAATTGGTTTTAATAATCAATTATTGTACTGTACTTTATCAATGGGGGGATTGTCTTGCAAAATTACTGTACGGTACAGCATTGTACAATGTTTTCCTTCCTCCACAGCCAAAATGAGCAAATGTCCCCCAAAATGGGGACAGCGCAGCATCCATTGCACACTATTATAGCATCCATGAGTCCACTGTCCATTCCATCAAGAAAAGTGAAGCCAGTATCCATGCGAGTGTGGTGTCCGGCACATCTAGTCTTAAGGTTCCATTCCATCCACACGATTCCCACGTGGAATGGATAAGAAAGGCCCTCAGTTTGTGGATAGAGGACCAAGCCCAGAGAAGCATGCCACTGGGTGGACCTGTCATTCGTGAGAAAGTGCTGTGGCTCTACAGCATTTTGTGGTGGAAGGCAATCAAGCAGCGGGCA